>NC_042975.1:48576967-49176967 GCF_901001165.1 Salmo trutta
GCCACCTCCGGAGTAGGAGGATTGGGGAGGGGGGGGGGGGTGTTGCACAAGAACCGTTGGTGACGGTGGCCACCCTCCGTTCCCTCCCCTGTAGTTTTGGGATTTTTTGGGATTTTTTTTTTTTTACATTTTTTGTTGTTGTGGGTTATGGTTTTGTTAGTTTTTGTTTCAGGTGCATCCGGGGTTTGCACCTCTGGGGGGGGGGGGGGGGGGGTTACTGTCACGTCCTGACCAGTATAAGGGGTTATTTGTTATTGTAGTTTGGTCAGGGCGTGGCAGGGGTGTGTTTGTTTTGTGTTGTCGGGGTTTTGGGGTATTGTTCTATGTTTTGTATTTCTATGGATTTTCTATGTTGTGTATTTCTTTGTATTGGCCTGGTATGGCTCTCAATCAGGAACAGCTGTACATCATTGTTGCTGATTGGGAGTCATACTTAGGTAGCCCTTTTTTCACCTGTCTTTTGTGGGAAGTTGTTTTTGCACTGCTAGGGTTAGCCTGCAATACTGTTTAGCTGTTGTTCGTTTTTTTTCCGTTTTCTTGTTTTGTGTAAATGTTCTAATAAAAGTATTATGAGCATTCACGTACCCGCTGCATTTTGGTCAAATCCATACGACGCCTGTGACAAGTATTCACAACCCTGTTAGAATCATCTTTGGCAGCAGTTTCAAATGTGAGTCTTTCTGGGTAAGTCTCTAAGAGCTTTGCACACCTGGATTGTACAATATTTGCACATTATTCTTGAAAAATCCTTCAAGCTCTGTCAAATTGGTAGTTGATCATTGCTTAACAGCCATTTTCAAGTCTTGCCATAGATTTTCAAGCCGGTTTAAGTAAAAACTGTAACTAGGCCGTTCAATGTCATCTTAGTAAGCAACTTAAGCAACAATAAGGTTATTGTCCTGCTGAAATGTGAATTTGTATCCCAGTGTCTGTTGGAAAGCAGACTGAACCAGGTTTTCCACAAGGATTTTGCTTGTGCTTAGCTCTATTCCATTTATTTTTTTATCATTGACGATTACAAGCATACCCATAACATAATGCAGCCACCACCATGCTTGAAAATGTAAAAAGTGGTACTCAGGGATGTGTTGTGTTGGATTTGCCCCAAACATAATGCTTTGTATTCAGGACATTAAGTTAATTTCTTTGCTACATTTTTGGGGGGATTTGCTTTTGAGCCTTATTGCAAACAGGATGCATGTTTTGGAATATTTAAATTCTGTACAGGCTTCCTTCTTTTCACTGTCATTTAGGTCAGTATTGTGGAGTAACTACGATGCTGTTGTAGGCTTGCAAAAACAAAGGCCTTGAATACTTCTTCAATCAAGACATTTCATCTTTACATTTTTTTATACAATTTATAATAGGGGGTATTGCGTGTAGGCCAGTGACACAAAACCTCAATTGAATCCATTTTAAATTCAGGCTGTAACGCAACAAAATGTGGAAAAAGTCAAGGGGTGTGAATTCTTTCTGAAGGCACTGTAAATATGCTGTTTGCTTCTGGGAGAATGAGCAATGGAAATGCAGGTTGTCCCATGAACTTAATGAAAAGGCATTCAGGAATAATGTCCTCCTTGTCTGTGCTATCAACAAATGGGAGAGCCTTGAGGGGAAAAAATAAATAAATAAAATAATTCATTAAAAATAAAAAAAATGCTGAAAACATTATTTGTATCTAAAACAAAACATGTACTGCTTGGTCGTTAAAGGTAAAGAAAATCATTTCAAAATAACGGAAGGTTGTATTTAATTATCACATGAAACTACATATCCAAAAGATACGACTCATTTGCCACCAATATAGCCTCTAATTGTGTCTTGTCATCAGTACTTCTATTACCTGGGTTGAGTAATACACTAATGCACCGCGGGGATAAAAACGTAAATGATTTTGAAGTGCATTTTAAAGAAGTCCCACCCACTGCAAGAGAGGAGAATAATAACACCGGTCATCTGAAATCAATCACTAGCATGGCTAACTGACTGCTCTGGCTCCTCGTCTGCACAAATCAATATCCTTACTGGCCATTGTGAGGACTAAATTGCCGCCACCATCAGCAATTCAAAGGAAAAAAAGATATAAAAAGACTAGCAAAAATGTGCTTAACAAGACAGAACCTATAGTTTGCTGTAGGTACACTTTTCAAATAGACAGCTAAATGCAAAACACACCGAGACACGCAAAACACACAGACGCACACGAAACACGTGTGTACAAACACACACACAGATTACACCTAAGCACAGTGACAGGCATGGTGTTGATGCGACAATGTTAACACAACTTCGCCAAACAGATTCTTGCATATTACAATTGTATAAAGAGGCGAGACGAGAAGGAAAGACCTACGGCAACGAGAGAGAGAGGATGAGAGAGAGAGAGAGAGAGAGAGGATGAGAGAGAGAGAGAGAGAGAGAGAGAGAGAGGGAGAGCAAATGCATGTGTGAGAAAACGCTACAGAAATCCAATAGTATAACCTCTGTTTGAGACGCAGTAGTGGCCAGTGAAGGACAGAGGAGAAAATCAATAGGAACTGATTTGCAGAAAGAGGGGGATTGGGTGGAGATGAGGGGAGGGGAGAAAGAAAGGCGCCGGGAAACAGAGACAGGGATCTCAAAAGGAAAGATAACAGAATCGCTTTCATCAAAATGTGACAAATCCGAGGCTACGGTATGGGACACCTGATGGCTGTCTATTTTCATCAAACCGTTAAAATACATAATTAATGCGAGGTAGAGGTTAGCGAGTGGAGGGTAAATTAGCTTTTTTATTGGGGTGCTTTGAGTGAGACTCACTGGAGGTTGTGTGCATGTTTAGGGTGGCTGCACATGGATGAGAGAGATCTTACCTCCGGGCGACATGGATGAGAGGAGGCCGGGTGACAATAGGCCGTGGACACTGTGGGGAAGAAGCCTGGAGCTCTCCTGCATCGCTACCCCCAGGGAACGCTTCGGTGGGCGGCCAGGCCTGGAGCTACAGAGACGGGGAGAGAAGGAAGGAGGGAGAGCGGGAGAGAGAGAGAGAGAGAGAGAGAGAGAGAGGCAGAGAGAGATATATATTACAGTCAATACACAGCAAATGATCTACTATTTAAATCTCTATCACTCAGACCACATAGGCTCACAGTGAAAGAGTCCATTGATTCCTCCATTTACAATGGATTTTACATTTCTCTAAATAGCATGAGTGATATGAGAACTGTATCAAATTGTCTAACATTTAAATTGACAACAATAGACACTAAGATAGAGTGGAAAAAAATACAAGAATGCCGAAACCCACCAAAAAACTAAAGCAATTTACATATTTCCATGACGATCGCTAGTCCAATTTCTATGAATTTTTATTGTGGTCCACCAAACGCACTCGACCAGCCTTTAAAACCCAAGAATTGTACTTATTATTTTTCAAATGATATTTCAGGCCTTGTGACACCTCAACAACATGTAGTGATTACTCTCCTCCTCTCATCACTCACACCAACATCTGTTTGCGTCCCCTCCGCAACCCACCGCCCCTCCCCCCTTCCTGTCCCACTCTGGGGGGATTAGACAGAGACGGCAGGTAGACAGAGATCCACTCCACTGATAACACTGGGGACTAACACACACACACACACACACACACACACACACAGAAAGCTTGATAATGATCACCTCAAAAACATATGCCTTGAAGTGCACAGGGGGACATTGCATATTCCAGCAAGGCCATATCTGATAAGGGGTCGCCAGCGTGCAGACACATTGTTTCCAGGGTTTGGTGTCTGATGGTGTAAAATTAGACTGAGATTCCTTCCCCCTGGGGCCAGGAAGTGAGAAACAAGTGAAAACTTTCCTTAGGTTACACAACCCCTCTCACACACACATTCCCTTCCTTACTTTACCCAACAGTAGCCTCTTAAAGGGTGTACTAGACCGATAGGGCGCTTCTGTCGCAGAGACACGTATGTGACAAGGGGCAGGAGGGAGGGAGAAAAGTGCTCAAAAATGAAAAAAATGCTAATTTTAGCGCCGTATACGATTGGCCGGCGTCCAGAAACATTAACTAAAGAAGTGCTGTGTAGTTGTTTCTTTATGTATTTCATTAATATTGCAGTGGCAACAAACACAAACAGGACCACAGAGCAATCAGCATACAAGTAAAAGGAGGGGGGTGTTCAATATAGGAACAAATCAGAGTAGTCTTCAGAGACGTGGTTGGACGCGAGTTGAAAAAGCAACACTAGACGCTCCAGATGCCATTACACTTGGCTGGCCTGGGACTCCGCTTTACAGGATAAAAGATGTGGAGCGGACTTGAACGGAGAACAGAGAGAGGACAGAAAGAAGAAAACCCGGAGAGACAAATGGAAGGCTCTTATCAGTGTTCCAAACAGAGTGTTGCCATTAGAACAAAGCCCATTCGCTGTGAAGCGTCCGTCTCGCTCTCTCGTTCGCCGTGCCCCCCTCGCTCTGTTCAACACAAAGGCGTTCACTCACAAGCTGCCACAACAGTCCATTTTGATTCAGCTGTTTGTTAATTCGCCTTTAATGTCTTGTCCTGCTCTTTTCTCTGGCCAGTTTATTCTGTTTTAAGTATGATTCACCTGAACATACACAGACAAGAGTAGCCAAGGACTCCAGACTGGAGACTCCAGACTTGGAGGAGTCACTCACCTCAATAGAAAATGAAGCAACTTTTTTTTGTTATGTCAGTTAAAAAGTAACTTTTAAATATTGACCTGGGTCAGTAACACAGCCCTGAAATGGAGGTGTTTGTCAAGACACAGTTGATCTGTACTTCACCAGGAAATTACTCAGAGGTACACTCACAGGTTTGCCGCTACTGTACCGTAGGCTTTAGTGTGTTCAATATACACCACTACAGCACAGCAAAACTACTCAGCTCTGCTACAGCAACCCGACTCCGCTGTGTGTATTATTCGCTGTTGACCGGCCTGCAATTCCAATCGATGATAAACTCCATGTGACCCTCACACTGTTACACCAAGGAGGTGGCGCCAATGATCACAGTCCCCTATGGACACACCCTCAACCCCCCCCATCCTCCACCCCCAGACCCCCCTTCCCCCCCCCCCCCCAGCCATGCCCCTCATGACTTGTTGGCTGTCTGCATGAGCTGCACCTCGGAAAATGCAGAGCCCTACGATTGTCACTTTACTAATCCAATTAAAAACTATGACCAGCCAAGCGTGTAAAAAGAAGAAGAAAAAAAAAGAACAATCAACATTAATCACTTTTGCGGTTGTAGTGAGCCTGTTACAGGAACCGCTCAATGAAGTTAACTGTAGTGTATCAAAGTCAGCCTTGCTTATTGCTCCGCACAGTCTGCAGGGCCCTGTCAGCTCACGATAGCGCAGGGCCCACGGTTTTTAAACTGCGTAATTAAGGCACTTTGGAGGTTCCAGGTTTACAGTCTTTATTTATTTCATCATCATACATTCGAGATTTTTTTTTAACAGAAGGTTTGTGGGTATTTCATTTGAAATCAATTCAAATGCAGATATACTGTACATCAGAGGCATCATGTCCATAGGGGGCACAAGGGCACGTACCCACTCAGAGTTTTTAAAACGTAAATAAAAAATATATTATATATATGTACAGTACCAGTCAAAAGTTTGGACACACCTACTCATTCAAGGTTTTTCTTAATTTTTTATATTTTCTAGAATAATAGTGAAAACATCAAAACTATGAAATAACACATATGGAATCATGTAGTAAACAAAAAAAGTCTTTAAACAAATCTAAATATATTTGAGATTTTTTTTAAGTTGCCACCCTTTGCCTTGATGACAGCTTTGCACACTCTTGGCATTCTCTCAACCAGCTTCACCTGGAATGCTTTTCCAACAGTCTTTAAGGAGTTCCCACATATGCTGAGCACTTGTTGGCTGCTTTTCCTTCACTCTGCTGTCCAACTCATCCCAAGCCATCTCAATTGGGTTGAGGTCTGGTGATTGTGGAGGCCAGGTCATCTGATGCAGCACTCCATCACTCTCCTTTTTGGTCAAAAATCCCTTACACAGCCTGGAGGTGTGTTGTGTCATTGTCCTGTTGAAAAACAAATGATAGTCCCACTAAGAACAAACCAGATGTTATAACGTAATGCTGTAGTAGCCATGCTGGTTAAGTGTGCCTTGAATTCTAAATAAATCACTGACAGTGTCACCAGCAAAGCACCCCCACACATCTAATGTCCATTGCTCGTGTTTCTTGGTCCAAGCAAGTCTCTTCTTATTATTGGTGTCCTTTCATAGTGGTTTCTTTGCAGCAATTGGACCATGAAGGCCTGATTCACGCAGCCTCATCTGAACAGTTGATGTTGAGATGTGTCTGTTACTTGAACTCTGTGAAGCATTTATTTGTGCTACAATTTCTGATGCTGGTAACTCTAATGAACTTATCCTCTGCAGCAGAGGTAACTCTGGGTCTTCCTTTCCTGTGGCGGTCCTCATGAGAGCCAGTTTCATCTTGAAAAATTCTTGAAAATCTGCATTGACTGACCTTCATGTCTTAAAGGAATGATGGACTGTTGTTTCTCTTTGCTTATTTGAGCTGTTCTTGCCATAATATGGACTTGGTCTTTTACCAAATAGGGTTATCTTCTGTATACCAACCCTACCTTGTCACAACACAACTGATTGGCTCAAACGCATTAAGTAGGAAAGCAATTCCACCAATTAACTTTTAACAAGTCACACCTGTTAATTGAAATGCATTCCAGGTGACTACCACATGAAGCTGGTAAACGGGAGTTACTTAGAAGAATCTCAAATCTAAAATATATTTTGATTTGTTTAACACTTTTTTGGTTACTACATGATTCCATATGTGTTATTTCATAGTTTTGATGTCTTCACTATTATTCTACAATGTAGAAAATAGTAAAAAATAAAGAAAAACCCTGAAATGAGTAGGTGTGTCCAAACTTTTGACTGGTACTATACAGTGCCAGGGCCAAGGTAACTCAAAGCATTTACATTATATTTGATTATCTGACTCAGCTGTGTGGTGCTAGGGAAAAGAACAGAATGTATACCCAAGCTGCTCTAGAGTATCTAACATATCTTTGCTCCGTGGTGCACCTTGGAAGGAACCACTGGAGAATGGGGGGGGGGGGGTGTACTCTTTGCCTGGTCCAGTCAGTTTGCCCCTCCGCAAAATACAGCTGACAGATCTTTTTATAAATAATTATGATAAAATGTGGGCTTAAAAGTTTAGTGATTAATTTAACATCTGAAAAATGTATATATATATATATATATATATATATATATATATATATATATATATAAAAATATGATTTTTTTTCAAATGTTAAATTAATCACTAAACTTTTAAGCCCACATTTTATCAGAATTATTTATAAAAAGATCTGTCAGCTGTATTTTGCGGAGGGGCAAACTGACTGGACCAGACAAAGAGTACAACCCCCCCCCCTCATTCTCCAGTGGTTCCTTCCAAGGTGCACCACGGAGCAAAGATATGTTAGATACTCTAGAGCAGCTTGGGTATACGTTCTGTTTTTTTCCCTAGCTCCACACAGCTGAGTCAAGTAATCAAAGCTTGATGATGACTTCCTTATTTGAATCAGCTGTGTGGTGCTAGGGCAAAAAACTAAACCTGCACCCTTTGGGGTCCCCGGGACCGAGTTTGGGAAGCACTGCTTTGTGCGTGCAGACAGTACCATCAGTGGAGGAGCAGAGAAAGTGCAGCGAACCACACAGCGTTTGATTTGATTTCAACTGCCGGTGATGGGCAGGACTCGCAGGAAGTATGTTTGTAAATCAATTTGATCAATCTATATAGCCTATTGATTCCTTCTTGATGAACAAATATCATGTAAATGCTTTGTTGTTTCTCTATAATACTAGCCACCTAGCAATTTTATTAAGTTGGCTTTAGCTAGCCAGCTATTATAGATAGGTTCCCAATCTCCCAAGTAGCTACCAAGCCATTTCAGGCTATCATTTAAGTTAGAGTAGTTTGACTACCTTAGCTGGCATGCCTGCTGGCAAGGTAGATAGACCTTAGAAAATACAAAAATTGCTTTGATTCTTGGGTTATGATATTAAATACCAGTCTGGAAGTTGTACTAAAATCCTAAGGCATAAAGGTTCTTAAAGAATCAATGTGGATCATTCATTAAAATGACAGATGAACAGGTATAGAGGTATGCTTAGATAACCTATGCGGGAAAAAAATATATATTTTACACAGAATTAGGCATAATGATTGTGGCTCTGACTGAAGGAAAAACGTGTTTCAGGTGTTTGAAAACGTAAAAATTCTCTGAATTCCGGAAGGGAATCCATCCTCACATACTTTGTGCACCCTCTAAAATAATGGGAGCATGACACCCCTGCTGGACATACTCACATACGATCCTTGGCCCTTATCATTTTTTTTTTTCATTTGGATGCTCTGTCCTTTTTTCTTCTTCTTTATTTTTTTCTCTCCTTGAGTTACCTTGGCCCTTATCATTATCTATGAAGACAGGGTTGGGGAAGGACTTGGCCCTTATCATTATCTATGAAGACAGGGTTGGGGAAGGACTTGGCCCTTATCATTATCTATGAAGACAGGGTTGGGGAAGGACTTGGCCCTTATCATTATCTATGAAGACAGGGTTGGGGAAGGACTTGGCCCTTATCATTATCTATGAAGACAGGGTTGGGGCAGGACTTGGCCCTTATCATTATCTATGAAGACAGGGTTGGGGCAGGACTTGGCCCTTATCATTCTCTATGAAGACAGGGTTGGGGAAGGACTTGGCCCTTATCATTATCTATGAAGACAGGGTTGGGGAAGGACTTGGCCCTTATCATTCTCTATGAAGACAGGGTTGGGGAAGGACTTGGCCCTTATCATTATCTATGAAGACAAGGTTAGGGAAGGACTTGGCCCTTATCATTCTCTATGAAGACAGGGTTGGGGAAGGACTTGGCCCTTATCATTATCTATGAAGACAGGGTTGGGGCAGGACTTGGCCCTTATCATTATCTATGAAGACAGGGTTGGGGCAGGACTTGGCCCTTAGCATTCTCTATGAAGACAGGGTTGGGGAAGGACTTGGCCCTTATCATTATCTATGAAGACAGGGTTGGGGCAGGACTTGGCCCTTAGCATTCTCTATGAAGACAGGGTTAGGGAAGGACTTGGCCCTTATCATTATCTATGAAGACAGGGTTGGGGCAGGACTTGGCCCTTAGCATTCTCTATGAAGACAGGGTTGGGGAAGGACTTGGCCCTTAGCATTCTCTATGAAGACAAGGTTAGGGAAAGACTTGGCCCTTATCATTCTCTATGAAGACAGGGTTAGGGAAGGACTTGGCCCTTAGCATTCTCTATGAAGACAGGGTTGGGGAAGGACTTGGCCCTTAGCATTCTCTATGAAGACAAGTTTAGGGAAAGACTTGGCCCTTATCATTCTCTATGAAGACAGGGTTGGGGAAGGACTTGGCCCTTAGCATTCTCTATGAAGACAGGGTTGGGGCAGGACTTGGCCCTTATCATTCTCTATGAAGACAGGGTTGGGGAAGGACTTGGCCCTTATCATTCTCTATGAAGACAGGGTTGGGGAAGGACTTGGCCCTTATCATTATCTATGAAGACAAGGTTAGGGAAGGACTTGGCCCTTATCATTCTCTATGAAGACAGGGTTGGGGAAGGACTTGGCCCTTATCATTATCTATGAAGACAGGGTTGGGGCAGGACTTGGCCCTTAGCATTCTCTATGAAGACAGGGTTAGGGAAGGACTTGGCCCTTATCATTATCTATGAAGACAGGGTTGGGGCAGGACTTGGCCCTTAGCATTCTCTATGAAGACAGGGTTGGGGAAGGACTTGGCCCTTAGCATTCTCTATGAAGACAAGGTTAGGGAAAGACTTGGCCCTTATCATTCTCTATGAAGACAGGGTTAGGGAAGGACTTGGCCCTTAGCATTCTCTATGAAGACAGGGTTGGGGAAGGACTTGGCCCTTAGCATTCTCTATGAAGACAAGTTTAGGGAAAGACTTGGCCCTTATCATTCTCTATGAAGACAGGGTTGGGGAAGGACTTGGCCCTTAGCATTCTCTATGAAGACAGGGTTGGGGCAGGACTTGGCCCTTAGTATTCTCTATGAAGACAGGGTTGGGGCAGGACTTGGCCCTTAGTATTCTCTATGAAGACAAGTTTAGGGAAAGACTTGGCCCTTATCATTCTCTATGAAGACAGGGTTGGGGAAGGACTTGGCCCTTAGCATTCTCTATGAAGACAGGGTTGGGGAAGGACTTGGCCCTTAGCATTCTCTATGAAGACAGGGTTGGGTGAAGGACTTGGCCCTTAGCATTCTCTATGAAGACAGGGTTAGGGAAGGACTTGGCCCTTAGCATTCTATATGAAGACAGGGTTGGGGAAGGACTTGGCCCTTATCATTCTCTATGAAGACAAGGTCGGGGAAGGACTTGGCCCTTATCATTCTCTATGAAGACAGGGTTGGGGCAGGACTTGGCCCTTAGCATTCTCTATGAAGACAGGGTTGGGGAAGGACTTGGCCCTTATCATTCTCTATGAAGACAGGGTTGGGGCAGGACTTGGCCCTTATCATTCTCTATATGAAGACAAGGTCGGGGAAGGACTTGGCCCTTATCATTCTCTATGAAGACAAGGTCGGGGAAGGACTTGGCCCTTAGCATTCTCTATGAAGACAGGGTTGGGGAAGGACTTGGCCCTTAGCATTCTCTATGAAGACAAAGTTAGGGAAAGACTTGGCCCTTATCATTCTCTATGAAGACAGGGTTGGGGAAGGACTTGGCCCTTAGCATTCTCTATGAAGACAGGGTTGGGGAAGGACTTGGCCCTTATCATTCTCTATGAAGACAAGGTCGGGGAAGGACTTGGCCCTTAGCATTCTCTATGAAGACAGGGTTGGGGAAGGACTTGGCCCTTAGCATTCTCTATGAAGACAAGGTTAGGGAAAGACTTGGCCCTTATCATTCTCTATGAAGACAGGGTTGGGGAAGGACTTGGCCCTTATCATTCTCTATGAAGAGAGGGTTGGGGCAGGACTTGGCCCTTAGCATTCTCTATGAAGACAGGGTTGGGGAAGGACTTGGCCCTTAGCATTCTCTATGAAGACAGGGTTGGGGAAGGACTTGGCCCTTATCATTCTCTATGAAGACAAGGTTAGGGAAGGACTTGGCCCTTATCATTCTCTATGAAGACAAGGTTAGGGAAGGACTTGGCCCTTAGCATTCTCTATGAAGACAAGGTCGGGGAAGGACTTGGCCCGTAGCATTCTCTAGGAGAATGCATGCACTTGAAAATAATAGAGAATGAAGAGACGTGGCTTCACAAGCTGGCCTTACATGTACGTCCAAGTACATGTAATTAACTTCAAATACGATAAAGATATTTATTAGGCTATCTATTACTGCTGCCAACTTTGCCAAAGATACAATATTAGGGTTAGTAATTTGTCTAAACGCCCACAACCACCTCTAAATTCACAGATGAAGGTGTTGTAATACAGAGCAGGCCTACTGGATATTACAGAACGACGAGATATGTTATTCATGTATTCTGTCTTGTAATTATGGCCTATGTGAAAAATTGAGGTCCCTTCCACCTGTGTCTTCCATCATAAATGATGATGGCATAAGCAGAACACCTGATACTGAAGAGGAAACCAATTAACTGGCGAGAAGATAATTAGCTAAAATGACAATTTCCTTTTTCTGATGTGCTCACTGCAATACATTTCTTACTTAAATAAATGACCGTTTAAATCAAATTGGCCACCACTTCCCCATAGCATTAGAGGGAAGTTCCTCTTCAGGCCTATAACGTGTAGACTGTTCCACCCGACTTTGTTGTGAGCCTAATAACGCAACAACAACAAACAAACAAAAAAAAAACGAATGAAGTTAACATTAGGTCTGGTGTGTGTATCCCAAAAAAGAGAGGCTCTTGAAAAAGCATTAATTACCAGAACGTTCCGATAACGTGTGGACATTTCCGGAGAGGAAAAGGGGAATTAGAAAACAAGATGGCGGAGCAGGAGCGGGGCAAGGTTCTGTGGGGTCAGTCCAGAGAGGCAGAGGCAAAGCTGCATGCAGGTCCCTGTATTCCCCCCCCCTCTCCCCCCACCAGCCAGAGAGTTGGCTGAACTGGAAACCCTGTACTGTTGAAACCTCTTTAGCAGATTAACCAGACATTTCCTCCAACGTCTTAAATGAGAGAGGGGGGGAAGAGGGCTTCCTTTAGAGGGTGGATTGTTTTCCATACACATAGCTGATTGTTGAAGAAAAGGAATGGAAATAAAGGAATGGATGTTTTTTTTTCTTTTGGAGTCACTGACTCATTCCCCTCTCGCACACTGGTGTCATTTTCTTATGCGGGTGATTGTGCGCTAACTTGGCCTTTTTCCTCTGGAGACTAGAACTGTTTTCTTATTTGGCTCCCGTTTTACTGAGCATTGTATCCCTGCGATCCTTTCCTAGCTGCCGGCAGGTGCTTCCTTGTATAAGGACTGACTGAGTCCAAGAACAGGATCTGCATCAAAGAAAAGGGCCTAAATGAGGTGGATAATTACAATTCTGCAGAGCTAGCCCCCTGTGTAAACCCCCATGCTCGGTTTAAGCCATGGTGGTAGAAACTTGGGGTGGCATTTCATCAAACCCGGGAACTGTGGATCAGTTTTCATAGTGCTCAAAATTACAAAGACAATGTTTTTGGAAAAAGTCTATACTCATGTATTTTGCATTATTATGAAGTAGTTTTTATAGTTTTTCAAAGTGTTTAGTTTCATTAAAAAATGTTAACCATATTCACAAAAATGACACAAAAAAGCGAAGTATGATTTTGTAAAAAAAATCGAATTTGTATTTCATTTTATATTGACAGAGGGGTTCAAAGAAAAAAGGTGGAGTCACATTAACCCTCTGTCCCGCCACATTTTTTTTGCCTTGACGTTCCCCCTGCCTACCATGCTCTAGAGTACTCAGCTACTGTCGGTGGGTGCTCAGTACTGCAAGCACCTGACACCCAGGTGCCCTCCGAGCGTGAATACTGTACTACAAACAGCCTCATTGGTGGGCATAATGCCCACTCCTGCTGCTATGCACCTCCATGTTTGCCCTCTCTGAAGCACACACACACACACACACACACACACACACACACTCCTACCCCTACGCCCCTAGAGGGTCCCAACGGGCAGAAGGAACAGATGGCTGCGAAAAGTCATTCACACGTTCCCGCACGTTCCACTCACCAGAAAAGAAAAAGCCTGTCAATGCACTCGTCCCTACCAATCACTCCCCTCAACTCTCAGGTGGTATAACTGTGCCTCCCGAAGACTACTTAAAGTGGGTTACTAAGCACTTTTTAGTCCAAATGAATGTCGCAAATGTGCCCTTGTCGTTTTTTTTTCTCAAAACGGTTCGTTAAATATTCATAGTGATCGGACACCTGCTCGTCTGCGCCTGTGCCTGGGTTACCCCTGGCGCTCCAGGAAGACTGTCCTTTCATATGACTGATGGCTCCACCCACTCTTCTCAATGACAAAGGCCACAGTGTGTTGGTCAATATCTGCCATGGCACCATGCTGCACTAACTACTTGTGTTTGCGTCGAACAAAGACATTTCTCTTACACAAAGTGGAGACAGGGAGGGGGAAAGGTGGCGGGAGTCCACAAGTCCAGAAAACTTGAACCGCAGGGGAGAGAAGGGTGGGGTGTGTGTGTGTGGGGGGGGGGGGGGGGCAGTGTGAAAGGGTTGAGAACAGGCTAAACAAAAATCAGATTTAAATTTTTTAATGGGAAATTGTTTAAAAAACAACAAAGACGGCAGCCTGCAAAAAAAAAAATTGTACAAGTCAGGGTGCCTTTGAAGATATTTAATTAAAATCTAATCCTGCATTCTTAAAGGCTCACATAAATTAAGCTGTCAGTCAGGAGATTTATGCATTCACATTTGCATATTGCATACAATTCATCAATTACTCATGTTTGAGAGGCCTGCGTATCCCAGGGAGAGTGGCTGCCAGTGTGCCAGCACAGTGAGAACGAGGGAGAGACGGAGAGAGGGAGAGGTGGGGCTGACAGTACCCAGGAGAAGTCAGTCTCCATATGGCCACACACTCAACCAATACCGCTGAAACCTCCCCATGCCCATCCCACATATGGAAAAACTACTAGCTGGGCAATGCATGTAACCTGAAAAAGCAATGTGTGATTAAAATGTTATACTCTATTAGTAGTGTACAATGAACCCCATGACCACTACACTTGCTCAAAAAAGGTATAGGAAAGAAGGACTTGATGCTTCGTTTTGACTCAGCATTGTAATTATCGTTCATTACTAGAATTTTACCCGAAGAATATCTAGGAGTTTACCATTAACAAGCCCTTTGCCCTCTGCAAGTCCATGGCCGGACTGTGAAATACAAACGCCGCACGAACCATCCGCGGCTCTGTCACAACACTTCGACGTGTAATAACTGCAGCAATAGGAGGCCTCGTTCAACGTTCTTGACGACGCGCAGTGCACTAGTGGTTACGACAGCTCCTACGTTCCCATACGGATAGCGTGTCGAGAACAGACTGAATTCAGAAAGAGTAGCACGTTGTAGTATAGACTAGAGCGGGCTTTTATAAGTCACACAGCCCCGCTCTCTCTCTGAGGTCCCAACCTCCACATCTCCACTGCAGCTTGACAGCTCCTGTTCCCACGTCACACAGACAGACATCCTGCCAGCCAGGTCTCTCTTCTATCACCAGCTCACATGATCCTGTCTGCTGGAATAAAGGCATCAAGGCAGACAACTCTAGATAGACATGGACAGTCCCTACAGTTTAAAGAGCCAAACAGACAACCACAGAACAATAGGTTCACAGTACATATGTATTGCTATCGAAATCGAATCGACTGCGTGAATTTTGCTCGTTGCTTTCGAAACCAGGGACGTTTTATCCCGTAAACGCCAGCGTAAATGAATCCTCTGATGTGGGCCAAGCCTGCTAAATGCTACACGTGTGGAAATAGAAATCCGACATGGGTAGCAGGGCCAAGGTCACACCAAATCCATATGCTGGAG
The DNA here is from genome assembly GCF_901001165.1 of Salmo trutta. Taxonomy (NCBI): domain Eukaryota; kingdom Metazoa; phylum Chordata; class Actinopteri; order Salmoniformes; family Salmonidae; genus Salmo; species Salmo trutta. Next base: position 48,592,063 of record NC_042975.1, read on the forward strand.
GTACTGTATTTTTTTTTCTCTTTAATCATTTCATCAGCTATTCAATTGAATGTCTGAAGCAATTTAATATCAGTAGGATTAGAGCGGCCTATTGCACATTTGTCGTATTAAGAAGACGGCCCAGCAGAGTGACGGCTTTGGCTTTGACTAGGCCTTCTCACAGCCAATCCAGTCTCAGGCGCAGGCCCCAGTCCCATTATCCTGATTGGTGGTTGTCTGACACGCACACTGTGGAAGGTGATGAGGACCTGGGCTCCCAAACAAACACAAAGCCCGTCCCAGTGCCACCCATCCACGTCACGGTGGTGCGTGACGTGAGCGTGGGGCGGCGGCCTCCACCCAGCGAGGATTACTTCGCTCCGCAGGAGCGTCTCTCTTCACATTAGCCTCGTCTATAGTTAATGAGACCTGCATATTTTATGATTATTTATCCAGTCAAAGGCGACATGGGAGACAGGTTTCACCTCAGCATTGATAGCTCCACCCCTTCCTGGCCTTCTGCTGACTGGCCAAGCTGCTGACTGGGTATGGACCTGAGGGCCAGCAAGCCACTGAGTTTAGAGACCTGGGTAACAGGATTAGGATTCCCTGTGTCTCGGGTGGTGCTGCCACGTCTATGGCCAATTAACAGTATTGCAGAAGAGTGCTAAGCGGCGTGTATTGTACCTGGGGGTTACTGGTGCAGAGACTTTGGAAGCGCCAGGTTCATCTATGTTCCCTACGCCCTTCAGTTTGCACCCAGAAGCATGCGGCAGCGCAAAGCAATACGCCCCATGTAGCAACAAAGCTTTTGTTCTCCGTTATTATTAACAGAGGGAATTCCTGCTTGGGTTTTTATTAAAAAAGCTGGTGTGAGAGGGATCGTGAGACCATATTCAGGAGGTGAACTCCCCCCCTCCCCTCCACACACACACACACACACGGTGCATCCATGGCTGAAGCTGAGAGGGGTGGGTATCCTATCCCTTCTGCTGAAGAGGATCCTCACAGCACTCACAGATTTCTCTAAGTGCTACCTCGGACTGACACCGTGCAGCTTTTAGCTTAAGTAACCAGCGCTTATAATTTTCCTGAGGCTCAGCACTGGCACTCGTGGACTACTGATGGTATTGAATAAATGTCAAAAGTCTTCCCTCCTGCTGTCTCTGGGCTCAGGGTAGGGAGGTGTCATTCCCTCTGTATTTATAGGAGGGGGAGTTTGTTTGTGGCCCATGATCTTTCTCCATCAATCAAGATGGAGACGCAAGTCACAAATGTATCATCTGATTGCACATCGGACCTTTTCACACCTCTGGCTGTGAAAACCACACGCACGCACGCACGCACACACACACACACACACACACACACACACACACACACACACACACACACACACACACACACACACACACACACACACACACACACACGTGGAAATATACAAACTGAATCTGGCAAAGGGTCCAATGTGTGTTAGGTGCCACATAATAATCAGTTTGAATTATTTGAGAAAGATTTCTGCGTGTTTTGTGTGTGTGTGTTCAGAGAGAGAGAGTGAGGGGTCAGTGGAGGGTTTAAATCCCCAGTGCCCAGTGGGACTGACACACCTCAGGGGAACAGCCTGCCCTCCCTCTCCTCCTAAACTGTGCTTGACCCTGGGCCCAGACCTGCGCAGCCGCACACACTTTCATCTCGTATTAATAGCCTCCCTCAACACTTCTTTTCCAGCTCACTTCCCCCTTTCATCCTCCCTCCGCCACTCTCCCCTCCCTCACTCTCTCGGCCCACCTCCTCTTTTCATCTCGCTTCAACGTGGCTCTCTCCTTTTCTCCTTCTCGCTGCCGTTCCCAGTCTCTTCCTTTGTGAGTCCATATTGACAGAGTTTAGCCTGTGACCGCCTGCTTTAAACAGAGCAGACTGTCATTAGCTGACAGCATGACAGAGATATGGCACTATGTGGCTACTTTATAAATAGCCAAGGCCTGATAAACTGTGGCCTGCCTTTAAGTGCCTGTTTTCAGGGTTAGCCTTGACAGGCTACATGTGGCACAGATCTGAGGACAGTGTCCGCCCTCCCAAATGTGAGCCGCACCTGTCTGACAGCTTGGGACGACTTCTTATCTGTGTTCGTGTCGTGCAGGGTCGGAATTGGGGGGTTTGAACCGCGTCAGAAAGCGCACACACAAACGCAGGCAGGGCCCTGAAAGATGTTTGGGATTACAGAGAAGATTGTGTCTTTAATGTGCCATTTCTGGCCCCTCTCTGGCCGCCACATTTTACACTAAGGGGAGAAAGTGGCCCTTGCCATTGCAACTCATTCAGAACAGACAGGATGGGACACAAAGTGTCAACATTGTCCCTCTGAACTTAGGGGGGCCCCTAGTCTGAGGTCAAGCAGGAAGAGAGATGTCCCCTCATCTGTGTGAAAAACACGAGCTTTAGAAAATGAGAAGGAGAAGATAAATGTTTTTTTTATCAGTTCAACTGTAGAATAAACCGTAATATGAGGTTAACGACCGCGCTCCCATCTGAAAGTCACTAATACACCACAGTCTGTTCTCATTAGTCTTTACACCCCCCCCCCCCCCCACACACACACACACACACACATTCACGCTACACTACATCTAAATATCTACTAATAGGCTTTAAATAGGTTAATATCACAGGGAAAAACACTGTTTAGACGTTAACCACTATCTCCCCTTGCTTCTCTCTCCCTCTCCTCTTTTTCCATCTCTATCTCCCTCTCTCTTTCTCTCCAGTCTCAAGGTTCAGATCCCACTCAATTAAATTAGATCTGCTTCCCGTAATTCTGCCACTCAGAGCGCCAAAGCTGACAGCAATCTTTTTTTTTGTCTTTTTTTTTTTTTTTGTCGCGCGTCCCCTCCGCCCTCGTCTTTGTGGGAGCCGCTGGGAGGATGAAGCAGGGGGGAAAAAGGGATTCAATCTGACACGGAGGATTGCGAGTTTGCCTTCAGACAATGGTGGGTGCTGGCACTCAGCGGCGAGGATTAAATTCCCTGACATTATCAACCTGTCTGCTGAACTGTTCGGAGGGCGGCAGAACAGGATTCCGTAAATGGCAACAAACCCTCCGACTCTCAGCGTCTCGCGGAGGATTACTGTCACTCAGTTCAAAATGGAGGAGTGTGGGGGGGGTGACTTTCTCTTATTTATTTAATATCCTGCACTGTAATCTGTTTCAAAACAGTGTTGGAGAGAAAATGTCATGGGAAGATGTAAACACTGAGGGCCAGTGGCTCTTGTACCTACAAACAGACTCAATTCGTCACTGAACAGCCACAGTCCTCTCCAAGTCAGGGCTTCCGACAAAACTATTTTTTTTTCACCCATCTGTGTTGTTTTGCTTTTTTGCCCTCATGTTTTTTTTGTGAACACAAGATTATTACAGATAATACGTGTCTGAAGTTCCCATGAGAAAATATGTCAGTGAGTGTGAGGATTTCTTTCTTTTTTTGTCAGTGTGGTCTGCTCTGCACAGGGAGCATGTTCTGCAACCGGATGAATAACAAGACATGAAAACAAAGCTGTTTCAATAAAACAACATATGGACTTGTAAGGAAAAGACAGTCTGTTGGGATTTCAAACTACAGCTGAACTTTAGGGACATAGTCCCTACTAGAAGAGGGAGATATGTGTAGTCTGAATGCTGACAGGCTGGGCTTTGATCTCCAGAGCGCGTAGTGTGTGAAACCACCTGGACCTAGGGACTAACCAAGCCCCCCCCCCCCCCTCACCCTACCCCACCTGTGGTAACAAGGAACCTGACAGATTGGCCCATCCACAGAACTGAAACAGAGATACCATTCACAGTAGGCCGGGGGGGACACTTCACTGACCAAGGGTGACAGATTACAAGTCCGCATCACCCCCCCATCTCCATTCCTCCTGTGCTGGTGGCAAACCTGTAATGAATAAATTGCCAGATTAGCATGGGATTAGAACGTGGAGTATCTGATGCGCTGCGACCTGGAGAGCACAAGCCAGGGGCCAAGGGGCAGGATTTGTCACTGTTTACAAGGCAGGAGGTCAATGGTTAAGGGTTGAGGGGGGTTAAGACTCATTCGCCCGATTGACACCACTCGTTAAGTTATTGAGTTATTCAAACGCCAACTGCTCCTGCGTTTTGCAATTCCGAGGGACACTTCACGCGTACAAATTTGCATTCGGGCAATAGCTAAATACCTAAATTAATCCCCTACCCCATATTTGGAATCGTAATGCATTTGCGAGGTCTCAGGGTCACTCTGACCCCATACTGTTTCAAACAAATTGCAACAGCCTGAGTTGATTAAATGCTTTTGATTCCTCTAACAGCTTACACACCATTTTGAGAGGTACTGGGGGAAAATGGTGATTTGTATCAAAGGCCCATCCGCTCCCCAGAGATTGGGACTAGCAGAGGACAGAGGGATATAGCAACACAGATACTAACTGTACTGTACAGCTAGGAAGAAAAAAAACACAAAAAAACACCACCTAGCAGAGAAAATACCTATTGTTCTGAGCGTACAACTAGCCATCTGGGTGGGTTATGGAGTGGCCATCATCATGTGCCACATAATAAGGAAGCAGGCAGAATAGACAGACTGTTACAGGGGGGATGGCAGCCTGCTGATATGGCATGCTGTCAGGTAGACAGCTCATAAATCATTAATCCACAACATGGTGCTGCTGATGAATCCTCTTCTCAGTCCTCAGGCCTTTACCCATCATGCCTCTAGTATTGACTCCCATTTTCCTCCATATGTTTTGGGAAACAGCGCTATGACAACAAAGGGTGAGCTGGTGCCTGTTTCAGGAGCCACTCAGAGGCAGATTAGTGAGCCCTGGCTGTAACAGTCGAGCCTCTCTCTCTCTCTCTCTCTCTCTGCCCTCTCTGGCACGTCAAACATCTCTGTTTCTATGGGTCACCATATCATCTTTGCTATTCCTGCAAACTACAGTCAGTTGCCATGCATGGCTATTAACAAGGAGCTATGACATCTGTACTGGATTTCTGACATTTATGGGGATCCTAGACTGGATCTTATCAACATACTGTGCATGAGGAAAGTGAAAAGAACTGTACGGTTAATCTCGGTTAACCCACAACTAAAATCTTGTGTTTAAAAAGTCTGTCCACGAGAGATTACTGTACAGCAAATGTACAACATTAACCCATTACACATTACTACGCGACATCATTCCAAGGGTCCCAATTTCAAGTAAAAAAAATGTCCTTTTCAGTGACCCTTACAATGTACCGTACATAGCTGCTACCATTGATTCATTCATACGGTGTATTAGCAGTGTGCCAATAGGATTCTAGCCCTCCTCAGTTCACGTGAATAAAGTCACTAAACCCCCTCTCCCACTTAGGTAACCATGGTAATATTCATCTGATCAATTTCCTGTCATTGCCTGTGCATCCTGCTAGGCCATAAACATTCATTAGCCATGCTCGGACACTCACTAACGTGTTGGGCCAACAGATTTAAAAGCGCACGCAGGAACACACGCTCCAGGAGACATGGCCATTGGATTGTTTGTCATGGTTCACGAGTCCCACAATCAAGTCAATAGGCCTACGATGTGGTGGCTTAAATTAGAGATGTGTGACACGTGCATCGGCTAGGTATCAGCAATTAGTTGCAAATTGCCCTCATCTTGTATACAGAGTAATATTACACATTATTAATACACAACTCAGAGGGTCTCTAGCCAAGACTGGGGAACCTAAACATTTACAGAATAAAGGACAAATATAAGTGATGCTGTAAATTATTGAGTAAATGCTCTCTTTCAGGCATTAGAATTAGAACTGAGTTGATATCTTCCCATATCATGTTCAATGATGAGAAAAATGCCCCCAGATGAATATAATACAGTGCCATTTCCTAGGTTATAAAACATGAAGCATTATAATAGAGGAGATGAGCCACTTTCTCATCTCGCCCTCGATTAAGCAACACTTCCTTCTCCATAGGGTACCCATTCCATGTCCTGATACTGCATTGATCTCTCACATCAGCGTAGGATCAGGGTATATCTCTGTTTTACATGCTAAATGACACGTCCTCCAGCTGACAGCAGGATGGAGGAGGAGGAGGGTGGAGGATGTAGGGAGAGTGGAGGAGGAGGGTGGAGGGAGAGTGGAGGAGGAGGAGGAGGGTGGAGGGAGAGTGGAGGAGGAGGGTGGAGGATGTAGGGAGAGTGGAGGAGGAGGGTGGAGGGAGAGTGGAGGAGGAGGAGGAGGGTGGAGGGAGAGTGGAGGAGGAGGGTGGAGGATGGAGGGAGAGTGGAGGAGGAGGGTGGAGGATGGAGGGAGAGTGGAGGAGGAGGGTGGAGGGAGAGTGGAGGAGAAGGAGGGTGGAGGGAGAGTGGAGGAGGAGGAGGGTGGAGGATGGAGGGAGAGTGGAGGAGGAGGGTGGAGGATGGAGGGAGAGTGGAGGAGGAGGGTGGAGGAGGAGGGTGGAGGATGGAGGGAGAGTGGAGGAGGAGGGTGGAGGGAGAGTGGAGGAGAAGGAGGGTGGAGGGAGAGTGGAGGAGGAGGAGGGTGGAGGATGGAGGGAGAGTGGAGGAGGAGGAGGGTGGAGGGAGAGTGGAGGAGGAGGGTGGAGGGAGAGTGGAGGAGGAGGAGGGTGGCTGAGGAGGAGGGTGGAGGATGGAGGGAGAGTGGAGGAGAAGGAGGGTGGAGGATGGCGGGAGAGTGAAGGAGGGTGGAGGGAGAGTGGAGGAGGGAGAGTGGAGGAGGAGGAGGGTGGATGAGGAGGAGGGTGGAGGATGGAGGGAGAGTGGAGGAGAAGGAGGGTGGAGGATGGCGGGAGAGTGAAGGAGAAGGAGGGTGGAGGGAGAGTGGAGGAGGAGGAGGGTGGAGGGAGAGTGGAGGAGGAGGAGGAGGGTGATGGGAGAATGGAGGAGGGGGTGGAGGGAGAGTAGAAGAGGAAGGTGGAGGGAGAGTGGAGGAGGAGGAGGGTGGAGGGAGAGTGGAGGAGGAGGGTGGAGGATGGAGGGAGAGTGGAGGAGGAGGGTGGAGGGAGAGTGGAGGAGGTGGAGGGAGAGTGGAGGAGGAGTATGAGGGAGAGTGGAGGAGGAGGGTGGAGGATGGAGGGAAAGTGGAGGAGGAGGAGGGTGGAGGGAGAGTGGAGGAGGAGGGTGGAGGGAGGGAGAGTGGAGAAGGAGGGTGGAGGATGGAGGGAGAGTGGAGGAGGAGGAGGGTGGAGGGAGAGTGGAGGAGGAGGGTGGAGGGAGAGTGGAGGATGGAGGGAGAGTGGAGGATGGAGGGAGAGTGGAGGATGAGGGAGAGTGGAGGAGGAGGGTGGAGGGAGGGAGAGTGGAGAAGGAGGGTGGAGGATGGAGGGAGTGGAGGAGGAGGATGGAGGGAGAGTGGAGGAGGAGGGTGGAGGGAGAGTGGAGGAGGAGGGTGGAGGGAGAGTGGAGGAGGAGGGTGGAGGATGGAGGGAAAGTGGAGGAGGAGAGGGGAAAGGGAGGGAGAGTGGAGAAGGAGGGTGGAGGATGGAGGGAGAGTGGAGGAGGAGGAGGGTGGAGGGAGAGTGGAGGAGGAGGGTGGAGGGAGAGTGGAGGATGGAGGGAGAGTGGAGGATGGAGGGAGAGTGGAGGATGAGGGAGATTAGAGGTGGAGGGTGGAGGGAGGGAGAGTGGAGAAGGAGGGTGGAGGATGGAGGGAGAGTGGAGGAGGAGGATGGAGGGAGAGTGGAGGAGGAGGGTGGAGGGAGAGTGGAGGAGGAGGGTGGAGGGAGGGTGGAGGAGGAGGAGGGTGGAGAGTGGAGGTGGAGGAGGGTGGAGGATGGCTGGAGGGTGGAGGATGGAGGGAGAGTGGAGGAGGAGGGTGGAGGATGGAAGGAGAGTGGAGAAGGAGGGTGGAGGATGGAGGATGGATGGAGAGTGGAGGAGGGTGGAGGGAGAGTGGAGGAGGGGGACGGTGGAGAGAGAGTGGAGGAGGAGGAGGATGGAGGGAGAGTGGAGTAGGAGGAGGAGGGTGGAAGAGGAGGGTGGAGGGAGCGTGGAGGAGGAGGAGGAGGGAGAGTGAAGGAGGAGGAGTGTGGAGGGAGAGTGAAGAAGGAGGGTGGAGGATGGAGGGAGAGTGGAGTAGGATGAGGAGGAGAGTGGAGGAGGGTGGAGGAAGAGTGGAGGAGGAGGGTGGAGGATGGAAGATGGAGGGAGAGTGGAGGAGGAGGATGAAGGGAGAGTGGAGGAGGAGGGAGGTGGAGAATGGAGGGAGAGTGGAGGAGGAGAGTGGAGAAGGAGGGTGGAGGGATAGTGGAGGAGGAGGATGGAGGGAGAGTGGAAGAGGAGGGAGGTGGAGAATGGAGGGAGAGTGGAGAAGGAGGGTGGAGGGAGAGTGGAGGAGGAGGAAGGTGGAGAATGGAGGGAGAGTGGAGGAGGAGAGTGGAGGGAGAGTGGAGGAGGAGGGTGGAGGGAGAGTGGAGAAGGAGGGTGGAGGATGGAGGGAGATTGGAAGAGGAGGGTGGAGGGAGAGTGGAGGGGGAGGAGGGTGGAGGGAGAGTGGAGGAGGAGGATGGAGGGAGAGTGGAGGAAGAGGTTGGAGGATGGAGGGAGAGTGGAGAAGGAGGGTGGAGGATGGAGGGAGAGTGAAGGAGGAGGAGAGTGGAGGGAGAGTGGAGGAGGGTGGAGGGAGAGTGGAGGAGGAGGAGGGTGGAGGGAGAGTGGAGGAGGAGGAGGGTGGAGGGAGAGTGGAGGAGTAGGAGGGTGGAGGGAGAGTGGAGGAGTAGGAGGGTGGAGGGAGAGTGGAGGAGGAGGAGGGTGGAGGGAGAGTGGAGGAGGAGGATGGAGGTAGAGTGGAGGAGGAGGGTGGAGGGAGAGTGAAGGAGGAGGAGAGTGGAGGGAGAGTGGAGGAGGGTGGAGGGAGAGTAGAGGAGGAGGAGGGTGGAGGGAAAGTGGAGGAGGAGGAGGGTGGAGGGAAAGTGGAGGAGGGTGGAGGGAGAGTGGAGGAGTAGGAGGGTGGAGGGAGAGTGGAGGAGGAGGGTGGAGGGAGGGAGAGTGGAGAAGGAGGGTGGAGGGAGAGTGGAGGAGGAGGAGGGTGGAGGGAGAGTGGAGGAGGAGGAGGGCAGAGGGAGAGTGGAAGAGGGTGGAGGATGGAGGGAGAGTCAGAGGACAACAAGGTGAAGGTCACTGAGCTGAGTGGAACCTCTGTCCCTGGAGACACACACACACACACACACACACACACACACACACACACACACACACACACACACACACACACACAGCCTGCTTTTACAGGGCCACAGGTCTGTGGGTCACCCCCCCACACACACAGCCTGCTTTTACAGGGCCACAGGTCTGCGGGTCACCCCCCCACACACACAGCCTGCTTTTACAGGGCCACAGGTCTGTGGGTCACCTCCCCCGCCCCCCCCCGCACACACACAGTTTCTCCTTTACAAATGTCTCCAGCATCGCTACACCTTTGATAGTACTAAACACAACTCCTCCTCCAGTGGGTCTGTTTGCCAGCTTCTGATTTACGCTAATTTTATTTCACCTACTAGATCCTCTTTAATTTGATGCAGGGAAGAGGAAGAAAAAAAATCAATGGTAAGCAGTAGGAGCGGATTTGGTACCATCAAAAGTCGTAGGTACAAAAGTCCTCTCGCCAAGCAGTTTGCAATTAGCCTAATAGTGGCCCTTTCCCGAATAAGCATGTTCTCCAATTACAACAGCTCCGGAGCCCCAGGAGGCCCGAGAGAGATGTGGAAAAACACAGAGGAGGCCCCCGAGGGCCACGAACAAGCAGCTTTGATACTAAGGCTAGCTAGCGGGTGATAGAAACTGCGCTGGAGAATCTGAGGCCTTTGTTCCAGGCACATTCATAAACAAGCATTGTGGAGGCACATTTTAACAGCCACATAAAACAACACTCACAGACTAGTACACACGCAGCTTAAAAAAAAATTATGTACACACAACTACATCTGCCACATACTGTCCTCATTACATCCATCCATAGAGTGGAGGAAGAGCTGAGGGGTTTTCAGGGCTGCTGAGCAGGGGGAGGTCTCAGGGGGATTCAGGGGCTTAGAGAGAGAGCCATGTCGCTTGCTCCTGCATTAACTCCTTCACCCACACCCATCTACAGCACAGTGGTCCACTCCGGGCCGCTCAGCTCAGTGGTGACCCCCCCGTTTGGCCTCCCTGTCAGCCCTCTGCCAAGGTTAAACACATCGGGGGCAGATGCCTCCCCTTTCACGCAGCTAACAGCCTAAAGACCCAGGCCTCCTCAACCCCACTGGATGGTTTACAATCGTTCTATAAATGTATATCAATTGTATACACCTTTGGATGGGAAGTGAAACCTTACTTTTGACGTAGTTGAAGATGTGAATATCAAGATCCAATGGAGAAACAGTGTTTTGCCGCGTATGTTCTGATTCGTTTCTTCCCATGCGAGTACTTGGGGGGGGGGGGGTAATTCAGACCATACGATATAGATTCCTTTACAGTCTTAAATGGCCCCATGTTGTAAATGGAGCCTTTTGAAGTTCCCAAACAATGTGCAATATCAGGAAACAAGCTGGGTTGCATGGGGAAGGAATGTAAAGTGTTGGGGGGGGGTGCAAAAGGCCCTTTGGGTAAAAGTAACTGACAATGAAAGATGAAAAATAACTTGTTAAATGCAGATCACAGAGCAGAACAGCTTTGGAGAAGAACATACAGTGAGTACAGTTACACAAGTGTATTTACATATATGAACACGTGCACACGCAATAGACACACACACAAAGACACACACACACACAATAGACACCCACATCACAAATACACAAACACACAGACACAGATAGAGACACACACACACACACACACAATAGACACACACACACACAATAGACTCACATCACAAATACACAAACACACAGACACAGATGGACACACACACACACACACACACACACACACAAACACACACACACACACACACACACACACACACACACACACACACACCACACACACACAATAGACACACACACACACACACACACACACACACACACACAGGACTGCCCTCATGGTGATAACAGGTCTATTTTTACCGGGGAAAGCGAGCAGCCTCTAATCACTGCAGTATTGTCAGCGCTGTCTTTATGGGAGGCATAGGGGCATCCAGCTGACACTAGCCAGCCAGAAGAACACAAAGATATGAAAGATCATCCAGTCTCTCACAAACACACGAAGACAAGCTACCCTTTCCCAATATATCATATACACTAATAAAACAAGGTTTAGTGTAGTAGATTAGATTCTGCTGGTGTGCTACTGAACCTGACTTCTACTGCATCCCCTCTTTATTTTTATGTTAGGCCCTTGGGTAGCTGATGAAGCTGTGAGGGAGTCAGAACAGAAAGCAGCACACAGGCTCGTGTTAGAGGCAGGGCTGGGGGGCATCTCAACCAAGCACCAATCCCTTGACAGGGAGCACTCGTTTAACAAAACGCGCGTCATAAATAAATAAATCACACCTCGGAGAGAGCGCCATGAAAAGATCTGAAACGTGATCCCGGCCATTAATATTCCAGATAGTGCTAATGCCGACTTTTAAAAACATTAATAAATCTTTTTCATTAGCCCAGGCAACAGATCTTGTAAGGACCGCCTCTCCCTTCTCCCCTCTGGTCTGTCAACGGGAACCTTTAATGTCCACCGGAGCTGTCAGGAGGCCATTGTGAGGCGCACCGTGTGTATGCGGAGGTGCATTTGATGTCCCGAAACAATGGGGGAGAGAGATAGAGAAGGATGGAGGGAGGGAGAGGAGGAAGGGGAGAAAGGGAGGGGGCTGAACGAGGGACTGCCAAGGTTATGACTTTGAGAGAGAGAGAGAGAGAGAGAGAGAGAGAGGTGTGCGTGTTAAAGATGAGGAAAGTATTTTTTCAGCTGATACTGATACAAAGTTTCCCAGCTTCACACAGTGGAATCAAAAGGAAAAAAGTCTACGGGTAGTTTAAAAGAACGATCTGCAGTTTAGTGAACTGGTTTTGGCCGGATTTTGTTGAAGAGGTAACCTCGATATAGTAGATCCTCATGAACATAAAGGAAACACGTCTGAAGATAACCAAAGAAAGAGTTTTCACATATTTAAACGGTATACTGCTAAACCACTGCAGTAAAGGGCCAGATCTGCCTGTGGTCAAGCTGTGCTTCATGATTCTTCCAGTAGAAGTGCGTGGATCCCCTGCACGTTGCTGGCCTAACACTCAGGGCCTGCTGTCTGCTGTCCCTCGCTATCCTTTCCATCTCCAACTGACTGAAAGACGAACACGTGAAGGGAACCGTCTATCCCCATTTCAAATGAAAACAATCAAATATGATGGTTAGCACCAGTAAAGCCTGCATAACGAGCCTGTAACCCCGCGGGCCAGAAGTGTATCTCAGTGACCCCACCTTTAATCCAACCCTCTGGAGTGTGTTTGACCAGGCATGCCCAGGGGAGGGGGGGAGGGGGGAGGTGGTCCTGTCTGTCTGATCGCTGTGTGTCTTTCCGTCTTGTGCTCGTCTCTGCGTCAATGAAGCTCCTCTCTCTGAAAGAGCTGTTATCTCTGGCTGTATCGATCTGCTGTTTCCTGACGGCGTTATTGAAATATTCTGTGTGCTCGGCTTCCTACCTGTCTGTCAAATCAGCCTCCACTGAGGACCCATGTCCATGGACAGACAGACAGACAGACAGACAGACAGACAGACAGACAGACAGACAGACAGACAGACAGACAGACAGACAGACAGACAGACCCGCCAAGCCCATGTTGGCTAGCGTTTATATTTGGCACTGGAGACTGAAAAATGACTGAATCCATTTTTCGATTACGCTCATAATGGTTTTAGAACACAAAAAGAAAGAGCCTAAATGGAAATGTAATATACATTTATAAAGAACAAAAAAGGGGGGATCTAAACATATTGTTACTATGCGCTCAATGCTAAAATAATGTAAAACAAATTGAATTCATAAAAAAAAAAAACATGGACATTATACTGTAAATATAAATTGGAAATTGGATGTAGTCAGCTATAACAAAGCGCTTATTATTAGTAACGCTTCAGAGATATGCGTTTGATGTAACTAGGGGTCATATAAAAGCAGGTCTTTAATTAAAAGCTCAGGGTAGTGAGCTGATATTGGCCAGCCAGCACAGCAAATCTGGGCCCCCCTCTCCGTGCACCCCTTTGCCCTGGTGGCCTCCACCCACTGAGCTCTCCCCATCCCTTCCACCCCGCCCGGCATATTTCGCCACGCCTGCTGCTTTGGAATGCATTCGTGCATGCCAATCGATGTCCACATCTGTACTTAACGTTGCACTGTAATGCAAATGATGCAGAATTGATCGGAGCGATGTGATGTGGCGCTCCGCTGCTGTCCCCGGCAAGGGCACTCCCTCACCGGCCGGGCGGGCCACTCCGCTCTCCTCGGCAGAGGAGACTCGCAATCCGATAAACGGCCCCGCAACAACAACACCGAGGGGGGGGGTTGGGGGAGGGACAAACTGCATCTTCAGCAATACTGAAGCCCAAGTGAAAACGTGACCGACGGGGCCCTAGCATTCTGCCCTGACAGGATGGCGTGACAGCAGCGCAGGGGAGCGGCGCTCAACTATCCCTGAATACAAAGCACGGCACAAGTAATTACAGCCTGGATGGCAAAGTCTAATTTCATAGCAATTAGTGGAATATTTTATCATTAGCTCAATCTCCTGGCATCACTCAAAAGGGTGCCTTTCTTTGAAAAAACGAAGAAGAAAGCAGATCAATCAGTCACAAAGATCATCGAGACGCCTCGGGTGCAAACTGGGTTCCTGAAAACCCAGTGCTTGAAAAGGCTTTAAGATCTTCGAAACGCCAAATTAGCAGAAAGACATTGAGGGAGAGATAGTGATAGCAATACAGCCGTGGCCCCCTAAAACACTTACTTTACTTTTTCCTTGACGTTCAAAACTTCAGTTTCAACTTGACGAAGGGAAAGAGTCTCGGAGACGAGAATCAGGGCCTTTTCTATAGTCTCAAGTCTCCAGTGAACTCCGCGTGTTGACATCCTAACCATCACTGTCCTGCCTGCTAATCTCTCAACCGCTTTCATCAATTAAAATATAGTTGGTGCAGTAGAAAACAATCAATCATACGAGGGGTGAAGTAAATTGGAAGCAGAAGGGAAGCCCGGAACGAGCTCCGAAGTACTTCCACATGTAGCTACAGTAAGAGTTACTACCCCAGCCCGGCCCAGTGCAGCTGGGCAGAACTAGATGTAATGAGTGCCTAGGCCCAGGCCCAGGCCCAAACCTCCTGGCTGTTTCTAATTATTATTATCACCCTTTCCCTCTAGCAGTGGGATATCTACTGGCTGCCCATACAAACCTCACCTAATGTTTAACCTCAACCATAAAGTTATATTGAGGCTGCCTCTCTTCATAATATTTTCTTAGATTGAAGTGTTTTGTATTCTTGTGCGTTTGCTGCTGACTGTTTCGTCTGCTCTTTAACTTTACAATGAGGTTCTACTACTGCGGAGTGTGCCATAAAGTGCCCGGGATCACTGTACCACGGGGCGGCTGTGAAACCACTTCACTGTGTACAGTTAACTAGTTTACAGTGTAAAATGCTATTGATGACAAAACAGGGTCTAGCATGTTAATCAGTGTTCCCAGGCTAGTAATTTGTTTCAGCGCTGGTTTGTGGAGTTGGAAGATGTCATATCCATGTTGAGTCTTGGCAGTAGAAATACTGCAAAGTAATTGATAATGTCAGGTTCCATCCTGCCCTCTTGTCTCTCCTCCTCCCACCTCCTCCTCCTCTGCCCTTCGCATCCGCAGCCTCACCTGAAACAGCAGCAGCAATTCAATTACTATTCAGCACATAAATGAGCAAGGCTTTTTTTTTTTTTTTTTTTAGCATAGCCCGGGTTTATGGAAATTAGCTCTTTTCTCTGACATGGAGGTGCAGAGACACTCGCCTGGGTTGTAATGTCACCCCACTTAAAGTCTATGTAAACAGCATTATCGCATGCGTTAGCACAGCGGCGCGACCCCTGAGTGCTAGCCGCAAGGTCAGGGTGGGCACACAGGGGAGCGTGACCAGACAGAGAGGGAGAGAGGAGGATATGTAGGGGAGACAAGCTATACATGTTCTGCATGTGCCGAACACTGGTCTAGTACTGTGTGTGTGTGTGTGTGTGTGTGTGTGTGTGTGTGTGTGTGTGTGTGTGTGTGTGTGTGTGTGTGTGTGTGTGTGTGTGTGTGTGTGTGTCGAGTGCTAAATGGCCTGCCGCGGACAGCTCCATAGGGACCACTGGAGGACAGCTGCAGAGCTATTAGCCAGGTGGAAAAGTGACTTTCTCCTCACACCTGAAAAACTCTCTCTCGCTCACTCTCTCTCTCTATTTTCTCTCTATTTCCCTCTCTCACTCTCACTCTCGCTCTCACTCTGCAGCAGCTACATTTGCTTCATCACCAACAAATGATCACACTTTATTTGGATAGTCCAGATTTTCCATCTAGAGATGCTCTACAGATGGACATACTGTCAACAAACGATCTGTTGATAAGCAACTGCTTGCTACGGATACAGTAAGGGTTAGGTTTAGAATAAGGTTAAGGTTAGGGCTAGGGTTAGTAGATAGCTAGTTGAAATGTTACTGATAGCTTGTAGAGCTATCTACAGATGGACGATCGAAATAAAGCGTTACTCAACAATGCCAACGCACGTGTGCATCTGAGACAGACGCAGGCAGATTCTCTAAAAAAAAAAACACACACACAATCGCTCTGTACATTTCGAATCTGACTTTCAAAAGCGCTCGACAAAATGAACTCAAATATGTGCGAAATCCTCGGTGTCCTTTCATTCCCCTCCTGCTCACACAACACATCACTGGCAACACTCAGATTCTTCCTCTCTTCTGGTATCATTTCCTGGGTTGAAAAATGCCTGCCTGTTTCATCTGTGTCCAGGAACACTTGTGTGACACAATGAAAGTATTGGGAGGAACTCTGGGGCCCTGCGTCACACACTGACAGGGTGAATAGCTGTTGCGCTCGTTAGCTGCCATGGCGACCGAGAGACAGGGAATAGCATTTCAGAGTGCCGCACAAAAGCACCTCCAATTAAATGTCAATAATTTAACAAATCCTTTGAACTTGTCTCGGGTCTTGTTTACAGGGGCTTACAAGAACACTGGAGCGTCATTGTCTCATTATCTTCACAGCAGCAGGAGAGAGAAAGAGAGAGAGAGGGGAGAGGGAGAGAGGAAGGGAGTGGAAAGAGAGAGAGAGAGAGAGAGAGAGAGAGAGGAGAGAGGGAGAGAGGGAGAGAGGAAGGGAGGAAGGGAGGGGAAAGAGAGAGAGAGAGAGGGGAGAGGGAGAGAGGGAGAGAGGAAGGGAGTGGAAAGAGAGAGAGAGAGAGAGAGAGAGAGAGAGGGGAGAGGGAGAGAGGGAGAGAGGAAGGAGGAAGGGAGGGGAAAGAGAGAGAGAGAGCGAGAGAGAGAGAGAAAGGTTAGAAGCAGGGACAGGACGGTGAGTGTAGAAGTGATAGAGAGGGTGAAATGACAGAGGGGGGACACACATCCATAGGTGAGGAAAGGAGGCCCTCAGAGAGTGACACAGTGCAGTATACAGGGTGTGCTATAGCTAGCTGAGCTCAGTACTTTCATGTCCAAGGTGTTGTACTCCGAAGGAAAAACAAAACACTTACTTTCAGTACTAACTGAGCTGGAACCCTTTCATTTACATCCCTTTACGAAAGGGAAAAGGCAACGCAGGGCTGACCCGGACAAACGACGCCTTGATAGGGAGGTAGGCAGGAATGCAATCGAGTGAGTGCCTACATAAGCATTACACGACAAATGTCAATGATGAATCATTCATAAACCCGTGTTCCACATAGGTGGACCAGAGGGTTCCTAGTGAACTTAATGTCAATTGGAAACCAAAGTTGGAAAGCGTGTTTTAATATTTGGAAGATATGCATCATTGGCTACATCCGGTGGGACGGCGGAAAATAAAGACATTCAGTCCTAGTTTAGTATTGTACTATGGTCCCGTTTGTCATGTTAGTTCTACTGTATGGTTACTGTTCAAGTGGGTTTCTGCACTGACCCCACCTTTGGTTATCTCAACCTAACCTGCTGCACATACACGGGTCCTCACAAATGATTGCTTATAGACATAACATGGTCTTTCAAGAATCCCAAATGAGGAGTTCAATGGAAGTGTCCTAAGCAGACGATAATGTAAAAAGGGCGAGAGTTACAACGGACAAGGTTAAGTGGTTTAGCGATTTCCCGTTTGCGCTCAACTTGGCCCACGCAACAGCTGTGACCTACAGTGAGCATGAGAAGACTCCGCCGCGAAAGCAGAGGACAAGTTCATCCCATGAAGAAAAAAAAAACCCGCACAGGTCATTTTCTCTGCAAACAGAGAGAGAGAGAGAGAGAGAGAGAGAGAGGAGTAGAACATGTGCGGAAGAAAAACAGCCCCAACCTCACCGGAGAAACTCTCAGAAACCAGAAGCCTAAGATTTCCTGCCTCTCGGTCGAGACCGACTTTTTTTTTTACATCTCTGTTTATCGAGATTCTTTTCTTATTACAAAATGATTTCTGTTTCAAAACACGCACGGATTAAGTGGGAATACGGCGTAGAGGTTGGGGAAGGGGGCTCTTCTTCCAGAGAGGCTCGCCTTGAGAAAAAACAATGGCTATATGAAAAGAAAATAACAGGTAGGAGAGGGGATTGTGTCCGGCAGTGTTGTGCTTTTGCATAAAGCAATTAAGACTGTGTGTTTTGGTTCTAATAAAAACAGAGGGAGTGGAAAAAGATGCAACCGCTGCACAATCTAAACATTGACCAGCCAGTGTTATCCTAGCAGAGCCTGCTTTCAGAGAGATTTCCATTTAATTGATTCCTTTTTAAACAAATACAGTGTTGGAATGCCAGTAATGAAAAGGGCCATCGCCAGGTCAGCGGGCTGCTCCCTGCAGGAGAGGAGATCCTTGTGTCTGGGGAAGGACGGTAGGCGAGTGGGGGGAGCCGGGCGAGGCCTTTTACCCTTCATCTGTCTGATCAGCTACTTTACTCTGCTAGTGACCGTCACAGGCCCTTTCAGCACACACACACACGTCCTCAATATAGACGTGTCATTTGGAATAGGTTTAGAGCACAGGGACAGAAGAGTCTGATCATGTCAACTCAATTCACTTCCACCTCATCTCTTTTCTCCAGTTGAAGGCGGCTACGGCGCTAGTACACACACGCGCCTTCATGGAGACATTTTGTTTTTTTTCCCTCCCCCTCCCTCCATCTACATCTAAAGACAACAACAAGTCTTTGCTATAGGCAGGCACCCTCACCAAGGTAAAATAATACAATCTACATTATTGATGTTTACATTATGGAGTGGGCCGAACAGGGGTAATAAGGATGGCCATACAAGAGGGTGCTGAATAATTCAACCTGCCATCAACTGTTCCAGAGTGGTGGAATGGATGGACATAGTGGCCATACGCTGCTATCCATGAACAAACATGCAACGAACACAACAACACAAAGTGTATTGGCTATGAGGGATACATTCGTACATTGTCCAACTCCAAAAATACATGTAAGAAATTATACAGACCATCTTTCAACTAATTTGCTCTTCTAAAACATTAAACATCAGGTTTCTTTCCCGATCTCACTTTTAATCAAACATTTTCTAATATACAAAAAAAAACGTCCAGTTTGATGTTTGTTTCTTTTTGGAAATGTTACACCTAAATAGCTAACCTAAGCTCAGAGGTGAATCTCTGTACCGTAACTTAATGTCCCGGTCACTGAACAAGACACGAGAAGAGGGTGGTGGTCCCATAGGCCCCCACAGTCCTGATTCTACAACTAGGTGGAGAAGGACCATGCTGGCCCAACATTCCCATTAGGGGCTCTGAGCATTTGTGTACGCGAGAGAAGAGAAAGATAGAGAGGGACAGAGAGAGAACACAACAGTCTCTTTCATTAGCGCATCATATTTCATCAAGCAGATGGTCACGCCGCCTACAGACAGACAGAGACGAAATGAATGAATAAACAAAATACTCCAAAAGTATTTATTTATTTTTTTACAGAGCTGGCCAGAGGGGTGAAATAAATGCACGGACAAAAGAGCACAACAGCCGGACCATGAAATCAGAATGAGGGGAGTGGGAAAAAGAGAGAGGAGAGAGAGAGAGAGAGAGAGAGAGAGAGAGAGAGGCTCCCATCTTATTGTTTTCATTGTCTGGGTTCAGAAGCTGTGGAATGAGAGGGTGGGCGACGAAAGAAGGGAACCACTCTGAAACCCATTGCAAACTCCGCCAACGTGTGACACATTGGTTCACCCCATACATCCAATTAAAATACGGACAAATGCAGCATTACAGGTGGAGGGGCCGTAAGGGAGGGACATATTAAAGACTATTGATAAAAAGGCCTGCTGTGTTGTAGTGCTTCTATCAACAGGTCAGTTCCCTGTTTGTGTAACCCCGCCTCCATGCGATAGCTGCTACCCTAGCCTAGCACCCACCCCTCCCTGCCCTGGTCTCCCCTGCCAATTCCCCACTAGTTTATGGGCCTGGGAACAGGATCTGAGCCTCAACACCAGCATACACAGAGAGGGGCCTGAATGAGTAAAGAGACAGCAGACACCCACATTAACAAGGGCCCATTAGGGGAGACATAGCCTGCATGGGTCACATCCCCATAGACCTGTCAGCACAGCACCTCTCTCTCACACACACACACACACACACACACACACACACACACACACACACACACACACACACACACACACACACACACACACACACACACACACACACACACACACACACACGTACACCCGCCAGCCTGGTGAAGGGTAACACGCTGCAGGAGAAGAAACGTGAATGAAACGCACTAGTATGTTCTGCATATTATCTTGGCAGAGCGAGGACACTGGTGTTAACAACTCCCATAATTTATAGCGGGAGAGATTTTTTTTTCAAGCCCTATTCAGATTGAGCCATCCCACCTTCGCCCTGAAGCGTTATAGCGATGAGAGGAGAAAATAGGATTTTTAAAGGGACATGCTTGTTTCACTTAAAGAGCCGCTCTACTCCGGAGCTACCATTTTCTTATCCATCTGGAGCGACTATATCGCAAGGAGAAAAAAAAAAGTGAATTATTAAATTTTACAGCTCATTACTCAAACAAAAGGGAAATGCACAGTGGTGGGAAAGGGATTAGAGGCAAAATGAATCCAGCGGTATATTGTGCAGCTATTATCTAGCCAGTTATCTGGATGGTGCGATAAGTAAATAACCGTTGACAGAATACACCCGGGGCTGTGGAATCCAAATCTCTGTCTGATTAACATAATCTCTCTCGTGCGTCTCTCCCACAACTCGCCCCCGATAACTCGTACACTGCGTTCTCAGCTACAAAGGCCCTCAGCAAGTGCATGAAGTTCCACAGGACTATTACCTTCTACTATCTCTGATCCTGCTGGTAGACTCTTACTCTTTAAAAAAAACACTCTCTCTGCTGTTCAGGGGAGCTATCAGTTAGGTGAGATGTTTATAGTAGATAAGTGAAATGAAAGGGAAAATTAAATATCCGCGGGGCAGAAAGTCATAATTACACTTACACTTCACTTGAACTTTGTGTCACAATCATTTTTTTATCAGAAGATGGCCCCTGTGGGAAAAGGTCTGTACGTTGTTCGAGAGTTTGGTGAACAGAGTGTAACAAAATAGTCAATGTTATTTCCCTGAACAGAGTATTTCATAATCATGTGAGCTAACCTCCAGCGCTGAGGTCAGCTGGAACATTGTGGCTGAGAGGCAGGAAGGTGTAGGGCTCTAGGGCTCGTTGGGTGGGAAGGCCAACAACAATGGCCTCCAAGTCATTCAGCCTCTGAGGGGGGAGCCACAGCGGGGGGGGGGGGGGGGGCACCAGTCTCTCCTGCTATATTTAATGAAAACCAACACTGGAAGAGAGGGGGGGAGAAAGATGGGAGACCAGTCTGGATTTCCTGTGCCTGGCTCAATCAGAGAGCAGAGACAGATTACTGAATTGATTCAGCAGCCGTGTTTACCCAAGAGCGCTGAAATTTCCCTTCTCCTGTGCCATTCTCTTATCTCTATTATTCCAGTTTGTTTTTAACAAACACCAGACTCGTAATACGCGCTGGGCTCTGCTTACTTTAGGTTTGGGAATAAATGGCCATAAAGCATTTAATTTCAGACTTTTTAACTGTCTGTAATAAATATTTTCAGATAATAACTGAAGGTGAAGTTGGCTTTATGGCGCCGTAAATTAGCTCCTGGTTTTATCAGCATATTCGCAAGCTGTTTAACTAGCACACAGATGTCATAATAACGTCCTGAAGAATAACCTTGTTGTTCTAGCGACTGCTCTGTACTTCTATTACCCAGGGAGCCGTTTCTCCCTTCTTGTGAATCTTTAACTGTTTAGTGAGCGGCAGGCATCAGGGCCAGATGAATTTCTCCAGGCGTGACAGTCACACAACCTATTATTCTCCCGTCTACTCCCATTCTCTTCTGGGCCTTCTGCTAGAAAGGTTTTTCTCTCGTAATTCACCCACATTAGACTGCCTGCCCGCCTCCCCTCCGCCTCCCCAAACAACAGCTAAAAGAATGAGAGGCTAACAGAGGATATCTGGGACGGGACATTCGCATGCACGCCACCACCTCTGTTCGGGACGTCCATTTTCGGTGTGTTCACTTGGACACAAGCAGTGCACAAACTTTGCAGAGGTAGGAAAAACAACCTGGTAATAAAGCTTTAACTTGTCCATGATTAATGAAAATCAAATGCCAAGGAGAAAAGCCCCAACCCCCGCTTTGTTCTGAGGACTTCATTTGTATGGTGGCAGTCCTGTAATAATTAAAGATAAATCCCAGATCTGAATGAAGTGCACTTAGCGTAATCCTACTGGAAACATCACAAATGGCTGGGCTTTCTGGGCCTGACACTTGACAGCACTGGCCTGGCTTTAGATTCTGGTTGCCAGAGGGCTGCTAGACACTGGCTATTGTGAGAAGCTACTCAGAGAGGAGGGAAACAGGACTGCTTTTGTGGCCTGGTTAATTCTCCTTGTCCACTCCATGTGATGCTGCCCCCCCCCCCGTTCAGAACACCCTCTAAAACACTTTGCAAACCAGGATCCCTTTGGGTATCCCTCCCCAGCCTATTCAGTGTGGATACCAACAGAATGGCTAGAATGGTTCTTTGTCCCTACTGGGTTAAAATATGTATTTGCCAGAGGGTGGTGTATATAAAATCTATCAGATCCATTCGTTTGCAGGATGCGGTAGAAATATACATATTATTTACTCTGTAGATTTGTAAATTGAAAATAGCAACCCTAAAACTGAAATACATCAATAGTGATAAACATAAAGCAATCATCACAAAACAAGGAGGGTTGGAGAATGATGCGAAAGGACACTACTTTATCGCCTACCTTTTTCTCGCTGCCAATATCGCCACGGCCCAACTGTCTATCCTCCACAGCAAGCACATTCACCCCCTCATGGAGCGCTGCCCAGACACCTGCCTCGCTGACTGAAACCCAAGCCCCCGCGGCCCCCGGAGGCCCCGCGCTCCCACAGTGTGCTGCTAACACTCCTGGCCTAGCTTCTCCAGCCCTCAGGAAATACAATATGACGAAGCCTGTCAAATAAGAACGGACCACACACACCATTTAAACGCTACTGTCTGAACGCTAGTCCTTTTGGTCTCAGTAGGACGACACTATACGGAGGTGGATGCTTTATCATCGTTCTAATCCTACTCTCTGTTTTATGTATATCACTGGCCAACAGGTCCCCTCGGTGAACATAGAGAGCCCAGATAGCTCAGAGCAAAGCCCAAGCATGGTCAACATTTTTGGGGGGGGGCGTTATTTGATTAATGCTGAGAGCTGCAGTGTGTTTAGACAGGGTCGTGACCCCTGGGCATTCATTTAATCAAATCTCCCTTTAACTCTGCTTACCCAGAGGAGGGGAAAAATGAATATAACCCCCTCTCTCTGTCACCTCTCCTCTCCCCCCCCTCTCGCTCTCTGTTCCAACTGAAATGCGCACGCGTGCGCGTGCGCGTGTGTGTGTGTGTCCGGGGAGAGCGTGAGGTTTCACATCTCTCTTTGTTTACCCAGTGTTAAGTAATTAATTTTTGGTACACCTCCCCCTCCCCCCCACTCCCCTCTCTGCTGGCCACCAGGGAACCGATGACCTCCTCTAGACCAGAAGCCCTTATTCAGCTGGATATAATTTAGTCCTTCTCCCCTACACCGCTGCAAAAGTGACACTTCAGCTTAAAGACTTTGTCTCTCACCTCTTTTGTGAATACATTAGAGTGAAAGGGATACATGCTAACGATCCCTGTTAATGATATGCTTATTTACCTTTACAGCGTTCGGACTCTGGACGTTATTTACTATTTCCCCCATCCCTCTAGCGCTGATGTCATCATATTTTTTAAGGAGCTGTGCAATATTAACATTCGTTGTTCTCTCTCTCTCTCTCTCTCCCTCTCACCTCCGCCTCCTCCCTTCCTCGTCCTCGCCATTGTTTTTCTCAACTTCAACGAGCCAATTACCCTGCTGGCCCAAACCAATTACTCTGTATTTGTTCAGGAGTTTTCGATGATGGTAAGTCTCTCTCTCCCCACATCCCTCTCTTTCCCTCTCTCTTCCCTCTCTATTAAATGGCCGCTTCAGTGGCATGAATAGCATCTGCAATAATTACCCATGAACCCTTTGTTATACAATCAGTCAGGTGCAAAACACATTAACAATAGTAATTTTTATGGGGCTGAGTGAAAGGTCCACTCCCGCCCACTATCTTGCTGTGAAGTCTTAATAAGTGGTGTAACTCACAAAGCCAAAGGGTAAAGTTCAAGTTACTGCCTGCTTTTAATTATTAGAAGCTAGACAACCATTGTGTGAAGTGGTCACAGACTACACAGTAATTTGGAGGGGACTGAAAAGCTACAGAGACAGCAAGTGTGGTTGTATTTCCTGGCAGATCTGTGTGGCTACAGAGGATAGAGGCCAGGAGACCTAGGAAACATCCTTCACGGCTGTTTATATTAACCCCACGAATCCTACCGCGACGCTGGCACGATTTGGCCTTCTAAACCCTTTTAAAAGAGTGCGCGTTCGAGCTACAGACTTCTGGGTTGTACCTTCGGATTCGTATATTCCTGCTGCATCCGTTGGTACCATCCATTAGCCTGTGTGATTAACGGTGGCTGAGCTAGATCTGTGTTTCCTAGACAAGGGCGGATAGGCCCAGCCCTGAACTTCCCCCCCCCCCCCCCAAAAAAACGTCTGTAGAGTTCGAATGGTTTGACCGACAAAACACTAAAAGATGTAAATGAAAAGCTGAGACTAGGTAAAGGGTTATTCTACATAGAAGATCACAGGAAATCCCAGGACATTGTGTCTATGATACTGTAATAAGCTCATATAGTTGATGTCACAAACTCCAAACTCCAAACACAGTTGTCACTGACTTGTTGGATATTCATTTCCCACTGAGCAAACAAGTTGTTTACACAATTCATATCAATTCATTTTTATCAGGTTTTTTCTTTGGCTGCCGTTGTTTTATTTTTTTGGACATTTGTCAATAAAACTCATGAATGCAACTGTTTATGTCAAACTGTTTTGTGTTCTACTTGTAGCCCTGGTTGTCCTGAAAATAAAATGGTAAAATACCTCATTGTGAGGGTAAATATAAGGGCTGGACATGCAGATAAATGAAAGTCAGATAAATGAAAGGCTGATTTTTGCCGGGGTCTCGGGACTGATAGGGTTAAGGGGCAGAGGCAGAGGACTGTCTCTGTTTCAATCTCACCTCCAGCCCAGTCTGCCTGCACGCCTTGGCTCAGACACACCAGGCCGTAGGGCATAGCGGGTCAGAGCTGTGAGTGACATGGCTGAGACCGTGGGACTAACACACATGCACGCACACACACACACACACACAAGATTAAATTCCTTAAAACGTGGGAGGTGGACTATACACATGACCCCTATTTAATTAAAATCACAGGAGTGGCCTCAGAGTGTCTTTTATCTTTCAGCGTGTTCATTTTGTATCTGCAGTGCAGAGACGAAGGGAAGACCGGAAACTGGTACAACAGGACTTTCAAAGTGAGTTATGATGTTGAGATAACTTCCTCCAGTGTGTGTCCTCAATTAGTCGTGGTTTTATTGAGCACAGTTAAACAGTGTGTACTTCAGTTAATAAACTCATATAGGTTTGTTATCCATTTACTAGTACAAATACCAAATGCATAAGCTGTAGATATATATATATATATATATATATATATATATATTTATACCCGACAATTACATAAAGCCAAATCATTCAGATGTTAAAGTTCAATAGATTGGACACATTTTATAACGTTTAAATTATTTGATGTATCTTATCAACATAGTTTCATTTTGCATGGTGTGTTTTATGTATCTTGGCAGCGGGTTTTCATTTTGCTCCAGCCGTGGACGAGGAGTCATAGCGAAGCGAAAGAAACTGAGACTGCAGACGGACTCAGACCGTTTGCTGTTTTTTCAACGCTCCGCTGCCCGACGTTAATCCTTTTTCCAAACTCGTCTCACATTTGGGCCTACGCTCTATAAGGAGACAGGATAGGATGTTTAATTAACTTCTATGACATCTTGAGGGGAAAACAGGATGTTTTCAAATACAGTATTGTTGGAGCAAAGAGAGGGTATTGTTTCAGCAAAGCAATTGTTTGCACTGAGCACAGATGACAAGAAATAGGTACATTTAAGCTCAGAGGACAACGGAAGACAAGTCTTCCTTTAATCAATCTGGGGCTAGGACTATAGAAAAAGAGAAGAGATTGAGGGCACACAACTGGCATATTCGACATACCTAGCAGCACTTCCATTGTACCACTGTGTGGTTAGAACAATTATATAAACCATTAGGAGAAATGAATACAGAGTTAATAACATTAAGAAGCTGAACTTGCCAGTGTCCAAGGCACACCTATAAAACTCTACAGCCTGTGTATTTATGATCCGTAAGATAACATTACATGTCCTGCTGTTGCTCTAACACCCTCTGTCTGCTTTCCATTGGTTAGACCAGGGTGCTTTCAGTTAGTGAAAGAGAGGCCATTCTGACCTCTGACCTTGGCTTGCCAAGACGACACATACCTATTACAATACTCATTGTCGTGTGCATGAATGAATGATCAACATAGATTTTGCACGTTCATTCACTCTTTTATTGAATAACGCTTATTGTGAATCTAGAAGGTGCATTTCTCTAGCATTGTGGTATATCTGTGTTTTTCTTCTCTTCTTCTGGTCTAATTAATTTGGCCAGCATGTACTGGAGACTGGTATAGGTGTGTATCTGACCTGCATCTCTATGTGTGTGTGTGTGTGTGTGTGTGTGTGTGTGTGTGTGTGTGTGTGTGTGTGTGTGTGTGTGTGTGTGTGTGTGTGTGTGTGTGTGTGTGTGTGTGTGTGTGTGTGTGTGTGTGTGTTGATGGGGGGTAGCGGTTGGTAGAGGAGAGGGGTGTGTGTATAAATCACCTCTGTCAAGTTTACCACTTACTTGAATTAAAACCAGACTGCTCCATAGAAGACAATTACTGGGAGAAGTGTGACAAAGCGAGGTATATTAAGCCCGACCAAATGTCATACAGTGCATTATCTGGTCGAGGAAGCATGTAAGAAAATAAAAGACGGCGCCGGCCTAAACAGGGGTGACAGCGGTGGGTATTAAGAGTAGTGACACACCCTCCACTACACACTACACTACATCGTCCACTACACTCTCCACTACACACTACACTACACCCTCCACTACACCCTCCACTACACACTACACTACACCATCCACTACACACTCCACTACACACTACACTACACACTCCACTACACACTACACTACACCATCCACTACACACTCCACTACACTACACCCTCCACTACACACTCCACTACACACTACACTACACCCTCCACTACACACTACACTACACCATCCACTACACACTCCACTACACACTACACTACACCCTCCACTACACACTACACTACACCGTCCACTACACACTCCACTACACACTACACTACACTGTCCACTACACACTCCACTACACACTACACTACACTACACACTACACTACACCCTCCACTACACACTACACCGTCCACTACACACTCCACTACACACTACACTACACCGTCCACTACACACTCCACTACACACTACACTACACTGTCCACTACACACTCCACTACACCCTCCACTATACACTACACTACACCGTCCACTACACACTACACTACACTACACACTACACTATACTGTCCACTACACACTCCACTACACACTACACTACACTACACACTACACTACACCCTCCACTACACACTACACTAGACACTACACCGTCCACTACACACTACACACTACACACTACACACTACACTCTACACTACACACTCCACTACACACTACACCCTCCATTACACCCTCCACTACACTCTACACTATACCCTCCACTAGACACTCCACTACACACTCCACTACACACTCCACTAGATACTACACACTACACTACACTACACACTACACTACACACTACACTACACCCTCCACTACACACTACACTACACACTACACTACACCGTCCACTACACACTCCACTACACACTCCACTAGATACTACACTTCACACTTCACTACACACTACACTACACCCTCCACTACACCCTCCACTACACACTACACTACACACTACACTACACCATCCACTACACACTACACTACACACTACACTACACCATCCACTACACACTCCACTACACACTACACTACACCATCCACTACACACGACACTATACCCTCCACTACACCCTCCACTACACACTACACTACACACTCCACTACACACTCCACTACACACTCCACTAGATACTACACACTACACTACACACTACACTACACCCTCCACTACACACTACACTACACACTACACTACACCGTCCACTACACACTCCACTACACACTCCACTAGATACTACACTTCACACTTCACTACACACTACACTACACCCTCCACTACACCCTCCACTACACACTACACTACACACTACACTACACCATCCACTACACACTACACTACACCCTCCACTACACACTACACTACACCATCCACTACACACGACACTATACCCTCCACTACACCCTCCACTACACACTACACTACACACTACACTACACCATCCACTACACACTACACTACACCCTTCACTACACACTACACTACACCATCCACTACACACGACACTATACCCTCCACTACACCCTCCACTACACACTACACTACACACTACAGTACACCATCCACTACACACTCCACTACACTATACCCTCCACTACACCCTCCACTACACCCTCCACTACACACTACACTACACCGTCCACTACACACTCCACTACACACTACACTATACCCTCCACTACACACTAGAGGTCGACCGATTAATCGGAATGGCCGATTAATTAGGGCCGATTTCAAGTGTTCATAACAATCGGTAATCGTATTTTTGGCCACCGATTTGACGATTATTTATTTATTTTTTACATTTTTTTTACACCTTTATTTAACTAGGCAAGTCAGATTAAGAACACATTCTTATTTACAATGACGGCCTAGAAACGGGGTTAACTGCCTTGTTCAGGGGGGATTTGTTTTTGCAACCTTCGGTTACCAGTCCAATGCTCTAACCACCTGCCTTACATTGCACTCCACAAGGATTAACAGGCTGACTACCTGTTATGCGAGGGCAGCAAGAAGCAAAGGTAAGTTGCTAGCTAGCATTAGACTTATAAAAAACTATCAATCTTAACATAATCACTAGTTAACTACACATGGTTGATGATATTACTAGTTTATCTAACGTGTCCTGCGTTGCATATAATCGATGCGGTGCCTGTTAATTTTCATTGAATCACAGCCTACTTCGACAAACAGGTGTTGATTTAACAAGCGCATTTGCAAAAAAAGTACTGTTGTTGCACCAATGTACCTAACCATAAACATCAATGTAACAGGAATATTTAGACTTATGGATGCCACCCGTTAGATAAAATACGGAACGGTTCCGTATGTCACTGAAAGAAAAAACTTTCGTTTTCGAGATGATAGTTTCCGGATTCGACCATATTAATGACCTAAGGCTCGTATTTCTGTGTGTTTATTATATTATAATTAAGTCTATGATTTGATAGAGCAGTCTGACTGAGCGGTGGTAGGCAGCAGCAGGCTCGTAAGCATTCATTCAAACAGCACTTCGCTGTGCTTCAAGCATTGCGCTGTTTATGACTTCAACCTGGGTTGGGTATAATTTGTGGAACGTTCCAACAGGAATCTATTCCAAAAACTTCGTAAATAACAAGGTTTCCAAAAAACAACGCATACAAAGTTGTATAGCGGCAGAATAAGATACCGGGTAGGGAGTGGTCTATTTCATTGCGTTTTTCACTCATCACGTTTATTCCGAAAAATGTCTGTCCTCACATGTCTGTTTGCCTATGGACAAACATTAAGAATAAGCTACGTGGTGAGTTGATGCCTATTCGGCAGCTCGTTAGCTAGGTTTGTATGCGTTGCTACTTTGTATGCGTTGTTGGTTGGCAACCTTTTACTTTACGTTTTTTGGAACAGATTCCTGTTGGAACGTTCCACAAATTATACCCACCCCTTCAAGCCTATCAACTCCCAAGATGAGGCTGGTGTAACCGATGTGAAATGGCTAGCTAGTTAGCTGGGTGCACGCTAATAGCGTTTCAAACGTCACTCGCTCTGAGACTTGGAGTAGTTGTTTCCCTTCCTCTGCATGGGTAACGCTGCTTCGAGGGTGGCTGTTGTCGATGTGTTCCTGGTTTGAGCCCAGGTAGGAGCGAGGAGAGGGACGGAAGCTATACTGTTACACTGGCAATACTAAAGTGCTTATAAGAACATCCAATAGTCAAAGGTATATGAAATACAAATCGTATAGAGAGAAATAGTCCTATAATTCCTATAATAACTACAACCTAAAACTTCTTACCTGGGAATATTGAAGACTCATGTTAAAAGGAACCACTAGCTTTCAAATGTTCCCATGTTCTGAGCAAGGCACTTAAACATTAGCTTTCTTACATGGCACATATTGCACTTTTACTTTCTTCTCCAACACTTTGTTTTGCATTATTTAAACCAAATTGAACATGTTTCATTATTTATTTGAGGCAAAATAGATTTTATTGATGTATTATATTAAGTTAAAATAAGTGTTCATTCAGTATTGTTGTAATTGTCATTATTACAAAAAATAAAATAAAAATAATAATCGGCCGATTAATCGGCATCGGGGGGTTTTGGCCCCCAATAATCGGTACCGGTATCGGCGTAAAATAAATAAATAATCATAATCGGTCAACCTCTACTACACACTCCACTACACCGTCCACTACACACTCCACTACACACTCCACTACACCGTCCACTACATACTCCACTACACCGTCCACTACACACTCCACTACACACTCCACAACACACTCCACTACAGCTTCCACTACACACTCCACTAGACACTCCACCAGACACTCCACACTCCACCAGACACTCCACCAGACACTCCACTAGACACTCCACCAGACACTCCACACTCCACCAGACACTCCACCAGACACTCCACCAGACACTCCACTACACACTCCACTAGACACTCCACTAGACACTACACTATACACTCCACTAGACACTCCACTAGACACTCCACTAGACACTCCACTAGACACTCCACTAGATACTCCACTAGACACTCCACCAGACACTCCACTAGACACTCCAATAGACACTCCACCAGACACTCCACCAGACACTCCACTACACACTCCACTATATACTCCACTAGACACTCCACTAGACACTCCACTAGACACTACACTAGACACTACACACTCCACTAGATACTCCACCAGATACTCCACTAGACACTCCACTAGACACTCCACTAGACACTCCACCAGACACTCCACTAGACACTCCACCAGACACTCCACACTCCACCAGACACTCCACCAGACACTCCACTAGACACTCCACTAGACACTCCACCAGACACTCCACTAGACACTCCACTAGACACTCCACTAGACACTCCACTAGACAACTCCACTAGATACTCCACTAGATACTCCACTAGACACTCCACTAGACACTCCACTAGATACTCCACTAGATACTCCACTAGACACTCCACTACACCCTCCACTAGACACTCCACCAGACACTCCACTACACCCTCCACTAGACACTCCACTAGACACTCCACCAGACAATCCACTACACCCTCCACTAGACACTCCACTAGACACTCCACTATACACTCCACTAGACACTCCACTAGACACTCCACCAGACACTCCACTAGACACTCCACTAGACACTCCACTAGACACTCCACCAGACACTCCACTAGACACTCCACTAGACACTCCACCAGACACTCCACTAGACACTCCACTAGACACTCCACCAGACACTCCACTAAACACTCCACTAGACACTCCACTAGACACTCCACTAGACACTAAACTAGACATTCCACTACACACTCCACTAGACACTCCACTAGACACTACACTAGACACTACACTACACCCTCCACTAGACACTCCACCAGACACTCCACTAGACACTCCACTAGACACTCCACTAGACACTCCACTAGACACTCCACTAGACACTCCACTAGACACTACACTACACACTCCACTAGACACTCCACTAGACACTGCACTAGACACTCCACTAGACACTGCACTAGACACTCCACTAGACACTGCACTAGACACTCCACTAGACACTCCACTAGACACTCCACACTCCACTAGACACTCCACACTCCACTAGACACTACACTAGACACTCCACCAGACACTCCACTAGACATTCCACACTCCACTAGACACTCCACTAGACACTCCACACTCCATTAGACAC
This sequence comes from Salmo trutta, assembly GCF_901001165.1. Taxonomy (NCBI): domain Eukaryota; kingdom Metazoa; phylum Chordata; class Actinopteri; order Salmoniformes; family Salmonidae; genus Salmo; species Salmo trutta. Next base: position 48,624,151 of record NC_042975.1, read on the forward strand.
TCCACCAGACACTCCACTAGACACTCCACTAGACACTCCACTCCACACTCCATTAGACACTCCACACTCCATTAGACACTCCACTAGACACTCCACTAGACACTCCACACTCCACTAGACACTCCACCAGACACTCCACTAGACACTCCACACTCCACTAGACACTCCACTAGACACTCCACTATACACTCCACTAGACACTCCACCAGACACTCCACTAGACACTCCACACTCCACTAGACACTCCACTAGACACTCCACTAGACACTCCACTAGACACTCCACTAGCTAAATGATGAGATGATCCAGTAGTATAAGATAATTAAATGAAGACAGAGGATCACACATTATGTTACAGTACATGATGTTACAGTACATGATGTTACAGTACATGATGTTACAGTACATGATGTTACAACACATGATGTTACAACACATGATGTTACAGTACATGATGTTACAGTACATGATGTTACAACACATGATGTTACAGTACATGATGTTACAGTACATGATGTTACAGTACATGATGTTACAGTACATGATGTTACAACACATGATGTTACAGTACATGATGTTACAGTACATGATGTTACAGTACATGATGTTACAACACATGATGTTACAGTACATGATGTTACAGTACATGATGTTACAGTACATGATGTTACAGTACATGATGTTACAGTACATTCTCTCTCCGGGTGTCTAATCTAGAAGGCCTGAAATGTTGAAACACACAACACTATGGCTGCAGTGTGTTTAGTGCATCTTAGGTTTAGCTTGGCATGCAGTTATCAACCGTTTATTTATCCTAACGTTGTTCTCCTTCAATTGTTCCCCACCTATTTCCCTTTCTGCGTGTAGGTATTGTGTAATAACCTGAAGTGGTGTGTAAGGGTGCTTGTAAAGGATGTCAGCGATCTTACCTGAAGGGAAGTGCACATGTGTTGGAGAGGATGGATCCGCACATGGAAGAGAGAAACAACAGAACGGCATGTTAGTTTTAGCACAGAAGTGGATTACTTTGAATTGTAATATAATTGTGTGTAAAGAGAGAAGAGATGGAGAAAAAGGCCAACACTTGATTATGAATGCAATCAACATAATTGCATTCATTCTCTGATCAGGCTTAAACCATTTTCATATTGTTCCTCTTCTCTCCTGTCAGTCAATGAACTGTAAAATCTGGGATTTTTACACCATTGCTCTGAAATTCTAAGTATGTTATGTAGGAGCACAATTTACATAACTACAGTTACTATTTACAGCAGATAAGATAGTAAAATGACACTCTAGTCTAGACATGTTAAACTGATTCAGAGACTACCAGCAATACCCGGTTACACAATAGGAAGAAATCCTTTACTGTAACATCCAATACACAACTCAATGTTTCCTCCCCCACTAACCATTTCGTTCTACCGTCCCACAGTGCTTGTTGAGGCCGGAGGGCAGAAGCCCAGCACACCCTCAGAGTGCCCAAGCCAAGACCAAACCCCTTAGATGACACTTAGGACCACTGACCCATGCAAGTGTTCTACATTTCAGACACACACCAATGGTGAACCTCTTAAGTCCTGCATAGTGAAAGGACTTCCACCAGCCAGACGGACATGGAGAGAGAGAGAGAAAGAGAAGGAGAGAAAGAGAGAAAGAAAAAGAGAAAGAAAGAGGACGAGAGAATGAGAGTAAGACAGGGGATGTAAAAGGGGGAGCGAACAGGAAATAAGTAATGTGTCCAGAGCAGCGATGCTATTCATTTCCTTGCTAAATAAATAAGGCCAGGGTGATATCTATCTCTGTTGAGGGTGACAGTGAGGCTGAGATTAGAATGTCAGACTTGGGGAGCAGGATGGGCCTTTAACTGGAGGCCTCTATTCTGTCACTGACCCCGAGGGTGACGTCTCACTGAGCCTCCTCTCCGCCCGCACCCGCCACCCTTACCTCGCACCGACACTGCCAGCCGGACAGCCCTCCCCCACGTTCACCTTCACCATCCATCACTCCACTCATCTCCACCTTCCATCTGACACAGACTTCCACTGGAGCGACTACACTTCAACCATTTCATGTCCTCATCTAAACACTCACTAAAGCCGGTCATTTACTATGTGTTGATCAGCCAGCCAGCAACATGCCATGGCTGCAACAAATCAATTCCTTTATTCATTCATTGAAAATAAATGCTTTCAAACTGTCCACGAGGCCAGCCTCGCTTTCATGAGCGTAGAGTAAAACTGTTCCGAGTGACTAAACAAGAGAACTTTCCACAAGCAGCTAGTGTACTAATGATTAAACCCAGTTTCTAGAGTGACAGCATGAAAAGCCTCCACAGGATATTAATCTCATCACTTCTTTCATCGTTTTGACAAGGCTGTTGCCTAACAGCAAGGTTTAAAGAGACACCATCCAATTAGATGTTCGTGTTAGGAGAAAAATTATAGCACTCATCATTTTGAGAACTATTGTCGGAGCAGGAAAGCATAACAATGGCAGAGAAGTCCATGTGAAGGGAAACAGCCAGTGGATTGAGCTGCATGTGACAGGAGAGGCGTGGAGCTGTTCCAGCTGTCACCGGGCTAGCCTAGCTTCCCTTTGTGGAGCTACGCTAATTCTGCCTTAGCTAGAACAATGTGGCGTCAGTACAAGGTGCCATTCCCTGAGAGGAAACCAGCACTTTCTGCCTCTGCCGCTCTTTCGGGCTGGGAGAAAACGCGGATTGGCTGACTGGCACTCATAGATCGAGCGTTCTGTTACTTTACGTAGTAATTAAACACTCCGACAAGACATGCATGGAGCTGCTGACAGGCGCTCTGCCGTCGCCCACTGACAAGGTGGTCAGTGGGCATGATTCCTTCCCGACGCTCGGCAAGCTCTGAAGGTTGTTATTAAGGCGGACCTGACAAAGCAGCTGAGGAACACACACACACTCAAAAAGCACTTCGTATTTTAAAAACTAAAAAGATGACAACGGTTTTGTTCAAACTAATTGGTGTGGTATTTTTTTTGCCATGTAGTTTAAATGCTGGTTGTTTCTTGGTTTTGAGTGATACCACCGCTGACGAGTTACCTCCCTTAGTTTTGTGTCTACAGGAGGAAAAACGTTTGGAGTTGAACGCAAAGTAGAGACAGCAAAATAACATACAGAATCTGACGTTTTTTTTGTTCTAAGAATACCACCAAAATACATCTCCAGCTGAATTGACACAAAGAAACAGAAAACACACACACACAACGAAACTAACACACACAATATAAAAATAGTCCAAACTCTACCAAAGGTGCGAGATACCATCAATCGCCCTGGACAACAGAATGATGGCTGGATTTCTGCTCCCTGTCCCCGTACTCTCATTTCCTTTTTTCAGATCTAATTCTTTAGTCTGTGTCCAATCAGGATATCCTGTTTCAAAAGAAAAACTATCACAACACAGTAATCATGCCCCTACTCACACGTCCTTTACTGTAGGCCAGGCCACCTAGGCCAGCCCATCCATCCCTCTACCTGTACCCTGACATATGTCCCCTCCAGGGCTCTCCATTCCAGGGACACGGAGGAGGAAGAGACCATTACAGGTGACAAAGGATCTGCACCCACACCTCCGGAATGACTCCATTATTCATCACATGAGATGAGTCTACTTTTGATTTGCAAGGCTAGATAATGGCTCCTTGCACCTCCTTGAAGCTGCACGTCTCTTCCTCATAAGCTCACCTTGTCTTTGAGTGTACTTTAACTGACTCGGAAATGTTTTCTGTTTTCCTGCTGTGTTGAACGTGGCTCTGGCGGGTAAAAAGGTGGGACCCTCTGTTGAGGACTCTGTTGGCAGGACGCTGAGAGGGGCGACCATCTGGCGGCATCAGGGTGGGTTTTATGACTCTTCGTGTCTTACTGTGTCCCTCTGAAACAGGAAAACTACCAGCCATGTCTTACTGTGTCTTACTGTGTCCCTCTGAAACAGGAAAACTACCAGCAATACATGTCTTACTGTGTCTTACTGTGTCCCTCTGAAACAGGAAAACTACCAGCAATACATGTCTTACTGTGTCTTACTGTGTCCCTCTGAAACAGGAAAACTACCAGCCATGTCTTACTGTGTCTTACTGTGTCCCTCTGAAACAGGAAAACTACCAGCCATGTCTTACTGTGTCTTACTGTGTCCCTCTGAAACAGGAAAACTACCAGCCATGTCTTACTGTGTCTTACTGTGTCCCTCTGAAACAGGAAAACTACCAGCAATACATGTCTTATTGTGTCTTACTGTGTCCCTCTGAAACAGGAAAACTACCAGCCATGTCTTACTGTGTCTTACTGTGTCCCTCTGAAACAGGAAAACTACCAGCAATACATGTCTTACTGTGTCTTACTGTGTCCCTCTGAAACAGGAAAACTACCAGCAATACATGTCTTACTGTGTCTTACTGTGTCCCTCTGAAACAGGAAAACTACCAGCCATGTCTTACTGTGTCTTACTGTGTCCCTCTGAAACAGGAAAACTACCAGCAATACATGTCTTACTGTGTCCCTCTGAAACAGGAAAACTACCAGCAATACATGTCTTACTGTGTCTTACTGTGTCCCTCTGAAACAGGAAGAACTACCAGCAATACATGTCTTACTGTGTCCCTCTTAGACAGGGCTAAGGGAGCGTGGGGCTGCTGTCTGATAGAGTAGAGACGGACAGGGGTCGCCTAGCGCCCCGACAGCCCCAGGAAGTCCAGCCTTTTCATGTGGATTATTAATTTCAAAGCTAGTTGTTGTTTTTTTTCACGCTGGTTACCAGGGTGCCACAGACATCTAGGCATTCCTCCAGACAACTGACACGTTGCCCAAAAGAAGAAGAAGGACGCTTTTCAATTAAAGCACTCGACCAGACACAATGAGAAGGCCCAACCTCGTACACGCTTTTGTCCTCCCGTGGCATGAGCACATCAAACTGCACAAACACCAGCATACCAACATCAAACGTCACCTACCAAGTATCACCCCACCAACATGGTCTAATACCAAAACTCCAGCAGCCAATCTTATAGGAACGCTTTTCATAGCTTTTTCTATGTTACCCTTTACTCGGTTGATAGGCTATCCAGAGCAATATGCACTAACGCACACAACACACACACACACACACACGCACAAACATGAATCTTTCATATAAAAATGCACTATCACTTTTCCCAGCATCTGTGTAAGCCTAAATTCATAATCAAGGCAAGAGGGATAGCGCAGTCTGCACCCTTGAAAAATGAGCACTTTTAAATGTGAATGAGCAGGCATTGTGTAAAAGGGGAAGGGATAGCTAAATAGACAGAGAGACGAAGCGTGCGGAGGAGAGAGAAAGAGAGAGAGAGAGAGTTACTGCGGGTTTTTCAAAGGTGAACTCTATCTATATCTGTGAAAGGAGTGCGAGGAGCAGGGTAATAAAGAACGCGGGGTCTGACAAGGAAGGTCTGGGCGCAGGTGTTAAATCAGGCAGTATGGAGGGCAGCCGTATGCAGCCTCTGATTTATGGCCCCTTCCAACCCGTGTGTTTTAAACGTGACCTTGCGTATACACCAACCCTGACCTCCTTCTTCACTGGTCCATTTAAATACCTGCTGCAGTTCAGAAAGAGGGCCTTTTAATTCACACGCAACATTATACAAATCCGTCAAACCCATAGCGCTTTACGACACGGTTGTCCTTCAGCGTCAGATTGCAGATAGGTCTAGACAACGTGAAGAATGGAACGAGACAAGTGGTGGCAAGAGATCTCACAGGAGATTCACATCCACAGCCTTTTCACAGGAAGATTGGGCCATGTTTGTTTAGACTTTGAGAAAAGAGAAAGAGAAGAGAGAAAGAGATATGCAAAGAAAGGATGAGAGAGAGAGAGAGAGTAGTACTTGTCTTCAGGACTTGTTGTTGGCTGGTGTTTGGTGTGGTTTGTGGGGAGGTTTTCAGTGTCCGGCAGCAGTGCAGACTGTGCCACTCAGATAATCTGGCAGTGCAGATACCATCAGATCAGATAGACCCACCTCCTCCTTCCATAGAGCCACCACAGAAACTAACACAAACATCCAGACACAACATCTCTTACCGTTGTTGAAGTTTATTTTATTTTTTAAACATTTTTACTGTACACAAATGCCACTGACTATACCAGAATAAACTATGTACCACTCGCCCCCCCCCCCCCCCCCCCCCCCCCCCAAAAAAAGTAATATTCCAACACATTTCCATTCTCTGGTGTATCCTCACACACATCATACACATACATAACCACACGCGCGCACGCACACAAGTACACACACGTGGCTATAAACACAGTGGTCCATGCTATTATGGTCCATGTAAAAGGCTACCAGGGGCTCGTAAAGGAAATGTGCCTGTGGTTGTGTTTTTGAGAATGGGGGCAGAGGGACGAGTTTTAATGCAGCGCAGGGACTGCTGCTGTCTGTATGGGCCTCTGTGGTTGGCCTGGCCACCGCCTGCCCCAGAGTATCCACCAATAGCCCGGCATCTCATTGACACCTGGCTCACGTCTCAGCCGCTGAGCCACTGTGGCCAGTTACACCAGTGCACCGGGGGTACTGCCTGCCCTGGCTAACTCCCTGTAGGACATGTTTACTGTAAATGGTTTATGGAGGCTGTCTCAGTCCTGTTAGAAATAAAATAATGACGAATAGTAGAAAATTAACAGTTATCCTCAGCCCTGTGACGACCATTACAGAAATAATAGTCTCTCTCTCTGTGTCTCTGTGTCTCTGTGTCTCTGTCTGTGTCTCTGTCTCTGTCTCTGTCTCTGTGTGTGTGTGTGTGTGTCTGTGAAATATTATCAGTCTGCTGGAGAGTTTGTAACAATGCAACAACTTCAACGTTAAATCTAGTCGGTTTCTTCAGAAATCCCTTGTGGTTGCAAAACACAGAACATAGAAGATAGCAATGAACCGTTGTCTGGTGAAATGACGGAAAGCAGATAAAAAATAAAAAAAATACAGAACTTCCTTTGTACTGTGCACAGTTCTGAGCTTTAAGTGACGCTAGAGTACAGCCATGAATGGTACATTGCTTAGTGAGTCCCCCACTACAGCACCTCTGACAAGGGCATTTATCAAAAACACAGCCAGTTGGACTCTCCATGTTATCCACTTCCAATGATTATGCTTCCTCGATTTCAATCCCAGAAATCCCGGCAAACAGTCGAGCGCGTTATCTTTCGGATGCAACTGGCAATGTAACACCATCCATAAAGCCCAACCAGAGAGTGACAGTGGTTGGCTGATTGATTAAATGATTGAATGACAAATGGACTGACTGCTCATATCAACGACGCTGATAACAAAGCTCCGACACCTGTTAGATGGATGAGGAGGCAGAGGAGGTTAACACAGCCCAATTACCTGGTTCCCCTCCCTACTGTGTCTTCATCAGTCCCTGCCATGCCCATCACTACGCTGGGCTGGGACTAAGGCCGCCTGGGTCATACACACACCTCCATTAGCTCTGGGGACATTCACAGCGTCCCTAAAGCGCAGCCTATGACAGCGTCAGCCCTGCTGCCTTTCAACGGCACTGTCTGTGTGCCTGTCGGAGGGCAAATAATTAAAGCACATTATTTACCTTCCTCAGAGAGAGCAGCTAGCTCACTCCTCCTCTCGCCCTCCTCCCCCTCCCCTCCCCTCCCCCTCTCTCTCTCTCTCTCTCTCAGCATCTCTCCCCTTCTCTTCATTCTGTTTCCAGAGCTGTGACATATTGATGTCACCAATAATAAATCATTCCAATTTGTTCCTTCTCTGCCAACAAGAGCTTTAATCTTCATTTACGACTTACAAAAGTCTGTTTGGCGGAAGTGTCTGATAAAATACTCAATTACCATTTTTTTTCTCCCCGGCTGCACAATCCAATTGTTGTCCTGATATATATAAAAAAAAACACAGTCTTCCATCTCCACAAGATAAAGTATGAATAATTTCCCGGGAACAAATGTCAGAGGTGCGTGGAGAGTAGGGAATCTGGACCTCGTGTGAGCAGTCATTAGGCTATAAAGATCCTGTCTGCTAGGCTAGGCAGAGCGTGGCTGTGCTGTGAGACTGGCTTTCCTTTAAACACCAGTGTCCAAATGGACTCCTAATTGATCAGACTTGAGTGGAGGATCAGAGAGTAAACATCAAGAGGCCTCTCTGTGGCCCGGTTCAAAGGTCACACAGAGGGGGGAAATAGAGTGCACCGAATTGAAGGCTCCCAAATCTCCTCCCGCGCCCTCAGAACAGATCAAAACCACCCTGGAGTTAGGAGCGGCGACATTACTTCAGCTTACTAATCATACATAAACGATGAGAAGCTTATAGCCTCTTGTCATCAAAACCGATGCTTGACAACATCATGCTAATGCCCCAAAAAATCTAATGTTGTGTTCCATCTGTAATACTTGAATTCCTTCAGGCCGCCGAATTGAACAAGTCGAGGATTCAAAGCGCATCTCAATCATGGCTAAATTACAGTGCTCTGCAGAGCTATGAGAGATTGGTTATGAATACACAACCGCTGCCACCAATCATTATTACTGGGGTCCTCATTATCATCAATTTAACGATTGTGATGATTACTTCATTATTAACGTCTCTCGGCTTGAGACTTGAAGATCGTCAACGAGTGAGCGTGGTTGATAGTGGGAGCGAGGGAGAGAGAGAGAGAGAGAGAGAGAGAGAGAGGGAGAGAGAGAGACCCGAGGAGAGTGGAGGGATCACAGCGTGCCGGAGGAACGGTGTTCCATAAGCGAGTGTCAGGACTGGTGCACACGCTGAAAAATTAAACCAATTAGGAGTGCCGTTTGGAGCCATTCGACTCACATTCCTCTCCAAGTCACTGAACAGCAGAGGGAGAGAAAGACAGAGGGAGAGAGATAGAGAGTGCTTGAGCAAACCACTCTATTCTGTCATGCTTGGTGAAGAGCAGAGGAGAGGAGAAGAAAAACACCGCTGTCTTGAAGGGATTAAAAGCAATCTATATCCACATAAATCATTGATTAAATGAATCATGAAATTAATATGTAAATTGTGTGTTTAACCTCTATTTATATACCACTGTCTGTCATCGTAGCGTAAATCTAAAACTAATTGCAATTTCTCAGCACACCGAGAAAAATGCGCGACAGACATGAGGGAGGAAAGAGGAGGGGGCTGAGGAAGAGGAAAAACAGAGTGGTAAAAGTCTGACATATTTATTAACTAAATGTTCAACTACATCAACTCACTCATTAACAGCTATTGAAGGAGAGCAGTGGGGAAATGATGGCTACGGTGCCGTCTCAGCAGTTTTCAATGAAGACAAGACTCCTGTCTCGAAAGTGGACAGGGCCCACCTGCTCGAACGACACACACACACACTTTCCCACATACACACACACACACACATTTGAAATGCTTTATTTGAATCCATCAATTAAATTACATTAAGAAGGATTCAAACATTTTAAAGGTCTTGGATACAAGGACACTTAAGGATGCAAAAAAAGCACCTTCTCTACATAGCTAGGCTGCCCATAACAGCAGAAAGAGAGCAGTACTCAGACAGTTGCTTTGCTCTAGTCTTAGGCAGGCCGGCACACACACAAATGTGTACACACACACACACACACACACACACGATCCTGCTTCTTTAACTAGGTACAAATGCTTGAGATAGTGAGATCCGCTACTCTGGGCCCCCGGTTGTCCCATCCCTGACACGGGCTGCCTCTGATTGGGGAAGAGGTTGATTGACGGGTTCTTTGGCCCCTCTTGCCCCAGAATGACATAAAGCACAGGCGGGGCCGGAGCGGGACAGGATAGCCCTCCATGGATGGGTCTGATTTACGGTCCGGTGAAAAGCCAGAGCAGCCGGAGTGATCTTTCAATAAAACATCAAAAACCTGACCCTGCCATTACCCACAAGGCCCTGCTGCAGCAGGGAGAGTGTCACAGGACATCTGTCATGAGCCTCGGCTGTCGTTATGGAAAAGAAGCATCTTCTTCACATACTATTTTATCTCACTGTCTTCTCTTAAAGAACTGGGCTGGTAAACGTCAATGTAAGGGAATATGAACCTGCAACTCCCTGGTCTTTACTGTTATGCTCTGAAATAATTATTTACACCACAGAATACCATCAATTTGTACTATTCTTTAGGAATTATATTATATATTTGTTGGAACACAGGGTTCAAAAAACAATAACTGAAGTGGATATCCAACAAAATTCGACAGCTGGATTATTTGAGGATTTCTCTCTTTGATACATTAACACAACCACAAGAAAGACTATGGAACGTATACATTCATACTTCCACAAACACACAGGGGTAAAATAGAAGACAGCGAGGCACGAAGCAACATTGGATATTACGACACAGTGCCCAGAGAGACACAGGAATACACTCGACGCCGTAACCCTTGACCTCACACACACATAGACAAACACACACCTCCTATTTGATATGTTATCCGAGGCAGACATGACGCTGAAGGAGATTATTGTAATCGTGCCTTCAAAGGAAAGCAATAAAGCGTTCTGCATTCTCTCCCCCCTGTTTCCCTAATTCACTTCATTTCATTTTAACTACCTGGAACAATTTGGTGAGACATTACCCTGTAATGAAACCTCACTGGGCCTGATTGTTTTCATAAAAGGGTGCCCTCCTCCCCAACCTTACCCACCCCAGCCAACACACACACACACAGACAGACACAGACACACTCACACACCCACACACACACACACTGACCTCTCCAAGCCCTCTCCAAAGAAAGGCTTTCAGTGAGATAAAAGCGTGTAGCTGATCAGGTTACATTGTGGGGATATCTTCACTGAGAGGCCGAGTTCTATTCAGGCTGCCGCCCACCTCCGAGGGGGAGGGGGGACTGCTGTTTAGACTGCAGAACAGGGGCAGGTGTGGAACTGTGTGATGACGTGAAGCTCCCTCGCAATACATTAGTGAAATGGCACCCATATTCTCTCAACATTGAGGTGGAAGGTAAGAGAATCCTACTGATACTGCATCTGCAATTGAGTATCGTTTGTGAAAGCGTTGTATTGTGTGTGTGTGTGTGTGTTTGTGTTTGTGTGTGTGAGTGCGCGTGCGCGTGTGTGTGCGCGTGTGTGTGCGTGCGTGCGTGCGTGTGCGTGTTTATTTGCATGCGTGTGTGAGAGAGAGAGAGCGTGTTTAGAGTATACACAGACTTCCCACAGTTATAACCTCCTTGGCTGGTATTATCGGGGAGTGGCGTGGGAGTGCTGTGAAGACTCTATCGGATTGGCTGCAGTCCCATCCCAACACTCATCTTCTCCGGGGCTATTAAAGACAAGGAAGTCACAACAGCAAATAAACATCTAAATAACCTGCTTCATTAGTGGTTCCGATTTAGAGCGTTACTAACATTTCTCCTGCATGGTTTCAATCACGCAGAGGCCCCTGTTTCTCCTCTCATTAAAAAGGCCTTCCTTCATTCTGCAGGGAATCACACAGCGGCACAGAAACAAACATGGAGAACACAAGGAGTCCGGACGAACTTCCATCAAGCGTTCTCATTCCCTGCCCTTGTGAGGTGGTCGGGTAGCAGCGGGGAGGTGGGGGGGGGGGGGGGGGGGGGGGGGGGGGGGCTTCCAGTCATTATGCTGTACACGGAAAAGATGAGCGCTGGAAGGATTTGATACAGAGATCTTAACCAGATCGTGAAGGGTACAGTACAGAAGCAGCATGGAGACATGCAGCAAGAGACAGATTACTCCTGACTAAACCAGAAAGACACACGCTTCCTCTCAGCTCCACTCTGATCTGACTGAAGCCATTTAAAAACTGCCTCTGTCAAGAAGAGACAAAAGAGAGAGAGGCAAGGTCACCTACCCAGCGCAATAGAAAGGGAGAGTAGGGCGGGGGTTGTATCTAAATCAACAGCCTGCACCAATACATTCCTGGTCGGTAATTAAAAGCAGGCTGGGCTCCGGCCCACGTTATCAACTCGTCAAGTTCACTGCTCATCTAGAATAACAGATCCACATCTGCAGTCATTACAGCGCCGGAGATAAATCAATCCTCCAGCCTTCTGCTTTAAAGGCTTCTCCTCGGGCCGGCCCCATTGCCTTTTAAAAGAGTGCCGCCCGATATATTTATTTCCCACAGACACCCGACAGTCTATTTACTGTAGGCAAATGGAAACTCGCACACTACCTTGTAATGGCCCCCGCCAAAGAGGAGAGAGAAGAAGAGCGTGTTGTGAGGTGGTTCTGGGGGAAGACGGATGGGTCTCGGTGAAAAGGCGGCGTAACAGCCTACCTTTAAGCCGCCCATATAGACCCCTAAACACTCCTTTAAATAAAATAGGGATGGATAAAAAAAAACACATTGGACCAGGCTCAGTGTTGCCTTTTGCAGGAGTTATGGAGGAGGCGGCTGCTTAATAGAAGAGCCTCGTGTTTGGGTGGGAGGTGGGGAGCGTCAGGGAGTTCAGTAGTGCAGTAGGTTCACCTTACAGAGGAAAGATAAGATCTCTCCCTGCAATCGCTCCAGTAGCTGAAAGCCCTTAGTCACATTTCGGTCACTACACAGACAATAGCGGACACTGGCCACAAAGACTACGCCACATAACAAACGGAGGTGTCTCCCTCCTTCCAAGGCACTAACGCGATCATTAGCGGGAAAACGCTGAGGCAGATTTTGGTTACATTTCAGGATGTTTAAAGACGTGTGTTTAGGAGAAGGGTATCCGCCTCATAAGTTCAATTCCAAGATGTGGCTGGTGTTGCGGCTGGTGTTGTGGTTGAAGTGCTTTGAAACAGGCTTCCGGATGGATCAAGCCATGTGTTTTCACCGGGCCAGGCGGGCCCGGCCCAGGCAGGGCACTCTCGGTGAATAATTGGACCCAGGCTTCTCTGGGTAGATGGCGGATAAATCCCTCAAGGATCCCGCAAGAACATGGAAACTGGCAATGATGTCATCACATACCCAGAGACCCCTCTTGATCTAACCCGAACCAAAAGAAGCACACAGAGCACGTCTTTCACTCCTCCGCCCTGCCTCCATTCCTCTCTACCGCCCTCTTTCATTCTTACCTTCTGTCCTTTCGATATTCTAGCCCCTGACACTACTTTCTCCCCACCTGTGTGATTTGGGTGACCAGCAGGATCAGGAAATGTTCACGTATCGGGTTTTCCGGACCACTTTTGTCCACTGTCAATCAGAGCAACAAATCGGGCTTTCCATTTCCTCATGCTTCCATATTGGTATGTTTAGTAGATGCATACAGTGCTACGCACACACACACACACATACATGAGATTACTTACTTCCTCTCTGAAGGTCACAGGTCAACATCAAACACAACACATCACAGGTGCTCTTACAGAGCAAGATGACGAAGAGGACGCAACACCTAGCAATTATCAAGAGGAAAAAGGGACGGGGTCAGCGTGGCATTTACGATTCACAATTCAGTCATCGATCTAAATTCTGCCGCTGATTGAAAAGGTATCGTGGTCCTCTCCATGGGTTCCCATGGCCAGACTGACAGTGTTTCTGCGGGAGGGGGAGTGGGGGCTGCTGCTCTTCAGGTGACCCCGTCAATAGAGACGTGGAGTCCTGCAGTACAGGAGGTAGGACCCTGGGTTATTGTCTCCAGATGTCAGATGTTCATGAGACAAATGTAAACACAGATCCGCAGAGGGAGGGAGGCACAGGGCTTTTGCGTTTTGTTCGGATGATCTGTTTTAAAAAAAAAATAATATATATATATGGAACTCAGAGCGAGAGCTTTGGGGCTCTGTTGCTGTCCTGAGTCTGCATGGCTACCATTATTATTGTAGCTTCCTCGCATCCAGAGTCAGCTGCTTAGGGGCCACCAGCTGCTAAGCACGGAGGGGAAAAGAGCACACACCGCTAAACACATCATCAAATATTCATCTGTGTAATTGGGACGCTAGTTCGCATTTCTTCAACTGCATTGAGTTGCAGCAGCAGAGCACCGCACCGCACGCCACTGTCTGTCTGCGCCCACACCAGCACGTCCAACAGCTCGGTGTCAAAGGAAATAATCTGAGCAGGAACGCAATTAATCAAAACTGCAAAAAAAAATAAAAAATGATTAAAGATTAAGGGTCTTAAGTATCAAGCTCGTAAAATGTCTTACAAAACTCCACTAATGAGCCCACGACTCCAAGCACACAATAGAGAGAGAGAGAGAGGGGGATAGGAAAACACCAGCTTTTCCCGGTACAAACTACTGTGCCGATTTTAACGTCACATTCAATTTTCTGCTCCCTGCTTCTCCCATATCCCCATCCAAAAACAACCATTTAAAACATCACTCCTAATTAGATGATTAGTGCTTGGAAGGGCAGGAGATGAGTCATTTGCATAATTCAATCATAAAAGTTAGAGATACATATTTCTATGTTCGTTTGTACAATTATCTCGGCTGTCCTGGGGCTGTGATATTAAAGTGATTAAACAATACTCCTGCACGGAGCCTAGTGTCCTCCATTAAAGCACTGCTAGAGGCAAACCCAAAATTAATTTTAGGAGACAATCAATTTTATTCTACATGACTGTAATAAATATAGCCCGGCTGCAGATGTGTCATTAAGCCCAGGAAGGAGATCTGCCCAAAGTCAAAATGACACCAGCGGGCTCAGGGTTTTTCTTTCTGGTCTCCTACATTAGGTAGAGAAGGTGGATGTCATTTCTCCCCGCAGCCAGAGACTTGACAGGCCTCCTCCATCTGTCACATTTATCCCTCCACCCCACCCCACCCCCACCCCTCCAACATACACCACACACAACATACACCACGCACAACATACACCACACACACACGTGAAAACACAGCGACATACAAACACATGCACATATAAACAGACGGGCACAGACATATCTCTCACATCAAGTCCTCACAAATGCTGACGCTCTCCACCTCTCCACCTCTCCACCTCTCCACTGCCAGCAGGCCCAGGCCAATTGAACTGCACATTCACATTCTATTTATTGCGTGGGAAAAACCACAAAGAACATTTTACAATTAAAAAAAAAAAAGACATATTATTATGAAACTCGTGTACTATACAGTAGCAGTGAAAAAAGATGATTATTAGTGACAGCTCACGATTATGAGACTTTACTACTTCTGAAGCAACGCGCCAATAAAAGTGCACGAGGTCCATGTGTGGAGACCGTAGTAACACTTTTCCATCCTAATTGACCTCATGTGTCTTTGCTTTGCCTCTAATTCATTGGTTACGCATAGGACTAGTTATTAAAGGGCTGTGGCTTGGAACAGGGGCGCGCCAACATTCATGAGATATCGCCTGGCCACAGGTTGCTTTAAAAAAGACCTCGGAAGCGTTCTCTCAGACACACCACGCACACACTCAGACACGCACGCTCTCTCTCTCTCTCTTTCTCTTTCTCTCGGCAAGCTAACCCCAGTCATAAAACTATCTGAGTTTTTTCAACCATTGCTTTTACAATGGGGTGACATAAATCTCACATGGGGAAAGGTCGGGATGTTCTAATGTTCACAGAAATGTTTTTTTGAAAGGACATGGGGGGGGGGGGAGTCTGACTAAATGATTGTCTCAATTAACCCAATAATAATGATCATATTTCGTTAATTCTTTTAATTACCTAAAAAAAAAAGAATAGCCATTAAAATGGGTGCCAGAGAGTTTAAGCATTTCTTCACAGACACAACTAATATCTTAAACTGAATAATTGAACTATTACTATTACTGTAGCTACATTAGTCAAGTAAGGGCCTACCAGGAAGCCCTGCAGCCAAACCATTATACAGTGAATACTTTTGACCTATTATCTAGACTAATGTGAGTGTCCTGCGTAACTGTGCAGCAACAGTGGGCTCAGTAGGCCCAGTACAGCCCAGGTCTCCTGTGTGTGAAAGTGGAGCCACCGCAGCCTGCACCGGGCAGCTGTCTGGCTGTCGGAAATAAAACACTCACACACTCAGAGCCCACAGTCAGGCATCAAAACACCGACACACACACACCGACACACACACACCGACACACACACACCGACACCGACACACACACACACACACACACACACACACACACACACACACACACACACACACACACACACACACACACACACACACACACACACACACACATACATACACACACACAACACAACACACACACACACATACACATTAACATACATACACACACACACACACACACTCATACACACACACACACGTACAAATACAAACAGAAACCAAAAACATGAACACACAAAGACACATGCATGCACGATCAGGAGAGAGACATGAACAGGGGGCCATGCTTAAATGCCATCTAAACAGAAAAACAAAAAGCACTCCTTCACTATTTCATGAGGCTGGTCTCTCCAGAGCGCAGAGCTTTGACAGCGCTCGGTGGCCACTCTTCACATCAAGCGGGGTTAATTTATTATTTAAAGTAGAAAAGGCCAGTGGGAGCAGATATGTAATAAAATCAAGCTAAAAAAGAAGCCCGTGTATAATTTATGGCTGACATTAAGGAGCGGCGGTGATTCTAGAGTGACAATCTTACTGCTGATTGAGGAGATTAGAGGAGACGGGGGTGTCTTGGGTGGCGCGGTCGACCGGGGGGTACCGCTGCCCAAGGCTAGGCTACAGGCAGGGGAACTGTCCATATGGACCAGTGAGACTGGCCAACACACACTGACAACCGCACCTCTACACACACACACACACACACACACACACTCAGGCAGATGGCGAAAATGAATCTGGACTACACACAAGTTATTGTACTTCACCATGTGGTTTAGGACACTGTGGGGCTCAGGCTACAGAACCCCCCCCCCCCCAAAAAAAAAGAATGTATTGATTCATAACACAGACACCAGCAAAGGAAAAGACAGTGGTTTGGCCAACTTATGCCTACTCGTCCACTATTATTACAATTAAGAATAGAGCTGACCAAGAAATTCAGACCATCGCATTTAACCACACAGATTAACATCATGCAGAAAATCAGACCTGTTCAAAAATATTAGGAAACCTTAAGTGGTGTTTAAATTGCATTCGTTTGTCTTGTTATGCGATGTAAGATCCTGACCTCCGGGCATCCCGGGGAATTAAAGCAATACTTTCTAGATGAATGACTTAAAATAAGGAAAGAAGAAGCTCATTCCGTTTGGCATTCTAGAAACTGATAAGCTTATCATTAATTATGATTCAAGTGAACTTTTCATTGATTTCTAACCAAAATGTATGATTAGGGGTGATGGGTTGATGCCTCACTGAGCCTCGAGGAGCCTGTTTCATCTCGTTTAGAAGAGTAATGTTTAAAAGAACTCTGCTCTCTCCCCTCAGCGGCTATCTCCTGTCCCTCACAGTCATCTGCATTCGGTTCACAAAAAATTGTAAATGGCTAATCCAATACACCTTAAGAGAGAGAAGAAACAGAGAGTGGAAAAAAACAGCGCAGATGTTCATCTCTAATGTAATTTCCATTCAATTTCCTAAGTGCATTCCCCAAGTGCAAACTAGTTTAGCGTTATGTTTAGCTTGCAAATTATTTTTAATAAATAATGAACGCAATGAAAACCCGGAGATCAATTGCAGCTGAGATATCATAAAAGGAGACCTCTAAGTGCTGCCTTTGCTGATTTGAACATTTTTCCCGTTTTCAAATTGCCCGTGTCAGTGCTAAAGGTTCTGTCGAGAAGTTTTGATGACTATCCTAATATCTCCCGATGACTCTATATCCCCTACTCCCGTTCACAGGCTTCCTGCGTCCACGGGCCGGGTAAATACAAGGATATGCACACGTTTTCTTTCCCTCCCTTTCCCCTCACTTCCACAAATAAAAGGAGGCGGGATAGGCCTGTTTGCACACATTAGTTACAACCATCTGGTGGTGGGACGGTGGCTGATGTTTAAATCGGACTATAAAAACAGCGTTCCGATGAGCGCGCCCAGGCAGGTTAGCTGTAAAGCACCAAGGCCGGGGTGCAAATTCAATTCTCTTGCAGCCTATTGCTGAGGCAATTTCATTACCAGTCAGTGGCTGCAATCTTAGTGAAGTGAGCGGTAGGGCTACATAGCCAACACTATAAACTTCCACACCGCAGTGTATTATTAACCAGTTAACTTGCAATCCAAAAATAATAAAAGAATGCAATTGAATAGGCTAACATTTAAATATATCTCTCTGTCTTCCACTGTCTCTCTCTCTCGTGGGTAGATGTGAGTGCGACAGATTGATTTAGCTCAAAGTCGAACCTAATAATAGATCCAGAGGATTGTATGGGGAGGGGGGGGCTAAAAGGTTAATTACCGAATCTTGCCCAAACTGACCATCTGGAAATACTAACATCTTCCCGCCTCCCCCTCTCCCACCATCCCTCTGCCTCTCCCCATCTCTCAGTGATCGCTCTGCAAAATATCCTCAATATTCCTCACCAAACATAACCCCGACAGAGATGATCTCCAATTGAAAGTGAGTGTGTGTGCGTGTGCGTGTGTGTGTGTGTGTGTGTGTCTGTGTGTGTGCGTGTGTGTGTGTGTGTGTGTGTGTGTGTGTGTGTGTGTAGCCTAGCTCGTGTTGAGGATAGATTTTACACATTGTTTTATCCTCTCCATGCGCTCCATACAATAATCTTAAACTCCTTTCCTGACAACTAGATGTTTCAGTGAAAAGTAGGCCTATATCAGGTATGGGTAAGACCGACGTTTTAAAATCATACATTTCACTTTTTAAAGTATGTCAAATAAAGTAGACAAATAGCCTCTTGCAAATACTGATTTTAGTCCACTTGGATGCAGTCAAAGTGAGAGACTGCCTCTGAAAACCTTGAAATGTCTTATAATTCTCTGAAAAAAAAAAATACAAAAAATAGAGAAGTCAATAGCCTGCCCTATAGGCTTCCTCCTACTGGACAATTGTCGACTTTATCTGTAATCAATACCGCTCCCATCAAAATATGTCAGACTTGGCTTAACTGACAAGTCTCACCCGATTGACACATGACCCGTAAATGCGTCAGAAATGGAAGCATATTTGATTTCACTGTCATGGTCAAGATGCCATATAACGATTTGTTGACAAATTGCGAAATAGTAAACAAGGCAAAAAGTAAATTTAGACGAATAATTAATTAAGAGAAAATTCAATCACATGGTTGGAAAATAATACTTGTTATAGCTGAGATTTTCCAAGTGAATAACTTCAGTGTGTGCTGTGACAGCGGGACACACAACATGAAAACTTTTCTACAAACGTATTAGTCTTTTGCTTTATTATTAATAGCCTATATTATTACTATTCTACCGATATTTCATTCCAACCAGTTGTGCCTTGTCTTACAGCAACCCAGACGCGCATAGGAGGGTCCAGCTTCTTATCAAGATAACTTTTTGTCATGTTTATTTTCACACGTGAAAACCCTGTCTTTGTATTGAATTGTCAGCCTCCTCTTTTGTCGTGCATAATCAACTTGCCCTATTGTCGCTGTAGCCGGGGGAGCTGCGCTGGAGAGAAAAAAAAGTTGCAATTATGTTCAACTAGACAATGAAGCAAAAAAAAAAAACTGAGGTTCGAGAACGCTAAAGGTCTTAGGGAAAGAGGGAAGTGGTGCCTTTTTTTGTTTTTTTTTTGTTATTTTCCTCCACTGACATTGTATGCGAACACTAATGCATCTGTCATGATAACAAGCTAAGAATAACATGTAGACATCAAACCGAGCAGAGAATCTATCCGAGGTGATTCATTCAGATCTGTCCCATTGATTTATTAAACACACAAGCAACATCTGCAGCCGCAGCCAGCACCGTGCGCGGGTTGAAGATCAATTGGAGGGGAAAGGGAGAGGAGAGATGCCTCAAAAAATATATATATATTTTTTTGTTGTTGCGTGGTTTGTCCTGCTTTAACTGACACAGAAATATGGATTTATTATTCAGTGACAGAAATAAAAGATATGGATAATCCACGAATGGATTATAAAGCGACCAAATGACAAGTGTAGCCAGCCCCATTAGATGAAATCCACATAGTAAACTTCTCTCATCAGCCTTACTTGTATTTCTATTTTCTCACTGGCAGTGGGCCTAATGGAGAGACACAAACGCCCGTTTAATGTATAGTCATTTAGCAACGGAGAAGCGGACACAAATGTGTGGCTGCTTATGGCAATGATATGTAAAGTATTCATATAAACTCACAGTCAGTTAGATTTGAGGATTTGAACTGAAGGAGATGGATTTCAGATACGACAACCTTCCCTCTACTGCTCTTGAAGGACGCTGGAATTGCACCGCCTGTCCTTGCAGTTATCAGGAATAGTGAGACTTTCTTTAACACACTATAAGAGTCCAACTCTTCTTACCGAAAGTCCCAATAAATCGTCTAAATGGACAGTCATGCAGTAGGCCTAATGTTGCCATGTTCGTGTACAAATTCATCTTTATAGGAAAAGTATGTTGCAGCCCACTGAAGGTGACAAAAGTAGGCTACACCAGTTTGACAACAGAATATTCTTTATGGGACAGTGAAAGGAACATATTCCTAATGTTGGCTAAAAACTTTGACAATTATTCTTATCCTGAAAAATCATGCTGAGTTGTACAGAATTAGAAGAGGTGCTATGGAATTAAAAGTGCTTTTCCTCTTTGCAAAATAATGTGGAAAATATATGATCGAGTGCTTTGCATAAATTATTAATGAATGAGCTGCTGCCATGGGGGTTAAACGTGTTTGCTTTTAGGTGGATGGCTGATAGGTGTGTGTGGGGGAGGTGGAAGTTATGAACAACAAGTACTTTGCTCGTACTTTTCTGTCTATAAAATGGATAAGGAACAATTGTAGCCTATACTTATATAGATAGATAGTTCAGTGTGTGTGTGTGTGTGTGTGTGTGTGTGTGTGTGTGTGTGTGTGTGTGTGTGTGTGTGTGTGTGTGTCTTTGAGAGAGAGAGAGAGAGAGAGTGAGTGAAGTGGTACAGAAGTTGTCAGTGACTGAACTAACTTTGCACAATCATTTGATGTTTAGTAATAATACAGCATCCTAACTATCATTTTTCTCATGAATGTATTATTTATTTATTTCAGCGCAGGTAACAATCAAATGTTTATGCTCTGCTTTCGGGGTATTGGAGTGAAACGGGTAATTGAGAAATGAAGTGACCGAAACACATGCAACTAACCTGGCATTGGTGCAGTCGTTGTAGAGCGCTTCGAAGTCCTTGCGGGTGATGAGTTTGCAGCGATTCACCCCAGGCTGAATAGCCCCAAGCCCCCGCAGAATCCGGACCTGCTCAACCGTGCACACGACGGGGCATATATCCAGCCGCTTCAGCTTGGTGTAGACGGTGTGCAGACCCCCGACCAGATGTTTCAGGAAGAGGTCGAAGACCTGCGGCAGGCAGATGAGTTCTTGACCGTCCACGTTGAACGAGGCTACCTTGACCCCGTGCACCTCAACCATTTTGCACTCGTTATTGCCGCTTGTGCCGTTTCCATTTCCTCCTCCGCCGCCTCCTCCGCTGCTGATGAAAGAGTTGATCAAGCTGCTTGTCAGTCTCGGGGACTCGGCTGGGCTTGTATACAGCGGATCAGAGCGGAATAAACTGCCAGACCCCGGATTAGATGTTGGGGAAAGCACCGGCGGAGTTGCTGACACGGCCATAGTTTCTTAAGTTTCTTATTTTCCTCACTCTCTGTCTCACCCTTTACGTTTTGTTTCTACTTCTCGCTCACTCTTTTCTCTCGCTGTTTCACATGCACTCGCGCTCCCGTCGGATAGTCGGCAATGGGCAACTAACTACCTATCTCACAAGTGCGGTGGCTAGAATGAGAACCATCTGATTCACTGTTTCAATTAGCCAGCCCACTGAGAACTCGAGTGGCAGCTCCAACCACCAACGAGGAGCACACCAGCTTACGCGCGAGCATCCTATTGGTCCTTTGAGTATGATTGGCAGGTCTCCTAGTTAGAGGGTCTGGTTTCTGTTGACAGCCACCCCGTTACTCGAGAATAACTTCTTACTGACTTTTGGGGTTCATTCTATACAATTAAGACCTGAATTCAAGTGTTTTACTCTTATGGGTACACATAAGACAACATGTTAAGTTTGATAGGAAAACGTTATTGTCATAAATTACATTGCCACTGTACTATAATAATGTCCTACATGTAGATCTATTGTAAATAACACAATATGATTATTAGGATTAATATTAGGATTAACTTTAGAGTCATAGTGATTACGATTATTGTAATACAAGTAAATGCTATTGTTATTGTAGGCTAGCCCTTCTACAGTAATGCCCATACCAAGGCCAACACCACCAGGTCTGAACCTTAATGGAATATAGGAGGTAGAATGTTTGGGATTGCCTACTGGTTGTAGACAGAGACATATATTTACACGTGGCTCTGGTTGAAGACCTATTCTGGTTACTCCCAATTACTGCAGAGTTAGTTAGTAGTTACATTGGTGTTATTATCATTGACATTTATGGGCACACAATTCCCATGGATGCTTGCTTCCTCAATCAAGGATAGGAGGACATATGTGCACCTGCTTATCTGTTCAACAAAAAGCAACAGGAAAAAAAAAACAAGGTGTGGATAATACTTGATTGCAAAAAAAGTTTAAAAGGTAACAAATCTGTGGTACAAAACTCCAAATACATAAACTCCCATGCAGAGAAATGAACTAGTTGACACATTTACATGTTTATGTTTGTAATGAATTTGATACAATCGATGACATCTTTGGTCATTTATTTGCTTTCAAACAACTTGCCCACGTATCAATAACCTATAATAATAACCTACAATCCATAACCTATTAATTTACTAGCTGTCTGGCAGTCCTTTCACCTGGGCGGTGTTAACTTTATCACCAGTAGTGCATTATCGCAGTCCCCGAATCCAGAACAAATTCAAGAAAGTGTACAGTATTATATCGGGCCGTTATTGCATGGAACTTCCTTCCATCTTATATTGCTCAAATAAACAGCAAACCTGGTTTAAAAAAAACAGATAAAGCAACACCTCGCAGCACAACGCCTCTCCCCTATTTGACCTAGATAGTCTGTGTCTATGCATTGATATGTAGGCTACGTGTGCCTTTTAAAAATAAATGTAGGTAGTGCTGTCCTTGAGCTGTTCTTGTCTATTGATGTTCTGTATTATGTCATTCTGTATTATGTTTTATGTGGACCCCAGGAAGAGTAGCTGCTGCTTTTGCAAAAGCTAATGGGTATCCTAATAAAATACCAAAATACTAAATACCAAAAAATACCAAAATATGCTGTCACTTTAAACCATGCATGTGCCTTTGCCTATTGAGACCCAGTGTGGTTTCGGTGGATACATTCTGATACAGTAACACAGGCGCCTCTCCAGAGGCCAGATGCCCTCACTGCAGTCCTGCCAGGGCCAAATGAAGTACACAGATTATCCACACAACTGCCACAATGTAACCACGGGGTTACGTTGTATAAGGTCAAAATATATATTCGTTTATAGTGAGTAGTATGGCCCTGGTCAAAACTATTGTTCAGATTGTTGTTAAAGAAAAAAAAAGAAGTTATTTAATAAAGCCAGACTGACCATTACATTACATTTGTTTGTTTTTTTAACCCCAAACAGACTCCGTGTGGTAGGAAAAATATTTCCTGGCTAAAAGAATAAGGGGTCGTTTAAATCTCTTCTACAAACGCCAAAAGAGTCAAAGTTAACTTGGTAGTTTTGCGGACGGTCAGAGCCAACATTTGGCTACCTATTAGGTGTCTGACTCTAAGAGCAGTTGTCTTATGCCACACATTGTATTTCACTTAGGCTACACCTCACCTCAATAATCATCACCAGGGACCATGCAGACTTGTTGGTTTCATGTTAGGCTACTGAATACATTTTTGTTAGTTTGACCTCGCTAATACGGAACGTTACAAATAACTAAGGCACTTGCACACCTGGATCTATTCTCAGGCAGATGGCACAATTTCAAATGAAAATCTTCATGTTGCTTAAAAAAAAGTCTGAGAAATGAATACAGGAATAATACTTAACCTTTGGGCCCTTCCATTCTAGTCGGGAAGATTAATATTGTAATGAGTGCTTAAATGCCATGCAAATTTTTTGCAAGTACCTGGTTAAATTAAAAAGCTAGGTAGCAATCTGGAAATTAGAAACATATTTTACCTGGGTTTCAATTGCACCTTGCTCCTTCATCTTCTATGTAATCTTAATGATTGCCTGATTAGCATAGCCAGCCAGCTAGCAAAGCTACCAGCTCCAGCCTCAAACCACTCCACGAGCAGCGGCTTAATGTCTCCCCCTCTATGCAAAGTGACAACTCATTCCTCATAGAGTAAATGTATATAATGATGCCCTCCCACCCTCTCAGCACACAGTGATGGACTGCTGCATTGGAATATTGTACGGAGTAATCTCCTCTTTTAAGGGCAGGCTCTCAAACGGGTTAAAGAGCACTTATTTCCCCGTTTTTCAGATTGTGAGTTGTTCTAACACTGAACAGCCTGGTGATATCAATCGTGAGAATATCTATTCTCGTATCAATTGTCGTTCTGCCAACACGTTCAATCCTAAACATTTGACCATTTTGGGAATTTGTATGATAGAAAAATATATAGTTTAGCATTTTTTGTGACAACGACAAAAAGAGGGTTGACATTAGGATATCAATAACAATTTGTTTGAATATTTTGTGCTTAAAAAGTGGCACCATCTTAATCCCATAACCTTCATGTTGCTCTTCAAGTATTGATCAAATAATTTGCCACTGACATTCTTTCTCAGAATCATTTTGCACTCAGACATATTTTGTTATGCATTCTTTGACATTACAAACATGACATAGGAACCAATAATTAATACTGCTAAATGTACTGTAACTACACTTAGAATACACTGTAATGAATGTGGACAAATCATAAATCCCTATAAAGTTCCTTCAGTGGATGACAATTGTACTTGGTTGCTGTAGGAAGAATACATCCATTCCTGTATGCTTGCCATTATAGTCTATGCTCCATGCAGACTGTAGACAAAGTGGTTGTGTGAAAGACAGGGGACAGAGAAAAGGAGAGGGAGAGAGAGAGAGAGAGAGAGAGAGAGAGAGAGAGAGAGAGAGAGAGAGAGAATGACTGCCTCATCTCAATTTTGCATCCTTCCCTTTAGACTTATTGTAATGTGAAATATTGCAGTGAGGCCAGATACAGAACACCATCTCCCTTCGGAATAATGAAATGTTTTTATTAATACAAGCATCACACAAATCAATAACAACAATATATTACTGGTGATTGTAATTGAATGTTTCCCTAATTTTACTGTCACTTGTGATAGATATTCATGCCCATTACAGCGTTTTAAATTCATTACACTTTCTTGTCTCTTGCTGGATTGAATGTTACAGGAGTCAAGTAATCCATTTGGGCTGTGACATGTGCCAAAAAGCTGATGGACTCTTAATTTAAATAAAATATCGCTCCTTAATTCTACTTAAAAGGACAAGCTTGTTACTTGAGTGTGGGTGCCATGCTTAATTTTTTCAAGAAGGCCCACATTGATGATATAATGACACTTCCACTATGCTTGCTGCCAAATTAAGGGTGACTGATCCCTGAAGTAAGACCGCCAATCTATTCTTTGCCTTGGGATGTGGTTTGGTCTATAAAGCTGAATCATTGAGCCTAAATAGTTGTCACAACCATTTTGGCATCTTGAAAGTCATTTTGCTATATTTGTAATCACATTGTAATTACATTTATTTCTATTTTACTATGTGTTCATTTGATGTGTTAATTGTAAGTTGTTCCCCCATATTTTCCCCAAGTTGAAAAGGAAGAAGAACAAAAAGTTCAGCTTTATTCAAGCTGATAGAATTCAAGCCAAATCTTTGAATAAGCCCTTGGAATACTGGTTGCATTTTCAGTATTTACATATAACCACAGCCCTTAATCATATGATTCCACTTGGTTGTCAGTCCAGTTCTGAGAGAACTTGAAATCCAAGTTGCTTTCATTGACTATACCACTATTCACAGCACCCTCAACACCTGTCAAGTTGCACTGCTCTGGTTAACTTCATGGCTCTCCATATCATATCCCTTCAAGTAGAAGGAACAGGAGGACGAATGGCCTAAGAAACCTTCATACCCCCCCCCCCCCCAAAAAAAATAATCCACTGCTAGAATGAAACAGAGCCAATCAGATACTCTTTAAAATGCATGAGCCATGATAAAGTGTTAGCTACGTCTCTAACGGTTCTCTGAAGCAACAATCAAAGGAAGCGGGACACATAGAAGTGAACAGGGAAAGGTGTGGGTACTTGGAAGATAAAGAGTTCTTGATTTTCTCAGAAAGCAAGGCAGTGCTTTCTGCATTGATGGTCTTTTGTAAGACAGCCAGGAAAACCGCCTCTGAACGCACCCCTAAATGGCACAGGATGAAACTGTTCCAACCATTTCAAACCACACCGGTTTTTTCTTTTCATTTTACTTGGATTAAAAAAAGAAGCATATCCCGTGAGAGTAAGCAAGTGACACCAAGACACCCCTGCATCACAAAACTTGAGACAAACACTCCTGTTAAAAGCTTCAACACTGCGGTTCACATTTAATAGGGAAAAGAGGGGAAAAAACGGCTTGTTTACAGCCATCTGTCAGGGCTGTTTTAAGTTATATGAGATTTTTGAAAAGGAGAAGATGGTGATGATCAATTGATGATTCCTCTAAACCAATAAACACCTGTCTGCATAGCCTGGCCCAGCAAACAACAGGGATAGCTGCAAACACTACCTAATGAGCAAGTCTCAATATTCTCGAGGACCCCTCTCTGCTTTGGTGACATAGTAGGTTACTGCCCAAAATCCTTATATGGGATGGGAACAAAAGTTAGTGAAGTTTCTACAGCGCCATGCCAGGTAGCACAAACAAATAGCTGCTGCCCATAATGTTGAACAGTACTTGAGACAAGTAAATTGTCCGGGTCTGGAACGCATGACACATATCATGCTTTTGTGACAAAACAAGTGTCCTATCAGTGTAATTAAAAATGTCAATCATTTAAAACCATGACTCACTTGAATGAAATAATGAACATGGAGATGACCTCTACTCGTGTAGAATTAAACAACGTTTTTAGAAGTACCCTCAAGTCTGGTTATTTTTGAACTGCAGGGCTTTTAGAAACCACTTAAAACCACTAAAGGCAACCGATGATAATGAGTCCAAATGGTCAAACTACCCACTGGGCACGCACTGGTTGAATCAATGTTTGTTCCATGTAATTTCAATGAAATGACTTTGAATTAACGTGGAATAGACTTTGAATTGACGCCTATGCCGTGGGTAATGTGTACTACTGTCTACAGCTCCTAGCTAACCTTATGCCAAATGCCGCTTATATCATCAGGTTAGTTTGACCTCTTGTCCTTTCAATGTATTGAACCAGGAAATAGACACGGTGTGCATTCATTTAAACTGCATTTAAAAGGTAATTACAACCCTCATAATAACTCTTTTAAATGCACGTTCGTTTTCGAAACAACACTCAATCCATCATTACCTTTACAACCAGCACATCACTCAACAAGCAATCAGCCCTACCCACTGAAGTTTACAGCATACATTAACAGGATTGTAGGCTAAGCAGCAGTCAAGCACCGGACGTTAGTGAAGCTTACCTCATTCTGGCTGAGATGGAGAAAGGAAAGAAAGATAATGATGAAAACCTTTACAAATATATACTTTACCCGAGTCCAGTCCAGTTTTGTCCGTTGGCTGAAACAGTTCTTATATGCAGAATCGGGTCATAGCCATGTTCTGCCATTGACAGTAGTGGTGCCAGCTCTTGGCAATTGTGGCTAGTGGGGTATACCATCTACAGTAGTCGACCAGGAGAAATATGCCCGGTTGAGCCTAGGTTACTCTTTACTGAATTCGTCATTATATTTGGTTGGCCGTCCTGTGAAGGGCTTGTGTCCGGAGTGTATGCTTGATGAAACGGTGGAGCATGTGTTGTTGTATTGTTGTAAGTATGTGAAGAGAGGGAAAGATTGATGTGTATGGGTTAATTGAGGTTGGACGGGGTTGGGGAGGTTTGAAAGGGATTTTTGGAATGGGGGAGTGGTTTGTTGTAAGTTAGTATGGCTCTTTTTAATTTTCTTAGTAGTAAATAATTAGGCAGATGGATTTAGATGTTTGTGTTAGTTTTCTTTTTATCCTAATGTAATGTGAACCGTGATTGACCACATACTCCAGCACAGTAGGTGGCGGCATGCACCTTTAACGTTTCTTTGCGGACCGCCATTATAAAGAAGAAGAAGAAGAAGAAGAAGAAGAAGAAGAGGAAGAAGAAGAAGAAGAAGAAGAAGAGGAAGAAGAAGAAGAAGTAGAAGAAGAAAGAGAAGGAGAAGAAGAAGAAGAAGAAGAAAGAGAAGGAGAAGGACAAGAAGAAGAAGGTCATGCAGCAACCACCAGTGTACAAAGATGATCATATGCATCATCATATTCTGACCATTTCAGAATGTTGCCTTTTTATTCTCATCCCTATTGCACATCCCTCAGAGGCCTGTCTCAGTTTGATCATTTTGTTTAGGAATACCTCTAGTTCGGCAAATCGTAATATATATATACATGAAAAACAAGTATAGTTCAGGTTTGCTTGTTAAAAAACAGGATAGCAGTAAAGAAGATACACAATGGGGTTCTTATAGCTTACTCCTACAATAAAACTGACTTGCGACTAAAGTGTGAAAATGTGTTCACAGACTTTCCTGGTTGATTTACAACTGATCAAAAGCGGTGACAAATAATTTCAGGATGAAAGAAAAAAGAGAAAACAGTTATCCACTGCATTTAAAAAGAAACAGTGAATAGAAATACAACTTCATTCAAAAGACAATCACCTTAAGACGGCTTAGACCACAAAGGTGTCTCCAAACACATGAAACCAACTGATAAACAAAATGACCTTATTGCAGTGTCACAGCCCTAACTTACAAAGCAATAAACATTTGGATTGTGTCGGCCAGTGTCGATTGTGTCGATCAGCAATGATACAAATAGCCTACCTTATCAGAAAACTCCAACCACACCAAAAACATTTATTCAAAACAGCATAGTCACAAAATGGTTACCCTGGCTCAGAAGTAGACTTGCAGAGTAACAACACAGCACAAAACACACAAACCACCTTCAGGGACAATAGGAGGGGATGCGATTATCTGGCCCGGGTTTCCCCGGTGGGAGGAGTTTGCACCGGGTGAAAAGTGATTGCAGGTGCCACGTTCGTGGCTGATGGCAAAGTCAGCTCAAAACAAAAGTGACATAGATTAAGCATGTGGAGTAATTAATAGGATTCTGTGTTTTCACATGCAAAATGTATTGCTTTTTGATGATAAATGTTTAATCTGCCTTCCCAATGAAAACTAGTTAGAGAATTTCAACATACTGTATATTGTATGGAAAAAATATGTTGTACGTTTCTGAACGATTGTTGACAACATGACCGAGCGGTATAGATTACTGTTCGATTTGAGAAGGGCGCTCCTCCCTTACCGCTTTTGCCCGTTCATGTCACGGGCTGGTCCATAGACCGCTGCACCGCAGCTCAGCTTAATCGAACTCCCTCAAGCTCTAATCTGGGCAGGTGGGTCTGGGGTGCTTTTATATGTTGTACATGTTCCCCACCAATTAGGGTCCCCTGAGAAACATGGACCCTATATGAATGCCTGAGATATTAGGGATTGATGGAAAGCTGTTAGGTCCACTGGAGGAGTTCATCAGTGCTGATGCAGTGTATCTTGTTGTTATTTATGTTATCACCTAAATCTCCCATTGCCTACTATATTATGGAATATTGGATGTTGAAGGTATGGTGTTTCTATTTTAGTTTACTTATAGTTACATCTTTACTAATATGATATTACTCATGTTTATTATTTAAGAGAAAATACATGGGATACTTTTTTATTTAATCAGTGTGTGTGTACGTACATGTAACGTCACAGCTAATCTGTCACATGATAGAGTGCTCAACATGGCTGCAGACAACCTACCATCCGAATTTGATGTTATCATACTCGGGACAGGTAATACACTATTCTTGGTTTGCCAGTCTGTGTACTTTCAACCTGTTTCTTGATAACTGTGCCTCTGAAATTGGGGAGGGTGCAAGAATATTGTCTAAAGGTTTCATCCAAAACTGTGAAATGGCTGATAGCATTGGTTGCTAACGCTAGCAGCTTGTTGTTGACGTTAGCAGCTAGCGAGTTATCTTGCTAATTAGGAGCACGGAATATCTAACATGTATACCTGTACCATTTGAATATAAAACGGATAGCTAGCTATAGCTAATGACTTAGCAATTCGTGTCATTTTCTGAACGAGTAAAAAATATTTGTGTGTGTGTGTGTGTGTGTGTGTGTATGTTATAAGCTCACCATTTCAACATCGATAGCTACAGTAGCTAAGGTTTGCTAACTTTGACAACGTCATCAGCTTCCTTGATGGCAACATCTGTGTGAATGTTAGCTATCAGCTATCTGAATTCTTGCTATCGTGTCCCTGTTTGATATGAAGAGCTAGCTAACTAACTTTAACCCAAACAACCAACGTTTGCACATGGTACACAAGGTAAATACAGCCAAACAGCTAGGCATTAGAAAAGGCATCTCTCTAACTTACTGCTCCCAGTTGAGAGAAGCATGCACTGTCATTGTGACTAGCCTGGGCTACTGTTGGGTAGCGAACGCTAAACCTATATTTAGCCAATGAAATGTACAACTGTCTGTGTCCAACCACCACATACAGTATATTTTCCTATCTACCTGTTATAAATGCTAACTAGACAATACAGGATAAGAAATGTAAAATGTCATTATCAGGTTCTTCAGAATAGAAATCGCTTGAACAAATGTTCAGTCACAGATGAGTCTAATGTGATGCCATCTTACACATCCTGCACCTAGCTAATTGTAATTCTACATCATTATTTTGTAACTAAAACGTCTAATTGCTTATTTCTCAAATCCCTAACACACCCATGACTGTTTCAGGGTTGGGTATTTTACTTTCTAAATGTAATCCGTTAGGCCTACAGTTACCAGTTATCTGTTCAAAATTGTAATCAGTAATGTAACTTTTTGATGAACCAAACTCAGTAACGTAATCTGATTACTTTGTTACTTTTTAATGATTTTCTCTTTAAGATGTCTGCATGCTTCCCATCATATGTTTTTTCGTCTGATAATGCACACACAAAAAATGTCTTGAGGCAAGCCAAAGTTCGGTAGCTGAGGTCTTTACCCCTTGGTCAACAGTATGGATTCTTCAATTAAGTGTTTGTTGTCATTCAATGAGAGACTCATTTTCATGCGAATTTTTTCACTTGAGAAATACTACCCCAAAAGTCATAGTTATCTAAGATTAATTTGTACTATTTTTAAGAAATGTATACTTGCTACGGCATCTCAAGAGGGACACTATTGCTGCTTTTTTCTTGTTTTTCAAGCGCAGGTCTTTTAAGGGAGTATGCAAGGCACAGACTTTCACTTCACCTAGCGGAGTTCTGTTAGGAGCCAACATAACTTGGTATGCAGATGCCCTTAAAGGACATTAAAAGAACACAAAAATTATCTAACAAACGCATTTGTTGTCATCGTGGTCTCTGATTTGTGGACAGACTCACTAAGGAGGAACAAACTTGCAGCTTTTTTTTAATGCTGAATTGAATGTCATTGAGTAAACAGAAATGTGTCATAGTGTATTTTTTTTTCCAAACATCCTTTCTAAAATGAAAAGTAATCCGAAAAGTAATCATCTAGTTTTTCAGAAGTTTCTGTAATCTGATTACAATATTTTTGCTGGTTACGTAACTGATTAGTTTTTTTTTTTGTAATCAGATTATATGTCACCGATTACATGTAATCAATTACTCCCAAACGGTGTCAGTAATGATATGAACTCCGTTCACATCACTGGGTTGATCTTAGGCTACATTTTAATTCACCAGTGGAGGCTGCTGAGGGGAGGACGGCTCATAATAATGGCTGGAATGGAGTCAAACACATCAAATACATGGTTTCCATGTGGTTGACTTGATACCACTCCATTCCAGCCTTTATTATGAGCCGTCCTCTCCTCAGCAGCCTCCACTGTAATTCACTATAGGCTAGTTGGCCTACTCTTTGATGAATCCCCAGCACTGGTTTCATTCAATGTTCTGGCAAGACAATGCAATGGTTTGTCTTCATTCAGAATGATGACCTGGGCTTACCAATAAGAATCTAGCCCCAGTAATAGCACAGGAAAGGATACAGGTGCTCTGATTCATTATGTTCAGAAATCAGTCCATGCACAGGCCTGGTACAAAGCACAGAACTGATGCCAGCAGGGGATCCACTGTAGGAGCTCACCAGTGCTGGGATTCGCTATGCAATGGAGGAGGAAAATAAATATTAAAAATGACAGCTCAGATGCCTATTGCTATAATTCAGCACTATGATTGATGGTGTGCAAATTGAATGTCTCTGGCCCACTTCTGGTTTTGCTGGTGCAGAACTTGAAGCCAGCTGGTCCCCATACTGTGGGTGACAACACTGCACTGATGACCCAGTCTATTTCTGTGCAGGCAGTGTTCTGTGTCAAGGTTGGTCAGACAAGCATTTTTTTCCCAGGTTCCCCAGCCTATGTCTTTGTGTTGGGTCTGTGTGCAATAGGTGGCTGTGGACAAGGAACAGTTGTTTATGAATATAGTGGCCCCCTAATGACACCTGTTTTCCATCTGCTGGCCCTTCACCTGTGTGAGGCAGGGTGTTCCTGTTGGTTGCACCCCGTCAGTCCCCTGTTCACACACATCTGACGCTCACCAGGGGGTGACACAGGGGACCTCTGGTCTACGTGGATAGTTCTCTTTTGGACATCTGCGAGTTTAGCCAATTGTAGGCCTAATTCTCTGTTTTACAAATATTTTGTCCATTTGTTTTTGTAATTTAAATAATTTAACCTTGAAATAATTTTCATGAGCATAGCACCCCTGGGCCATTGCAGATCTTTTGCACAGTCGTTAGATTCATATCCCTTAAATAGCCTACGTTTGACATTTTATTTGCTTGACATACTCTCTTATCCAGACTAGTGAGTGTATCCGCAGTAGTGAGTGCAAACGTTTTCAGATTTTTTTTTGTTGCACTAGTCCTCTGTGGGAATCGAACCCACAAGCCTGGCGTTGCAAGCGCCATTCTCTACCGACTGAGCCACACGGGACCTTTTATTTTGAAATGTTCGACTACAGCCAAGTCAGCTGGATGGGAGGTAGCAAGTCAGCACAGGTAAAACCTACAAGGACGTTCTACTAGCTAGCCTAAGTGGAATGGTATCATGGCAAATCGATTGTGTTCCCGGGACAGCAGTGACAGAGATTCACAATTATTCTCGTTCTCATAGTGGAACTGGTCTTGTGCAGAGTCTTAATAGAGAGACAATAAAGCAAACGGAGGCGGCATCTTGCTGAGCCGTTCCCTGCTGTTGTGTTAATGTAACTATCCATCTTGGTAGGACCTCCAGTCACTGCCATGAAGGGCCTCCATTAGCAGGACATGTGATTATGGAACAGAGCCAACAATCACCAGCTTTACTAGTTGACACATCTCTGACTTGCGCTTAGACTTCTTGCTCTGTCGTCAGGTTAAAAACGACAACAAATTGTCTGGTAAAATAACAAGCGAGTCGACTTTTGACACCCACAATCTCAGATTGTTCTGAAATCATTTGTTGTTAGAAACAGATAAGATTA
This sequence comes from Salmo trutta, assembly GCF_901001165.1. Lineage (NCBI taxonomy): Eukaryota > Metazoa > Chordata > Actinopteri > Salmoniformes > Salmonidae > Salmo > Salmo trutta. The sequence continues at coordinate 48,657,974 of NC_042975.1, forward strand.
GCATTCCTGCAGCATTATTTTGTTTAAATATAATTTGATCTCTGAGAAATTAAACTAATTGAATGCACAGAAATTGGCTTAAAAAATATATTTTTTAATAGGATTCATAAAATATTAAATAATTATAATACCTAACATCCGATTTGTACCAAACTTTTTTCTAACAATGAGTATGACATGAGGAATCCAAAGAAAGGGCTGTCTTTTGACCATGGACCCCCTACCACAATCCCACTCCAACAACGAGTATGTAGTATCAGTTCTTTATGTCTGACAAGTAGTATAGAGCTGCGGCTCAAAGTATTGTTTATCCTACGTAATGTTTTCTCCGTGAATTTTGTGACGTTTTTTTCCCCTGTTCATAGACATTACATCCTGATAGTACCAGGTTCTGACCACTAGATGGTAAGAGTTTGAAGAATTCTCGATGTTAAAGGGATAGTTCACCCAAAATACAAAATAACATATTGGTTTCCCGTTTGAGTTATGACAGCAATGCATGCTTTGGTTTTGTTGGGCACTGTTTCAAATGCTAACTTTTTAGCATTTGTGTCACAAAATGGAAATAAAATACCAAAAAAACGTCACCTCATTTCACATCTAGCATTGGATTGCATTGGATTTGTGCCACAAATGCTAAAAAGTTAGCATTTGAAACTAGGGGTGTGACAAAAAAAATTATGTGAATTCACAATTCAGATATGGTGCTGCGTACGACCACTAGGGGTCAGTGTAGTTCAATCTACAGCAGTCATGGCTACTTACCAGACAGCGCTCACTTTATTGCTGTTTCCCCATCCACTCAACAACGATGGTATTAATGCAGTTTTAGGTTCTCTGTTGTGTTCCTCTCCTTCATGTTTTCAGTTGTCAGTACATGGGACTTCATGTCCCACTTCTCATCAATGTGATGGCTCGTTGCAGTGATGTACCACAGTGTGTTCAGACGTCTACAATCTGTTGTTAACGTCACGTATGGTGTTTGAGCGCTCGTGCTTTGTACTTGCAGAGCAATCATTGTACAATTTCTCCATCAGGGCCATCACGGTTTTTCCACATGGCGTCTTTTGGTTCCAGATATGCCATTAGGGTATTGAAGCCGACATCCTCTACAATTGACGATGGCTGCATATCAACTGCAATAATTTCTGTAATCAGTGCTGTGATTTTTCTCCCTCTGTCCCTTATCGCACTGCTGCCAGCAACATGTTGGGTCTCATGGTGCCTCCCTTTCAGCATTGCACCTATACTGCCACTGTGGGGTGGGGGGGGGCTTCTTAAACAAAGAATCACCTAATAGCAGGAACAGCACCATCTTGTGGTCAGAACCTGGTTATATCAGGATGATAGGATGGGACATAAACCCAACATCTTCTATGACTCATTTATCTGAACAGGGGGGGAAAAATCTATAAAAAAATGATTCACTGAGAATATATAGCACAGGATGAAGAAACGATACTCCCGAGCCGCAGCGCCATACTACTTGTCAGACATAGAAAACTGAAACTATGTACTGGTCGTTGGGGTGGGATTGGTGTGGAGGGGGAACCGTGGGTAGCTTCTGACCACTTCTTTGGATTCCGCATGTCTTACTCATTGTTAGAAAAGAGTTTAGTCCAAATCAGATTTTAGGTACAAAAATGATTTAATATAATATGAATCCTATAAATTTAAAATGGCCAATTTGGGATGCAATCAATTAGCTTAATTTGTCAGAGATCAAATGATATTTCAGCAAAATAATGTTTCCCGGAATGCTTATCTTATTTTCAGAGCAATCTGAGACGGTGAGTGTCATGGTTTGCAGAAATTACACGGAACGTCCCAAACACAAAACACAACGGCGATTCAAGTCACTGGGTCATCATCTTCTTGTATTGTAAGCTGGATGTTAAAACAAGATGGGCCTACCGCACAGGTTAAGAAAGTCTATCAACTACGAAGACTTCACAGTTGGACTGAATAGAATGGCTGGATTTCATTTGAATCCCATTTTAACAGTGCGCGTGCGTGCGTGTGTGTGCGTATACGAGTGACAGAGAAGAGGATGTGACGGGGTGGTGTTGACTGAAGTGCCTTCCCATCCTGCTCTGTCTGCTGAAGGCTTGCTAGTTTCTGTTGCCTTCCCAAGCGCTCTCAGCCAGACTATAAATAACACGTCAAATGACTTTCAAGGTGGAGAGAGAATCCATTTTGGAATGTTCTCTGAAATGAAGAGTGATTTATGATTTCATACAATTCCTGCTGAAAGCATTTTGGCTTTGCTCGGTCATCAAAGTCCTGCCGGCCCCGATCTATTATTTATCGTGAGGCCTGTCTGTGTGGCATCAGTGCTTTATGGCAGGTAATGTTTGTCTTTAGCAAACATGATGTGGAAAAATCAATACCGGACCCCGATAAATGGCATTAAAAGATGACATCGGAGGTTATTTACAGTTTTTAAAAACATCTCAAGAATGGCCTGGTGGTTAGAGATACAACTATGTCGTTTTTTTTACGCGGTGCAGTTCATTGAGGGAGTGTATTTTATACTTAAGTGTCCACTTAAATCTTTCTTTGTGCTGTCCCAACATTGATACGAGTGGAAACTGGATACTTATACTTCATGTTCTTGCATAGTCCTTGGTGATGCTTACAGCTGTGTAAATCTTTGGTAGCCTATATGCCTAATGTTGAAATGGTGAGGACACAAATGGACAAGAGTAGCATATGTGGAATGAGAGCGTACAGTGCCAAGGTGAAACGGTGTAAGCCTCTGGCTTTCCGTTGTGACTGAGAGATGCTCTCTGTTAAATGACACAGGGAGAGGTTTGGAAGTGGCGGCATGTACATGAGAATAAATCACTTTCCCATTGTGTGTGCGAGATGGGACAGTGCAAGGCCAGATGAGAAAGAAGAGCGATGGAGAGACCAGGATGCCTTGGTGGCTTAATGGAGTTGTTTTCTGGGCTCTATCTGTGGCACTGCCTCTCAATCTCGCTTACCCTAACCCCTATCTCTGTGGTGTGACTCCTCTGCCTGGCCATTTTACCTTTTGTCTTCTCCAGGAAAACGGAAACCTCCGGAATGAATTAGGATCTTTCTCTTGGCTAAATGAATACCAGGTGGATTTTTCCTTGATGTGCTCTTCACGTCAGAGGATAACGCTTTCTTTCCCCTCGGGGCAGGAGCCATTTGTGCCGTGGAAAATGTAGTGCTATTGAAATGGATCTCTTCATTTTATTTGATGCCTATTGTTCATGAACCTTGTTCAACTGCCTACTCCACTAGGCCTTCAAATGCCCTAAGAGTCTCATTCTAGACATTTCTTTCCCATTTGACAATAGAATAAGCAATACACTAAAAGAAATACTCATCACTTCCCGACTCAGCAGGCACTGCCAATGCAGTGAATTGCTTGCCAATTGGTTCAGGTTGGGGGGGGGGGATTCTTAAATTAAATTGAAACTATTCCATTCAGACAAAAGCCACGTGGAAATAATGGGTTGAATGGCTTCGTCTTGGGCTTGACAATGTGTCTCCTGTCTATGTTCATTTTCAGGCCTGTCTGAGTCTGTTATTGCAGCGGCATGCTCCCGTGTTGGACAGAGGGTCTTGCATGTTGACAGGTGAGTCTGAGGGGGGGTGAGGTGGGTGGGTGGGTGGGTGGGTAATGGTATGTTGAATTGCACTGTGGTGAGATGGTGCTCTGGTTAGGCGTTCATTCTGTGTGATTATTTTAGATACAAATTCCAAATAGCCTATTTTAAAAGTACATTCTGGGGTGAATATTTTGTCAAATTGATTCATTTGAAAGTTACTGGTGCATGATTGTGTATGAGGCATGAACCAAGAAATGACCCCAATTCTTACTTGCACTGTATGCTCAATCCTACAGGAGAAACTACTATGCTGGAAACTGGGCCAGTTTCACATTCAATGGACTGCTGTCCTGGATTGAGGAGTACAAAGTGAGTTTAGCTGTGTTTGCTATTATCTTTTATAAATGTAGCACATCATCACAAAGCATGACATTAACTGATTCAACCAATGTGACTAACTGGAGGTGTGAATATTAAATGGTGCGCCTGCTTTGACCTTTTTTAGAAAATAATGTGTTAACTGCGATCGTCCTGAGGGTTCTTGTGAGAGGCCTGGGTAATGGCTTCACGTTGTCCTACAGGCTGTGCGCGTTTGTGGGCGCGTGCAATATATTGTGTTCCCATTTGGATGTCACACGTTTTCTGTAGCCTGTCTCCTGTGTCCTGTGTCAGCAGGCTGGCCAGAGTGAGGAGGCTGTACAAGAGGACTGGAAGGAGAAGCTGGAGGAGGGAGAGGAGGCCCTGGCGCTCAGCTCGATGGACACGTCCATCTCCAACCTGGAAGTATTCTGCTACGCCAGGTACCACTGAAGACAGCAGGTCCCCACACACACACACACACACACACACACACACAGGGGACAAACCTCTGCCCCACCTCTCCATTATTCTCATTTTCAAACAGTCTCCTTGACGAGGGCTTCATTCAGAATAAAGGACCACAGAAAACTCTTCCTACAGGAATTAGCTTACACGGCACTGCCAATGGCCATTTCTAGTTTTGTTTCCACACCTACAAACCTGTTTAATGTCCTCCTAACCTGCTTTGTGTTGTTGGCAGTGAGGAGCCTGAGGAGGAGGTGAATGAGGCTGAGGCTGCGGCTGCAGCCTGGTCCGTCCCTCAAACACCAGACTCAGAGGGGGAGGTAGAGAGGTGTCTGCTCGAGAGCAGTTCTGTGGAGGAGGAAGAGCCAGTGGTGGCCAGTGATGAGGCGTCTCCAGCCTCTGGACCTGATGCTGGGGCAGAGCACACACAACAGGAGGGGCAGGAGGGAGAGGTGCCCAGCCAGGCAGAGGAGACCCAGGCGGAGGAGCAGCAGGCCAGCCCCTCTCCAGCTGAGAGCCAACCAGAGCCCAAGAAAAAGATCACCTATACCAAGATTGTTAAGGAGGGACGGAGGTTCAACATTGACCTTGTGTCTAAGGTTGGTACAGTATATTGAGGTGTTAAAACATTGAGGGGCAATGCTGCAAATTAACACATTGTTCTGTGTAAGTGCATTTTTTCCCCCTGTAAGCTAATGTTTAATTGACTTTAAGGCTAGACCATTTTAACCTCTCTGGCGCATGTGGGACGAACTCGTCCCACCTACGTAACAGCCACTGAAATCCAGTGGCGCGATTTTTGAATCGTTAGAAATACTATTACTTCAATTTCTCAAACATATGACTATTTTACAGCTATTTAAAGACAAGAATCTCGTTAATCTAACCCCACTGTCCGATTTCAAAAAGGCTTTACAACGAAAGCAAAACATTAGATTATGTCAGCAGAGTGCCCAGCCAGAAATAATCAGACACCCATTTTTCAAGCTAGCATATCATGTCACATAAAACCAAACCACAGCTAAATGCAGCACTAACCTTTTATGATCTTCATCAGATGACACACCTAGGACATTGTGTTATACAATACATGCATGTCTGTTCAATCAAGTTCATATTTATATCAAAAAACAGCTTTTTACATTAGCATGTGACGTTCAGAAAAAGCATAACCCCCGCAAACTTCTGGGGAATTTACTAACAGTTTGCTAAATTACTCACGATAAACGTTCACAAAAAGCATAACAATTATTTTAAGAATTATAGATACATTACTCCTCTATGCACTCGATATGTCCGATTTTAAAATAGCTTTTCGGATGAAGCACATTTTGCAATAATCTAAGTACATAGCCCGGCATCACAGGGCTAGCTATTTAGATACCCACCCAGGTCAGCCTCCACCAAAATCACATTTCCTATAAGAAAAATGTTCTTACCTTGCTTGTTCTTCGTCAGAATACACTGCCAGGACTTCTACTTCAATAACAAATGTTGGTTTGGTCCCAAATAATCCATCGTTATATCCAAACAGCGACGTTTTGTTCGTGAGTTCTAGACACTATCAGAATGCTTCATCGCGGTGTCGCGCATGGCGCATTGGCGTGACAAAAATGTCTAAATATTCCATTACCGTACTTCGAAGCATGTCAACCGCTGTTTAAAACCAATTTTTATGCCATTTATCTCGTAGATAAGTGATAATATTCCGACCGGGAATATGCATTGAGCCTAAACAGCCGAATAAAATTTCTCCTCAGGAGCGAATCGTGCACGCGCCTCATTCAAAGGTCCTCTGAGCAGCCACTTACAAAAGGTGATAATGTGTTTCAGCCTGAGGCTCCCTCGTAAACCTTCAGGTTTTTCGCGGGTTCTGAGAGCCTATTGGAGCCCTGGGAATTGTCACGTTACAGCTAAGATCCTTACTTTTCAATAAAAAGATGCAAGACGCACGACTCCTTGTCAGACAGGGTACTTCCTGCTTGAAACCTTGTCAGGTTTTTGCCTGCCATAGGAGTTCTGTTATACTCACAGACACCATTCAAACAGTTTTAGAAAATTCAGAGTGTTTTCTATCCAAACCTGAACAATAATATGCATATTCTAGCTTCTGAGTTGGTGTAGGAGGCAGTTAAAAATGGGAACATATTTTTTCAAAAATTCTCAATACTGCCCCCTATCCCAAACAGGTTAAATGATGCAGCTAAATGCATTCTGTTGCTTATTCGTTAAATTGTGACCGTCCCCAGCTCATGTTCTCTCGTGGCTCACTGGTGGACCTCCTCATCAAGTCCAACGTCAGCAGATACGCAGAGTTTAAAAACGTCACCCGCATCCTTACTTACCGTAACGGGAAGGTGGAACAGGTAGAGAACACATACACACACACACACACACACACACACACAGATGCAGAACTGTGATGTAAGATCTGTCAGATTTAAGTGACTTTCCGATTAATGTCAGATTAATGCTGTGGCACAAACAGCTTTTTAATCTCTGCTGAATGAAAATTTTATATTATCTTCAATGTGTTTACGTTTGATTTACTGAGTGGTGGTTATGACCATCGGTTTTTAATTTGAGTACTTCAATCACTCTGCTCAAGATAGCTGTCCCATGTTTGACCCCACACACTCTCACTTCTCCCCTCCCCCCTGCCTTTTTTATTTTTACACCTCCCTCACACAACCTCACAATTACTTTCTCTCGCCCTTTCTCTCTCCCTCTCTTTCTCTCTCCCTCCCTCCCTGGCTGTCTCCAGGTGCCCTGCTCCAGGGCTGATGTTTTTGGCAGCAAGCAGCTGACTGTGGTGGAGAAAAGGATGCTGATGAAGTTCCTCACCTTTTGCCTGGACTTTGAGCAGCACCCAGAGGAGTACCAGGGTAGGAACCCGCCCCCCCCCCCACCCCTGGTGATATTTCTCCGTCTTCTACCCCCAATGTTCTCTCTCCCTATCCCAGTCCTTTACCCCTGGTACTCTCTTTTCAGTGCTCTCTCTCCCTATCTCAGTCCTCTATCCCTCAGTCCTCTACTTTCTCAGAATGGCGCTACAATGGATAGCAGCCGTTTTACAGGCTCTGGTCCAATTTTGCTACTTTGTGGGGGTGTTTGTGTTGATCTGAACTTTTTTTTTGTACATAATGTTTCCGCTATTGTTTCCTATGACCGGAAAAAGCTTCTGGACATCAGAACACCAGTCACTAACTTCGATTTGGATGAAGATTTCTACTTCAAAGAGTCAGAGGCGCAGGACTTACTGCTTACCCCGGACCAGGCCACAATCATCGAGACTCTAAAAAGGCAGTGTAAGAGAGGCTGACGTGCGGGCACCCTGACGAAACTAAGTCGGCGAGTACATAAACCGCCTCTACCCTCTGTTCTATTGGCGAACGTACAATCACTGGAGAACAAACTGGACGAGCGCCGTTCGAGATTATCATATCAACGTGACCTGAAGAACCTTAATATCCAATGTTTCTCGGAGTGGTGACAGAGCAAGGACATGGATAATATGCATCTAGCAGATTTTTCATTTCATCTGCAGGACAGAACGGCATCATCGGGTAAGCTCAAGGGGAGAGGTGTGTCTCTCTTTGGAGGATGTTTTGAGGTTCTGAATATCTCATGATAAGCTGTAGGCGATATTATTTACCAAAAAAGTTTTAAATCCGTCATACTTAATTTCTACCAACATGTCACCTGAGGCGAAAAAAAACTAGATTGCCTTTACTCCACGCATAGAAACGCATATAAAGCTCTCTCTCGCCCTCCATTTGACAAATCTGACCATAATGCTATCCTCCTGATTCCTGCTTACAAGCAAAAATTCAAACAGGAAAGTACCAGTGACGCGCTCAATACGGAAGTGGTCCGATGAATCTGATGCTCAGCTACAGGACTGTTTCACTAGCACAGACTGGAATATGTTACAGGATTCATCCGATGGCATTGAGTAGTTTACCACATCAGTCGTCGACTTCATTAATAAGTGCATCGACGATGTCATCCCCACGGTGACCGTATGTACATATCCCAACCAGAAGCCATGGATTACAGGCAACATCCGAACTGAGCTAAAGGGTAGAGCTGCCGCTTACAAGGAGCAGGACACTAATCCGGAGTTCATAAGATATCCTGTTACGTCCTCCAACGAACCATCAAACAGGCAATGCATCAATACAGAACTAGGATCGAATCCTACTACACTGGCTCTGACGCTCATTGGATGTGGCAGGGCTTGCAAACTATCACTGATTACAAAGGGAAATCCAGCCACAAGTTGCCCAGAGACGCAAGCCTACCAGGAGAGCTAAATGCCTTCCATGCTCGCTTCTAGGCAAGAAACAATGAACCATGCATGAGAGCACCAGCTGTTCCGGACAACTGTGTGATCATGCTCTCCGTAGCCGATGTGAGTAAGATCTTTAAACAGATTAACATTCACAAGGCCACAGGGCCAGACGGATTACCAGGATGCGTTCTCTGAGCATGAGCTGACCAGCTGGCAACTGTCTTCACTGACATTTTCAACCTCTCCCTGACCCAGTCAGTAATACCAACATGTTTCAAGCAGACTACCATAGTCCCTGTGCCTAAGGACGCCAAGGTAACCTGTCTAAATGACTATCGCCACCTTGGCACTCACATCTGTAGCCATGAAATGCTTTGAAAGGCTGGTCTCAACACCATCATCCCAGACACCAAGGACCCACTCCAATTTGCATACTACCCCAACAGATGACGCCATCTCTCTTTCACTCCAAACTGTCCTTTCCCACCTGGACAAGAGGAACACCTATATGAGAATGTTGTTCATTGACTAAAGCTAAGGTAAGTTCCCTGGGACTGAACGCCTCCCTCTGCAACTGGATCCTGGACTTCCTGACGGGCTCCCCCAGATCGTGAGGGTAGACAACCACATCCGCCACGCTGACCCTCCACACGGGGGATCCTCCGGGGTGTGTGGTTAGTCCCCTCCTGTAATCCCTGTTTACCCATGACTGAGAGGCTGCGCATGACTCCAACAACATTATTAAGTTTACCGGTGACACAATGGTGGTAGGCCTGACCACCGATGATGATGAGACCTGGCATTGTGATGCCAGGACAACAACCTCTGCCTCAACATCAGCAAGACAAAGGAGCGGATCGTGGACTACAGGAAACTGAGGGCTTAGCATGCGCATTCACCTCGGGGCTGTAGTGGAGCGGGTCGAGAGGTTCAAGTTCCTCGGTGTCCACATCACTAAGGATCTATCATGGTCCACACACCAACAAAGTCGTTAAGAGGGCACAACAACGCCTCTTCTCCAGGAGGCTGAAAAGATTTCGCATGGGTCTTCAGATCCTCAAAAACTTCTACAGCTGCACCATTGAGAGCATCTTGACAGGCTGCATCACTGCTTGGTATGGCAACTGCTTGTCATCTGATTGCAAAAACTACAGAGGGTAGTGCATATGACCCAGTACATCACTGAGGCCAAGCTCCCTGCAATTCAGCACCTCTATACCACGTGGTGTCAGAGGAAGGCCTTAGAAATTGTCGGACTCCAGCAACCCAATTCATAGACTGTTCTCTCTCCAACCGCATAGCAAGCAGTGCCGATGCACGAAGTCTGGAACCATCAGGACCCCGATCAGCTTCTACCCCCAAGCCATAAGACTGCTAAATAGTTAGTCCGGGTAGCTATTTGGTTAGCTATATAACTATCTGCATTCACCCTTTTTGCACCCTTTTTTTACCCATCACATACGCTGCTGCTACTGTTTATCTGCCACTTTATTCCTAGTTATGTGTACATACAGTATCTACCTCAATTACCTCGTATCCCCTGCAAATCAACTCTGTACTGGTACCCCGTGTATATAGTCAAGTTATCATTACTCATTGTGTGTTTATTACTTTTATTATTACGTGTTTTAACTTTATACTGAACAAAAATATCAACGCAACATGCAACAATTTCAACGATTTTACAGAGTTACAGTTCATATGAGGAAATTGGTCAATTTAAAGAAATTCATTAGGCCCTAATCTATGGATTCCACATGACTGGGAATACAGATATGGAGATGTTGGTCACAGATGCTTAAAATAAAAAATAAGGGGCATTAATCAGAAAACCAGTCAGTATCAGGTGTGACCACCATTTGCCTCATGTAGCGTGACACATCTTCTCATAGAGTTGATCAGGCTGTTGATTGTGGAATGTTGTCCCACTCCTCTTCAATGGCTGTGCTAAGTTGCTGGATATTGGTGGGAACTGGAACACACTGTCGTACATGTCGATCCAATCCAGAGAATCCTAAACATGCTCAATGAGTGACATGTCTGGTGATTCCAAGAATTGTGTAGATATCCTTGCGACGTGGGGCTGTGCATTATCATGCTGAAACATGAGTTGATGGCGGCAGATGAATGGCACGACAATGGGCCTCAGGATCTTGTCAGGGTATCTCTGTGCATTCAAATTGCCATCGATAAAATGCAATTGTGTTCGTTGTCCGTAGCTTATGCCTGCCCATACCATAACCCCATCGCCACCATGGGGCACTCTGTTCAAAACGTTGACATCAGCAAATCGCTCGTCCACATAACGCCATACATGCTGTCTGCCATCTGCCCGGTACAGTTGAACCCGGGATTAATATGTGAAGAGCACACTTCTCCATGGTGCCAGTGGCCATCGGAAGTAAACATTTACCCACTGAAGTCGGTTACGTCTCCGAACTGCAGTCAAGTCAAGACCCTGGTGAGGACAACGAGCATGCAGATGAGCTTCCCTGGGACACTTTCTGACAGTTTGTGCAGAAATTCTTTGGTTGTGCAAACCCATCAGCTGTCTGGGTGGCTGGTCTCAGATGATCCCGCAGGTGAAAAAGCCGGATGTGGAGGTCCTGGGCTGCCGCGATTACACGTGGTCTATGGCCGGTTGGACGTACTGCCAAATTCTTTAAAATGACATTGGAGGTGGCTTGTGCTAGAGAAATGAACATTCAATTATCTGTCAACAGCTCTGGTGGACATTCCTGTAGTTAGTATGCCAATTGCATGCTCCCTCAACTTGAGACATCTGTGGCGTTGTGTAACAAAACTGCACATTTTAGAATAGCCTTTTATTGTTCGCAGCACAAGGTGCACCTGTGTAATGATCATGCCATTTAATCAGCTTCTTGATATGCCACACTTGTCAGGTGGATGTATTATCTTGGCAAAGGAGAAGTGCTCACGAACAGCGACCTAAACACATTTTTGCCCAAAATTTGAGAGAAATAAGTTTTTTTTGTGTATAGACAATCACTGGGATCTTTTATTTCAGCTCATGAAACATGGGACCAAGACTTTACATGTTGCGTTTTATATTTTTGTTCAGTGTGTAATTTTTTTTTATATTTCCTTTCTCTCTGCATTGGTGAGAAGGGCCTGTAAAGTAAGCATTTCACTTGTGTAACTCTAAACCTGTTGCTTATGATGATGATTTGATCTCTCTCCATCTTAGGCCTCTCCCTCACTCCTACCTTCTCTCCTCTCCAGACTTCTCGGAGCATTCCTTCTGGGACTTCCTGCAGACCAAGAAGCTGACGGACAACCTGCAGCATTTCATCCTTCACTCCATTGCCATGGTGATCCCGGAGGTGTGCACGGTGGAAGGCCTGAGAGCCACGCAGCACTTCCTGCGCTGTCTGGGGCGCTACGGCAACACGCCCTTCCTGTTCCCCCTCTACGGCCTGGGGGAGATCCCTCAGTGCTTCTGCAGGTCAGTGGTTCCTCATGTCTGGGTTTACCTCACACCACTGGTACATGATGATGAATCTATCCTACTGTACATAACAAAATGTACACACGACTATAAAGTCACTGAATTCCAGCTATGTGTTTGGATTGGGTGCCAGACCTATATTGACAGGGTACTAGAGATGGGAGGTGATCTTTGTGATATGGGGATGAGACCTGGGTTTGTGCTCTGACTCCGAGGCTCTCTGCTCCGCTGGGCTCTGGATGGCAGCTTTTAGCACTGCAGGTCTTCAGGGAGCTCTCCTGTGAAACTGTAGCACTTAGAGCCGAGTGAGCTTCAGGATGTGTCCCCCACGGCTGCTGCTCATACTGCTGCAGGGGCCATGGCGGCTCACAGCCAGGCAATGGGAGAACAGCTCCCCAAAGGCCGTGGATGCAGCTGGATATAGCCTAGCCTTGAACACTTGTCTCGGGGTTATGCATATGACTCTGCCTGCCTGCCTGCATGTGTTTCCATCCTCTGAATGGGAGATATCCACACCATGGAGGTGTGTTGAGCTGAATGCATGGGTGCCAACATCCCGAGCGGAGCTGCACATACGACAGAGCAGCCTTGACCCTGGAGATGGAAGGTAATGTTCTTTTGCAGCTGCAGTGCTGTCAAAGTCAGTGCCATGCCGCCGATCTATCTGCGACGCAATCAATTTGCATCCAACTAAATCCATCATGGAGATTGGCTGCACACCTCACGGTACAGAGGTGTAATAACACAGACCAGGTTTTAACCTTAAATGAATCATGTTGGAAATGAGGGCAATATGTGCTTGAGCTGTGTAATGCATTTATTCCCTGAGAAACTGGTTTTGGTTGAAGCAATTATAGCAGAATTGTTGCTTTATTATAATACACTTTTTCTCTTCCTATATTGTTCTAGTAATTCATAGACAATTATGAATACATAGTTAGAGCAACGGAATGGAGCCATGTCTTGCTCGTCGGGCTTTTACCTGTCAGAGTACATGTAGAGACATAACTCCAACAATGTAGGAGATGGAGGTTGGATTCATCTTCCACCTGACTTTTAGAATTTTAATAAAGGTCCTCTGCTCGAGGCTCAGTCATTTGCATATTTGATTCCCACTCCTTCCCCCCTAATCTACTCCTCCGACGTTCAGATAAGCAAGGTAAAGAGCCGACACATGATCACACCTGTCTGTCGCTGCACAACTCTCTCTCCCTCTCTCCCTCCCTCCCTCTTAGTGGCAGTGAATATCTGTTGTTCATGCATACTGGATTGCCATGTCTTTTATTTTTGTTCTACAGGTGATAATAGTTGGAATTGAGCTGTTACTTTAACCTCCCTAGTTTTATATTGTTTGAATGAAAACGTCACGCCTCACCTTGAGTTCAAACCCTGACTCTGTTGGTCTGTAGGCGAGGTAGTTTTATTCTCAGTGTCTCCTCCCAAACATTTTAGGTAGCTACGGTTCCAATGTTTGTGTTTTTGGAACGTTAGAACGGTGAAGAAGTGGCTGGAGAGAACAAGAAGAAGCAGTAGAAAATGTCTGATGGGTAAGGTGGAGTCTGAAAGTGATGAACACAAGAAGCGGAGCTAGGGAGTACGAGGTATAGGGAGAAAAAGTATTTGAGAGCGGTGTGAGTGAGGGGTGGTAGGGAGGCGGGATCATCCATCAATGTGATACCTGCCTTGCAGGTGATGGATGGATAGATGGCCGTGCAAACTCAATAATGCTCACTCTCTCAGGTTATTCACAGATCAGCGAGCAGCACTGCTAATAAAGTGATGAAATGCTTTTGTGTCCTTGCCTGGATTATTCCTCAAGTTTTGACAGGGAAGACTCTTTTTAATTTCTAAATAACCTTTGGCGCTTTGACTGCAGTAGTCCGTCTTCTGCCTCTGTCCCTCGCACCGTTCTATGGCGTGTGACCGCGGTGGTGGTGGGGTGGGGGGTAGACCTCCATTCATTTACCCTGAAAAAGAATTTGGCCGTGACACGCTTTGATTTGCATGCCGTGTTGCCACGCTCCAATCAGACAGCAGTCAGAATGAAACAGATTGAGAGGATGGGGGAAATGCATTAATTAGTGCAGATGATTGTCTGTTGAGCATTCAGTCACAGATCATATTTCCTCATCTTTTTTTTCCCACTCATGGAGCAATAAACATCTAATTTATTCGGATCCAACAGGATTTAATTTTGTGCAGAAGGCCTCGCCAGGCGCCATGGTGCTTTGTTTTCTTTTAATTATTGGCCAACCATTAGCCCCCCACTCTGCCTCCCAGCTCCCCAGATTACAGCAGAATCTTCCAGCAATGATTTTGACAGGTAAGTGCTCTGTGTACGCACTGTAATTTTGTTTGTTTAGCGTGTCCTGGACATGGTGAGGATTTATTGTCCACGTCCGTGACTGCCGGTTAAACCCTCTGAAAACCATCTGAAATCCTCCCAGGACCCTTTAAAACCTCCCACCCTTTTCTCCTGCTTGGCCGTGGTGGATGAATGCATGCATCTACAGAACCTGCAGCTTCTCTTCCACCTGGTCTTCTAAGGGTTGAGTCGGGGGGCTTAGTTCAGCACTGGAACATCTACAGGAGACCCAAAGTGAACTTTGAAGCACACGGTATTGCTAAGCAGTGCTACTCAATACACCTACTCTGTCATACACTTTAGATTTGTCTCTGAACTGTAAAGGAACCGAGTGGATCATTTTTCGAGCATTTCTCCATCTGAGGAGGAGGTATGCACAGCACTTGCTGGCCCTACAGGTTTGTCGAACGTTGAGAGAAACACCCCCGGACGTCAATGTCATGACTGAGAGATGAGAAGTCTAGCGAACACTGCAGCGATTCAAGACCTAGAGGTGGACACGTCCAGTGTAAACTTGTAAATGCATTCTCTGCCATCATCTAAGGTATGGGATTGAGTTGTCAAGAAAATGAGGACTGCCAGCCTTTTTTAAGGCTGTTCTATTTATTTCTGCCTTGCTTGAGATACTGCCGCTAGAGCCTCGAGCTTATTTCTGCTCTTGTTACATTACCTTTTAATTACAGAAATAACTAGTTGGAGGCAGTTGTTTTGTATGAGAGGGGAGAGGAGGGTTGTCGAAGATTTATTTTGGATGTGACCTTCTCCACACTAGCTACAGCTGTAATCAGTGGAATTAATAGCGTAATCAAATTATACACAAACTCATAAATCATCGCCGAGCGCACTGTCACGGAGTTCGGCTATTAATGGCCCCTATTGTTTTGCCACCGTATTAAAAAATCACGTCCCCTGATTCCCGCCTTGATAGGAACTGAAATGCCATTTAGAGGCTATAAAGACCGGGGGCTCAGAGGGGTCCCAGATTTTCACAACTGTTAATTTAGCAGCGATGCAGAGTGATGTCGCAGATGCCAAAGGGGGGGGGGGGGGGGGCGAGTCAGGGCCGGCCGCGCTGCAGCGGCGCCTTTTCAGCCGGGGGATGGCATCATTGGGACAGACAGCGGCCAGTTAATTAGAGTAATATCAGCTTAAACGTCTGTCAGTTAGGGTTAATGACATCAAAAGGGGTTCCCTGGCGTCTGAATGGGGTTCTGTAGAGGCCATGCGATGGGCCTGGATGATTGCCTGTGAGTTTTATTCTCTTGATGTTTTATTAAGATGCCATGTCTGGTAATTCATCTATGGGGCAGGTACAAACCTTTTTAGGAGCAACGGTGATGGTTGTCTGTGAGGTAGGCGTGTCTTGGTCCCTCCTCTCCATTCCTCCCTCTGTTTTCTCTCGACCTGCTCTCCCCAGTCCGTCACAGCTGGCAGAGCTCCCTTAAACCCCAGCCATCTCTCTCCGTTATTCCCACTGTGTTGAAAGAGCCAGTGCCAGGCTCATAGACCTGTGCTGTCTGTATGCAGCTGCGTCTCTGTGGGTGGAGCACACATGAACCTGGCCAAAGCACACAGTCTGCACTGTGTTCGCCACTGTTTTACTTCAAAGTAATTCAACCCAAGTATACTTGATTTTTGCAAAGTTTTGCCAAAGCAAGGATCATCCACAGTTTTTATATGTAATTGTCACCACATTAAGTCGTTTGAGGTGATTTGGAAAAAAGTCACATTTATTTGTCATACACATTTTGGAGTATTTTATAGTGCATTGCAGTGAATATCCTATATGTTTATTCACTGACTGGCCACTGTCTTAAAGGACTTGTCTCTTTTGTATATTTTTCTCAGGATGTGTGCTGTCTTTGGAGGGATCTATTGTCTTCGCCACTCAGTTCAGTGTCTGGTTCTGGACAAGGAGTCCGGCAAGTGAGTATTCCATCGCCAATTCACCACAACACACACACCAGTCCCCTCCCTTCCCCCCACCACAATAAAGAAGTGTGAGAACAAAAAAAAGTGAGAACAAAGCAGTAAAAGAGAGCTGGATTTGTGTTCAGGGCTGAGATAACAAAAAAGCTGCCCTGTTCTCGTCAAGCCCCTTTGTTCCAGCCCTCCAATCAGGGAGCAACCTCGATTAGAAGTAATTTGTGTATGTGGTCCTCCAAAACAAGGAAAGAAGAGGGGGTCCGGAATATAGATACGAAATTAATTCTCTGGGAGACGGGAGAACCAACCCCCCCCCCCCACCCCCCACCTGAAGCAGCCAAGCTCGGAAGACAAATCACAGGCCCTGCCACTTGGGCTGGCGATGAGTGATGCTGGTTTTTCCTCGTGGCCTTACCTCCACTAATTGATTTTCATCTGAAGACAAAAAAGCCCTCTGTTACTGCCTCTTAAAAAATGAGAGTTCATCTCCAGTCTCCCTTGATTAATCTGTGCTGATAATGTGCGTCAGGCCCTACTAGAAAGCCCTTTTAATGAGTTTCAAAGGTAGATTGTTGTCATAAACTAGGTTAGATTAGTTTTTTTTTGGAAGGCTCGATATTGAGATTCTTTCATCTTGGTGGTGGGTGACCCTGGGGGCCAGGAATCTTGTGGTGGAGCAGCGTCGTGAGGAGTAATACTGTATGTGCTCTCTCTCTCTCTCTAATACTCGGCCCAAAGACTGAAACTCCCAGCCCCTGTCTCTACAGCCGGTCTCTGATGTTGGCCATTGGGGAAATACTGCCTTCTGGGACCTCAGACTGGAAAGTGCAGTTCCTTTGATAATGTGTCCCTCTTTGTGCAAAATGCTAATGGTACTCAAGTCTTTGGTTACGGCTCTCTTTTTCATTTGACGTATCCACGTGCAGCCGGTTGGGATTTCCTAGAGTGCTCGTGGTTCATGGTTTTTATCTACTTACTACCCAGCGCTCTGCGAATCCTAATGCGCGCCACACACTGACTCGTCCCCTCTAGTCAGAAGTGCCATTTTAACACATTGATACGTGCAAAGTCAATGGCAAGCGCTAAAGCACAGACCCGAGTCAGAACCAGCCGCGGTCTCTCCTAGTTTTCTGTGTGAACGGCGTTTCAGGTTGGAGCTGATCCAATGCCATGTCAGTCAGCGCTAGAGAGAAGTCCATAAACGAGCGGTGAGGCGTTGTCTAGAGGGCCGCGCCGTTCTCCACGTGCGCCGCACAGGTGTCTACTCTGCTCCTTGTTCCAAGGCAAGCCTAATTCATCATCAGTGGGGGAAAAAGTTTTGCGAAGGTGAAAAAAAATACAAAAAAATGGCAAGGTGTCTGCCAGGCTGAACAATGATTTTAATTTCCCCGGCGTCATAAATTACCTCCTTATGTCTCCTCTTATTACATACATAAAGCTGAAAAGGGTAGAGGGAGATTAATAATGCAGCACCAGCAGTGGATGATGTGACCTAACATCCCAGCTGCCACTTGTCTGTCCTATCCTGTCCTGGACCTGCTCCTCCATACTACTACAGCAGACACCTGCACCGCCTGTCTGTCTGCCTGCCTGTCTGTCTGTCTCTCCTGACTCCACTGACCAGCCGCTTCACTCCTGTCACTATCCATCCCTTAGTCTTAATGCGCTTTGATCCTAGTCACTTCCAACAGAGGAGAACTTGACTGTGACAGTAATGTCCAGTAAGTCATGTGGGGGAAGAGTTAGTTTGTTTCACTTGGCCGAAGTAAAGAGTTCCTTCCAGTTGAGATGTTTATCAAAGTCGTAACTGTGCATGACTGTGTATAAGGCTGTGACCATGATTGCTATGTGTATGACCTGCGTGCTTTATGAACACTGTTTATCAACTACAGTTCTGATCAATAAAGCCTGCCGTGGCCTTGTGGGTAGGGGGACGGTAATCATACTATTAGTGGTTACTTCCAAGCTGGACCTTACCTTTTTTTTTATGTCTCGGCTCAGGTTATGCCTGCAGGTGTGCGGATGACAGTGGATATACATTTAGTGTTGAAGCACATTTACTTTATCCTCCTATTTAAGATGAAAATAGTTATGTTTATTTAGATATATAGCACTCATGAAGGTAGTTTCCAGGATGTGCAGTATTTTTTGCTTCAAGAAACAGTGGGTGTTCTCTCAGGGATGTGAAGGTTGTGGCCTGTATCCCGTCTCCTATATCCCATATCCCACTCCATTGGTTTAGGATTGATTTGAACTGCCAGCTCCCACTGCCAAGCCCCCTCCTAGTAAATAAATCTTCATTTACATAAACAGTCCGTCCTGCAGTCAATCTCTCCTAGGTGAGGATTATTCGGAGGGGTGCGGGTTTGGAGGGGGGTGGGAGCGAGCGTTTTGGAGTGCCGCTTGCCTTCTCCTTTATTGTGTTGTGAAAGTCCATTTCAAGGATGTCACCCCAAGCCCATTAGTTTGGATAATGAGCCCTATAAAGCACATTTATAACTCTTGACATAACAAGCAGACAGATTCCCCACCGTTCCCCCTCTGTCGGAGAGGAGCAACGCAGGAAGGTCACACTGCTGCTGCCCAGGACAGGGGGCTCAGAGAGCCCTCGTCCTGCCTCTCCTAGCCTCACCTCGCTCACACTGGCTAACTCACAGATTGCACCAATCTGGCCAATGTTTTGGGTTCTGTTTTGTGCTTGCATTGTTTGGACAAAAAAAGAGAACGTATTCAACTCTGGCTTTTCTTACAAAGATTAATGAATCAGCCCAGGCCATTTGTATTTGTTTCGACGGTGGTGCATTGAGAAGCTGCCAAAACAATCCTTCTCTTTTGTGCTGGACTATAGGCTGTAATGTTCTGAGGCACAGATGCCAACTGTATTCCCTTTCTTGACAAAGGTCATTAATTAATACCATCTCATGAAGCATACAGCTCAGGTCGGTAAAGGTGTTTGGTATAACAATGGAGTGTTTATTTTTGTGTTGTCAACAAACGAAAAAAATGACGTGGCCACAGATCTTATTTTTTTCCCCCGGACTAAAGGTCCTGACGCTTCAGATCATGTTCTGCGCATGCGTTTATTTGTTTATTTTCTACTTTACGCACAGTCTCTGCTCTACTGGGGCGGCAGGTAGCCTAGTGGTTAGAGCGTTGGGCCAGTAAACGAAATCAAATCCACGAGCTGACAAGGTAAAAATCTGTCATTCTGCCCCTGTATTTACAGGGCACTGTTCCCTGTAAATAAGAATTTGTTTTTAACTGACTTGCGTGGTTAAATAAAGGTTCAATTTAAATTAAAAATAAATACTCGTAGAGAACACTCTGGGGAATGGTTCTCAATTAATAATAAATAATAAAGTTAGATCAAAGCTGAATCAATGTCTGCAAGATCACACAATGACAGAATATAATGTTACTGTAATACAAAAACACCACTACATTTTTCTTTCATGTGGCCAAAACTCAACAGCGCGCACCACTAGGCAAAATACACAGGGAGGCTATGTTAGTTTCTTCAAGGGAAATTTCACAATTTTTCAAACGGCACCACCCCAACATCAACATATGTGAAAATGGCTTTTCTATGTTTTGTAGTAAAAAAAAAGCAGGCAATGCCTACTCGTAATTAGTTAAAATCATGACGCACATTGATGACATCATTTAGAAACACTATCTTTTCCCCCCCCACAAAACATAGAAACGCGTCCTTTTCACATATGTTGATGCTGGAGGTGATGAATATGAAGTAGAAATTTTGAGAAATGTCCCTTTAACACGATATGCTAAAACGTGCACACTGTACATCATTCAAAACAGCACTGTACGCTACTTCGGAACAACACTGCAGAACTCCAAATCTAAATCCATATCCCCATGAAACCGATTGAGATTTAATGGATGGTATGTAGATGCTGCATGGACGTTTCACTGGTAAAACTTGTAAGAATTATCATTCATGATTGACTGTGAGAAATGTGAAGGGAAGGAGACCAAAGAAATGTGTCCGTAATGTATAGGTAAAGAAACGCATGCACAGAACTTGATCCGAACATGTGCAGAAGCTTTGGGACCTTTTTTAATCCAGGGGAAAAAAGGGTCAGGGACAAGTCGTATCCGTAGCCACTCAACGGATGCAAATCAAAACCGCATCTGTAGACTTAAGCAACATATTTATGGCATACTCCTGAGGACCAGTATACGCCCACACCATTCTGTTCACGGGTTGACTCATAAAGCCACAGTCCCCGCTGTTAAATCCGTGGGGAGGGTTTAGGGTCATGAAATATTGTGTGGATGAAGGGCGGCTGGTAGAAATGTATAGTTTTAGTGCAATTCATATCTATAGGCTACATTGAAGTTTTACTTTCATTATTTGTATCTGGCATTTGTGTGTAAGCCTAAGCTTTAGGGCCTAACTGTATGAGTGCCAAATACACGCCAATCACCAAATGCTTTTGGGACTTAGGCAGAAAAAGTTAAAGTCGTCCCACTGAGGCAAATAGGATACATTTGGAACTGTACATTTTCTCTATTTGCGGGTTAGAATCAGGTGCAGGCCTCCGATTTTCACTCGCATACAACTGAGTGTACAAAACATTAGGAACACCTTCCTAATATTGAGTTGCACCCCGTTTAACCCTCAGAACAGCCTCAATTTGTCAGGGCATGGACTCTACAAGGTGTCGAAAGCGTTCCACAGGGATGCTGGCCCATGTTGACTCCAATGCTTCCCGCAGTTGTGTCTAGATGGCTGGATGTCCTTTGGGTGGTGGACCACTCTTGATTCACACGGGAAACTGTTGAACATGAAAAACCCAGCATCGTTGCAGTTCTTGACACACTCAAACCAGTGCACCTTGCACCTACTACCATACCCTGTTCAAAGGCACTTCAATCTTTTGTCTTGCTCATTCCTCCTCTGAATGGCACACATACACAATCCATGTCTCAATTGTCTCAAAACTTTAAAAAAAAGTGGATTTAAAAGTGAATTTAACATGTGACATCAATAAGGGATCACAGCTTTCATGGAAAGAGTTTATAGTCGGGCAGTTGCAGATGGGTTATTAGCAATTGCGGGTGGGTGCGGGTGACATACTTAATATAACATAATTTAAAAAGGTAATTAATTAAAAAAAATATAAGTAAAACTTTCACTCAATTTTTGGTCATATTTCATAAAAATCTGGAAACACTGGACAGTTACTTTAATCTTTTTTCCTTTTTTTTTCTCTTGTTCAAGGTGCAAAGCTGTGATTGACACTCATGGTCAGAGAATCAGCTGCAGTCACTTTGTGGTGGAGGATGGCTACATTGGGGCAGACCAGAGGAAGAACACGGATTCCAGGTGAGAGTGGCTCCCAATACTCCTCCTCAGCACCTTCTCTACCTAGCCATTGATGCTGGTCTCACCTACAGTTTCAGGCAGCACATTAATTTAGTGAGAACAGTGCATAGCCTACATAGAGGTGACATTTCTTGTGAAGTCAACTTGGGAGGAGGGGTCTCTGTGCCGATAACGGAGGATCTTTCCTCAGGTCTTCGTGCGGTAGGACACTTTTCAGTGGTGTCATGGTGAAAGGGCTGATTATCCCAGACACACTCCACAGACCTGGCTGCAGGTGACTGGGCTCTGCTCTGCTCTGCTCGCCACACCGCCGCCTGCCTCCGTCAATGGAGACCTTGACATTTACACCACTGACCCCAATTAGAGCATGACTAATGCTCTTAAAGACGGCAGCGCAGAATGACTGGGCCGGCCCGGCCAGAACCAACCCAGCCACTGTTCTGTTGTAGCACGGCCCAGACTGGACTGTCTCACAGCCAAAATCTACCGCAAAAAAGAGAAAGGAAAACAGTGCAGTAATAATCTAATAATATTGGTGCTGCTGTTTTTTTTTTCTCTTTCTCTACTGTTGTCCCCCCCCTTCCTCTCTTTCATCCATCCTCTCTCTTTTCACAGGCAGATATCCAGAGCTGTTCTCATCACAGACCGGTCAATTCTGCCATCTGATTCTGAACAGCAGGTAGTATACTGTTGTTCTCCATATGGCTCATCCCCTATCCTGTGTCCCACACAAAGAGATGTTTTGACATATTCAAAGGGAACACACATCCCCCCCCCCCCCCCTTTTACAAGCACAAAATACATTTAAATGCTATTCAGATATCCAGTGTGGCTTAGCGGTATTCCTGCCGAGCCTGCATTTTTGCTACTCCTGTTGTTTTGCATTACATTATATTTTATGCTCTATCACATTTGTATAGATTCTTGGTCCGCGTCCAAGTTCTCAGCGAAGAAACAGCAAAACATCAAAGCTAATTTGGGAGATCATTACAATAGTTCTGACGTGCGGCTGTCTACCATTTAAGATCTCCAAATAAATTGCGGAAAAAGTAACCAGTTCAATGAAAGCCCCCTCTAATGCTGTTTGTTGTGACTGGTTTGGAATTTGATAAAATAATCCTACCGGCTGGAGAATGGGAATTGACATGCTAGCATTAGGTACGCTAATTTGAGTGCCAGTCTTCGATATGGATATGAAAAACATGGAATAATGGCATAGAACACGTTGAATGAAATCTGATCAATCCAATTCCCTAATGTGTCTGCATAAAGAGAATATATCCATTGAATTTTCATCCCTTCTTTCATGGCACAAGTTTGTTATTTATTTTTTTTCTTCCCCGGCTGAAATCCGGCTTTGAATATCACTCACAAAGGACAGAGGGAAAACCGTGTGTAATTTCTGCTCATTAGGTAGGAGGGAGAATATGAAATTAATTTCTGTGTCTTGACACAGTGTGGAAATGGAATATTACATGACTGTGTGACAAAACGTAATTAAATATGGTCTCTTTGTAATTAGCTGTTGGATGGTCCTGTGGAATGACAGTGTGGACCGAGGCAGATACAAGGGGGAGATTGGCCCTGGCTGTCTCTGTCCCCTGCTTTCCCCCTCATGGGAGAAACTGACTTTCCTTCCTTAAATTTGTCCACTTGATTAAAAAGGAGTGATTTCACTTCTGCTCCAGCCAGGAAGGACATTATAATAACATCCAGGGGATTCATATAAAAGGATTACAGGGATCCCATTACTTAGAACTGCAGTTTGGTAATAGGCTTTAGGATTGTCTTGCACACTTCATTAGGGCTGTGTGTGTGAGTGCCTTACGGAAGCACTGCACTTTGTGTGGTTCAACTCTCTGTCGGTCTGTCTAACGTACCTGTCTGTCTAACGTACCTGTCTTGTCTCTATATGCACTGTAGATCTCCCTGGTCACTGTGCCTCCCGTGGAGCCTGGTGGTCCCCTGGTCCGTATCATAGAGCTCTGCTCTTCCACCATGACCTGCATGCTAGACACCTGTGAGTCCAGCTGCACCCCGGCCACTCGCCCCTCTCACCCACCCACTGCCCAGGACAGGGGGGGGGGGGTCGTATTAGGCAGCGCCATCTACATAGAGGGCCGTTGTTTTAGAAAGCTAATTCCGACGATGCTTAGAGGAGGCAGTTGTTCTGGCGGACCAGCTGACATCAGGGTTGTAAAGGCAGACTAGAATTAATGGAGGAAATGAGATTGAAAACCAAGACTGAGAGAAGTGGGGTGAGTGAATGATGGCGTCTCTGAACATTCCATCTCCTGTGTGTGTATAGAGCTTTGGGTCAAACTGCTGCTGCTTTACCGGGTCACTGAATCAGTTGCTCAGACAGCTGGAAATATGACCCGGTTTTCCCTTTGAATTGTGGCTCCAGTAGCAACGACGATGATGATGATGATGATTCCATCGTTAACCGTAGTGTTATTTATGAGTGTTATTGTTTTTAGCAATCCTGGTATTATTTCCCAGTCAGTCATCACACTTAGATAGATGAGCAATGGTGACAGCTGCCCAGTGACCATCTCCATAGGGGAGCTGGTTGTGGGCGAGAGAGGAGTAATCAGCGGAAGTCCACTCCCTCACTCTAGGAATAGAGTCTGGAATGATGGAATTGTGAAGTGGAGCCATTGCTCCTACTGTGTGTGTGTGAGAGGATGGAGATGGATAGCTGTAGCATCCCTTAAGTAATGTAGTTCTACCTGAGTGGATCAGTTGCAATCATAAGATGATGATGAGCTTGACAGGCCTGCGACACACACACACACACACACACAAAAGGTAAACCATTCATCTGCATTGAATGATACTTGCAGAGTTTACAGTCTACAGAATACCTATTTATACTGATGAATATGTACCAGGCCAATCTGATCAGTGTCTTCCTCAAGGGCAACATGGCTTCTTGGGATTTGAACTAGCAACCCAATGGGAACAATGGTGTTTTGCCATTTTCAAATGGAAATTTGGCCATGAAATGAGCTGTCTTAACAGTAAAGTCTTCTCTCCCTGGCTACTTTAAAACTTAAAGGCCTGAAGACAGCAGATATGCACCCGATTCTCCATCCGCTAGGTTAGTGTCCCACAGAACGAGCATCAAGTGTCTCAGTGGACAGCCCTGCTGTACAACAGAGTAATGTCTATCCTCCCAACTCTCCTGGTCTTTTTTGTTTGGGCCCTGAGCTGACAGAGTGGAGGGCCTCCAGAGTCCCAGTGTGAGTGGAGTGTCACATACGTCCTCTGAGCAGTATCTCCATGGACCCTCTGGCCAATGATGCACCTCTCATCCCACTGGGGAGGCCTGTATCCTCCATCCACCCTCTACACCTCCCCCCCCAGCCAGCACGGCACAGTCAGGAGCTATCTGGTTCCCAATGCTATAGTTGCTCCTTTTGAACCCCCCCCAAAACCTGTCAACCTGCGAGAAAGAACAAAAAGGAGAGAAGGAGCCCTACAGTTGTCTTGAGCTCTTGGGATTGCCCAGGATCCTACTCTCTGGATCCCAGTGCTGCCACCGTTAACATGGTGTTCACAATACCGCCCTGCAGGACTGGGGCTGAACGCTTTGAAGATGAAACCACCTCTTCCCCCTCTGAGGTCCAACACCATGCATCCAAAGCCCAGCTCCCTCCAACCCCATCCTCTCTGGGCACTTTTCATGGAACAGTCCCAGCCATGCTGCAGAGGAGATACTGATATGGCCTAGCTGTGCAGTGTGTTAAGGAACAGGTTGTTAGGGAACTGACTGTGGAGAGTAATTAGACAATGTTCCATCTCTTTAGGGAAGGTCCCTCTCACACGCTACAGGATAGACGGGCTGATGTGGACTTGGAGGACAACATCTGCTAATGAAGCAACAATGATATTCTGCTTGGCTAATAACACCGGGTTGTATGTGTGCTCTTCGTCTCTACCTTCCTAACACAGATTTGGTGCACCTGACATGTTCCTCTGCCTCTGGCTCTGCCCAAGAAGACCTGGCTCCTGTGGTGTCCAGGCTCTTCTACACACCAGTTAGTCCTGGAGAGGAACCCGCAGAAGGTACAGTAGGAAACGCTCACTTGACCCCGTTTTTTATTTTTTATTTTTTTTATACCGTCAAATATCCATCTAACCTCTCTCCTGGCTCGATTTACATACCATCACCTTCACACATCACTGTCACTACTTGATTCAGAATAATGTGCTCAGATGTTCTAAGTACCTCGTGATATCCATTCCTAAAGAAGAAAGATCAGGCTAGTTTGTAGTTGGGTGAGAATGCGCTGCCATTTTGTCGGGCTTGCTTTGAGACGTTATCAGTAATACAGATGATTGATATTGATGGCTGCGTGCCGAACTGGCGTTAGCCCGTTGTCCCATTGATTCCCATTACCTTCTGTCAGGCTCGGCTTGGTTCCTTGATGGCGAATTAGCACGTGACCTCGGACGGAACCTCCTTTATTACGCCGAGTTATAGATGTTCTGTTTCAACGTGTTTCTCTAGAGATGTTTGCCTAGACCTAGCTTATATCCTTAGGGTTCTTACTTGTCATGAAGCTGCGTTGTTTTTGTCAACAACAACAACAAAACATTTAACATACAGAACATGAGCATGGATCTTTTTGAGCATGGATTAAATTAAGCATATCATTTGATCATCTTGGCTTCCTTGGGTGCTTCCTTTTTGTATGGTTTGATTGTGAGTAGCCTACCTTTTTGGAACTCAACAGATTAATCTTTTTCTCTCACACACCGGCCACATTCATTCTAGCCTGAGCGCAAACCCTCATGCTGGCTTTCTACCTACAGAACAGAATTGGGCGCAGTATTTACTTAGCAAGGAATGCAATGGAAATGTAATGTTTAATTAGCTCCAGCATCCCATTTGGCCTGGACTCATAATTTATGAGTCTGTCTCCTCATGGGGAACGAATTTGCCTCTAGAACCAATAACTTTTGCCATTTTGGATTTGAAACCCTTTATTGCTACTTAATGCAGATCAATCTAATATATTGGAGTAGTCAGTTGTTTTTACTGAGGCAGGGATCTGCTCTGTCCGTGGTAGGTTATGGCTTTTCTCAAACCTCGTTGAGGTCAGTTAAAATAGCAGCTCCATTCTGACCGAAACCAACACAGAGATCCACAATCGCCTCTTGAAGCCATTTGTTGTTTTATTGCTGTTTCTCTACGGCTGTGAGACAAGGTCATCATGAAAGTGACAGGCGTGATTGAGATCCCTCTCCTTGTCTCCTCTTTCTCTGACATCCTCATTCCCTTTTCTCCACCACATCTCTTTTCTGACTCATCATCTCTCTCTTATTCTGCTCCCCCTTTTTCAAAAAAAAAATCTCTCTCCCTTTCAGCCCATCTCTGTCTCTGTTCCTTCATTTTGCTTTCTCCCTGCCTGTGTGTGTACACGAGTCTCTCAGGTGGTAGGCCATCGCCGTGCAGTGTGGGGCTGTGCTCTGTGACGCCACCCTTTTTATCACAGGAATGAGGTAGTAGTATTTTAATTAAAATGTCAGAACAAATACTGTGAGAGTTATTGAGGATGAATCACTAGATAAGGGGAGCAGTGGGCCAGAACAGGTCAAAGAGACAAAGTCACCTGGCTGGCTGGCGGCTCCTCATTCATCCACTGGGTAGGAGGTGTGGTGGTGCGGGGGGGGGGGGGGGATTGGAGAGGGACATGGAGTGGAGGGGTGCACAGCAGAGGCTCTGGGGGGGGAGGGGGGGGGGGTTGCAGAAGGTTCGGGGTTGGGCTGGAGCAGTCGGGGGCAGGTGCACATCTATGAGCAGGATGAGGACAGGTTGGATTGGGCTGGCTCCTACTCTAGATGATCCCACTGGCTCCTACTCTAGATGATCCCACTGGCCCCTACTCTAGATGATCCCACTGGCCCCTACTCTAGATGATCCCACTGGCCCCTACTCTAGATGATCCCACTGGCCCCTACTCTAGATGATCCCACTGGCCACCACTCTAGATGATCCTGCACTAGCCACTTCGTTGGAAAATGACAGTTTGAACCAATGCAGCGTTGTGAAATCTGGTGTTTTTAAGAACGAATGCATTCCAGAAGAGACTGTGTTGATGTGTGGTGGCAGGCCGCCCAGGCAGAGAGCCAGTGGGTGTTAGAGGTGGCTGATATTTGGGGGTGTTAAGCTCCAGGCGTGTGGAGGGCCCCGTCAGGAGCACAGCTCTATGCTAATCTGACATTTCTCACATCTGTGACGGAGCTGTGTGGAAAAACTAAACAATGATGTCTAATAACGCGTCGTTGGTGTGTATTTGGTCAGATGTGTGTAGGTGTCGTTGTTGGTGTGTTGTTGGTGTGTATTTGGTCAGGTGTGTGTAGGTGTCGTTGTTGGTGTGTGTAGGTGTCGTTGTTGGTGTGTATTTGGTCAGGTGTGTGTGTGTAGGTGTCGTTGTTGGTGTGTATTTGGTCAGGTGTGTGTAGGTGTCGTTGTGTATTTGGTCAGGTGTGTGTAGGTGTCGTTGTTGGTGTGTATTTGGTCAGGTGTGTGTAGGTGTCGTTGTTGGTGTGTATTTGGTCAGGTGTGTGTAGGTGTCGTTGTTGGTGTGTATTTGGTCAGGTGTGTGTAGGTGTCGTTGTTGGTGTGTGTATTTGGTCAGGTGTGTGTGTGTGTGTAGGTGTCGTTGTTGGTGTGTGTATTTGGTCAGGTGTGTGTGTGTGTAGGTGTCATTGTTGGTGTGTGTATTTGGTCAGGTGTGTGTATTTGGTCAGGTGTGTGTGTAGGTGTCGTTGTTGTGTATTTGCTCAGGTGTGTGTAGGTGTTGTTTGTGTTGGTGTGTGTGTTGGTGTGTATTTGCTCGTGTGTGTGTGTAGGTGTATGGAGAAGATGTGTGGATGGACAGGGGTGTATTTGGTCAGGTGTGTGTGTGTGTGTGTATGGAGAAGATGTGTGGATGGACAGGGGTGTATTTGGTCAGGTGTGTGTGTGTGTGTGTGTGTGTGTGTGTGTGTGTGTGTGTGTGTAGGTGTATGGAGAAGATGTGTAGATGGACAGGGGTGTATTTGGTCAGGTGTGTGTGTGTGTGTGTGTGTGTGTGTGTGTGTGTAGCTGTATGGAGAAGATGTGTGGATGGACAGGGGTGTATGTGGTCAGGTGTGTGTGTAGGTGTATGGAGAAGATGTGTGGATGGACAGGGGTGTATTTGGTCAGGTGTGTGTGGGTGTATGGAGAAGATGTGTGGATGGACAGGGGTGTATTTGGTCAGGTGTGTGTGGGTGTATGGAGAAGATGTGTGGATGGACAGGGGTGTATGTGGTCAGGTGTGTGTGTAGGTGTATGGAGAAGATGTGTGGATGGACAGGGGTGTATTTGGTCAGGTGTGTGTGGGTGTATGGAGAAGATGTGTGGATGGACAGGGGTGTATTTGGTCAGGTGTGTGTGGGTGTATGGAGAAGATGTGTGGATGGACAGGGGTGTATTTTGAGGTTGGGTGGCCTTTTGAAGTGTCGTCACGTTGATGGTGCCACACCTCTGCTGCTCTCCAAATTAACTAAATCACTCTGCTACCCAAGGCAGGAAAAGTAACACATATTATAATTGTGTGACATTTTGGTAATGACCACACTGACATTTCAGACTGACACCTTTTTCTCTCTCTTTCTTTGGGTACCTTTTTTTGGTCCCTTACATTTTAAAGGGTAATGATACAGAATGACGGTTTTACGCTTTGAAAACCAGGAGCCTTCTTGCAGCTCCAAATCATCCTCTCTCGTTTTTGTTTGACCGCTTCAAGTCTCACTCACGGACCGATCAAAGAGTGTCAAGAAACACTTTCCATGTGCCTTGTCGGCAAACCAAATGTCACCCCATTAACAGAAATCATGCTTCCCCACAGATAAGCTGTGTTGAAAGGAGCCTGTTAAGTTCCTGTCTCTTTCTCAAACACTGAAGGAAATATTCCTACAAGACTAAATTGGCACCATTATGGCCGAGCATTTCTACCTGAAAAAATGAATTGCATTAATGATTCAATTGTTCGGTAGCTTACTGTTACTAATGCCCTGTTATCTAGTACTCCGGGAGTTTGTCTCAACGGCAGACATGAGCTGCATCCGTATAGCAGTAACATATATATCATACGTTCCCGAAACATTTCAACTATATCAAATGATTCCTCCATTGATCTTCAGTGCGACTTCTGTCCGTGCACGGCTCTCCGTAGAAATCAGAACACTACGTTACATTCATGACGCCGGTCCTTCCCCATCCAGGAGAGGAGGAGAGCAGGGGACCGACGGTGCTGTGGGCCCTGTACTTCAACATGAGGGACACCTCTGCTGTGGACAGGAGCAGCTATGACCTGCCCAGTAACGTACATGTGTGTGCCAGCCCTGATACCGCCCTGGGCAGTGACCACTCCATTAAACTGGTAAGTGACAATGTCCCGGGGATATTATTATTATTTTTTTTTACTGTCACGCTAAACTTGTAAGAATTGCGTTCTTTAACGTTTATATCATTGTTAAAAATCGAGCAAATAATTGGCTAACGATGACTTGCGTCACTAGCCTGGAAGTGTACTGTCCAATGGGGCTGGTGTAGATTGAGTTGTCCTCACCCGTCTTTGTGTTTGTGTGTGTGTGTTGTCATCTCTCTCTCCAGGCCGAGGCGGTGTTCCGCCAGCTTCTCCCTGACGAGGAGTTCTGCCCCCCGGCCCCAAACCCCGAGGACATCATCTACGATGGGGACGGGCCCCAGGGGGAGGGCCCGGGCTTTGAGGAGGCTGTACCAGCAGAGGGTGCTGGTGTCCAAGGAGGAGAGAGCGCTGAGAGACAGGAGGGAAAGGAAGCAGTGGAAGAAACGGAGGGGGCGGGAGATGCAGTAACACAGGAAACTGGGGCTGGGGATGAGCCGAGCCCCACCAGTGAGGAATAACCCCACGCACCCTTCCGTGTACAAACAGACTGCTGCCTTCTGCCTCAGAGTCCTGGCATGTACAGCAGTCAGTCAGCACTCCTCGAAGGCATGGCTGGACTCTGTGGTCTTGGTAACCAGATAGCGTTCTCATCCCCAGAAAGCCTTAGAGGGATCATCTTCACCATCTTTGATGTGGTCACCTGCAGAGACATTATATATATATATATATATATACAGTATTTACATTGATATGCACAGTATATTAATGGAGTCATTTCTTTACTGGGCACTATATAACACTCTACTCACTGTATTTTTCCTCTCACCTGAGGTTGATGTAAAGGTTCTTCCGAGTGGGTGGGGGGGTGCTGTTTCAGGTCTGCTTTGGGGATGTGATTGGTTTTAATGGGTTACCCCCATTTTCTTCATTTATTTATATTTGTCCCGTTTTTTTTCCCGTCTGCTGCTACTGAAATATTTTGCAGCAGCCTGTTCTTTCTACTTGCCGTTCCATTGTGATGTGTGTTCTTAATCAGGGTCTCCGGTGTAGAGCCCAAAGAAATGGTTGCCTTTTTCCTTTTTGTACTCATGTTCGAGTTTTGCTCAGCCAGAGGGCCTGATGCAGTTTTGTTTCCCGCCTCTTGTGTATGTCTGGAATGGGTTTCTGGGTGTTTTAAGGACTACAGTACTTGCTTACAGGAAATATGAGACTCCTCAATAAGAACCCCTCCCAAAACACTGGGCAGGGGATAGCCTCGCAACTGAACTTGCATGTTTTCACACACTCTGCTGTGCCATCCAATTGTACTGGAACCCCATGTCTCTTTTAATGTGCTAAAGTATTTAAACTCTGTTCTCTCATATGTATTGTCGCTGTCACTATCATTTTTAAAAGGTTGACAACATTAAAGTGCTACTGAAAAACTGCTCCTGTATCTCGTTTTACAATGTCATTTACAGTGAAGTTGGAGATCAGTTTCCAACTGAATTGGAAGAGGAGAGGTAACAGAACAGAGGCAACAACAGCAGAAGGAGCGCTCCAATGACACGCCCCAGCTCTGTGGCTTTGACAGGTGTGAGCCAATTTCCGTTCGGAAAATCTGATACAACTGTAACAATGTGTGATGTGGCTGCAGCTGTCGACGGAGCACGACACACTCTCGCATTAGCAAGGTGTTCCTGCTTCCAGAACAAACAAAGCTCCACAGTTTACCTGGAAAGAAAGGGAGGTGAGAGAGGAGCGAAAAGGGAAGGTAGAGAGCGAAGGGTTTGATGACATTTGTTTTGCGGTGGCGTGACAGAACAGATGGCTCATTACGCCTGTGAATGCACAGTCTCTCCGCTCCGCTCACGGGGCTTTGTTTTGCCGTAATTTGATCTCCGCTCTGTTGAGAGTATTTACAGATTCAAGGGAGATGAATTACTGTAAAACACATGGCTGGGTCATTAAGAGCTGGCAAATATGCTCTTATTGGAGGAGAGGATAAAACTAAAAACAAGGATTATCAAGCTACATGTAGAGTAGGAATATATTAGTAGTATTTTTCTTACGGTATATGTTCTGTTTGCTTAGTTTAGTGTCGCATATCTGACTTCTTGGAGACAATGTATGGCTTTTGTGCTGGATATCTGGGCCTGAAAACTATAGAGAGGAGCAGGCCTTACTGTCTCCTCAGTAACATCAACAAACACTGCAATGTCACCCTCATCTGTTACGGCAGTCAAAGACCTTTTAGAACAGGGCATCAAATCAAACTGACATATCCTCATTCAAACATACTTCCCATTTAATATCGCTTGTATTTCCAGGATATTTTCCTAATTTAATGTCACCATTTAGTGTTTGTAGACTCATTGTTCTTGTTTTTCTCCACTTAGTGACCCAGCCTCTCAATGGTATCATTGGGAATCAATTTTCTGCATGGAGAGTCGTGACATTAAAATGCAAAAGGGTAAAGAGAGCCACAGGCTAGACACCTAGCGGGGCAGATTTCACTCACTCTGTGGGGGGCAGACTCATAGAGACGGCAGAGAATGTGCTCTTATGCACAGTAGATTTTTTTGTTACAGGAAATGCTTTCTGTAGATTTCTTCAAAGATAATTTACATCAGACGTCCTTTTCTGTGGAATGCTGCAGAAGAGTTCCTTAGGAATTCAAACCTGATCATTGGTAAACACGAAAGTCAGTGAAATTACTATACAAACCCTGTACAGTAATTAGTTATGCCTCAATGGCTTGCAAGAGCGCATTTTTCATATTCTTAACTTGTTTATTTGCATTGTCCCTACCTACATGGTCCGATCGAGTGAATGATCTCATTTGTACTATTAAACGATCATTAGCCATTCTGCCTATGGAAAACACAACAGGTTCTTTAGAATGTTACTCTCCAGTGAAATATTATGTAGAATAGATGATAGACCTTCAGTCAGATTTTTTTTTTTTTTTAAGACCGTCCAGCTAGTTCACTGTCCTGAGTGAACATGGCGGTCATGTTGCATGCACTCACTGACATCTAGTGGCGTTCTACGGTACTGTACCTTTTTCCAGAGAGATCCTGATGATGCTCTACCAGTGACCACCTGACCTTGCATCGCTGCAGTAATCTCTCTCTCACACACACACACACACACATTTAATGCGTGCGTGACCTTTTCCAAAGTGCAGCCATCTATTTGGAGCTGTGCCTGGAGATGTTAGTGAGGAGAGGATGGAGAGGATGGTTCCCCTCTTCATAATGGGTTTTGAGCGATGTTGCTTGGAATTTGGTGAGGATGGATCATTGAGGGGATGATGAAACCCACAGAAGAGAAAAGGGTATGTAAAACATTTTGTTGAAATACCTTTTAGTGGAGTCCAAATAGTTTCATCAAACTTACATTTGAGTTATTCAGTCATATTTTGACAGAACACACAACAACAACAAAAAAAAAACGCTTTGAGCATCTATACTCCTTGAGAAAGTGTTTGTAAGATGGGCCTGACAAAATGTCATCAGTTCTGCTGTTTTGTGTCAGTGTGTTTTGCTCGTGACGAGTGGGTGAGGATGACCGAGAGCCAAGGTGGACACGAGCCGAACCGAACTCAAGAGTTGAGAGCTGTCGTTGTTCGCAAGAAACAAAGAGAGGGCACATTCAAACTGCGGGTCATCTTCTTGGATGACAGTGAGAGCATATTTGAGGTTGAGGTGAGAAGTGTATTTTTCATAACTATATTCCAGTCAACTTGTGACCAGAAGTTACACGTATTCATACATTTATTTACACACAGGCCAAAAGACAGTCACTGCCTTATGTGTTTGTAAATGCAAATACCTCTGCTTATTGTAAACAGAAGTATACTCAGATGTTATCATTTTTATTATTACAGTTAAATTGATTCTTCTTCCAATTGTACTCTGTTGGCAATGCATTTCACTTCCTTTTAAGACCCCATTATCCCTGTTGACCGCATGCAGTATTTTTCCATCCAAGCCAAGGGGCATTTTGTGCATCTATGTCATGAGTGAAGGGATAATAAGTGAATAAAAGAAGAGGTTGCTGAGTGGTTCAGTACAGACGGATGCGAATGACTGCAGGGCAGCTTTGAGTTAGCAGGGTTTTAAGGTGGCCCGATTTCTTCATCCCCCTTTGGATATTGAACATAAAGCGCTTTCATTTGTTCCAGCCTACCTCTCATCATTTGGCTCTTTCGTTATTCTGCAGTGAAATGCATGGTCAAGTCATGTCGAAACTCCTCATCTTCACACAGCTTAGTTGGGGAAATAAATAATGATTTAAGATCTGGTTGTGATCTGTGTAAGCTGAATTACTCTACGTTGTTATTTTTGTAAAGGAAATGCCAAATAAACACTTCAAAGTATAACTTTAATATTTACTGTTTACAGCAAAGGATCCTTGGAAATGATTTCTACAACAAAGTATGTGGGCACCTGAAGCTGTTGGAAAAAGAGTATTTTGGCCTTGAATTCCGTCACCAGTGTGGCAGTTATGTAAGTCGTTCAGTAGAACACATACTGTACTGTAACTCAAATATAGGTTTGACTAAGGGATGAAAAGAAGAGTGAGTAACACATTATTTGGATACTCCATCTGTAGATGCTCTACAGACTAACATTTCAACTAACTATACTAACCCTAGCCCTAACCAGTTGTGTAAAGTACCTAAGTAAAAATACTTTAAAGTACTACTTAACTCGTTTTTTGAGGTATCTGTACTTTACTTTACTATTTATATTTTTGCCTACTTTCACTACATTCCTAAAGAAAAAGTGCTTTTTACTCCGTACATTTTCCCTGACACCCAAAAGTACTCATTACATTTTGACAGAAAAATTGTCAAATTCACACACTTATCAAGAGAACATCCCTGGTCATCCCTACTGCCACTGATCTGATGGACTCAAAAACAAATTCTTCATTTGTAAATATGTCTGAGTATTGGAGTGTGCCCCTCAATTAAAAATAAATAAAAATGGTTTGCTTAATATAAGGAATTTGAAATGGTTTATACTTTTACTTTTTGATAGTTAAGTACATTTTAGCAATTCCATTTACTTTTGATACTTACGTATATTTAAAAAACTAATATTTTTAGACTTACTAAAGTAGTATTTTACTGGGTGACTTTCACTTTTACTTGAGTCATTTTCTATTAAAGTATCTTAACTTTTACTCAAGCATGACAATTGAGTACTTTTTCCACCACTGGCCCTAACCTTAAACCTTATCCTAACTCTAAACTTAAAGGGATACTTCAGAATTTTGGCAATGAGGCCCTTGATGTACTTCCTCAGAGTCAGATGAACTTGTGGATAACATTCTTATGTCTCTCTGTCCAGTATGAAGGAAGTTCGAGGTCGTTTTGCAAGCTAGTTAGCATTGGCTAACTAGCTAGCTAACTAACATGCTAGCAGATATCCATAGACTTTCAGTCACTGCGCTAACGCAAGCAAGCCGTTGCTTATCAACAGATAGTTTGTTGACATTATGACCATCTGTCGAGCATCTACAGATGGAACATCCAAATAAAGTGTGAACAAAGAAGGTACACTAAATTATGTCACTCCAAGATTTGGATGCTAATCTGATCTGTATTTCTAATCCCAGATGTGGTTGGAGCTGCTAAAGCCCCTGGCCAAGCAAGTAAAAAGTAAGTTGCAGGTACAGTTGAAGTCGGAAGTTTACATACACCTTAGCCAAATATATTTAAACTCATTTTGTCACAATTCCTGACATTTAATCCTAATAAAAATTCCCTGTCTTAGGTCAGTTAGGATCACCACTTTATTTTAAGAATGTGAAATGTCAGAATAATAGTAGAGTGATTTATTTCAGCTTTTTTTTTCTTTCATCACATTCCCAGTGGGTCAGAAGTTTACATACACTCAATTAGTATTTGGTAGCATTACCTTTAAATTGTTTAACTTGGGTCAAATGTTTTGGGTAGGCTTCCACAAGTTTCCCACAATAAGTTGGGTGAATTTTGGCCCATTCCTCCTGACAGAGCATGTGTAACTGAGTCAGATTTGTAGGCCTCCTTGCTCGCACAGGCTTTTTCAGTTCTGCCCACAAATGTTCTATAGGATTGAGGTCAGGGCTTTGTGATGGCCACTCCAATAGCTTGACTTTGTTGTCCTTAAGCCATTTTGCCACAACTTTGGAAGTATGCTTGGGGTCATTGTCCATTTGGAAGACCCATTTGTGACCAAGCTTTAACTTCCTGACTGATGTCTTGAGGTGTTGCTTCAATATATCCACATAATTTTCCTGCCTCATGATGCCATCTATTTTGTGAAGTGCACCAGTCCCTCCTGCAGCAAGCACCCCTACAACATGATGCTGCCACCCCCATGCTTCACGATTGGGATGGTGTTCTTCAGCTTGCAAGCCTCTTCCCTTTTCCTCCAAGCATAACAATGGTCTGGTCATTATGGACAAACAGTTCTATTTTTGTTTCATCAGACCAGAGGACATTTCTCCAAAAAGTACACTCTTTGTCCCCATGTGCAGTTGCAAACTGTAGTCAGGCTTTTTATGGCGGTTTTGGAGCAGTGGCTTCTTCCTTGCTGAGCGACCTTTCAGGTTAGATCGATATAGGATTCGTTTTACTGTGGATATAGATACTTTTGTACCTGTTTCCTCCAGCATCTTCACAAGGTCCTTTGCTGTTGTTCTGGGATTGATTTGCACTTTTCGCACCAAAGTACGTTCATCTCCAGGAGGCAGAACGCGTCTCCTTCCTGAGCGGTATGACGACTGCGTGGTCCCATGGTGTTAATACTTGCATACTATTGTTTGCACAGATGAACGTGGTACCTTCAGGCGTTTGGAAATTGCTCCCAAGGGTGATCCAGACTTGTGGAGGTCTACAATTTCTTTTCTGAGGTCTTGGCTGATTTATTTTGATTTTCCCATGATGTCAAGCAAAGAGGCACTGAGTTTGAAGGTAGGCCTTGAAATACATCCATGGGTACACCTCCAATTGACTCAAATGATGTCAATTAGCCTATCAGATGCTTCTAAAGCCATGACATAATTTTCTGGAATTTTCCAAGCTGTTTAAAGGCACAGTCAACTTAGTGTATGTAAACTTCTGACCCACTGGAATTGTGATACTGTGAGTTATAAGTTAAATAATCTGTCTGTAAACAATTGTTGGAAAAATGACTTGTGTCATGCACAAAGAAGATGTCCTAACCGACTTGCCAAAACTATAGTTTAACAAGAAATTTGTGGAGTGGTTGAAAAACAAGTTTTAATGACTCCAACCTAAGTGTATGTAAACTCCCGACTTCAACTGTAATTCATGCAAAGGCTTGTGAATTCTGCTTTGTGGCCTGAATCATGCTATCTGTCGTACTACGACAATGGGGAATGAGCATCAAGGATATTGCTCCTCTCTCCTACAGACACCAGTGATCCAACGTTCCGCTTCATAGTGAAGTTCTTCCCCCCAGACCCAGGGCAGCTGCAGAAAGAACTGACCAGGTAGGTCGCTCTCTCTTGTTCTTTTGTTGAAAAAGGTTGTGCCAATTGACATTTGCCCCAGCTATACAAATGGTTTCGACCTCTTGACTAAGGGAACTTATTTGGTACAGAGAGACATGATGCTTATTCAAGACACATTCAAGCTTATTCAAGTTCCCTCTTGCAGGTACCTGTTTGCATTGCAGATTAAACAGGATTTGTCCAATGGGAGTCTTACGTGCAATGATAACAGCGCTGCTCTCCTCGTCTCACATTTATTGCAGTGTAAGTACCCTGGGTACCCTGGGGTTTGTCGTTGAAGAGTAAAGTCACAAAATATGATCATGATTACAATTGAACTACAGTTTTATCATAATAGTGGCTTGTGTTTGTGGTGATGTCTCCACTATTTCCTTACACTTGTAGCAGAGCTAGGTGACTACGAGGAGGAACTTGACTTGCAACAT
Source organism: Salmo trutta (assembly GCF_901001165.1). Taxonomy (NCBI): domain Eukaryota; kingdom Metazoa; phylum Chordata; class Actinopteri; order Salmoniformes; family Salmonidae; genus Salmo; species Salmo trutta. Next base: position 48,696,132 of record NC_042975.1, read on the forward strand.
CTAGAGAGCAAGAAGTACGTACCCAACCAGGAGTGCCTCCACAAGAAGATCCTGCGCTTCCACAAGAGGCACAGGTAGATACCTCCCGGGTTCAAGGGTCAGAGGCTAGAGGCTCTCTGGCAGCTGGGAGGGGGCAGAATAGGGCCAACACTGCTTACTGAAGTAGTTAGTGACTCAGGCATACCAGGTGTGAAGGTGTGATGGTTCTGGCCTTCTGGTGGTGAGGTGACTGTCGCATCGTGTTGAGGTGACAGGGGGTTTGGTGGTTAGGTGAATTTAGGATTTTGCTGGTGCTGCGTGTGTTCCAGGGGCCAGACACCAGGTGAGGCAGACAGCCAGCTGCTAGAGGTGGCTCGGAAGCTGGACATGTACGGGATCCGCCCACAGGCTGCCAGTGATGGAGAGGGCACCAAGATCAACCTGGCCATCACACACTCTGGAGTGTTGGTCTTCCAGGTAATGGCTGGGCTCGTCACAAAGACCTCTTAATGAGATGTACAGGAGTTGCACATCGGGCATGTGTAATATACTATGTTATTTCATGCAATTACAGTGGATTGTACAGCGTGGACTATGTCTCTTTTAGAGAGACAGGCGCTGGAAACGGATATGCCAAGAAGTAAACAGAACCAAGAGAGAAGTTTTTATTACCGAGGTTTACATTTGGACTGTTTGTCAGTTTGTACTCTTGATCTATGTTTCTCTCTTCTCCCAGGGCAACACTAAGATAAATACTTTCAGCTGGGCCTCAATCCGCAAACTGAGTTTTAAAAGAAAGCATTTTTTGATAAAACTCCATGCTAAGATTGTGGTGAGTTTTTTTTAGTTTGAGACGTTAAGTGTGACTGAGTGGTCAAATAGGATTTCATTAGTTACCAGGTGTTTGTTTGTTTGTTGGTTACATGTGGTTTTATTCAAACAACATGCTGCTTTATTTCCATAGAAATGACCTCTATTACATCTGTGTGTGTTTGTGTGTGTGTTCAGCCCTCTCGTAAGGACACGGTAGAGCTAGCCATGGCCAGCCGTGATGTGTGTAAGGCCTTCTGGAAGACGTGTGTAGAGTACCATGCCTTCTTCCGTCTCTCTGAGGAGCCCAAGTCCCGACACAAGTCCTTCCTCTACAGTAAAGGCTCTTGCTTTAGATACAGGTCAGACCACTAGATACGTAAGGGGGAGTTTATTCATTTGTCAAAAGCCTTTACCGTTTACTCAGTTTGATAACACTGTGCTACCCCTCTCTCTAGTGGTAGGACGCAGAAACAACTGTTGGACTGTGTCAGGAGAGGTGGGAGGAAGAACCTGCCTTTTGAAAGGTTACTAAACTTATTGGGGAGGTTTCCCGAACACGGATTAAGCCTAGTTCTGGACTGAAAAGCAATCTTAATGGAGAATCTTCATTGAAGATGTTTTTAAGTCCAGAAAGAAAGAGTTTGCGTTGCTTGAAAATGGTTAAGCAAAGCAATAAACCCTTGTCTTTCTAAACCTCTACGTTCCAGGAAGTTCTACAAGGCCCACTATGACAACAGGCAGTGCAGGTCCTCTCCTGACCTCCTCACTGATGTCTCCAAACAGGTACAGTGCCTTCTGTTATATGGATTTCTTTGTTGCATGTTGATTTCTTTGTTGTTTCATTTATTATTATTATAAACAGAATTGAAAGGGTGTTGAGGCCTAGTGAAATACACTTGAAATAAATTGTGATTTGATAGATAAACCATTAGCAGAATTGCATGTGCTCTAAACCAAACTTGTAGATGCACAAGTGCAACAGGAGATTTCCTGTGAGTCAATTCCAACGGCTCACTTCTGCATTTTTTTTGTCAGTTTGTTTTGACAACTGAAGTTTGTAATGTGAGGTAAAGTTGTAGTATGACCACATATCCTTAGGCAGGCTCTTTTGAGATGCCAGAACTTGGTGTCACACAGTTCAGTTTCTCCTGTATACGTTTCAAACCTCCGGCTCAGTGCCAGTCTCTGTTCTAAATGCATTCCTGTGTCTCAAGGTGCAAATGGACTCCTGTTCTTGCTGAAGCTGAATTTTCTTGCAACGTGTTATACACGCCACCTCCATTCCCTTAAATTGGTCCGCATGCCTCGTACTCTACGGCCAAATAAATCATTTATGATTACATGTGCCATCAAGCAAGCAGCACTTTGTGTACTCTACTTCTGAATGGGTTTCACCATCTTGCCAATGCAATCTTTTTCTGCCAAGTATAAGTGAGCCAAATCGATGTTGATACTGTCAGACACAGCCTACCGTAGGCTAAACGGCAATGCTAGTACAGAACATAGAGGACGGGATAGAATACACTATCGTTTGATGTGCAGTGAATACAGACACCGACTGTGTACCTAGGACTCCTCATCCCTGCTTCTGTAAATATTATTCTGTCAGTCATGGGCGCATCTTTAGTTTTAGAAGTGGGGGGGACATAACTTGGCGGGGGGTCTGGGGGTCCTCATTTTTGGGGGCATCTAAAGCTAATTTCCTGCATTTCTACACAATCTAATATGACCCATGGCACTTCTAGCCATTCTATTTAGAATAACAAAAAGTAAGCAAAAATGCCCACAGTCATCAAGCTAGGTAAGAGATCATTATTAATAATGGCGTGGGAGGGGATTGTTGCCGTTTTACGGGCTCCTTACCAATAGTTTATTTTTTTTCGTGTTGTTTGTAACTTCTTTTGAACATAATGTTTCTGCCACTGTCTCTTATGACCGAAAAGAGCTTCTAGATATCAGAACAGCGATTACTCACCTCGAACTGGACAAAAACATTTTCTTTAATGAGTCTGATGCAAATTATAAACTGCTGCTCCCGGACCAGGCCCAAATCCCCGTCATTCGCATGAAGAAGAGATGCCGATACAGGGGGCGCAGATCCGGGTGCCTTGTGAGAATTCGTCGGTGAGTGGGTAACCTGCCTCTAGCATCCTTCCTATTGGCCAACGTGCAATAATTGAAGAATAAACTGGATGAGCTCCATTTGAGACTATCCTACCAATGAGACATAAAAACTGTAATATCTTATGTTTCACAGAGTCGTGGCTGAACGACGACATGGATAATATACAGTTGGCTGGGTTTTCCATGCATTGACAAGACAGAACAGCTACTTCCGGTAAAACAAGGGGTGGTGGTCTGTGTCTATTTGTCAATAACAGCTGGTGCGCAATCTCTAATATTAAGGAAGTCTTGAGGTTTTGCTCGCCTGAGGTAGAGTACCTCATGATAAGCTGTAGACCACACTATTTACCAAGAGAATTTGTCTTAGCTGTCTATCTACCACCGCAAACCGATGCTGGCACTAAGACTGCACTCAGTGAGCTGTATAAAGCCATAAGCAAACAAGAAAATGCTCATCCAGAGGCGGTGCTCCTAGTGGCCGGGGACTTTAATGCAGGAAAGCTTAAATTCATTTTACCTAATTTCTACCAGCATGTCACATTTATTTTTTTATTTCACCTTTATTTAACCAGGTAAGCTAGTTGAGAACAAGTTCTCATTTACAACTGCGACCAGAGGGGGGAAAAAAACTCTACACCACCTTTACTCCACACACAGAGATGCATACAAAGCTCTCCCTCGCCCTCCATTTGGCAAATCTGACCATAATTATATCCTCCTGATTCCTGCTTACAAGCAAAAACTAAAGCCGGAAGTACCAGCGATGCGCTCAATACAGAAGTGGTCAGATGACACAGATCCCAACCAGAAGCCATGGATTACAGGCAACATCCGCACTGAGCTAAAGGCTAGAGCTGCCGCTTTCAAGGAGCGGGACACTAATCCGGACGCTTATAAGAAATCCCGCTATGCCCTCAGATGAACCATCAAACAAGCAAAGCGTCAATACAGGACTAAGATTGAATCATACTACAACAGCTCTGAAGCTCGTCGTATGTGGCAGGGCATGCAAACTATTATGGATTACAAAGGAACGCCCAGCCGTGAGCTGCCCAGTGACACAAGCCTACCAGACGAGTTAGATGACTTCTATGTGCGCTTCGAGGCAAGCAACACTGAAGCATACATAAGAGCACCAGATGTTCCAGATGACTGTGATCACACGCTCCGTAGCCGATGTGAGTAAGACCTTTACACAGGTCAACATTCACAGGCTGCAGGGCCAGACGGATTGCACTGACCAACTGGTAAATTACTTTACTGACATTTTCAACCTCTCTGTGACGAATCTGTAATACCTACATATTTCAAGCAGTCCACTATAGTCACTTTGCCCAAGAACGCCAAGGTAATCTTTCTAAATGACTACCGACCCGTAGCACTCATGTCTGTAGCCATGAAGTGCTTTGAAAGGCTGGTCATGGCTCACATCAACACCATCATCCCAGAAACCCACTCCAATTCGCATACTGCCCCAACAGATCCACAGTTGACGCAATCTCTATTGCACTCCACACTGCCCTTTCCCACCTGGACAAAAGGAACTCCTACATAAGAATGCTGTTCATTGACTACAGCTCAGCATTCAACACCATAGTGCCCCCAAAGCTTATGACTAAGCTAAGGACCCTGAGACTAAACACCTCCCTCTGCAACTGGATCCTGTACTTCCTGACGGGCCACCCCCAGGTGGTAACACATCTGCCACGCTGATCCTCAACACAGGTTCCCTCAGTCCCCTCCTGTACTCCCTGTTCACACAGGACTGCATGGCCAAGCACAACTCTAACACCATCATTAAGTTTGCCGACGAGAAAACGGTGGTAGGCCTGATCATCGACAACGATGAGAGCCTATAGGGAGGAGGTCAGAGACCTGGCAGTGTGGTGCTAGGACAACAACCTCTCCCTCAACGTGAGCTGATCGTGGACTACAGGAAAAGGAGGGCCGAGCACGCCCCCATTCACATCAACAGGGCTGTAGTGGAGCGGGTCGAGAGCTTCAAGTTCCTTGGTGCCCACATCACCAACAAACTATCCTGTCCAAACACACCAAGACAGCCATGAAGAGGGCACGACAATGTCTATTCTCCAATAGTCTCACGAATGAACAACCCTCACAAATAAAGTACAAAGACTTTTGATTGTATTTTTTAACACATCCTCTACATCAAATATCAGCCAGCCGGAGCCGCCTGCACCCCCGACCCCCACCAGTCTAGTCAATAACACAACTTCCTTCCTATCTTTTTTATTTTATGTCTCAAGGAAAACCAGCGTTTAATACAAACACACATACACATTAACACACACAAACAGTATATCCTCCATATAATTCATATCATAGGCCTAATAGTACCGTAGAGCTCTTTTTACTTGCACACAATATAGCTGGGTCACCCTGTCCTGCCCCTAGGGGTCCACGGCCCTGTAGCACCCCAACTCAACACACCCCACTCAGCTTTAGCAGCTTAGTGAAACATTCATTATTTGTTCCAGGCAGTGTTGTAGTATTCGAGACCACATCTTGAGTGTCACATGTAGAAGTGTGCACTTTTTGTAAAACACAAAAGGGCCAGTGGTGTAGTGGAGGGTATACACAGCTATAAACCGTTTACCCACTTTTTCAGTGGGCATTGCTTATACTCTCTTCTTAATCCCTAATGATGCATATCAAAAGTAGTGTAGTGGAGGTATATGACTTATTGATTATGTAGTACTATAGAGAAACATGCACAAAGTAGCCTACACAATCGCAAAGCACTTTAAAAATATTCACATGCGCGCCGCACACACCCTAGTTTCAACGGAATATCATCTGCAGCTCTCAACTATCATGTGCAGCTCTCAACTGATTTTGGCATGAAGCAGCTCACAGAAGAATGACATCGGTAGCTGGTAGGGTAGGAAAGACATTACAACGTTTGATATCTACCAGTAAATGCTAACTAAGACAAAATGTGTATGTAAACCAAGTACTGAAAATGTTTAGTCCGAAGTGTTGGTCACGCTATTCAATACACATTTTGCGATGTGGAATTGTCATCATGCGCTGTTTGCATCAGGGCGTAGACATGGGATGGGCCTGGTTGGACAGATGCCCACCCACTGGGGGGCCAGGCCCTTGACAGGTCCACCCAATCAGGTTGATGTGGTGTAAGCATTGTTTTGGACATAGACCATCAATTTTTGGTATTTTTTCTTTTTATCAAAATTAGTTTTTGGGCAGAAAATGTGAACTTTCATGAGCCTTAATAACAAACTTGTATGCTATCTGTAAAAACAAATCAAATTGTTGAATTAGGAGCCTAGTTGGTTTAGCCAAAGAAAAAGTCAGGAACCTTCCCGCTAGCCATGATTGGCTGAGATAATGGCTGCGCTGGACATGCCGAGAGATGAGTTTGGGTTGGTCTGCTATGTAGCGCGCTTCTGTCTATAACAAAGGGCTGCTCAGTATGTGTAGGTAATGCTTTCTAACGTGGATTTTTTGAAAGATGGCACAAATAACTGCAAAAGTGTTGCCCTCCACCTTCTGGAGGTCAGAGCTTTGAAATTTGTGGAATGCACGGTGGAAGTAGAGTATGATAGCTTAGTAGGTCGAAAGTTCAAATATGCGGAGGGAGTCAAAAAGAGAACATACAGGCTGTTCTATAAAACACCTGTCTCCAGATTACATTTTCAAAACTAAGGGCAACCATGGCATCTGTGGCAGAGAGGGAGAAGCATTCATCCATGTATACAGGTAAGAGAGTCTACCTAGCTACATTTTCAGATATTATACATTTCAAATTTTGTTAGAAAGTAGTTTTCATCTAGTTAAATCGTACTCTTAGCTAGCTAGCTAACATTAGCTGGCTGGCTCGCTAACTAACGTTACATGTATGATCTGTGTAGTAATATTATTCATATCTCAGAGCCATTTGCATTGCTAGTTATAGCCTAATGTCAGCTATCTAGCTAACATTGAATCTAGTTGGTTAACTACCTGCAGATTCATGTAGGGTAGTAATGTTATGAGTTGGGATTATGGTTAATTGTTTAGCTAGCTAGCTACATGTCTAAAAAAAAGACTCCACTATGCAAGGTACCATTTCACTGTACTGTTTACATCTTCTGTATCCTGTGCATTTGACAAATAAACAGATTTTATTTGATATGTGTGTTTACCAGAGACGGTAATGTGAAGAACAGTATGACCTGCACCAAAGTCAAATTAGGATACAACGTTAGGCCAACGAGACAGTGTCTAAGTTAAAAAATTCTCAGTTAGAATGCCCTGCTTTTATTTCGTCACACTCAGAACCGTGAGCTATTTTCTGTAATTAGCTCGCCATTAACTTGTAAATAATGATCTTATAGCGAGTTTATCTTCCTGTAATAAGAAATACAAATTAGCTAAAGTTAAGACGTTGTCAGCTATATGATGTGGTCATTATTTGAACTGGCTAGCCAGCTAACAACGAACCAAAACATTGTTTATAAAGTTGCTTTTAGTTGCCTGGTTTGCTAGATTGACATACACTACTGTTCAGAAGTTTGGGGCCACTTAGAAATGTCCTTGTTTTTGAAAGAATAGCACATATTTTGTCCATTTAAAATAACATCAAATTGATCAGAAATACAGTGTAAATGTTGTAAATGACTATTGGAGCTGGAAACGGCTGATTTTTAATGGAATATCTGCATAGGCGTACAGAGGCCCATTATCAGCAACCATCACTCCTGTGTTCCAATGGCACATTGTGTTAGCTAATCCAAGTTTATCATTTTAAAAGGCTAATTGATAATTAGAAAACCTTTTGCAATTATGTTAGCACAGCTGAAAACTGTTGTCCTGATTTAAGAAGCAATAAAACTGGCCTTTAGATTAGTTGAGTGTCTGGAGCATCAGCATTTGTGGGTTCGATTACAGGCTCAAAATGGCCAGAAACAAATAACTTTCTTCTGAAACTCGTCAGGCTATACTTGTTCTGAGAAATGAAGGCTATTCCATGTGACAAATTGCCAAGAAACTGAAGATCTGGTACAACTCCATTAACAGAACAGAGCAAACTGGCTCTAACCGGAATAGAAAGAGGAGTGGGAGGCCCCGGTCCACAACTGAGCAAGAGGACAAGTACATTAGAGTGAAAAGTGTCTAGTTTTAGAAACAGAAGCCTCAAAAGTCCTCAACTGGCAGCTTCATTAAATAGTACCCGCAAAACACCAGTCTCAACATCAACAGTGAAGAGGCAACTCCAGGATGCTGGCCTTCTAGGCAGAGTTGCAATGAAAAAGCCATATCTCAGACTGGCCAATAAAAATAAAATATTAAGATGTACAGAAGAACACAGACACTGGACAGAGGAACTCTGCCTAGAAGGCCAGCATCCCAGAGTCGCCTCTTCACTACAATCATGGTCTTGAATTGGACTCACATTTTTCTGGTCTCAGAACCCTTGTCCCCATCCCGGTCTCAGTCTTGACTCGGTCTCGCTCCCTCTGCGGTCTTGGTCTTGACTCGGACTCGATTTGCTCCGGTCTTGGTCTTGAATCGGTCTCGCTTTAGGTGGTCTCGAGCACAATGCTGGTTTTAGGTGTGTTAGGCCAAGGCCAAAGTGGCAACCAACAGTACGGCAGACCCCCAGGGCCAGGAATGAGCAGCCTAGCACCTTGGGATTTCCTAAATAGGTATCTCCCCTGACGTGGACATGTTTTCAATACAGACTCCTTTTGTTGTACAGTATTCCATATAAGGCATCCAGACCTTATGAAAGTTGCACAGTGTACCCTTAATCTTGTAATAAATAAAATCTAGTGATACATAACTTGTCATTTCTTCCATCCATTGTGGGAGGATAACCAACCTTCCCAATTAATGGTATTTGCATTTCTTAGCCGCTATAAATGCTATATTACACAGTTTCATCTGATAACAGCCTCCAGTATCAACATTTCCAAGGAAACCAAAACAGTGAGAATATGCAGAGATTAAAGAATTTACTCTTTGTCAGAATTCAGCCAGCCTTCACAAGACCGTAAATATGTCCCCTTTTGTGTTTTACTCCTCCAGCAGAATAATTACATTTCTGAGTGCATGATATTCAGTTTAACTGGTATATAGTTAGTTCTATGGATGATCCTAAACTGCAGTAATTTATGTCTGAGATTATATGAGCACGACTGGGCATTCTAACATCTGTATCCATTCATCATCATCATCATCAATAGCGTTTTCCTCACATTTTTGTTTGACATGTTTTGTGTCATCGGGAAAAGCCTCTAGCAACCCTTGATACAGTTTGGATATCAACTTTAAAGGTTTGTCAGACTGCCTTAAAATAGTTTCAATCTTTGAAGCTTATTGCTTGTCCAGTGTTTGCTGCAATGAGAGAATAAAGTGTTGTATCTGCAAAGTTCACCTCTGCGCTGTCACAGACTGGTCTTCCCTGGCTGCTTGACCCTGCTGAAACCCCTGTCACCATCTGATCCTGCACAAAGAATTACCTTGGTGTATATTTATACATTATATTATCCAAGAATAGAATCAACGGTTCAATAATTGAAATGACCATTATTCCCAGATCCCAGACTGTAGCAGGTATACCCATCAACACAAGATGGATCTTTGCGTCCATTCACTATAGCTCAAAATTCACGTAAGCTGCAGGGACACCATCTGATTCTGCTAAGACATGATGAGCATAGTGTTGTGTACTGACTGTGCATTGTGACAATGATGCCTGTAGAGCTGTTTATACCGTGTCAGTGTAAAAAGTAAGGAATTAGCTAGGACAACTGACAGTTCAATAATCTTACATTGCTATAGTGACTAATAAAAACTCACATTGCTCTGAAAAAACATCAGAATATTAGTCTTCAATTGATTGCCTGCTGGTTTCATTGTTTGATTCAGGTGTAGTGTGATTGAGGCTAAAGTTAGCCAACATCAAACTGACTTCTGTTGAAACGGGACAAAACAAAGGCTACAAACATTTCCATACACACAACAGCTGTTAAATACGGCTACCTGACAGATAGCTAGAGGCTAGCTAAAGCTGAACTGGCTGTGGAAGCACCAGCTACTAGAAAGCTAACTAGCTGCTAGTAGTTCATTCACTTCAGTTGAGAGGGTATTAAACATTAGCTAACATGTCAGTTACACTACTAGCTCAGCACTGGGAGTAAATAATTGTTTTCAAACAGCAGTTACCTTGCCAGCTAGATCAATCAACTAAGGAGTAGACAAGTTTCTGCTCTGCTTTCTTATAAAACTCAGAGAAAAAGCGCAACAGAAAGCAGCTGCCTCTGTTCATCTCGCTGTGCCGGAAAACAGCCTACCCAACGCTCTAAGGCTTCTGCATGGTCCTGTATCACACTGTGATAAATAACATTTTGGGGGACAAAAAATACATTTATGAATGTGGGGGGGGGGGGTCATGTACAATGGTGAAAGTTACACACCTGCTGTCAGTGATATCAGGGTGTGTGTGTGTGTTCCAGGTGTATGAGCAGACCTGTGGGTTCCCCCATGCTGGCTGTGCCCCGGGTGGGAAGCGCAGTCAGTCTGCTGTGGAGGTGCTGTTCACCACTATGGATCTGGAGGGCCCCCCGCCCCACTCTGCCCACACTTCTGCCTTCGGCCAGTCCCGCTCCTCTTCCTTCTCTGGGGCTGGGGCTGAGCCAGGGACCACAGCGCTACAGGGGCTGCGGTGCCACAGTGAGAGGGCCACCCAGAGCTTCAACCGAAGCAGCAGCAGTGTGGCTGAGGGGCCTCAGAGGGGCCGACTGCTGGCCAATACACAGCAGCTGGTCCTGCTCTACCCCAGCCCTCACTCCCACCTTTACCCCTACCCCTGCCTGGAGCTGCACCCCATTCTGCCCCTCTCTGCTCAGGCCTACATGTCCGGCTGCTCCTCTTTCTCCTTGGACCACGCTCCAGCGCCACTGCCTCTGTCCCACTACGGCCCCAGGCCCGCTCCCCAGGCCGCCCTCCTGGACGACTTCATCCGCTCCTCCAGTTTCTCCAACCCCTCCTCATTGTCTCCCTGTCTGCGGCGCCAGCGTCATCGCTACAACGTGCCTCCAGGAATGGCCATCGCTCCGGGGCTGTATGCTGCCACTCTGGCTGGTTGTGGGGCTGGTCGAAGGGAATTTGGCAGAGAGGAGACGGCAGGCCACTTCAGTGATGACTCCAGCTACCAGGCAGGCCTGCCCAAGCGCTCCTGGAGCCAGTCTGATATGAAGGTCCTCCGACCCTCTGCCCCAGCAGCAGAGTTCCGCCCTCTAGGTCACTACCCTCACCTATCACGCCGACACTCGCCTGCACGCCCAACACACCTCCCTCTTAACCTGTCCCCCATGCCTGAACGGCCCGCCTCTGTGTGCGTGCTAGGGGCCGGGAGCAGGACAGGGAGTGGAGAGATCAGCCTCAGTGACTCAGACGTCATGTTCCCATACTACTGCCCAGGGCTAGGGAAACTGGTGCGCTCTGGCCCCCTGGCTCGGATGCGCATTTCATCTGGTAGTCTGCAGCTGGACGAGGGGGAGGAAGACTCCTTTAACTTAAGTGACCCTGAAGGCAGTGCAGCAACAAAGCGGTCATGAGCCAATCAGAGCGTTAGTACTGGGACAACCCCCTTGCTATCCCTAGTCAATCACAGCTTATTCTCTTTGGTGGGCCTGTGGTCACAATGGGAAGTCCTCCTGACCCAATAAATCTCTAAAAAAGGGTTGTGACCATTCCCACAGGCCCTGATGGTTCCGGTCACTAGTCATATTTGAAGATGAAGGCATGAGAGACACACCAAACTGATGGACCTGACTTAATAAGTATGCCTTGAAGAAACCGTCAGACAATTAACATTTTTTGGGAATAGACTTTACATTAACAAATGTAATTACTTGCACCACATAAGATGAGTACTTTGATGAAAGACAAATAGCCCCGCTTCCCTGAGTCTTAATATTTGAGAGCTGAATTTTGATGGGCCCTATAGGCTACTGTACTGGTCTCACCTCACTGTCAACTGTTATTGGAATATTCCTAATGAAACAAGTCTTTTGAAAATGTGGTTTCTGCACATAGACACTGGTTCCGAAGACTGCAAGGATTGTGGAAAGAATAAGACGTTTCTATGAACTACTTAGCTGCACATAACAGGAAAAGTGGACCGTCTACAGAAACAAAATGTGAATACTGTAGACTTGTCCACCCTTCTGCCGTTGAAAGATACTGATGCAATTAAATGTATTTTCATGGAATACTGACACAATCAATAAAAATAAAAAAAACACAGGAATTCATAATTTAAATATTTATTTTCAAGACCAAACCAAAATGAATTTTGCAACGATTGAAGCAGACTATTCAATATATACATTTGACAGCTTACTGTAAAGCTAAGTCAAGTTTCTTTTATAAAGTTCAGATACAGAAATATAAAAAAAAAAATCTTGTTTTCCATCTGCATGTAATTGATGAGGAAATACAAAAATATGCAATGATCAAATGCATTATTGCCTTCAAACATTATAACTATTTAATGCATTCGATGATACATGACTACAATTAAGTTTTAGGCACCATTGGATGTTAAGTTGGCATCCTTCCTCCCTTCCAAAAAGGGGCTCTGTCACCACCACACCAAAGATGGCACCCTTTTGTATGTGTCTGAGCTTGGCTGATAAGAAAATCTTCATTTGGGATTTGTTCAAAAAGGACGCGACTCCCCGGTCGAGTACTCAAGGACTCAGACCAACATTACAATACCGACATTGCCATTTCACTTGTCAAGTATTTTTGGTAGAGAGCGTAGTGTCTTTAAGACAGAAAAGTACCCCCCGTCTCCCTTCAGCTCTAGTCTAAGTAGGGAAATAACTAGCAAGCATATTTAGAAAATGCTGCACCCTCCCAATCAAAGTGTGTGCAGTGCATATTTCCTTCAGAAGTAGATCTCCAAAGCCTCCAATAGGATTGCCCTTCTAGAGCTAAGATCCCATAAGATAGATATGATTTGTATCTTTTGGAATGAGAGAGCGTGATACATCTTTTGCGCAGCAAAGTCTTCCCATTTCCTATACAGTCTTTCCTAATGCCCAAACAAGTGACCCCCTTTCCAATTGTCACCGAACAGAAGTTTCCATTTATGGACATCCACTGGTCTGAGCCTTTCCCCCACCCACGGACTACTCTCAGCAGAGGTACTGAACTCCTGTGGTTTGACTAGATATGCAATTCTCCAAACAGCAGGTTTCTAAATGCTACAAGTGACATGAAGATGGTAAGCTAGATATCAGAAACAAGTGCAGTACACTGAACATCTACAATATAGCTACTTAAAACATTTTTAGTAGCAGTAAAAAAAAAAAAAAAAAAATGAACTCAAAATTGAAAAACTAAACTATCCTTAGTAGACGTCTTATGCTCAGCAGAAGATTGATGTTACGTCCTTATAATCTTTTATAAGACTTAAAATATTACAAAACTAAAATACTATTGACTAATATAACAGTAACACGCTCTGCTTTGGGCGCCTACTTTTAACAGGGGTTAAATAAAATAGCATAAACATATTTCAACAAATATACAAAAAAAGACAAAAAAAATAGAAGACATTTTTGGTTATAAGATCAGTGAGTGTGCACAGCAGGAGTCCTCCCTCTTTCCCTGCATCCAATGGTCCTGGGGGAGCTGATCAGAGGAGAGGCATGGAGGATGGTGGGAAAAGGAATGGGGGAATGATGGGAAAAGGCAGAGAGGCTGATGATGCACTCTGGAGGCGTGGTCCTCATCAAGCGTCTAAACCTGCCCTCCACATGCCACTAACTCACAGAAAATCTGATGGAAAAGTCCACAGAAAGAAAAACACAGTTGAAGGCCACCTGCTCCAAATTGTAACATGTAATCTCCAGCAGAACCATCTAGCCAATAGTCTAGTCTACGTCACTAACTATAGTCCCCCCCTCCCCTGCTGTCCCCTAACTCACCTCTGGAACTTGTCGATGATCCGGTTGATCATCTTGTCTGTGACTCCAGGGCAGATGTCCTCAGCCAGGTGGAGGTTTTTCTCCAGCTCCTCTATCCCTCCCTTCATCTGGCCATCCCTGCGCTGCAGCTAGGAGCGGTGGAAATGGAGAGACAGAAAGGCAAAACAACAGATTACTCAACTTATCTTTCCAACTGTTATAAAAGAGCGCCGATGTAGAGTCTCTACCTCAGTGAACACCGGGGCGATCAGTGTGGTCAAGCTGGCAGACTTCTTCAGGAGGTCTTGGTCCTGTCATCAGAGGAGAACATTATAGACCCATGATACTCTCCCGAATTGTTTGCATTATCCCACAACTAACATTGTAATTACATTCACTTCCTTGTCCTCCCGCTCAGGCCAACTCACCGTTCCATTGGACACATTATTCGGGTCTTTCTTCTTGCGAACAGTAGTAAAGAACCAGCCTGCCTGGGAGGAGTCGTTCTCCTTGTTGCTGGACTCCCTGGGAGACACACAACAGATAGGATTATCCACAGGTTTAATGTTACTGTAATCCAGACAGGGTCTCAGATCAAACCTTTACCAACTCTTAGTCAAGGGTACAATGTTTAGAGCCTTCACTACTCACGAGTCAGAGTCTTCAGAGCTGGAGTCTCCGTCACTGTGTCCCTCGGCTTTCCAGCGTTTCAACCGGTCTATCAGCTCAGTGAGGTAGGATGTCTTCTTGGCATTTTTCACTATGAACTTGTGCTTCAGAAGCTCCTTAGCTGTTGGCCTCTATAAAGGGGAATATTGGCCCACAATTAAAGGCAGGCTAACCATCGACTACCCCTAAATAATGCAAGATCGTCAAGTAATGGAACTATGAGAAATAAAAGACAAAGTGCTCAGGCCTTGTACTTACAAATGAAGGGTCTTTGTTGAGGCAGGAGTCTATAAACTCTTTGAAGGGCTTGGAGAAGTCTCCGCTGAGGGTGGGTGGGGTGTTCTTTGGTATGAGGAAGAGGACCCGCATGGGGTGCATGTCTGAGTTGGGAGGCTCACCCTTGGCCAGCTCGATGGCAGTAATGCCCAGAGACCAGATATCAGCCTGGAGGAGGGCGAATGTGTTAGCGAGGGACTGGAATTCAGTGAAAGTAAGTTTGCGGGATTTGACAGCATGTCATGAAAAGAGGACACGCCTTCAATTCCAAGTACCCTCCACTAAACACAGAAGAGAACAGAAAGCTGGTAACCTTGGAGTCGTAGGCAGACTGTTGGATGACCTCGGGGGCCATCCAGAAGGGCGTGCCCACGAACGTCTCCCGTTTGATCTGGGTGTCTGTCAGCTGGCCCGCCACGCCAAAGTCTGCCAGCTTCACTTCGCCACACTCGGACAGGAGCACGTTGGCCGCTGCCAAACCCCACACACAACCATGATCACGTCAACAGCAATGAGTGAAATCAATACATGACACACTACTGGCACAAGAGCTAGACTACCGGATATATTAATCCTAATACTGCAGCTCGTCTCTACGGAAGATATTCCACACACACACACACACACACACACACACACACACACACACACACACACACACACACACACACACACACACACACCTTTGATGTCCCTGTGAATCTTCCTCTCAGAGTGGAGGTAGTCCAGGCCCTTCAAGATCTCCTTCAGCATGGTCGCAATCTGAAACTCATCAAATGCCCCTGCTCGCAGCTAGACACAAGACATACAGTGAGCACACATACGCAAACCCACCAACAGACATTGGGGGGAAAAAAAAAAAACTGACATATTGTAACTCTTACCAGGTCCAGAGCAGAGCCACCACCAAGGTACTCCATAATGATCCATAGTTTACTGCCCTGTACAGAGAGAGAGAGAGGTAGAAAAGAGGGAACCATTAGACATGATTTTAGGCTGAGGCGCCGTAGGTTAAACCCCCCCCCAACCGGTGAAATATTTGTATCATGTTCTGTACCGGTTTCTTTACCTCCAGGCTACAGTTGTCACTCTCCATTCACATTTCTCACGGTTTTACCGGTGAAAACGTCCATGCAGCATTTGCATTGCCGACCATCTGATCTCAAATCGGTTTCATGGGAATATGCATTTAAATCTTCAGATTATGCCCATATTTTGCCTAGTGGCGCACGCTGTTCAGGAAGATGCCACCATTCGCACAATCATCCTAAAATCTCATAATACACGTGGTGTTTTGTCTTACAGTAACGTTATACTATTATAGTCGGTTCTCATGTACAATACTATCATTATATATGATCTTGCAGTCATTTTTTATCTTTGATTTAACTTTATTAAAACGAGCGCCATTCACCAGAGTAGCCTGTCCTCTACGAGTAAAGCAGAGACTGTGTATATAAGTAGAATTCCGCACACGCGCAGAAGCTTCGGGACCTTTCACTTCCGGGAAGAGGGGTCCAGAAAAGTCAGATCCCCAGCCACTCCGATGATTTTCATTTCAACCTCATGCCAGAATGTCTTATGCGCAAATAGAAATAACCTACTGTATGCGGCAACCTCACCAATGCCCTCAACCCAAGCCCAGATGCCAAGTCCTTGCCAAGTCCTGACATGTGCGAGGCTTGGGATTTGTCCACTTCAAACATATATTGGGAGATCATCCAATAAGACTCCCTAACTGATGCATATAAATCACGCGACGCTCCAGATTGAGGCACGAGGGAGAAGGTGGGCTGTAGAACAAGAGCATACTTAAGAGTGAAAGGTGGAAAATCTGGCATTCATCACGCCACACCACTCTCAGCAAACATTTCAAGGCCCTGGCAAAATCAGGGGTGGGTCACGTTCACCCTCTCTTCTAGAAATACAGGTATTGTAACATAGCAGAAGAGGGTTCTTCTGTTAAGCGTCACTGTATTTGTAATGGTACGGATTGAGTCGAACAGACAATCAACACCTTTTGAATTGTAGCCGATTACACTCGCAACTGTGAAACAAAGCTTTACATAACGTAATTTGATCGCTGAGAAATTAAATTAATTGTACTCAATCGGCCAGTTGAATTTTTGGGGTTCACATAATATTCAATAAATACAGTATCAGTCAAAAGTTTGGACACCTACTCATTCAAGGGTTTTTATTTTTTACTGTTTTCTACATTGTAGAACAATAATTGATCATGAAGACATC
The DNA here is from genome assembly GCF_901001165.1 of Salmo trutta. Taxonomy (NCBI): domain Eukaryota; kingdom Metazoa; phylum Chordata; class Actinopteri; order Salmoniformes; family Salmonidae; genus Salmo; species Salmo trutta. The sequence continues at coordinate 48,713,189 of NC_042975.1, forward strand.
AAAACTATGTAGTAACCAAAAAAAAATTATAATAATAAAGAGTTAAATCAAAATATATTTTAGGTTCTTCAAAGTAGTCACCCTTTGCCTTGATGACAGCTTTGCACACTCTTGGCATTCTCTCAATCAGCTTCACCTGGAATGCTTGTCCAACAGTCTTGAAGGAGTTCCCACATATGCTGAGCACTTGTTGGCGGCTTTTCCTGTACTCTGGGTCCAACTCATCCCAAACCATCTCAATTTGGTTCTGGTCGGGTGATGCGGCACTCCATCACTCTCCTTGGTCAAATAGCCCTTACACAGCCTGGAGGTATGGTGGGTCATTGTCCTGTTGAAAAACAAATGATAATCCCACTAAGCGCAAACCAGATGGGATGTCGTATCACTGCAGAATGCTGTGGTAGCCATGCTGGTTAAGTGTGCCTTGAATTCAGTGTCAACAGCAAAGCACCACCATGCTTCTCGTGTTTCTTGGCCCAAGCAAGTCTCTTTTTCTTATTGGTGTCCTTTAGTAGTGGTTTCTTTGCAGCAATTCGACCATAAAGGCCTGATTCACGCAGTCTCCTCTGAACAGTTGATGCTGAGATGTGTTACCTTTTTAAAATGTTTTATATTTATTTTAACCAGGAAAGTCAGTTGGGAACAAATTCTTATTTACTCTAATGAACTTATCCTCTGCAGCAGACAATAACGGACTGGCCATCTGGCACGCCGGGAGTTTTCCCCGTGGGCCGCTTGACAATTTGGGCCTGAGCAAAGCAAAATATAAATAACCCCAGCCCCCGCTTAAATAAAAATAACCAAGTGCTGTATGTCTGACTGGCCCAGGCGAGAGTGCTGCCGGCCCTCTGCCACTCTGGTTGGGTATTACATCTGTCAGCCTCTCTCCCCCAGCCAATTACTTTTGGTCCAGTCCATTCTAACTTTACCTGGGCCCTGCCCCTTTCCCATCTCTGTAAAGTGGTGACATTTGGATTAATAGTCGAGTGGAGCAAGACGGACAAACAAAAAGAGAAATAACGTAAAGGTGGTGCTGAAAAGCAGAGAGGGAAGAGGTTGACGTCCCTTGAGGCTGATGCAGCCAAATGTTTTAAAATAAATGATTCATTTGGCGCCGTTACCAGTTAATCTCAGCCTAATGAGCCCGAAGGCACTGGCAGCAGAGAGGAGCCCATTGAGCCCAGCGATACCAGTTCAACTGTTAGCCAAGGTTTTGCAGCTGAAGCGGTAAGACAGAAGACAATAGGGATAGAACAAGCAATGTTTGGGTTTGGCTAGCTGGTTATTCAGCTATATCGGGTGCCTTTTGTTGAAACAAGCTCTCGTCAATGTCACTTTTCGTGAACCAACCAATCACAGCCTGGATGGGGCGGGACATTAAAAAGGTTGACGTACTACAGCAAACTTTGGAAATGTTAAACTCATTGTTAGTACTTAGCATTAACCAATTAGAGACAAGGATTTAAGGACAGAACAAAAGCTACAAAAATTATAAAATGTTGGTTGTCTATTTCTTAAACTGCTGTATTGTCCAATTGGAATTAATATTATACTAGTGGTATATAGTATACTATATGAAATTATATGAATATACTAACATTATACTTCTCATTTAATATTATACTAATTACTCATCCAGGTTGAGGATAGTGCATCTGCAGTGGACAGATGTGGACTGAACCGGAGTCAGGATACCAATGCCACTCTAATTTTTGATTATTTTAAAGAGGCTGAAGTCAGGTGATCTAGATGTTTTTTTTTAGTTTCCACCCCCAACAAAAGTGTGAAAAGTCTGTGTTGCAGAAGGTTTTCTTTTGTAAAAAAAATGGGACCAACAGGAAGTGGCTGTCATACAGCGAAAAGAACCATGCTTTATTCTGCTTCCTTTGTACGGCATTTGCAAAGCCCACAGAGAACAGCCCTTTCATGAATGGAATGGCAGACTGGAAGCAGATCCATCAGACAGTGGGAGAACATGAGAAGAGCGTCATGCATAGAGGTTATGCAGACTTTCTAAGGCACTCCAACGGTAACATTGAGAGCCTGCTCATCGGCAGTCAGATGTCTGCTCATAGAGAGCAAGTGCGCAGAAGAAGGCAAGTGCTAGAGCGCATTATAGACGTTAAAGTCATAGGCAAGAGGGGTCTGAGCTACAGAGGCATGCAGTCTGAAGCAGCTTATACGCTAAATGACAGCAGCATTGACCATGGCAACATTCTAGAGACGATCATTCTTGCTGGGAAAGTACGACCTGTGTATGAAAGAGCATCTCTCTGCCTGCATAGAGAAAATAAAAAAACTGCATGAGTCTGGGTCAAGAGGCGGCGGAGGCTCTCTAATCACTCTTATCAAAGACTACCATCGATACCGTCATCCAACACACAATACAGGCCACCATAGCAAGTGAAATCCAGGAAGCTGGTATGTCTTCAATCCAGATTGGCACTACGCAGGACATTACAAAACAAGATCAATGCTCTGTCATAGTCAGATATGTGACGAACATCATCCATGAGAGGCTTGTGGCTGTGGTGAAATGCGAGGCATCCACTGGACAATACTTTGTCCAGGTACTGTGTGAAGTGCTGGAAAACATGAAGCTTGACATCAGCAAGTGCATTGGCAATTCCACTGATGGAGCCTCCAGTAAGGCCAGTATAAAGGCTTCTCTGCCCTGCTCTCTGCAAATGCCAACAATTAAGTGCATGTGTGGTGCTATGAACACATTTTGAACCTTGTTTTGGTAGACAACAGAGCGTGTCTTGGTAAGTGGGTCACTTTTTTCTCTCTCATTAACAACATAGCTCCGTTCTTCCGTGAATCCTACCAGAGGATGAACATTTGGGAAAAGGAGAGCAAGGACCCAAGACACAGAAGTCTTGCTCCAATTGGAGAGACACGCTGGTGGGATAAAGACTGTACCTTAAAGAAGGTCTTTGGGGCTTTTGGAAATCCAGATGAGGGTCTGTATGTTGATGTCCTTCTCACTCTTTCAACCATACAAGTTCAGAAAAACATCAACACTACTGCACGGGTCAAGGCACAAGGATACATTGAGGGGTTGCTGAAGTATGAAACAATACTTACAGCTCAGATATTCCTCAGAACATTTCAGGTCACCTCACCAGTCCCAAAATATCTTCAAACAAGTGGAATGGACATTCCGTCTGCGTATGGTTGTGTCTACAGAGGAGCAGCTGAAAGGAATGGCAGGAGATTTTGAAAAAGTCAAGGCAACTGCAGACACATTTGTTCAGTGGGCCAACAGGAAGTTGCAGGAACAGGATGAGGAAACAGAGCTGGAGTTAAACGAAAAGTGCTCGAAAGAAGAAAACCATTCCTGGAGAGATGGCACAAGATGAGACTTTTACTGGGGCAGAGTGAGCATACAGGATTGGTGTCCATACTCAAATTCTGGATATATAGTTATAGATAGCATCCATCGGCGATTTCTGAGTAATGGCACTTTGTATGCGGACATGGCTCTTCTGGACCCTAAAAACTTTAGTCAGATAACATCCAGTGCCAGTGGCCTTCCACAGAGAGCCCTTCAAGAACTAAGCAAATGTTTGATCAAATTTTGACAGCAGAGCAACGGTGGCCAATTTACAGAGTGAGCTCATGAGTCTAGGTTTAAACAATATGGATTTGAAGAATACACAACCTGGACTATGGAGGATCATGGACCTGAAGGAAATTAAGACGAGGTGGAGATGGTGAACAAGAGCTGTTCATCTTGCAAGGACTGTCCAGTGTGTTGCTACTGTATTTTTAGTCAGTACAACCTATTGACTGACACGTACCACATCCTGGTCCTTGCTTACAAGTTCCTACTTACCCTGTCAATAACCCAGGTAGCTTGCAAGCGGAGCTTCTCTACTCTGAAATTCATCAAGAGTATGCTCAGGAGCACTCAACAGCACCTGGAGGCTTTTATGCTCGTGGTTACCGAGCGATATGTTTTAATGGCCCTGGACAGTGACCTGGTTATAGATGGCATTGCTGAGAGAAGTGAGCTGCAGAAATGTCTAATTTGAGGTAGAAAATATGTTTATTTTATTCTGACTTTTTCATCCCCAGTCCGTCCCTGGCAGCAGAGGTAACTCTGGGGCTTCCTTTTCTGTGGCGGTCCTCATGAGAGCCAGTTTCCTCATAGCGCTTGGTGGTTTTTGTGACTGCACTTGAAGAAACTTTCAAAGTGACTGGACTTCATGTCTTAAAGTAATAGACTTAATTGAAATGCATTCCAGGTGACTACCTCATGAAGCTGGTTGAGAGAATGCCAAGAGTGTGCAAAGTTGTTATCAAGGCAAAGGGGGACTACTTTGAAGAATCTCAAATATAAAATGTGTGTCATTTCATAGTTCTGATGTCTTCACTATTATTCTACTATGCGTCCAAACTTTTGACTGATAGTTTTATTTTTTTATTATAAATTTGCAAAAGTGTTTTGCTTTGTCATTGTGGTATTGTGTGTAGATTGACAAGGTAAAAAATTAAGAATAAGGCTGTAACGTAGCAAAATGTGGAAAAAGTCAAGGGGTCTGAATACTTTCCGAACGCGCTGTATTATTACCACTTGTGAATGATGCCCAGCTTGTGTGGATTAAGGCAAAAAACAGTCCATGCCTTTTTTTGTGACCTCATGTAGCCTAGCCCATAGTGCTATATGTTTTGATGAGGTTTGTATCACAACTGAAGAGGCCAAATAACTTCTTAAAATTAAGCACACTAATCCGCTTTACAATGGGTGTAGAGCCTAACTGGCAAACATACGCAGCACGAGTTTCAAGTTGGGAGAATATTATTTTCACCAGAAAAATGCACCTTGATAATAACTGCATTACATGCATAATCGCATTTGCGGTCACTTTGAGAATGCTGTTTTCCCACTAATGGTATACTCACGCTTATAGCCTACTGCCGTGTGTGCATTGCTGCGCTTATAATGTGAAGAAATACCAGAATAGTTTACCAAAGTTTTAAGCTAAACGTTCTGATCTGTTGTGTCAGTCTCATTGCTTAAAAAAGTTATTGCACAGAATAGGTCAACTTTTGGACTATTGGGGATAGTAGATTTTTGCTGTTCATTAGGCATACTCCTCGTTAGCTGACGAAAAGTAAATGTAGACAGTTCTTTCCATATCTTAAATATGCGCCACGGAATTGGATAAGGATGCACGGTTGCATCCCCGATGTCTCGGTCTTCACTTGTAGCCTGTGAGAAAGACCCGATCACGTCACAGAGAGCCATGTGAGTGAGAGGTGCTTTGGAGCACGCAGCCGGGAGGAGGGAATTATAATTCATTATTGTATTCAACCCATGGGCACAACGGCCACTGGCAGCAAAAGGCATGGATTTGTTTAGGGGGCATTACGGCCACAAAAAGGGGATGCCTCCGGGAAATTCGAGGCATTATCGAGTGCTTGTCTAATTGTGAATGCGAGACTGATGAAGTGTGTACAACCTGTGCAGAAAACAAAGCAGAGCTCATGCCTTTCATGTGACTTTTTTCAAATCATCATTAGTCGCATCATGTAGCCTTAGAATGTACTAAAAATCAAAACATATAGCCCAACGTTTGTATCACAACTAAAGTAACATAAATAACTCTAAAATTAAGCATATAGGAGTTCCTGTTTCTTTGTTAACCGCTCAACACAGAATAGCTGCATGTGCGCACTCCCTCAAATCGCTTGGAGAAAATATTATTTATATTTTATTCAGCTATGTTCAATTGTAATCTTCATAATATAAAAAAAATGCCACGGCATTCTAAGCTAATCTTGTCTGCTAAATGATCTATTGTAGCCATCAGCCATATGACATAGCCAGATCAGGACCTAACATAAGGACATCTCAGAGTATACTATTCTGTTCTGAAATAGACTACATTTTCATCATATCATGTTTCTTTAGCCCGGTCTAAAATAATGGATTTATTGTGATGGTGTAGGCAACATGGATTTAAATGGAGATGTTCCAAAGGTCTGCATCAGCGGCTTGTAGGCCAGGAGATGCTAAATGTGTTTATGTTAATTACCGTGAGACCGGCAGTTATTTGCTTGACAATCACCGGCTGACAAAATTTCACGACCACAGCCCTACTTCCTCCCCCTGAAATTGTGTGCTACAATATGCCATTCTATATTGTTTCTCAACAGGGAATCCATGTTTACTTGACAGAACACAACCTTTTTTAGCTTTTTGCCACAAATCAAATTGAAAGAGTAGACTCCTTTTTCTGAGTAGATTACTAATCTACTGCCTTCCCACAAAGTCAAACCCACAGTGATTGATTGACAGGTCTAAAACCCTACCAACTGTGACTCAAACATCCTGCCCCCTCCCTGACAATCCCACCCACAGTGATTGATAGGCCGAACTGTTAAAGGGATAGTTCACCCAAATTACATTTGTTTCCTTACCCTAAGTGTCCACAGCAACAGAGCAAATAAAATACATAATTTGAAGAACAAACATCATTGTGGCAATTTATTCATATTTTAAGGTAAAACTGTAAATATGATTAATCTCAAGAGGTGACAGGTTTAATGTTAAAAAGGTCATTTTACTTGAGAAAATAGTTCTGATCATATAGGACGATATCCAAAACAACACACTGAATTCATAAATTCAGTAATTTTGTAAAGTCATGTTTTCTACTCAATACCACAACTCATTTTACCAATCTAGGATGTAAAGTTGCTAAAGTATTCAATAATTTAGCTGTGTATTTCGGACAGAATCAAGGCATTCAAATTTACCAGAGGCCACCAAAATAGAGCGCAATCAGACTTTTTTTTAATACATTTTTTTTAATGTATTATCGTTATTTAAAAAAATGTTGCACGGGCATGGCCCCCCCAGCCCGGAACTCCCTGGCTGGCTACATTTTCTACTTGGCTGACTACGCCATATACTTACAGAAAACACATAGGATAAAAAAGCAATACTCCAAGCCACAGCTCCATACTACTTATCAGACAGAGAACTGATACTGTATACTGGTTGTTGGGGTGGGATGGGGGGTGTGGGGGGGTCCATGGAGGGCTTTTGATCATTTTTATTGGATTCCTCATGTCTTACTCATTGTTAGGATAACTTATGAGCCAAATCGGATGTAAGGTTCTATATTTGTTGACGATTATATGAAACCAATAAATAAAAAAGAAATGCCAATTTGGGTGCAATCAATTATCTTCATTTCTCAGATATCAAATTATATTTCAACCAAATCTTTCAGGAATATTCATTTGATGTTTCTAACAACTAACGACTTCAGAACAATCCGAGACGGTGGGTGTCAAATCCTCTTTCTGGTGCTTTTTTGAGGTGGGACGACTGCAGTGTGCGTGTGTGTTACCTTGAGGTAGGAGCCGTAGTACTTTGTGACGTAAGGGCTGTCACACTGGCTGAGCACAGTGATCTCCTGCTGGATGTCCTCGATCTCATCCTCAGCCTCCTCCAGGTCTATGGTCTTGATGGCAACCACATTCTGAGTGCGGTTGTCTATGCCCTTGAACACCTCACCGAAGGAGCCCTTCCCAATACGCTCCAGCTTGGTGAACAGCTCCTCAGGGTCTGTCCGGCTGTTCTGAAGATTCAGAGACAGAGACATAGCAGTTATGTGGCAAAAAAATAAAACATTCCTTACCCCAGGACACCTCAACAGGCGACGATACTAGTTTGTACTGCTGAATGAGTCAAACAGGAAGTTGCCATTTCTTTAACGTTGAACGGTGTGGCTACATAGTTTATTGATAGGCCGGCTATATAAAACCGATGATCAACTGTTTTATAAAAGAATAGCCTAACCAATTTGAAAAATCCATATAGCCTAATCTGCACTGTTGTTGCAATGTAACCTATCACTGGATAACCACAAGCATGTTTGCAAAGAGAGCCTGTTGGATCCAAATAAATTATAAGCTTAACAGAAGATTATTGCCAAACCTCGTTCGAAATGTGGGACATTTCAAATACAGCAAAGGTGAAAGGGTGTGGCATTGAGTTCACTTGGAAGCAGACGTGTTTTGACCTGAAAATGAGGTTCAACAGACAGACTTATGCCCTAGTGCATTTCTCAGTGTTTTCGATATTTTAATCATGTCCTCCACTCCAAAAAACTAAGTACGTGGAAAAGATAATGGAGCTATATATTTTTGAAAAAAGATCAACTTTGAGAACTAACAACCAACTAAATAAAAACTAGACAGTCAGGGAGAATCTAAAATTCAAAAAAAGTCATGGCATGGGGCCCCCGTTGATATGGTTATAATGTTTGAGTCACTCAGATGGCATAAGAACATCATGGATAAATTTGTAGAATTACAGGAAATTTGCTTTAAAACTGCTGTTTTTCTCAGCCCCATGGAAAAATGTGTAGAATTGCAAGAAATTTGCTTTAAAAACAGCAAACTGGTAGCCACCGCTGCTGAAAAAAAAATACTAGGGGAAACACCAATTTATTAATCTGTACAGAGAGTGGTGGAAGTCAGTGGCACCAGCCTTGATCTCTCCCTGCCCTGACTATTAACCTGTTTGGGATAGGGGGCAGTATTTTCACGGCCGGATAAAAAACGTACCCGATTTAATCTGGTTACTACTCCTGCCCAGAAACTAGAATATGCATATAATTAGTAGATTTGGATAGAAAACACCCTAAAGTTTCTAAAACTGTTTGAATGGTGTCTGTGAGTATAACAGAACTCATATGGCAGGCCAAAACCTGAGAAGATTCCATACAGGAAGTGCCCTGTCTGACAATTTGTTCTCCTTCTGGGACATCTCTGCTGTAACGTGACATTTAAGGCTTCCATTGGCTCTCAGAAGGCGCCAGAAAGTGGAATGACGTCTCTGCAGTCTCTGGGCGAAAAACAGCAGGAGTTTTTGTGAGTGGTCAGGCAGGGAACAATGACACTGGAGATGCACGTCCACGAGACGACTCCATGTTTTTCTTTCAGTCTTTGAATGAATATAACGTCGCCCGGTTGGAATATTATCGCTATTTTACGAGAAAAATAGCATAACAATTGATTTTAAACAGTGTTTGACATGCTTCGAAGTACGGTAATTGAATATTTTGAATTTTTTTGTCACGAAATGCGCCCGCGCGTTACCCTTCGGATAGTGACCTCAACGCACGAACAAAACAGAGCTATTTCAATATAATTATGGATTATTTCGAACCAAAACAACATTTGTTGTTGAAGTAGAAGACCTGGGAGTGCATTCTGACGAAGAACAGCAAAGGTAATCCAATTTCTTATAGTAAATCTGAGTTTAGTGAGCACCAAACTTGGTGGGTGTCAAATTAGCTAGCCTGTGATGGCCGAGCTATCTACTCAGAATATTGCAAAATGTGCTTTCGCCGAAAAGCTATTTTAAAATCTGATACAGCGATTGCATAAAGGAGTTCTGAATCTATAATTCTTAAAATAATTATGTTTTTTGTAAATGTTTATCGTGAGTAATTTAGTAAATTCACCGGAAGTTTGCGGTGGGTATGCTAGTTCTGAACATCACATGCTAATGTAAAAAGCTGTTTTTTGATATAAATATGAACTTGATTGAACAAAACATGCATGTATTGTATAACACAATGTCCTAGGAGTGTCATCTGATGAAGATCATCAAAGGTTAGTGCTGCATTTAGCTGTGGTTTTGGTTTTTGTGACATATATGCTTGCTTTGAAAATGGCTGTGTGATTATTTTTGACAGGGTACTCTCCTGACAATCTAATGTTTTGCTTTCGCTGTAAAGCCTTTTTGAAATCGGACAATGTGGTTTGATTAACAAGAGTTTTATCTTTAAAATGGTGTAAAATAGTTGATTGTTTGAGAAATTGAAGTTATATCATTTAAGGTATTTGTATTTTGCGCCACGCTCTACCATTGGATATTGGTGAGGCGTTCCACTAGCGGAACGTCTGTCCCTAAAGAGCCCTGTCTGGCAGGTTGGCACAGAGGCAGGAATAGAGGACTTTGTCTTTGGTCACCTTTGGGTGTGTGGGGCTTCAGTGTGACAGGACTGCCTAGAATGGCAGCAGCGTCAGTGTCTGGGCAGAGCCTGGCTCATGGTGTCACAGAGGGCCAGAGCAGCTATAGGATGCTGTATCCTTCACCAAGTCTCACGCATCTAGACCGTTCTGTCTCAGATAAAGCTGTGAGCACTAGACTAATCTGGAGACTGGCCAGGCCAGGACCTTAATCAGTTTGTTACCACCACATGGCAGAACATGTTTGGCTGGAAATAACTTCAGTCAACAGAATTTGTTGGGAGGAAGCTAGCCGTCTAAATTCAACAGGCCTATTCTGATTCAAAACTAAAAGCTTAAGAGAATAGGCCCCTGTGGATATTTTGGAAAGAACAAGCAGGCAGCATGCTCAACATTTAACATACACACGTCGTGTGCATGGGCCCGTTTCCAATGCACTGTTGACAACTAACCTAGCGCAGACTCGGGTGTTACCCACAGCAAACAAGAGTAAGGAAAACTTCCTCTCAGGCCACACCCTCTTCAAGATGACAGAACACTTCAATGTGGCCAATGCTACTGGTCATTGTTGCCAGTATCATACCAGTCTCACAAAACAGTAAGGCTTGCCACCTGATTTAGCATCAGACTTTGGACTGCAGGTAGGCCTAATGCCTATACGAGAAAACAAGAGGAAATCACAAGGGAGTTGCTGATCTCCCTGGAGGGAGAGAGACAGGTGGGTATCCTGCAGTTAGGAATTCATTTGCCAGAGCAATGAAGCATGGTGAACAAACGTCATTACTAAAGCCCCAGGGAAATTACTAATATCAACCACCTCTTATCAATGCAGCCTTCCTGCTGTTGCACAAGGCAGCTTGTGTACTGGAGTTCTGCAAAGTAGCCTTAATGCCTATGTTTTGCTATGACCATACTAGAACTTGGCAGGGAGAGAATAATCTGCAGATAGGACAATGAGAGAATGTCCATATTTGTCACAATTGACTTTCCTTGCCTTATAATATGTTAAATTTCAGACGTGTTAGATAAGTGTGGCTAAACTGAAATAGAAAACACCTAAAGCCTAATCCCCAATTTAATAAATTGGTATACAAAATATAACTGAAAAAGCATGGAATCTTTCAACATCTCACTTTACTTTACCAATGTCATAGTTCCGCCCACAAGGGTTCTTCTCACGGAGCAATCTTCCCTCTAATGTTCAAATCATCAACGACAGAGACTAGACCTAATGATGTAACGTTATTGCACTGAAATGTTCTCATCCATATCGGATTACAGGCTGTAAATGCAGAACAGCAGTTGTAGCTAGTGGCTTAGGCCTATTTCAAGTCCCAAATCGAATGAACGGTGACCATATGGCAGCCCAAACAATGTATAATTTGCCAAGGCAAGGGATACACAAAAGATGCTTTCAGTAGACCAGAGGCAAACACCTGTGCCTTTCTATATACAGTTGAAGTCGGACGTTTACATAAACTCGTTTTAATGACTCCAACCTAAGCCTATCAACCACTTCATAAATGACTTGTTAACAAACTATAGTTTTGGCAAGTCGGTTAGGACATCTACTTTATGCATGACTCAAGTAATGTTTCCAACAATTGTTTACAGACAGATTATTTCATTTATAATTCACTGTATCACAATTCCAGTGGGTCAGAAGTTTACATACACTGAGTTGACTGTGCCTTGGAAAATTCCAGAAAATGATGTCATGGCTTTAGAAGCTTCTGATAGGCTAATTGACATAATTTGAGTCAATTGGAGGTGTACCTGTGGATGTTTTTCAAGGCCTACCTTCAAACTTAGTGCCTCTTTGCTTGACATCATGGGAAAATCTAAAGAAATCAGCCAAGACCTCAGAAAAGAAACTGTAGACCTCCACAAGTCTGGTTCATCCTTGGGAGCAATTTCCAAACACCCGAAGGTACCACGTTCATCTGTACAAACAATAGTATGCAAGTATAAACACCATGGGAACACGCAGCCGTCATACCGCTCAAGGATACACGTTCTGTCTCCTAGAGATGAACGTACTTTGGTGCGAAAAGTGCATATCAATCCCAAAACAGTAAAGGACCTTGTGAAGATGCTGGAGGAAACAGGTACAAAAGTATCTACATCCACAGTAAAACGAGTCCTATATCGACATAACATGAAAGGCCGCTCAGCAAGGAAGAAGCCACTGCTCCAAAACTGCCATAAAAAAGCCAGACTACGGTTTGCAACTGCACAGGGGACAAAGATCGTCCTCTGGTCTGATGAAACAAAAATAGAACTGTTTGGCCATAATGACCATCAATATGTTTGGAGGAAAAAGGGGGACGCTTGCAAGCGGAAGAACACCATCCCAATTGTGAAGCACGAGGGTGGCAGCATCATGTTGTGGGGGTGCTTTGCTGCAGGAGGGACTGGTGCACTTCACAAAATAGATGGCATAATGAAGATAGAAAATGATGTGGATATATTGAAGCAACATCTCAAGACATCAGTCAGGAAGTTAAATTTGGTCGCAAATGGGTCTTCCAAAAGGACAATGACCCCAATATACTTCCAAAATTGTGGCAAAATGTCTTAAGGACAACAAAGTCAAGGTATTGGAGTGGCCATCACAAAGCCCTGACCTCAATCCTATAGAAAATGTGTGGGCAGAACTGAAAAACCATGTGCGAGCAAGGAGGCCTACAAGCCTGACTCAGTTACACCAGCTCTGCCAGGAGGAATGGGCCAAAATTCACCCAACTTATTGTGGGAAGCTTGTGGAAGGATACCTGAAACGTTTCACCCAAGTTAAACAATTTAAAGGCAATGCTACCAAATACTAATTGAGTGCATGTAAACTTCTGACCCACTGGGAATGTGATGAAAGCAATAAAAGCTGAAATAAATAATTCTCTACTATTATTCTGACATTTCACATTCTTAAAATAAAGTGGTGATCCTAACTGACCAAAGACAGGGAATGTTTACTAGGACTAAATGTCAGGAATTGTGAAAAATTGAGTTTAAGTGTATTTGGCTAAGGTGTATGTAAACTTGACTTCAACTGTATGTATGCGTGTATGCGTGTGTGTGATATATATATATATATATATATATATAAGAACATACACATATACACAGTGCATTCGGAAAGTATTCAGACCCCTTGTCTTTTCCACATTACAGCCTTTTCCTAAATGTATTAAATTACTTTTTCCCCCTCGTCAATCTACACACAATACCCCATAATGACAAAGCGAAAACAGGTTTAGACATTTTGGGAAATGTATTAAAATTAAAAACAGAAATACCTTGTTTGAAAGAGACCGTTTTTCTGGAAGCTGTGCCATTTCCCCCACGTGGGCCAGCCCCCTAGCAATTCAAGTACTAGCCAATGAGCTTCCGGCCCTCGCCATCTGAGTGACAGCGAGCAAGATACACACAGCAGAGCAAGAGCAATGACATGGTGCACATATGTGACGTAGTACGCAACTTTCTGGGACCACTTTTGGCTCATGAGCGCTACTTCAGAACTACTGGCTAAAAAGTATACAGAAAGTACAGATGCTCTTTAATACGGCTTTGTGAATCTCTTTAACAGGCTGAGCCAGAACAGCTTCAATGCACTTTGGCATAGATTCTACAAGTGTCTGAAACTCTATTGCTGGGATGCAACACCATTCTTCCACGAGAAATTCCATAATTTGGTGTTTTGTTGATGGTGGTGGAAAACGCCGTCTCAGGCACCGCTCCAGAATCTCCCATAAGTGTTCCATTGGGTTGAGATCTGGTGACTGAGATGGCCATGACATATGGTTTACATCGTTTTCATGCTCATCAAACCATTCAGTGACCGCTCGTGCCCTGTGGATGGATGGGGGCTTTATCATCCTGTGGGCAAAGCCATGGAGGGGCTTCTCTGCAACTTCGCTATTACACTTTGTTATTATCAGTAGTACTTTATTATTATTATTATTATTCAAGTTTTTACCTCTAAATATTAGTCTAGTATACAAATTAAATAATGTCAGATTGGAGAGGAATTCTGGAAAAATGCAGATTCCAATTTTGACGCACTAAACCATTCCCACCACGTCCGATACGTTTTTCCCTCCACTTCCCCGATCGAGTCGCATAACGTCACCAATGCTACTGTGGTCATTCTCTATGGAAATATGTTGTTCAAAGTGGCTAGAGGACGCAGTAATGACAGAAAAATTATATATTACTGGAAAAATAATACACTACTGAAAATATGATATAGGCTATGCATCCTATCGGATGAATCATGAAGAGAGCTTGGCTACGTTTCATTCAGTTGCACCACATTTAATATGAGAAGAAACGCAAAACTGGCACCTGTCGTCATTCCTCGCACATATGCTGACTCTGCAACAAGACAACAACCCATCTGATTAAAGAGATGAAGTCCAGACAGGCTAGGCCTATTTCAGGAAGTGGACGTAAGGAAAAAGTGAACTCATACATGCACACCACCCACCTAAAAGGACCCATCAATCAAGCTGCCTGCAGCGCATCTAACTCAGACACATAAGCAAATCCTGTTTGTCCTTTCCCAAAAACATTAAAAACCTTGCCTTCAAATCCTTTCTGTAGAATATCAAAATTAATGCTAAATCAATGTAGCCCATCATATAAATTGACGAGGATCAGTGGTGGAAAAAGTACCCAATTGTCATACTTCAGTGAAAGTATACAGTCCATTCAGAAAGTATTTAGACCCCTTGACTTTTTCCACATTTTGTTACGTTGCAGCCTTACTCTAAAATTGATTCAATCGTGTTTTCCCTCAATCTACACACACACACACACACACCCATAATGATTGTAATACATTTGCATAAAAATAATAATGAAATATTAAATTTTTATAAGTATTCAGACCTGTTACTCAGTACTTTGTTGAAGCACCTCTGGCAGCAATTACAGCCTCAAGTCTTCTTGGGTATGACGCTACAAGCTTGGCACATCTGTATTTGGGGAGTTTCTCCCGTTCTTCTCTGCAGATCTTCTCAAACTCTGTCAGGATGGATGGGGTGCGTCGCTGCACAGCTTTTTCCAGGTCTCTCCAGAGATGTTCGACCGGGTTCAAGTCCGAGCTCTGGCTGGGCCACTCAAGAACATTCAGAGACTTGTCGCGAAGCCACTCCTGCGTTGTCTTGGCTGTGTGATAAGGGTCGTTGTCCTGTTGGAAGGTGAACCTTCGCCCCAGTCTGAGGTCCTGAGCGCTCTGGAGCAGGTTTTCATCAAGGATCTCTCGATACTATGCTCCGTTAATCTTTCCCCTGATGCTAACTAATCTCCCAGTCCCTGCCGCTGAAAAACATCCCGACAGCATGATGCTGCCACCACCATGCTTCACTGTAGGGATGGTGCCAGGTTTCCTCCAGACGTGACATTTGGCATTCAGACCAGAGAATCTTGTTTCGCATGGTCTGAGAGTCATTTAGGTGCCTTTTGGCAAACTCCAAGTGGGCTGTCATCTGCCTTTTACTGAGGAGTGGCTTCCGTCTGGCCACTCTAACATAAAAGGCCTGATTGGTGGAGTGCTGCAGAGATGGTGGTCCTTCTGGAAGGTTCTCCCATCTCCACAGAGGAACTCTGGAGCTCTGTCAGAGTGACCATCGGATTATTGGTCACCTCCCTGACCAAGGCTCTTCTCCCCCGATTGCTCAGTTTGGCCGGGCAGCCAGCTCTAGGAAGAGTCTTGGTTCCAAACTTCTCCCATTTAAGAATGATGGAGGCCACTGTGTTGTTGGGGACCTTCAAATGCTGCAGAAATGTTTTGGTACCCTTCCCAAATCTGTTCCTTGACACAATCCTATCTCGGAGCTCTACGGACAAGTCCTTCGACCTCATGGCTTGGTTTTTACATTGTCAACTGTGGGACCTTATATACTGCTCAAAAAAATAAAGGGAATGCTTTAACAACACAATGTAACTCCAAGTCAATCACACTTCTGTGAAATCAAACTGTCCACTTAGGAAGCAACACTGATTGGCAATAAATTTCACATGCTGTTGTGCAAATGGAATAGACAACAGGTGGAAATTATAGGCAATAAGCAAGACACCCCCAATAAAAGAGTGGTTCTGCAGTTGGTAACCACAGACCACTTCTCAGTTCCTATGCTTCCTGGCTGATGTTTTGGTCACTTTTGAATGCTGGCGGTGCTTTCACTCAAGTGGTAGCATGAGACGGAGTCTACAACCCACACAAGTGGCTCAGGTAGTGCAGCTCATTCAGGATGGCACATCAATGCGAGCTGTGGCAAGAAGGTTTGCTGTGTCTGTCAGCGTAGTGGCCAGAGCATGGAGGCGCTACCAGGAGACAGGCCAGTACATCAGGAGACGTGGAGGAGGCCGTAGGAGGGCAACAACCCAGCAGCAGGACCGCTACCTCCGCCTTTGTGCAAGGAGGAGCAGGAGGAGCACTGCCAGAGCCCTGCAAAATGACCTCCAGCAGGCCACAAATGTGCATGTGTCTGCTCAAACGGTCAGAAACAGACTCCATGAGGGTGGTATGAGGGCCCGACGTCCACAGGTGGGGGTTGTGCTTACAGCCCCACACACACTACTGAGCCTCATTTTGACTTGTTTTAAGGACATTACATCAAAGTTGGATCAGCCTGTAGTGTGGTTTTCCACTTTAATTTTGAGTGTGACTCCAAATCCAGACCTCCATGGGTTGATAAATTGGATTTCCATTTATTATTTGTGTGATTTTGTTGTCAGCACATTCAACTATGTAAAGAAAAAAGTATTTAATAAGATTATTTCTTTCATTCAGATCTAGGATGTGTTGTTTAAGTGTTCCCTTTATTTTTTTGAGCAGTGTATAAACAGGTGTGTGCCTTTCTAAATCATGTCCAATCAATTGAATTTACCACAGGTGGACTCCCAATTTATATAAACATCAAGGATGATCTATGGTAACAGGATGCACCAGAGCTCAATTTCAAGTCTCATAGTAAAGTGTCTGAATACTTATATACATACATACATACATACATACATACATACATACATACATACATACATACATACATACATACATACATACATACATACATACATACATACATACATACATACACTTCTAAAAGCCTGTTTTCTCTTTGTCATTATGGGGTATTGTGTGTAGATTGATGAGGGCATTTACAAAAAAAAAAAGTAATACATTTTAGAATAAGGCTGTAACATAACAAAATGTGGAAAAAGTCAAGGGGTCTGAATACTTTCCGAACGCACTGTAGATACCTTAATAGAAAGTTACTCAAGTAAAAGTATTTGGTTCTAAATATACTTAAGTATCAAAAGTAAAAATAATTTCAAATTCCTTATATTAAGCAAAGCAGACGACACCATTTTCTTATTTTAAATGTATGGCTAGCCACAGGCACAACTCAGACAATTTACAAATGATGCATTTGTGTTTAGTGAGTCCACCATATCAGCGGCAGTAGGGATGACCACGTATTTTCTTGATAAGTGCGTGAATTCGACCATTTTCCTGTCCTGCTAAGCATTCAAAATGTAACGAGTACTTTTGGGTGTCAAGGAGAATTTAGGGAGTAAAAAGTACATTATTTTCTTTAGGAATGTAGTGAACAAAAAGTTGGCAAAAATATAAATAGTAAAGTACAGATACCCCAAAAAAACAACTTAACGCCACTGACGAGGATATAGAGACAATTGACAACTATTAGAAAATAGAAACATGCACGCAACCTGTCCATAGCCTAATGATCAGCCTGTCCATAGCCTAATGATCAGCCTGTCCATAGCCTAACGTTCAGCCTGTCCATAGCCTAACGTTCAGCCTGTCCATAGCCTAACGTTCAGCTTGTCCATAGCCTAACGTTCAGCCTGTCCATAGCCTAACGTTCAGCCTGTCCATAGCCTAACGTTCAGCCTGTCCATAGCCTAACGTTCAGCCTGTCCATAGCCTAACGTTCAGCCTGTCCATAGCCTAACGTTCAGCCTGTCCATAGCCTAACGTTCAGCCTGTCCATAGCCTAACGTTCAGCCTGTCCATAGCCTAACGTTCAGCCTGTCCATAGCCTAACGTTCAGCCTGTCCATAGCCTAACGTTCAGCCTGTCCATAGCCTAACGTTCAGCCTGTCCATAGCCTAACGTTCAGCCTGTCCATAGCCTAACGTTCAGCCTGTCCATAGCCTAACGTTCAGCCTGTCCATAGCCTAACGATCAGCCTGTCCATAGCCTAACGATCAGCCTGTCCATAGCCTAACGATCAGCCTGTCCATAGCCTAACGATCAGCCTGTCCATAGCCTAATGATCAGCCTGTCCATAGCCTAACGTTCAGCCTGTCCATAGCCTAACGATCAGCCTGTCCATAGCCTAACGATCAGCCTGTCCATAGCCTAACGATCAGCCTGTCCATAGCCTAATGATCAGCCTGTCCATAGCCTAATGATCAGCCATTGATCAATTTTAGTGAAGCAATGGGGGTCATGAAGACACTTTCCCCCAACACATGTAAATATTGTACTATAAATTGACAATGAACTGGAGGGGAAGTTTGAATGGCGAGAGTGACATGTAGCCTAGCTCTGGTGTGATATGATCACATTGGCTAAATCCATACCTTGTTGCACTGATGCATTGCAAACGTTAAAAAAAAAAAAAACAGGCATTGAAACGATTTAATAATTCACACAATTAACCCAGATCTGCCATTGGCAGTGGTGGCATGTCAGTGTCATCAGTTTATTTTCGCATGTTCAATTTTACGTCTAACTATGACGTTTGGTTATGTATTTCTCACGTGATCAAACGTGAACGGAAGAGTCATCTGTCATTGAACTGCAAACACTTCATTTAAGAATCCCTACTGTCAACCAATCACCGACGAAGGGGAGTTGACTTCGGCAAGCCTCAACAACAACAAAAAGTGCTTGAACCCTGCCGAACACCAAAACGAACACAAACGTCCCAAAATGTCGCGATAATATATGCGCGAACTGTTCCGACTGGGACGCATAGGTTACGAAGTCTTGTGCAGATCAAACACACCGCTGGAACGCTGATTAAACTGTTGAGTTTAGTTACGTGTCCTAATAAGCCTAAAGATTGCTCAGAAAACCAGGCGTTTTAATCGGCGTATGCTTACTTTGATTTTGACATTACGCCGATTAAGATAAGCAGAGTAAAGTGTGTACATGACTATTTCCATACGTTACTCGGTCTTGTACTGCCATAATCAGTTTAATATCAAATTATTAGTGTACGTGTAGCTAAACGTACGTTGACAGACGTGTCATTCCTTCCTGTGAACTGCCGATATATACCTGAGTGCTCATAAAGCTGGTTAGCTAACTGATTTGTGTCATGCCCTCAAAACGGTCTAGCAACAATACACCAACTGGATACAAAACTAGCTAAGTTAGCTAAGTAACTTAACTACAGCCGCTAACGTTAGTAAACTAGCTAGTTATGAAGTTACACACTAACAACGTCCTGCAATCTTGCTAGCTGACGTTACTCAACTAAATGCAAGAAAGCTATTCAACGTGAAATGGTTGTTGTTGAAAAAGTTGGGAGGCCTCCACTTACCTGCATCCCAGGCACTTGCACCGCAACCGGTGACTGGGCCATCTTCCGCATCCAAAGGAATAACCGAAAACCAACCGATTAACTAACGTTAATCGTTTTAGATAACTAGCCTAGCGAACTAACGTCAGGCAACCCAGTTTGCGGTTTATTATTCGCTAGTTAACGGTAGCAACCTATTTTCCTTTGAAAAACGTAGCTAACTGCTAAAGTCGTCGTAGCTAGCTGACATTACACACCCAGCCTTAACGCTAGGCTAGCTACTTCAAAACAACAGGCGACTGACTATTCCATGACATCGATCTTGATGTTTCAACATTAATTTATAGTTGTAAAACAATGTCTTTGATGTTACGACAGGCTATTCATCTGTGTATTTAGCGAGTAAAAAATACAATCCAAAAGTGCAAGCAGTCGACGACTTGTTGTCAGAACTACGTTGATGTGGCTGGCTGGCTTTATGCCGCGTCCATATGCAAGTGGGAACTCGGAAATTTCCAACTTGCAAACTGATTATCGTTATACACGTGCTGCGTTCAATCAGTCAGCAAGTCGAACATTTCTAAGTTTCCTAGATCTGACTAGTAGTTGAACGCAGCAAACGTTATTAGCGCTCAGCAGTTGGGTGGAGCCGAAAACTGTACAGAGACATTTGCGTCACTGCTTTCTCTCCAATTGTGTGATTGCGGCCCCCAATTTGGGGCGTTCCTGCGTGTGGGCATTCCTACGTCTGCTGTGTACCGGAGTTCTAGTTTAAAACTAGTATAAAGTAAAGAAGGGCTCCTGCATATGCAGGAATGCCCACATGCAGGAACGCCCCAAATTGCTGGCCGCAATTGCACCCTTTTGCTTTTGCCAATTTGCTCTAAAATCGCGTAATTTCAATTCCGGCCGTTTCTTGATGTGGGCCTTCACCAGGAAACGCCCACTGGTGCCTGCCATTGGTCAGTAGTGATGGGCATTCTGGCTCTTTTCAGTGAGCCGGCTCGTTCGGCTCAGCTCACCAAAAAGAGCCAGAACGTCTAGCTCCCAAACGGCACTTAAAAAAAAAATGTGTTTTGTATTTTTTCAAGTCAAACAGTTTGCGATAGTCAAACTATCATTGGCGTTAAAACAATTCTAATCAATTATTAAATGAATCATACCCTACCTTAACCACAATGTATTTAAACATGCATTGGTTTGTTATGAAAAATAATGCTAGTAAACATTTGCCTTTAAAGTATAACTTTTTTAATGTAATAAACAAAGTGCATATAAATCTAACCATTCAAAACGAATACAATCTGAACAGCATAATAATAGAATACTGCACCATATCAAAGAAAAATAAATAACAATGTGCAAAACTGCAGCATCCCACTTAAAACATTAAACTGGTCCCTTGTTTCTCTTTATTGCCACGTTATACCCAGCAGCACACAGCAATGCTGACCATATTTTTCTGTCTTTTATGAGAGATTTGCATTCAGAAATGCAAGCTGCCTCACTTTCGAGGGGCTGATGCGGTCTCTTCTCTCAGTAATTATTTGTCCCGTTTTAGAGAAGACCCTCTCAGAGGGAACGGATGTGGCAACTATGCAGAGTCTCCCTGTCATGACTACAGATCTTTGGAGGGGCTCCTCCAAATAGGATCGGACCTCCATTATGGCATCTGCTGAGGGATTCCTTCGTGCTGCATCCCCAGTTGCTCTCTCGTCAAACAGCATCCAAACAGCAGACGTTTGTGGCACTACTGCTGGTGCTTCCGCTCCATCTGATCCCTCTTCTTCCTGTTGCCCTGGTGCCTGAGCCAGCTGACTGCTGGGGCTGCCCCTCCGTGCTGCTGAGGTTATTCTTTGAAGAGCCTCATCAATTTTTGCACTTTGTTTTATACACACACACACACACACACACACACACACAATTAAAAAGTTATACTTTAAATGCAAATGTTTAATAGCATTCTTTTTCATAACAAACCAATGCATTTTTAAATACATTGTGGTTAAGGTAGAGTATGATTTCATTTAATCATTTAATTATAATTGTTTTAACACCAGTCATAGTCAAACTATCGCAAACTGTTTGACTTGAAAAAAATACAAAACATATTTTTTTTAAAGAGCCGTTTGGGAGCCAAAAGTGCCGGCTCTTTTTGGTGAGCTGTGCTGAACGAGCCGGCACACTAAAAATAGCCGGAATGCCCATCACTAGACTGTGACTGTGACTGTTGGCTCAGCCCTTCCTCACGCATCTTTGGTTCATTGGTTGACACTGCGTGTCTGATCTACAGGAACAACAGGTAAGGCTGTTAGTCTGAGCAGACAGTCAGCTTGAGCATTTAGGCCTATATTATTACATTTTTTTTGTTCTTTGAATTAGTTCATTCTATTCATTTAAATCTTTTGATTATTCATATCTTATTTTTAAAATATTTTTATAAATAGTTTCGGCTCTTCTGTTATGCGAGCCGGCTCCCAACGTTCACCTACAAAACTGGCACTTAGAGCTGACTCGTTCACGAATGACCCATCATTAAAGGTCAGTTCCTGCACAGTCCCATGCAGTTGATATTGAGGAGACTACTCGATTTACGATGTTTAAAAAGCACTCGTTTTAAAGGAATGCTTTAGATATCATACTTTGCATGAATGTCTGTGGATGGGGGTTATTGATACACTCATACAGTGCTCTCTGAAAGTAATATAATTACTTAACTTAGAGTGCATTAGGAAAGCATTCAGACCCCTCCACATTCTGTAATGGTACAACCACAGGATGTTGGCGGAACCTTAATTGGGGAGGATGGGTTCGTGGTAATGGCTGGACTGGAAATTGTGGAATGGCATCAAATACATCAAACAAATGGTTTCCATGTGTTTGAAGACATTCCATTTGCTCCGTTCCAGGAATTATTATGAGCTGTTCTCCCCTCAGCAGCCTCCACTGGTTGCAGCATTATTCTAAAATCGATTAAATCATTTGTTTTCAAAGAAAAAACAGGTTTTTATTTTTTGAAAATAACAATTTTGGCCATTAGATGGCATCAGTGTATGTGAAAAGTTTTAGACATTCCAATAAACCATTGCATTTCTGTTCAAAATTTTGTATCAAGACTGCCCAAATGTGCCTAATTTGTTTATTAATAACTTTGTTCAAAACTGTGCACCCTTCTCAAACAATAGCATTTCACTGTAATAGCTACTGTAAATTGGACAGGGCAGTTAGATTAACAATAATTTAAGCTTTCTGCCAATATCACATTTGTCTATGTCCTGGCATATTTTCTTGTTACTTACAACCTAATGCTAATCACATTAGCCTACACTAGCTCAACCGTCCCATGGACGGGACTCCGATACCGAAGTAGTTTTAACTAGTCAGTGGCCACACCCCCGTGAGCCCAGACATCACATTAGGCATCATGGACCGCCCTTTTCTCTGAAGTGTATAAAACCCACTCCTGACAAAATTCACATTAGACTAGAAAACATGCAGCTGACGCGTCATGTGAAATGGTTTAAACTACAACTCTACCAAAGGATGAGTCAGAGAACGCCGGGACAGAGTCCCCATGTTGGAATGGCTACAATTCTATAAGCCACGGAGACCATACAGCTGTAGTTTTGGCTACACGGCTGGAAATGGTTAAACTCAGACTATCGAGCACTACAGCAGAAAGAGCAAATTCTAGACGACACAAATTACTAGTCTGCAGCGAGAAATTATGTAAACCTAGTACGAGAATACCTGACAACCACCGAAGCACCTATTCTATGAGAACATTTCCTAATGGTAGCCTAATGGTAGCCATTCTAACCACCTACGTCACAATGTCTTTCGTGGTCTTCTGGGAAAGTTAAACAGAGACTGATGAACTCTACAGGATGATCAAGTGTTTAACAGAGAGACGACATACGGGCGTAAATATATACATTGCAATTATTCTCGAATGAGTGGCCGTTCATGTGCAAAGGATTAGCATTTCAATGATTATAATTACCCACTGTGTGTAGTGAATTCATTTAGTCTTTCCCGCTCTCTCAGTCCCAACCACTTTCCTTTGTCTACCAAGCCGTCATATTGGCTTAGCCCATTAGGGACTTTTCTATCATTGTTAGTAGCCAATATCTACTGTTTGTTTGTTATGTAATTCTGTGTGATTATTTAGTTAGTTAGTAAATAAATAATTAAGCCAATTTGTATATCGCTGATTTATGATTTTAACTAGGGTTTGTGCAGATATCCAAGGGTTTGCGACGTCAGTAATGAGAAATGATGAGGCAATTAATTATCATTAACGGAAGACCAATTGATAAGATATTAAAATATCTGATGAGTTATATTCTGGAAATTATAACTAACATTTAAACATTTTCCCGTGGTGCCCCGACTTCCTAGTTAATTCATGTGTTTGTGTGATTAGTTTAATCACGTAATTATTAAACTTAGAGAAACGATTTGATATAAGTCTTCACATGTAAGGATAGTCCAGACATGACAGACCCCAACATTAGAAAAAGTGAAACATCGCCTTTATTCATATTTCCATGAAGGCTGTACACCACCAGGGTACAAAGATTGTCCTAGGGTCATTTTTGACCCAGCAGTTATAAAATCATTTACACACTACAAAGACACACACACACACACACACACACACACACACACACACAGTGTGCTTCTGATTGAACTCAGACAAAACTAAAACGTTCTTGTGCATGTGCAGCATCTCCCCTCCACGACCTCACACATGACTCAAGTTCACAGACAAAATGTAAAAAAAATTCAGACAAAATAAACATTTCTTGAAAGCATTGTTTACTAATGGGGAATGCAGTCAGAGGCTATAAAGGTGCTGCAGATGACAGTCCCCCCCAGTTCTCTCTTTGCGGAAGCCATGAGTGCACGTTTCAATGCCCAACAGGTCGTAGATCTGATTTTTTTCAGATATCCAGGAGGAACAAGAGAAAAATTATTTAGAAAAGGAGGAGGTATCTGAAGAAGAACATGGGGAAGAATACAACCCAGACCACGATGCATCATCTTCAGATGAAGAAGAAATCCCCCCAAACTGAAAGACATTTTTGTCAAAGAACAGCAAAATAACATGGTCCTTGTCACCATATGACAACCAGGGCAGGGTGGCAGCACAAAATGTCATAAGGATGACCTTAGGGCCCACAAGACATGCAGTTGACAATTCCCAGGACATCGCCTCAACATTCTACATGTTAATCACACCAGCCATCGAACAAAATCATCCTGGAGATGACATATTTGGATGGATGAGATTGACCTGCATGTCTACATATGGATGCTAATCTTAGCGGGTGTGTATAAGTCCTGAGGCGAGGCTACATGTCGTCTCTGGGATGCAGAGAGTGGAAGGGTGATTTTCCATGCCACTGAAAGTCTTCACACCTTCTCAAGAATGCAACGATTTGATAACCGTGAGTCAAGACCTGCAAGACGTGCGAGAGACAAACTGGTGGCCATAAGAGAGGTCTGGGAGAAGTGGGTGGAGTGTTTCCCATACCTCTACAACCCTGGGCCTGAAGTAACAGTGGATAAGCAACTGGTTCCATTCAGAGGTACATTTTTAATTTCATATCTGTACTGTAAATGATTTACTGTTAATTTTATGTATTGCTGTAATATCATTGATTTATGTGATTGTTTTCTGTGACACTGATAGTAGTCTTTTTTTGTCAAAAGGTCGCTGTCCTTTCCGGCAGTATATGCCCAGCAAGCCAGCAAAGTATGGCATCAAGATATGGGTGGCCTATGAAGCACAATCCAGCTACGCTTGGAAGATGCAAGTCTACACAGGAAAGCCGACCAGTGGAGGCCCGGTGAAGAACCAGGGGATGCGGGTTGTGCTTGATGTGACAGATGGACTGAGGGGGCACAATGTCACGTGTGAGAATTTCTTCATCTCTTATGAACTCAGCCAGCAGCTCCTGAAGAAGATCACCATGGTTGGCACAGTTAGAAAGAACAAGCCTGAGCTCCCCCCTGCACTCCTCGCAACAAGGGGGAGAGAGGCCTTCTCATCAGTTTCTTACCTCCCAAAGAGGAACAAGAATGTGGTCCTCCTGAGCACACTGCACAAAACAGCTGAGATCAGTGATCATGAGGACAGGAAGCCAGTCATCATCCTGGACTACAACCACAACAAAGGAGGTGTGGACAACCTGGACAAAGTGATAGGAACTTACAGTTGCAGGAGAATGACTACCAGCTGGCCCTTGGTCATCTTCCATAACATCATCATCATTGATGTCCTCATACAATGCCTTCGTGATATGGAACAAGATCAACCCTACCTGGATGCCTGATAAGCGGAACAAGAGGGTGTTCCTGGAGCAGCTGGGAAAGGCACTTGTAACCCCACACATTCAAAGAAGGGAGCGTCTCCCCCGCACAGCAGTCTCTGCAGCGCTTGTGAAAGCTGTTCAGGGGGATAAATCTTGTCCTGATCCACCGGAGGCTGCAGATGGGGCAGGCAAGAGGAGGAGCAGCCAATTCTGCCCCCCAAAGGACTGTAAATCAAATACTATGTGCTGCACATGTGAGAAATACATCTACAAAGTCCATGCACACACACTTGCATACTGTCCTACATGTGCTAACTGGAGTTGATTGATTTATATACACTCTTATTTTATTCTTATTTATTGTTTATACACCTTGTGGGTGGGGGCAATGGTAAAAAAATGGGAGAAGACTAGCATTGTATAGTTGAATTCCTCATTGTACAGTATATAAGAATATATCACTATGTTGCCAAAAAAAGTTCAAGACTTATTGTTTCCCTTCAATAAAATGCATTCAGAACTACATTCTGCACATTTTTGGTACTTTCTTAGGCTATACAAGTGCTATCTCTGGCAAAAAAAAACTTCATGTGTACAACATCTAAAGACCTGCATCACGATACTGAGAGCATTGACGTCTTTTAAAAAAATATATGTTTTATCCTTTGTTAATGTTTTTGGATACCCTGGATCTCTAGAATGAGACTATTTAGGACCCTAAAGATTAGTGTCTTAAATAATGAAATTCTCCTTTAAGACAATTTAAGTAGGGTGTTTGGTCAGGGTGGATGGGTGGGCTTTTAACACAAATGTCTAGCAACCCAAAGGTTGTGAGATCAAAAGTCATCATGGATAACATTAGCATTTGAGTAACTTTTTAACTACTCACTACTTTTTAGCTCCTTAGCATGTTAGCCAACACTTCCCCTAATCTTAACCCTTTAATAACCTAACTCATAAACTTAACCCTAACTCCTAGCTTAGCTAACGTTAGCCAGCTAGCTAAAGTTTGTAACATATCATACGTTTTTTCAAATTCGTAACATATTATGCATTTTGCAAATTCATAACACATCTGAATTGTAATTCGTAACATACGAAATGGGTGATGGACAGATTAATACATACCATACAAAACGTAACATCTACCAGGAGTTTTGCAGATTTACATAGAGAATAATATGAAATGCTCTGAGACCAGGTTGGATTATTTCAACTTAAAATAAAGAATTGGGTAGGTAAAGTGTCTTATTGAACACGTTGAAAAGTTAAATATTGCTTATGTGGAATTACCGACAGTGTCGAAATCTATTCTTAATTCTGACTACCAATTTTTAGTTGATAAAAATACATGCACTTAAAAGAAACAGCCACTGATCAATGGCGTGCATCAATATGCGTAACTTGACATCAAGAAACACCGATATCAGAAAATTCCCCGAATTGCGGTCTGCAATTACACCACTCTCTCCTTGGCATGTTCTAGACAATGTTGTGTAAAAGCAGAGAGGAAGAGGCAAAGCAAGAGGTTTTACTTCGCCCCAAAATCTGTCCACGGAAATAAGGAATTTTTGGAGGTCAATGAGTGTCGAATTTCATCAACAAAACATTTCATTGCTAAATTTGCTACGTGAGGCTTATTTGATCGAATATACGTTTGTTAATGGTTAGGTTGTTACGAATGCACTGATATAAGTAGACACTCCGTGGCAGGTTGGTGTCACAGGTGTCGTAGTGGAGAGAAGACCAAAATGCAGCGGGAATGTGGATACTCATTCTTTTAATGAAAAAAAACGCAAAGCATCCACAGGAAAAACAAACAATAAACGATACTCACGACCAAACAGTGTGGCAGGCTAAACAAGCAGTGCTCACAAACAATTACCCACAAACACACAGACAAACACACCCTACTAATATAGGACTCCCAATCAAAGGCAACACAACACACCTGCCTTCAATTGGGAGTCCACCCCAATTAACTCTACATAGAACAACCCAACCTAGACAGAACATACAAAACACAACTCCCTCTGCCACGCCCTGACCAAAACTTATACACTTACTCCCTCTGCTGGTCAGGACGTGACATTACACCCCCCCCCCTAAAAGGTGCAGACCCCGAATGCACCTTCAAAAGAAAAACAGAAAACCCAAAACAAACCAAAAAATCCCCCTAACTACAGGGAGGGAAGGGAGGGTGGCTGCCGTCAACGACGGCACTGTGCTACACCCCCCCATGTTGGAGGCGGCTCAGGTGCGGGACGTGGACCCCGCTCCACCCTCGTCGTCGCCCAATTCGGTAGTGCCCCTGGCTGCTCCGGAACACTAGTAGCCGCACCTGACTTCGCCCAACTGGCGGGCGACTCTTGCCGCGGCTGGCCGGCGGGCCGCTCTGGCAGCTCCAGGCAGACTGGTGGGCGGCTCCTGACAGACTGGCGGGCGGCTCTGGCGACTCCTGACAGACTGGCGGGCGGCTCTGGCGACTCCTGACTGGCGGGCGGGCGGCTCTGGCGACTCCTGACTGGCGGGCGGCTCTGGCGACTCCTGACTGGCGGGCGGCTCTGGCGACTCCTGACTGGCGGGCGGCTCTGGCGACGCCTGACTGGCGGGCAGCTACAACTGGAAGTGACTTTTTCGTAGCAGGTTAGAATTTACGCAGCAGGTTAGGATAATTAACGTGGTAGGTTAGGAGACCTAGGTTAAGGTTAGGAAAAGGTTAGGGTTAGCTAAAATGCTCTTCTAACCTGCTACGAAGTCACTTATGGTCATAGTTGTACTCCCTCTATGAGTTGGTAGCAATCAGCCAATGAAGAAGAAAATGTACTATTTTAAAATGGAGATAGCCTCAAATGGCGCTGCCTATGCTGTCATAGACAATATAATGGCACAGATACAGAGTCCTCCATCTCTATGGCCTGTGTTCACACGCGTATCATCTTCCCTCTCATTTGCCAGAATGGTCCCACCTGAACTCGCTTCCTCCCACCTGTCTTCCATCTTTGAGGACATGTATTTCCATTGTTAGAGCAGTCACTTTTTTTTCACATATTTTGTCAATATAATAGACAATCCTTGGTAAAAGTGACTCTGCAACATATCTTCGAGTGTATACAGTATATAGATATACTGTAGCTATATAGACAAAACTGACAAAAACAATAACAAACCAATATGGTTATGAATGATTTACAATTTGTGATTCAGAGCCTGACACGGTACTAAATATCTCTCGTCAGCTTTGTTGAAAAAAACAAAACAATTGTCTCTGTTATAACATATCAACCCATGGTGAACAGGCAGACATTTTTTTCTGCTTGTAAATAAGTGTTTTTCACCACATAGAACTTATTGTTAGTTAGCCTACACACAGAGCTGCATGATGCCATTGTTTTCCACCTCAATCCATGGAAACTGGGTTCTGCACTTTACTTGTCTTCAGTACTGACACAGCAGCCCTATGGGAAAGTATTGCTCAGGATGGTATTGGGTTACTGCAGACTTAGACAGTCTTGGGCTACAGTTCAAAGTTTTTACCCAGTTACAACCAGTCTGAAGAATTCACACAAGTGTTGTGTCTGGACTATCACGGACCAGTACGGAGAAGAAAAAAAAAAAATGTATGAAATGTATGCATTCACTACTGTAAGTCGCTCTGGATAAGAGCGTCTGCTAAATGACTAAAATGTAATTAAATGTGAAGACTGTATCTTATCAAATCAATTCTCTTTAGTTTAATCGTGTAATTAAATTACACAATCATGTAACTTCAATTACCTAGGAAGTCAGGGCACCACGGGAATATGTTGTTTATAGAGTTTTAATTCCCGAATATAAAAAAACTCTTCAGATATTTTCTTAACTTATCGAGTACAGTCTTGTATTAATGAATTTTATTACCTCATCAGTTCTCATTACTGAACATCGCAAACCCTTGGATATCTGCACGAACCCTAGCCTCCATAATGAATCAGCGATATACAAATTGGCTTAATTATTTATTTACTAACTACACAAATCACAGAAATACATAAACAAACAATATAGTTATTGGTTACTAACACAACGCATTGAAAAGTCCCTAGTGGGCTAAACCATTATGTAAGGCTTGGTAGACAATGGAAAGGGGTGGGGACAGAAAGAGCGGGAAAGACGAAATGGATTCACTACCCAGTTGATAATTATATTAATTGAAATGCTAATCCTTCGCACATGAACGGCCGCTCATTGGAAAATAATTGCAATGTATATATTTACGCCCGTATGTCGTTGTCGTCTTCTCTGTTGGAATCGCCGGTCCATCTGCTGGAGAGTCAGTTCATCAGAGAGTCTCTGGTTAACGTCCACAGAAGTCACAATGTCTTTCGCGGTTGTAGCTTTCTCAGCGGCTCTGGATAGTGTCTGTTGTAATGGATACGTCAGGCGTACAGATGGCCGTTGCATAGAATAGATGCTTCCGTGGTTGTCGTTATTCTCGTACTAGATTTACGTAATTTCCAGCTGTAGACTAATAATTCTACGTCTAGGATTTGCTCTTATTCTGTAGTGATCGATAGTCTCAGAGTTTAACCATTTCCAGCCGTGTAGCCAACACTACACGCTGTCTGGTGTCCTGGGCCTATAGAGTTGTAGTTCTTAACCATTTCAACATGTAGCATCAGCTCCATGTTTTCTAGTCTAATGTAAATTTAGTCAGGAGTGGGTTTTATACACGTCTGAGAAAAGAGCGGTCCGTGACGCCGACGTAATGTCTACGCTCATTTGGGCGTGGCCACTGATTTGGTTAACTTTATATGAAAACCCATATTTTCTCATTTAGAAGGTCACATTACATCTTTTCACAAATAGTTTCATGTTTAATCACAAACATTTCACAATATTTAGATGTAAACTCCATAATTAAGACGTGTACACAACCAAAGACACAGTAGAGGGTTTCCTGTTCTTCATGAGATCACCAAATGAAACACACTCGTCATGACTGTCCCTTAAGTGTCCACGGACCACTCCCACATTCTCAAAAATAGAAATATTGTTTAATTATTCAAACTTTTGATGTCCAAGGGTCTCTGTGTTCCACAGTTTACATTCCAAAATCGAACACTACAGAGCATAGAGGCAGCGTATTTTATGACCGTCATAAAAACAGCCGACTTCCCGCTCTCCCCCTCTACTAGAGGGGGCACGCTGTAGAGCAGACCCACTGTAACCTGATCCTTCAGATCGTCACAGGAGAGTTATGACAAGTGTGGTTTTAAATCTGACTGCAATGCCAAGATCTTTATGTAGACCAGGCCACTGGTATTGTTTTGAACCACTGATTGTCACAGGTCCATTTGGCGGTTGGATGCGAAGAAGCCGTGAGGAAATCCCACTCCAATCAAAGCTCAGACAGTCCCAGCTGTGTCTCTTTGGCCAACCAACCGCCATTTTAGGCATCCTTGCTCCATCCTTATTGACTTTGTGCTTGTCCTTTTAGGAGTAGTAGGAGACTGCTGTGTACTTCCTCGAGACAGAATGTCCTCCATTCTCGGATTTCCTCAGTAGCTACTCTCATGACCCGTCAGGATGTACAAGTTGCTTAAGGCAGATGGATTGTCCGTGAGAGTACTCTGCAAGATAATGTCCCTGAAGAATAAAAGCATATGTTAATGTACATTTTTTATTTTGCTTCAGTAATTTGACAAATGTTTTGCTATCAAACTCCCATAGTTAAGAGACATGCCTTGAGGTTCCCAAGACTTTGAATATTCGACTTTCATCCGTGATCTCTTGTGTAACCTATGAAAAATGTAAAACGTCTCAATGTTATTTTACTGTCAATAGGTGAGTTGACAATACAGTCTGACAATACAGAAAAGCTGGACTGGTGTTTTGTTTTGCATTACCTCATCACTATTCAAGCTTCTACCTTTAAGCCCATGCTTCCAGAAGGCCAGAACACTATCCTGCAAACATACTGCAAAGAACAATTTAGTCGCCTCCAATCCAAAGACACAAAGCTAAATGATTATAATGCAGCACTCATCCATTCCCTTACCAAGAGTCTCAATGGAAAAGTCAAAGGTCAACTTTGAGGTCCTCCCTTTGCTTGGATTTCCATTCAGATTCACAATTTTCACAGTGTCTGCAAAGGTCAAATGGGAAAATAGTCACAATTCAATCTTGCTTTTTTTTCTCTTCTTCATTCAAGGGTTCTTACCACTCTAAATAGAACACTAGCACATAGAATGTTCCTGATCAAATTATACTGAAAGCAGAGTATTGAAAGAAAGGAACTCACTCTCCAGAGTGATCAGTACTGTGTCTCTGTCCAGCTGAGTTACCTGCATCACCTTCAGAGATTGACTACCTGTGAAAACGTTACATAAATAACATCACAGCTTGCACACTGCTCGTCTGTCTAGATCAGTGGTCATCAACCTGTCAATCGCGATTCCTAGTCGATCACCAAACATTTTTGTAGAAAAGCCAACGATAAAGGCTTTTGCTGTTGTTGTTGTTGGGTGCACTTGGTTCAGAAGCCCTGTGCACCGGGTAAGCAAAGTGGTCCCATTTTGAGCCATCTTCAACATCTGAGCGTTCAAGACAACTGGGATCAGACGGCGACATAATTTTTTTTTAACCAGTCATCCAACTCAGAATTCCAATTCTGAACTGAAGATCACCGACGTCACGATTTGACCTCTTTTTTTCCCCCTCCAGAGTTCCTAATTGTCTTGAAAGCACCATGACCATGAGATGCAGGTACCATCAGTCCAGTAAAATAAAAGTAAAAAGTTAATTTGCGAATTATTTAAATTTATGCTCAGCTGTGCCTCGCAAGTGCTACACCAACTGATCTATTTTGTTATCAAAGCTCAAGTTTTTTTTAATATAATATGGTCTGAGAAGAATATTGGCAGGCCAGGTATATAGCCAATAAGCTGTGATAATGTATTAGGCCTACTACACAAAACTCAGTCCTTCCAGTGGAGTTATCCTTTTTAGATAAAACTATACTAATTATATTCACATCACCAAATAATTGATTAAAACATTGTTTTATAATGAAGGTCTACAGTAGCCTCAGCAGAAGTCTGTAGGGTAGCACCATGGTGTAGCCGGAGGACTGCTAGCTTCTGTCCTCCTCTGGGTACATTGACATCAATACAAAACCTAGGAGGCTCATGGTTCTCACCCCCTTCTATAGACTTACACAGTTATTATGACAACTTCCGGAGGACGTCCCCCAACCCATCAGAGCTCTTGCAGCATGAACTGACATGTTGTCCACCTAATCAAAATATTAGATAATTAATCTAGTACTGAATGCAGAAGCTACAGCTAGCTAGCACTGCATACAACGTGGTGAGTAGTTGACTCAAAGAGAAAAATACAATAGTTGAACAGTTTTGAAAAAAGTAATTTCTTCCAAAATTAAGGCGAAGCGAGAGAGAGAGAGAGCTAGCTATAGTCGGTTGTATTTTTTAAAACTTTCACTTTTCTAGAGAATACAGCTAACTAGTTTAGCCTACTCAAACACCCAGCTCAAACAGATAGGGATGCTATGTTAGCTAGAAGTCCACAAGCGAAGAAAAAAGGTAAGAGGAGGAGAAGGCATAGATATTAGCGAGAAGGAATTACATATACAACGAGCAAAGTCATCACGCTGTTTTCATGAGGCTGCTATGAAAGTGAACTGTGTTTGCGTGTGATCAGGAGTGTATTCTGTCCTTGAGCTGTTTATGTCTATTAATGTTCTATATTATGTAATGTTTCATGTTGTGTGGACCCCAGGAAGAGTAGCTGCTGCTTCAAGATTGTTTTGGTCATGCGGACTAGGATATGTTCCGTGTAGCCTCTGAGAATAACATCGCCGAATACGGTGACTGAGTTCATCACGAAGTGTATAGGAGATGTTGTACCCACTGTGACTATTACAACCATGGCAAGGTGACTGGGAATATAGCCTAATATAAAACAGTGTAGTTTTCCCTCCGTAAGGCAATCAAACAGGCAAAACGTCAGTATAGAGACAGTGGAGTCGCAATTCAACGGGTCAGACACGAGACGTATGGGGCAGGGTCTACAGACAATCACAGACTACAAAGGGAAAACCACACAGACGGCGTCCCTAGCCGCGTCCTCAGACCAGCTGGCTGGTGTGTTTACGGACATATTCAATCTCTCCCTAACCCAGTCTGCTGTCCCCACTTGCTTCAAGATGTCCACCATTGATCGTGTACCCAAGAAAGCAAAGGTAACTGAACTAAATGACTAACGCCCTGTAGCACTCACCTTCTGTCATCATGAAGTGCTTTGACAGACTAGTTAACTATCATATCACCTCTACCTTACCTGACACCCTAGACCAACTTCAATTTGCTTACCGCTCCAATAGATCCACAGACGATGCCATCGCACTGCACACTGCCCTATCCCATCTGGACAAGAGGAATACCTATGTAAGAATGCTGTTCATTGACTATAGCTCAGCATTCAACACCATAGTACCCTTCAAGCTCATCATTAAGCTCGGGGCCCTGGGTGTGAACTCCACTCTATGCAACTGGGTCCGGGAATTCCTGACGGGCCGCCCCCAGGTGGTGAAGGTAGGAAACACCTCCACTTCGCTGATCCACAACACTGGGGCCCCACAAGGGTGCGTGCTCAGCCCCCGCCTGTACTCCCTGTTCACCCATGACTGCGTGGCCATGCACGCCTCCAACTCAATCATCAACTTTGCAGACGACAACAGTAGTAGGCCTGATTACCAATAATGACGAGACAGCCTACAGGGAGGAGGTGAGGGCCCTGGGAGTCTGGTGCCAGAAAAATAACCTCTCACGCAATGTCGACAAAACAAAGGAGCTGATTGTGGACTTCAGGAAACAGCAGAGGGAGCACGCCCCTATCCACATTGACGGGACCGCAGTGGAGCAGGTGGAAAGCTTCAAGTTCCTCGGCGTACACATCACTGACAATCTGAAATGGTCCACACAGACAGTGTGGCGAAGAAGGCGCAACAGCGCCTCTTCAACCTCAGGAGAAATTTGGCTTGGCACCTAAAACCCTCACAAACTTCTACAGATGTACAATTGAGAGCATCCTGTTGGGCTGTATCATCGCCTGGTACGGCAACTGCGCCGCAGGGCTCTCCAGAGGGTGGTGTAGTCTGCCCAACGCATCACCGGGGGCAAACTACCTGCCCTCCAGAACACCTACAGCACCAGATGTCACAGGAAGGTCAAAAAGATCATCAAGGACAACAACCACCAGGGCCACTGCCTGTTCACCCCATTATCATCCAGAAGGTGAGGTCAGTACAGGTGCAGCAAAGCTGGGACCAAGATACTGAAAAACAGATTCTATCTCAAGGCCATCAGACTGCTAAATAGCCATCACTAGGCAACTTCCACCCGGTTACGTAACCCTGCACCTTAGAGGCTTCTGCCCTATATACATAGACTTGAAATCACTGGCCACTTTAATATTGGAACACTAGGTCACTTTAATGATGCTTACATATTTTTGCTTTACTCATACTGTATTTTAGTCTATGCCACTCCCACATTGCTCATCCTAATATTTATATATATATATACACACACACACACACACACACACACACACCTTAATTCCATTCTTTTACTTTTAGGTTTTTGTGCATTGTTAGAGACATTGCTGCACTGATGGAGCTAGAAACACAAGCATTTTGGTACACCCGCAAAAACATCTGCTAAACATGTGTATGTGACGAATAAAATGTGATTTGATTTCACAACAGCTTATAGGGATTCTAATAAAATACCAATACTATTCATTCCGCCGATTGTTGAAAGAGCGTTTCTTAAAATGGAAGCAAACGGAACGGTGATAAAAATATCTGAATTTGTCTAATAGAAATTCCCATTTGCAACTGTTTCACTAATGATTACCTCCTAGATCAGCTACATGCAGGCAAGAGTGTGCAAGGCGGTATTGAATGTGTCACTCTCTGTCACCTTGATTACTCAAAATTCTCTACGTTGTAAACTTTCGTTCGTAGGCTAGGTTGTAGCAACCTCATGATGGGTACAGGGAAAATTCAAGTATCATGTAATAGCCTAAACCTATCGATGTTACATTGAGCTGGGTGAATGGAATATGAATGACAGTCATCCAATATGCTGTAATAGAAATAAGACCATGCTGATAAAAAAAATAATTATCCCCCTCATCTTAAAACGGCACCAACCACCACTGATTCCTACATATTTTTTTTTTTTACATTAACCTAATAAAAACATTTAAGTCATGTTGAAAACACATTCTGAGTGGTAGATCTCGGCTTGCTTTTTGACTGTGAAAGTGATCTTGACTCAGAAAAGGTTGGTGACTACAGGTCTAGATTAAACTAGATAAAATATCGATGGAGGTACCTGTCTGGGCTCTGGGTGTGTCATTCAGGTGGATGATGTCAAAGTGGACCTGCTCACAGGTCTTGACAGGGGTCTGTAACCTGCTCACACCCACACACACCTGTGGCAACTCCTCTTTCTCCAGGACAAGCAGTTCGAAGATGGGGAGGGTTTCTGGGAGACTCACAGCGATATGCTGAGAGGGAGAGGAGAAAGCGGAACGGAAGAATGCTTTGTGATGCTTTTCTATTTAAAAAAAACACAATGCTAACATTGTACAGAGATGCATTGGGAATACACACCTTGAGTTGCATGAACTTCTGCAGGGGCTCGTACCACAGCAGTAGGACAAGGCCAGTTGGTACAACAGCACACAAAAATGTGCTGTCAGTGTACGGGTTACGCACTGAGAAGAATAGATAAGGCAGAAGATAGAGATGTCATCTCAGTCATAAAGACGGTACACTCCATTTTTGACTAAAATAACATGTTCCTTACCAACGCTGCAGCGTCGACAGCCTTTGGTGTCTGGTATCTTTCCAGACACAGAAAACTTTCTACAGAGAAAACACATTAACATTACCTATTTATAAAAAAAAAATGTATGTACAATTTCCAGGATAATTTCCCTTCCTCTTATGCTAATATCAGTGAAAAGCAACGATGCTTGGGTATTTTCTCTACGGCCTCTCTCTGCCCAGGGGTGGGGTGTCCCTACCTTGAGTTGATCCTCTCTGTGAGGCGGTGGGTGTTGATGGACAGGTGGCCCTGCCTCTTCGGCAGGTGTCTGCGCTGATCAAACAGGGTGGTCAGCCTCTGGGAGCACAGCTGCGATGATTTCCCTGTGGAGCACAAAGACAGTAAACACACGTCTAGATAGAACACACTGTATTAGGGTGTGTTGTCATTGTTGCTGGTGTGAGGAACACTGAGGGCCCTACCTGAGATAGACATTAGCACATTGTTCATGACATACAGCCAGCTGCACCTCTGTGGTAATAACTGAAATACACAGAAAAGCTTTTTAAAAACAGACTGGTAGAAAAACTTTTTTTTTTTTTACCTTTGTTTTACATTTTTGTACAATTGGTGTTAACGTGATGGTACCTTCTCCATTGTGTCCTCATGGAGCTCGTTGAGGTTCAGGGTGTAGATGCCCTCCTCTGTCCCCAGGATGAGGTGTTGATCTGAGGGAGGATAGTCAGATATTCTCCCCAAGCTATGACTGGTTTGACAGAAGCTCTATTGACTGATTGTTATCCTTTATAGCCTGCGCTTACCTTTAGTCTTTGGCAGGACCCATGTGACAGCACAGTGGATATTTAATGGACAGCCATTAAACACCTTGGAAAAACAGGCCCCCATCTAGAAAAGATTGTGTGGTTCAATATGTATAATTTCAATGCGTTATTTTCTTATTGGTAGCTATATCTCCAGACATCTTGACTTACATGGACTTTGGGTGTTGGTGGAAGTCCATGGCAATCACCTCTCTGAAGAAAAACAAATTCCACAGAATTATCAGTCATAATTTTTGCACAAGAGATGCATTTAAGAGGTGTGTCAGTAACTTGTCTGATGGTGACTCACCGAGTCCTCTGTTTTCCTCCTGAGGGTGCTCCATTCTGGAGACAGTGGGGGCTGCTGGGCCTTGGCCGCCGTCTTTCCCGGCCTCTGTCCAGACCCATCAGTGCAGTATAGTGTCTCAGGATGATGGATTTGAGCCTTTTCTAAAAATTGGTCATGCAGATTGACATAATTAGTAGTTGATGTCATTACCTTTACACAATGACTTCATAGATTGTTTTAGTTAGTGTTTCTGTGTGTACAGGATGTGTTGCGTGTGAGTGGATGCTTCACCTTCAGAGGGAGAGTAGCAGTTGAAGAGAGAGGGGTCAGCCAGGGTGGGGTCTGTGAATGGAGGTGTGACAGTGGGAGGGGTGGAGTCACAATTGCCAGCGCATTCTATGGGGCTAGTAGTGTCAGTGGACAGGGGGATGGTATGCCTTGGGGCAGGACTGAGGACCCCACTCCTCTTCACTGTGCCACATTTATCCATAT
Source organism: Salmo trutta (assembly GCF_901001165.1). NCBI lineage: Eukaryota > Metazoa > Chordata > Actinopteri > Salmoniformes > Salmonidae > Salmo > Salmo trutta. The sequence continues at coordinate 48,751,517 of NC_042975.1, forward strand.
CATCATCATCATCTTCAGGAGAGTGCTGCAACAGATGAACACAGACGCTGGTGCGGTTCCAAAGAAACAGTGTGGAGTGCCTGAGAGGATAAGATAATACAGTCTGTAGTTCCCCCTCACCTCAGCAGAGGGCGCTCTCTTGACGGTTAACCTCCTGCAATGGATATCAAACAGACCATGTTATGGGAATTAAACATGTGTAGTGATTTGGATGTGCAGTATTGTTTTGAATTCCAGATGTGCAGAATTGTTTTGAATTCCTTTGCATTCAGCTTACTTGGTTTGTTGGTTTGTTTGTAATGGGAATTATATTTTGTTCCCTTTTGCCTTTGGTGTGTTATTGGTAATGCAGGTAAGTGCTATAAAGAGATGTATGTAGATGGTTTTATAGCCTCACCTTTCAAGCAATGCTTCCTCAACACACTCCAGTAGACTCCTGCACCTCAAATGTAGAGTAGATTAAGTTATTACTGCCTTCATTTGTAATTTATTACGGCCGATTTGTCATAGGAAGTAAAATAAACCATAGCTTACGAGGAGTTCTTTTCATCTCCTGTAATGCTCCATTCGTCATATGATCCCTGTTGGGGAAAATATATTTATGTACTGACAATTTGACAAATCAATGTATTGTTTTTCTATGTTGAACATGACGTTCATATAAAAACAGAGGTTAGACACAGATGATAGGCTACTCACCAGGTCAGGAGAGGGGTCAGTCTCCTTCCTCATGGGAGGGCCAAATTTTAGCAGATCAACTGGGGAAAAAAAGAGAGTCACAATCCCCACATATACAGTACCAGTCAAAAATTTGGACACACCTACTCATTCAAAGGTTTCTCTTTATTTAAAAAAAAAACTATTTTCAACATTGTAGAATAATAGTGAAGACATCAACACTATGAAATAACACATATGGAACCATGTAGAAACCAAAAAAAAGCATTAAAAAAATTCAAAATATATTTTATAGTTTGAGATTCTTCAAAGTAGCCACCCTTTTGCCTTGATGACAGCTTTGCACGCTCTTGGCATTCTCTCAACCAGCTCCATGAGGTAGTCACCTGGAATGTGTTTCAATTAACAGGTGTGCCTTGTTACAAGTTAATATGTGGAATTTCTTTCCTTCTTAATGCGTTTAGCCAATCAGTTGTGTTGTGTCAAGGTAGGGGTGGTATACAGAAGATAGACCTATTTGGTAAAAACCAAGTCCACATTATGGCAAGAACAGCTCAAATAACCAGAGAGAAACGACAGTCCATCATTACTTGATGACATGAAGGTTAGTCAATGTGGAACATTTCAAGAACTTTGAAAGCTTCTTCAAGTGCAGTTGTAAAAACCATCAAGCGCTATGATGAAACTGGCTCTCATGAGGACCACCACAGGAAAGGAAGACCCAGAGTTACCTCTGCTGCAGAGGATAAGTTCACTTCAGTTACCAGCCTCAGATTGCAACCCAAATAAATACTTCAGAGGTCAAGCAGACAAACACATCTCAACATCAACTGTTCATGGTGAAACTTCTGCAAAGAAACCACTACTAAAGGTCACCAATAAGAGACTTGCTTGGGCCAAGAAACACGAGCAATGGGCATTAGGCCGGTGGAAATCTGTCCTTTGGTCTGAGGAGTCCAAATTTGAGATTTTTGGTTCCAACCACAGTATCTTTGTGAGACGCAGAGTAGGTGAACGGATGATCTCTGCATATGTAGTTCCCACCGTGAAGCATGGAGGAGGTGGTGTGATGGTACTTATTTAGAATTCAAGGAACACACACACAACCAGCATGGCTACCACAGCATTCTGCAGCGATACATCATTGTTTCTCAACAGGACAATGACCCAACACACCTCCAGGCTGTGAAAGGGATATTTGACCAAGAAGGAGAGTGATGGAGTGCTGCATCAGATGACCTGGCCCCCACAATCACCCGACCTCAACCCAATTGAGATGGTTTGGGATGAGTCGGACTGCAGAGTGAAGGAAAAGCAGCCAACAAGTACTCAGCATATGTGGGAACTCCTTCAAGACTGTTGGAAAAGCGTTCCAAGTGAAGCTGGTTGAGAGAATACCAAGAGGGTGCAAAGCGGTCATCAAGGCAAAGGGTGGATACTTTGAATAATCTAAAATATATTTTGATTTGTTTAACACTTTTTTGGTTACTACATGATTCCATATGTGTTATTTCATAGTGTTGAAATCTTCACTATTTTTCTACAATGTTGAAAATAGTAAAAATAAAGAAAAACCCTTGAATGAGTTGGTGTCCAAACTTTTTACTGGTACTGTACATATAATACAGAATAACACCTTTAAAATATTGAATACTGTACTAGAAAATCCTCCTCAATTTCATCATCATTTTTTGTTATGAAAATTATATGAGATACCAGTAAACAAAAACACACACTTGTTCTAAAACTACTCTCATTTTATTTGAGTGGATGCTCAGTCTCGGTGCCAGTGACAATCCCCTTGTGTCCTGACCTTGGCTGCTTGCCCCTGCATGTGGTAATGCTACGTCGGCCATAACAATGGCTCATCAGTAATTCCAGAGTCTTTGAGAAGCTGTGGATGCTAGGATCTGAGAGTTACTCACACTGCTCCTCAGACTGAGTCCTCTGGACCGACAGGGGTTTCCCTAAGGACTGGATCTTATCAGGGAATGCACTGCATGTCTGCAAACCCACACATACACAGTAGTATACAGGCCATTAGTGACGTATTTATCTTAGTAGTACTAATCCACATAGTACAGTGTTGTGCCCAAGCATACATCTTAGGACAGGAGAGGAGAGCTCACCTCAAGATCACTCTCATCCATAGTGTGTGAAGTTTGCAGAACAGGGTTGTTGGCCATGTCCAGCAGTTCAATGGCCAGGGTCCTGGTCAGCCGCTGACTCACAAAGGGGTGCTGAGAAGAAAACAGGTCATGTGGGGAGTGTCGGTCACCTAAAGGACTATGTTTAGAAACTACGTATAGTTTCTGCACTAGGGACATACAGTGCCTTTGGAAAGTAATCAGACACTACTTTCTCCACATTTTGTTACAGCCTTATTCTAAAATGCATTTTAATTCAGCTCTCTACACACACACACACACACACACAATACCCCATAATGACAAAGCAAAATGTTTTGCAAATGTACTAAAAATGCAACATTTACGTAAGTATTCAGACCCTTTGCTATGAGACTTTAAATTGAGCTCAGAAGCATCCTGTTTCCATTGATCATCCTTGAGATGTTTCTACAACTTCATTGGAGTCCACCTGTCGTAAATTCAATTGACTGGACATGATTTGGAAAGGCACACACACGTCTATATAAAAGGTTCCATAGTTGACAGTTCATGTCAGAGCAAAAACCAAGCCATGAGGTTGAAGGAATTGTCCGTAGAGCTCCAAGACAGGACTGTGTCGAGGCACAGACATGGGGAAGGGTACCAAAAAATGTCTATAGCATTGAAGGTCCCCAAGAACACAGTGGCCTCCATCATTCTTAAATGGAAACAGTTTGGAACCACCTAGACTCTTCCTAGAGCTGGCCGCCCAGCCAAACAGAACAATCGGGGGAGAAGGGTCTTGGTCAGGGAGGTGACCAAGAACCCGATGGTCACTCTGACAGAGCTCCTCTGTGGAGATGGCTGTCCTTATGGAAGTTTCTTCCATCTCTGCAGCACTCCACCAATCAGGCCTTTATGGTAGTGACCAGACGGAAGCCACTCCTCAGTCAAAAGGCACATGACAGCCCACTTAGAGTTTGCCAAAAGGCACCTAAAGACTCTCAGACCATGAGAAACAAGATTCTCTGGTCTGAAGAAACCAAGATTGAACTCTTTGGCCTGAATGCCAAGCATGGTGGTGGCAGCATCATGAGGGAATAGTTTTCAGTGGCAGGGACTGGGAGACTAGTCAGGATCGAGGCAAAGATTAACGGAGCAAAGTACAGAGAGATCCTTGATGAAAACCTGCTCCAGAGCACTCAGGACCTCAGACTGGCGCAAAGGTTCACTTTGAACAGGACAACGACCTTAAGCACACAGCCAAGACAACGCAGAAGTGGCTTCAGGACAAGTCTCTGAATGTCCTTGAGTGGCCCAGCCAGAGCCGGACTTGAACCCGATCTAACATCTCTGGAGAGACCTGAAAATAGCTGTGCAGCGACGCTCCCTATCCAACCTGACAGAGATTGAGAGGATCTGCAGAGAAGAATGGAAGAAACTCCCCAAATACAGGTGTGCCAAGCTTGTAGCGTCATACTCAAAAAGACTTGAGGCTGTAATCGCTGCCAAAGGTGCTTCAACAAAGTACTGACTAAAAGGTCTAAATGCTTACGTAAATGTGACATTTCTGTTTTTTTATTTTTCATAAATTAGCAAAAATGTTTAAAAAAAAATATATATGTTTTTGCTTCGTCATTATGGGGTATTTTGTGTAGATTGATGAGGGGGGAAAAAACTATTTACAAAATTTTAGAATAAGGCTGTAACCTAACAAAAATGTGGAAAAAGTCAAGGAGTCTGAATACTTTCCAAAGGCACTGTAAATTCGACAGGTTTTTATTAACTTTGATGCCATCTTCTTGTTCGCCTGAAAAGGATGGAACTCTGAGGTAGTACCTGTAACAACTTCTCTGCAGTGGGCCTTTTGCGAGGGTTCTTGGTGAGGGATACTTTCACAAAGCTGTGAAAGTCAACGGACCTAAAACAGGAGAGAGAACACTGGTTATTACCACAGGGGCTAATGGGCTCCTAGACACACAGTGACATTTATATTATTCATTTGTATTTATTATCATTTTATTGGCCCTTCCCTTCAGAGGACAACATGTGCTTTGTTTTAGTATTTTGTTACATATACATTATTCCTACATAACCTTATACACAGCATTACATGTCAGAAATACATTTTGATATACACATTAAATGGTACTCAGACATATCCAGTATACATGATATGGTGTTTTCGGATCTTGAGCATTTAAATCGCACCCCTCAGCAACTCGTTTTTTTTAGTATCAATCAGTATATTTGAGTTTAACTATAATATTTGCTGTAATATCTGTTCTGGCTTTCAGGAGGATGATATTTAAATTGTAACCAGCTTTGTATGGCGTGTTTGAAAAAAAAAAAAAAAAAGGCGATACTTTGAACAAGGTTTCATTTTCAATTAACCGACAAGGAGAACTTGTAATCTGGATAAAGGCAAAAAGGCAATTTTTGAACAAAGGATGAGCCAGATAATCTACTGGAGAAGCAGTTTGGGTTTAACTTTTGCAGAAAGAGGTTTAATGCATTATCATTTTAGCCTCTCATACTCGTTCGTATTCATTACATAAATACATTATTAGTTATGTAGCTCATTTTACTTTTTAATTGTAAACTAACTTCTACCATTTGGACTTGTCCTTCAGTTTGGGAGGCTGGAAGCTGCCCTTTGACATCACCATCAAGGCCCTGGGGGGATAAAATAAATAAATAAATCAAAATCTCATAACAATAACTTGTTGTGCAACATGCTGCAGTGATCATTATCCAAATCTGATCTGTTAATATGAGTGGATACAAGAACTAGATTTAACTTACAACATTGTTATGACAGAATCTGTATAATTATAATTATGAGAGGTGACATCCCAGCAACTGTGCCCTCACCTCATTGGGTGCAGGTCAAACATTGGAGGCTGAAGCTCTGCCAGCTCAATAGCGGTGATGCCCACTGCCCAGATGTCACATAGCTGGTTGTACCCGCCTTTCTTCTCCACTGCTGCCACCTCGGGTGCCATCCTAGAAGAGCAACGCTGTCCGTGGATAACTGTGGTAAACCATGATAATGGGCCTTGTTTTGGTGCCATGGATGGACTTAGATCACTCACCAGTAAGGCGTGCCTATGAAGGACTTCCTCTTGGCAACTGAGGCATTGATCTCAGCTGCAACGCCAAAATCCGCTGGAGGGAAACGATGGCGTGAGAGGTGGAGACAAATATTTGAGTAAATCAAAAAATATATATAAATCAGGGACTGGGTGTGTCCAAGGGCAGTGGTGTAAAGTAAAAATACTTTAAAGTACTAGTTAAGTAGTTTTTTTGGGTATCTGTACTTTACTATTTTTGACCATTTTTACTTTACTACATTCCTGAAGAAAATAATGTACTTTTTACTCCATATATTTTCCCTGACACCCAAAAGTACTCGTTACATTTTGAATGCTTAGCAGGACAGGAAGATGGTCCAATTCATACACTTATCAAGAGAACATCCCTGGTCATCCCTACTGCCTCTGATCTGACAGACCCACTAAACACAAATGCTTCATTTGTAAATTATGTCTGAGTGTAAGAGTGTGCCAGCCCCTGGCTATCCGTAAATACATTTTAAAAAATACAAGAAAATGGTGCCGCCTTGTTTGCTTAATATTAGGAGTTTTAGCAATTACATTTACTTTTGATACTTAAGTATATTTAAAACCAAATACTTTTACTCAAGTAGCATTTTTCTGGATGATTTTTACTTGAGTCATTTTCTATTAAGGTATCTTTACTTTTACTCAAATATGACACGAGTACTTTTTCCACAACTGTCCACAGGAGAGGCAGAGAGGATATGTGAAAGTGAGTGACAGTGTGAGGGTGGAGGACAGTCACTGACCCAGTTTGACATCTCCTTGCGATGTTAGAAGAACGTTGGCTCCCTGTGAAGGACCCACATTGACACAATGAGTGCACCGTCTCACACTCTCCCATGAGGACAGTCTCAAGCTCCAAATACACAGAGACACATACATTTGCAAAACTACTTTCTCTAAGTAGTTCCAAAGCGCCAGACCAAATGATTCAATTCAGATGAGTGGTAGAGCGAATTGTTTACACGTTTTATTTCCAACAGGATTCTATACATTACCTTTATGTCTCTATGCATTTTCCCGGTCTCATGTAAGTGACGCAGTCCCTGCAAACACAGAAAATCCAATGACAGTGGCATCTCAGGGCAACAGTCAAACATGACGTTTACGAATTTACAATGTAAATAAATGTTACATCCAAACGGAAAGTTTCACAATAGAAAACTGTTAAACGCTTTATCCAATGAATAACGCTGCATATCATTTCATTCTTACCTGTAGTGTTTCCCTGCACACATATGCAATCTGCCTCTCATTCAGGGGGCCAGTAGCTATGGAAACGTAACAATTAAGTGTGTCATTCAAAAAAAAGACAATATGAGGGACACAGTAACTGGTTGAATCTTTACTTGAAACACTGGATGATGCCATTCATATACATTATCTATCAGGGTGGGTGTTAGGGGGATGATGTTCCCCCTACTGTACCATGATAAATGTCCTGCAGGGAACCTCCTCCGCAGTATTCCATGCAGATCCACAGCTTGTTATTTCTACCGAAAGGAAGAGGCGCACCGTTAAAGGAATAGGTCTGAGTTTCATATCACGTTTTAACGTTTGATCGCAGAACAAACCTGAAGTAGCTGCCGAAATAGGCCACGATGTTCTTGTGAGTGCATTCTTTAATCATGGTGATCTCCTGTTGGATAGATGAGATATCGTCACCTGAAAAGAGAGAGGAGCAAACTGATTTATATTCAGGAATACTGTGATAATGTGATGAAGATAAAAAAAACACAACCGTACTTTGGGATAAATAGCCTACCAGGATCCAGTTTTACAACTTTGATTGCAGATACCACAGACGTCTTGATGTCTCGGGCCTATAGAGAAGAGAGAGTACAAAAAAGTTGAACGTTTTCCTGATCATTTGACATTGCGATTTCATTTTTTTTGTTGCTGCGAATGTTATGGGTACTGGCATGACCGTTCAAGTCATGAGGGCCACGGACTCAGTTATAAAATGGGAAAACGAATAATAGCCGACCACACATCAAGTTGAAAGTACTTCTAGATATATTAGATTTAAACCAGGGTTTTAGTCACTTTGAACCAAACGGAAACAAACTTAACAAAAACTGCGAGGGAACTAGCTGAATTTGTCAGATAGAAACTCTCATTTTCGTTGCGTTACGCAACTTTGTGGGATAATGATTACACCTCAGCCGATTAAGTATCCTATTTGAGGGCCTCGTGCTCACACTTTGTTTTCCACTGGTAAAACATGGGTGATAAGGGGAAGTACACCCTTACTGTATGTCTACAGATCATACAGACACAGTGATTATGTTACCAAGCAAAGCAGTGAAAGGACATGTGGGAACTGAGGCCCTTGTCAGCTACCCTTGAAAAAAAAAAAAAAAACATCTGATATGGAGCGGTGCTCACTTCCTGTTTTTTACTACAGAAACAAAGACTTCCTGTGATGAAAGTCACGTAAAAGTAATGTATATTATGCAGCAGAACTTTTACATCCTCGACTAAATGAAACTATTATTGCTAATCTCAGCTCAAGATCACTCTCAAGACATGACTTAGGCAACTAATCCATCTATTATTTTATGATGATTTTTATATATTTTTTTTACAGAAATCTTTCCCATACTTTACAAGGGTTTCTTGGGTATGCCACAGTGAAAATTATAGACTATATTTGCTGGCCATGACAAATATCAGAGTTTAGGTCAGGGTTCTGGCCTGGGTGTGTACAGTGAGTTTCTCACGGTTTTGACATAACTTCCTTTCTCAACAAATTTTTGGTTTCCTGTTACCAACTGCTACTACCAAGGCGCCATCTCACATAACCACAAACTCAATGCAGTATAGAACAGAAAAAAACTCATTAACTTTATTTGGTGTGCTGGAGCTTTAAAAAAATTATGTAAAAAAACAACAAAAAAAAACAAAAAAAAAACACACATGATCATATACAGTGCATTTGGAAAATATTCAGACCCCCCCTTACACACAATACCCCATAAAAGAAAAACAGATTTATGAAAAACAGATTTATGGAATATATATATATATATATATATATATATATATATATATATATATATATATATACACACACACACACACAGCTCAAAAAAAATAAAGGGAACACTTAAACAACACAATGTAACTCCAAGTCATTCACACTTCTGTGAAATCAAACTGTCCACTTAGGAAGCAACACTGATTGACAATACATTTCACATGCTGTTGTGCAAATGGAATAGACAACAGGTGGAAATTATAGGCAATTAGCAAGACACCCCCAATAAAGGAGTGGTTCTGCAGGTGGTAACCACAGACCACTTCTCAGTTCCTATGCTTCCTGGCTGATGTTTTGGTCACTTTTGAATGCTGGCGGTGCTTTCACTCTAGTGGTAGCATGAGACGGAGTCTACAACCCACACAAGTGGCTCAGGTAGTGCAGCTCATCCAGGATGGCACATCAATGCGAGCTGTGGCAAGAAGGTTTGCTGTGTCTGTCAGCGTAGTGTCCAGAGCATGGAGGCGCTACCAGGAGACAGGCCAGTACATCAGGAGACGTGGAGGAGGCCGTAGGAGGGCAACAACCCAGCAGCAGGACCGCTACCGCCGCCTTTGTGCAAGGAGGAGCACTGCCAGAGCCCTGCAAAATGACCTCCAGCAGGACACAAATGTGCATGTGTCTGCTCAAACGGTCAGAAACAGACTCCATGAGGGTGGTATGAGGGCCCGACGTCCACAGGTGGGGGTTGTGCTTACAGCCCAACACCGTGCAGGATGTTTGGCATTTGCCAGAGAACACCAAGATTGGCAAATTCGCCACTGGCGCCCTGTGCTCTTCACAGATGAAAGCAGGTTCACACTGAGCACATGTGACAGACGTGACAGTCTGGAGACACCGTGGAGAATATTCTGCTGCCTGCAACATCCTCCAGCATGACCGGTTTGGCGGTGGGTCAGTCATGGTGTGGGGTGGCATTTCTTTGGGGGGCCGCACAGCCCTCCATGTGCTCGCCAGAGGTAGCCTGACTGCCATTAGGTACCGAGATGAGATCCTCAGACCCCTTGTGAGACCATATGCTGGTGCGGTTGGCCCTGGGTTCCTCCTAATGCAAGACAATGCTAGACCTCATGTGGCTGGAGTGTGTCAGCAGTTCCTGCAAGAGGAAGGCATTGATGCTATGGACTGGCCCGCCCGTTCCCCAGGAGATCCCTCAGAAGACCATCTGCCACCTCATCAGGAGCATGCCCAGGCGTTGTAGGGAGGTCATACAGGCACATGGAGGATAGTCTCACACACACACACACTACTGAGCCTCATTTTGACTTGTTTTAAGGACATTACATCAAAGCTGGATCAGACTGTAGTGTGGTTTTCCACTTTAATTTTGAGTGTGACTCCAAATCCAGACCTCCATGGGTTGATAAATTGGATTTCCATTGATTATTTTTGTGTGATTTTGTTGTCAGCACATTCAACTATGTAAAGATAAAAGTATTTATTAAGATTATTTCATTCATTCAGATCTAGGATGTGTTATTTTAGTGTTCCCTTTATTTTTTTGAGCAGTATATACATACATACACACACACACACACACACACACACACACACACACACACACATACATACATACATACATACATACATACATACCACACACACTGTTCAAAAGTTTGGGGTCACTTAGAAATGCCCTTGTTTTTGAAAGAAAAGCTATTTTTTTGTCCATTAAAATAACATCAAATTGATCATAAATACAGTGTAGACATTGCTAATGTTGTAAATGAGTATTGTAGCTGGAAATTGCAGATTTTTTATGGAATATCTATAGTCTACAGAGGCCCATTATTAGCAACAATCAATCCTGTGTTCCAATGGCACGTTGTGTTAGCTAATCCAAGTTTATCATTTTAAAAAGGCTAATTGATCATTAGAAAACCCTTATGCAATTATGTTAGCACAGCTGAAAACTGTTGTCTGACTAAAGCAGCAATAAAAGTTTATTTTTTAAACTGTCCCTCTTTAGAGTGTCTGGTGAATCAGCATTTGTGGGTTTGATTACAGGTTCAAAATGGCCCGCCATACACCAGTCTCAACGTCAACAGTGAAGAGGCGATTTAAAAGATTAAGATGGGCAAAAGAACAGACACTGGACAGAGGAATTCTTCCTAGAAGGCAAGCATTCTGGAGTCGCCTTTTCACTGTTGACGTTGAGACTGGTCTTTTGCAGGTACTATTTAATGAAGCTGCCAGTTGAGGACCAGTGAGGCGTCTGTTTCTCAAACTAGACACTCTAATGTACTTGTCCTCTTGCTCAGTTGTGCACCGGGGCCTCCCACTCCTCTTTCTATTCTGGTTAGAGACAGTTTGTGCTGTTATGTGAAGGGAGTAGTACACAGCGTTGTACAAGATCTTCAGTTTCTTGCATGGAATAGCCTTCATTTCTCAGAACAAGAATAGACTGACGAGTTTCAGAAGAAGGTTCTTTGTTTCTGGCCATTTTGAGCCTGTAATCGAACCCACAAATGCTGATGCCCCAGATACTCAACTAGTCTAAAGAAGGCCAGTTTTATTGCATCTTTAATCAGAACAACAGTTTTCATAATCGCAAAAGGGTTCTCTAATGATCAATTAGTCTTTTAAAATAAACTTGGATTAGCTAACACAACGTGCCATTGGAACAAAGGTGTGATGGTTGCTGATAATGGGCCTCCGTATGCCTATGTAGATATTCCATAAAAAAGTTGCTGTTTCCAGCTACAATAGTTATTTACAACATTAACAATGTCTACACTGTACTTCTGATCCAGTTGATGTTATTTTAAAATGGACAAAAAAAAACATTTTCAAGTGACCCCAAACTTTTGAACGGTAGTGTGTGCATGCATGTACACACACGTCAAAAGTTGACACACCTACTCATTCAAGGGTTTCTCTTAATTTTTTACATTGTAGAATAATATTGAAGACATCACAACTATGAAATAACACATATGGAACCATGTAGTAACCAAAAATATATATTTTAGATTCTTTAAAAGTAGCCACCCTTTGCCTTGATGACAGCTTTGCACACTCTTGGCATTCTTTCAAACAGCTTCATGAGGTAGTCACCTGGAATGCATTTCAATTAACAGGTGTGCCTTGTTAAAAGGTAATTTGAGCCAATCAGTTGTGTTGTGACAAGGTAGTGGTGGTATACAGATGGTCTTTTACCAAATAGGGCTAAGGCCATATTATGGCAAGAACAGCACAAATAAGCAAAGAGAAACAACAGTCCATCATTACTTGAAGACATGAAGGTCAGTCAATCCGGAACATTTCTAAAACTTTGAAATGTTCTTCCTGTGGCAGTCATGAGGACCGCCACAGGAAAGGAAGAACCAGAATTACCTCTGCTGCAGAGGATAAGTTCATTCGAGTTAACTGCACCTCAGATAACAGCCCAAATAAATGCTTCACGGAGTTCAAGTAACAGACACATCTCAACATCAACTGTTCAGAGGAGACTGCGTGAATCAGGCCTTCATGGTCGAATTGCTGCAAAGAAACCACTACTAAAGGACACCAATAAGAAGAAGAGACTTGCTTGGGCCAAGCAACACAAGCAATGGACATTAGACCAGTGGAAATCTGTCCTTTGGTCTGATGAGTCCAAATTTGCGATTTTTGGCTCCAACCGCCGTGTCTTTGTGAGACGCAGAGTAGTTGAATGGATGATCTCAGCATGTGTGGTTCCCACCGTGAAGCATGGAGGAGAAGGTGCTATAGTGTGGGGGTGCTTTGCTGGGGACACTGTTGGTGAATTATTTAGAATTCAAGGCACACTTAACCAGCATGGCTACCACAGCATTCTGCAGCGATACGCCATCCCATCTGGTTTGCACTTAATGGGACTATCCATTTGTTTTTCAACAGGACAAAACACACCTCCAGGCTGCGTAAGGGCTATTTGACCAAGAAGGAGAATGATGGAGTGCTGCATCCGATGACCTGGCCTCCACAAATCACCCAACCTCAACCCAATTGAGATGGTTTAGGATTCATTGGACCACAGAGTGAAGGAAAAGCAGCCAACAAGTGCTCAGCATATGTGGAAACTCCTTTAAGACTGTTGGAAATGCATTCCAGGTGAAGCCGGTTGAGACAATGCCAAGAGTGTGCAAAGCTGTCATCGAGGCAAAAGGTGGCTACTTTCAATAATTGCTTGATTAGTTTAACAGTTTGTGGTTACTACATGATTCCGTATGTGTTATTTCATAGTTCTGATGTCTTCACTATTATTCTACAATGTAGAAAACAGTAAAAATAAAGAAAAACCCTTGAAGGAGTAGGTGTGTCCAAACTTTTGGCTGGTACTGTATACAGTTGAAGTCGGACGTTTACATACACTTAGGTTGGAGTCATTAAAACTCGTTTTTCAACCACTCCACAAATTTCTTGTTAACAAACTATAGTTTTGGCAAGTCAGTTAAGACATCTACTTCGTGCATGACACACACACACACACACACTTGAAGTCGGAAGTTTACATACAACTTTGCCAAATACATAAAAAAATAACACCACCCTACTTATATCTATTTAGTCCTTCCTCAGGCCAACATCCTGAAAAGACGAGACACCACCATTTAACACACCCTGTAACTCTTCCGACATCAAGTCTCGCACACCCAAATACCTCTCTGCAGCTGCCACCACAACTTCAATTGTCTGCGTCTTAAGTTCCATCCCTTCAGTACAGTTGATAACCATTACTATAAATGCCAAAAATCCAGTCTTACTGAAACATATCACTTGTTGATTTATACCTCTGTACTGGTACAGATCTACTACTCACACCACTCCTCTCAGGATCCCTCCCCACTGAACCATCTTCCTCTACTTTCTTCACTGTCTCAGCATATGACAACTTCTGCACTACTCTAACCCTGGAAACCTGAACCTGCCTCTCTTTCACACGGGACATTTCTGATCCCCAGCCCCATGGGCACCCCTACAATTAACACATACCACTACTTTCCCCAATGGTACACGTTCCTTTGTCTCATGCCCTTCTGCACACCTAGGAACCTTCCCCCTACACACTGCTGCCACATGCCCATAAGCTTGACACCTGTAACAACGTAATATGTATTTCGGCACAAAAGCTCATACAGGAAACTTATATATAACCTCACTTTGTCGGGCAAAGACAAGACCAAAACTCAAAAGAACTGTCTGCGTCGCCACCCTGTCTGCGTCGCATCAAACATCACAAACACCGGCAATCTTCCCCTTCAGCTGGTTAACTTTTACATTTATGGCTACCCCAGTAATCACTCCTTTCAGTGGCACCCTTTTCTTCCAGTGGGTCAGAAGTTCACATACACTCAATTAGTATTTAGTAGCATTGCCTTTAAATTGTTTAACATGGGTCAAACGTTTTGGGGAGCCTTTCACAAGCTTCCCACAATAAGTTGTGTGATTTTCGGCCCATTCCTCATGACAGAGCTGGTGTAACTGAGTCAGGTTTGTAGGCCTCCTTGCTTGCACACGCCTTTTCAGTTCTGCCCACACATTTTCTATAGGATTGAGGTCAGGGCTTTGTGAAGGCCACTCCAATACCTTGACTTTGTTGTCCTTAAGCCATTTTGCCACAACTTTGGAAGTATGCTTGGGGTCATTGTCCATTCGGAAGACCTATTTGCGACCAAGCTGTAACTTCCTGACTGATGTCTTGAGATGTTGCTTCAAAATATCCACATAATTGTCCTCCCTCATGATGCCATCTATTTTGTGAAGTGCACCAGTCCCTCCTGCAGCAAAGCAACCCCACAACATGATGCTGCCACACCCGTGCTTCACGATTGGGATGGTGTTCGACTTGCAAGCATCCCCCTTTTTCCTCCAAACATAACAATAGTCATTTTGGCCAAACAGTTCTATTTTTGTTTGTCAGACCAGAGGACATTTCTCCAAAAAGTACGATCTTTGTCCCCATGTGCAGTTGCAAACCGTAGTCTGGATTTTAATGGCGGTTTTGGAGCAGTGGCTTCTTCCTTGCTGAGCGGACTTTCAGGTTATGTTGATTTAGGACTTGTTTTATTGTGGATATAAATACTTTTGTACCTGTTTCCTCCAGCATCTTCACAAGGTCCTTTGCTGTTGTTCTGGGATTGATTTGCACCTTTTGCACCAAAGTACGTTCATCTCTAGGAGACAGAACGCGTCTCCTTCCTGAGTGGTATGATGGCTGCGTGGTCCCATGGTGTTTATACTTGCGTACTATTGTTTGTACAGATGAATGTGGTACCTTCAAGCATTTGGAAATTGCTCCCAAGGATGAACCAGACTTGTGGAGGTCTACAATTTTTTTTCTGAGGTCTTGGCTGATTTCTTTAGATTTTCCCATGATGTCAAGCAAAGAGGCACTGAGTTTGAAGGTAGGCCTTGAAATACATCCACAGGTACACCTCCAATTGACTCAAATGATGTCAATTAGCCTATCAGAATCTTATAAAGCCATGACATCATTTTCTGGAATTTTCCAAGCTGTTTAAAAGGCACAGTCAACTTAGTGTATGTAAACTTCTGACCCACTGGGAATGTGATGAAAGAAATAAAAGTTGAAATAAGTAATTCTCTCTACTATTATTCTCACATTTCACATTCTTAAAACAAAAGTGGTGATCCTAACTGACCTCACACAAGGACATTTTACTAGGATTAAATGTCAGGAATTGTGAAAAACAGTTTAAATGTATTTTGCTATGGTGTATGTAAACTTCTGACTTCAACTGTATATGAAATATCACAATACATAAGGATGCTGACCCTTTACTTAGTACTCTGTTGAAGCACCTTTGGCAGCGATTACAGCCTCAAATCTTCTTTGGTATGACGCTACAAGCTTGGCACACCTGTATTTGGGAAGTTTCTCCCATTCTTCTCTGCAGATCCTCTCATTCTCTGTCAGGTTGGATGGGGAGCGTCCCTGCACAGCTATTTTCAGGTCTCTCCAGAAATGTTAGATCAGGTTCAAGTCCGGGCGCTGGCTGGGCCCCTCAAGGAAATTCAGAGACTTGTCCCAAAGTCACTCCTGCGTTGTCTTGGCTGTGTGCTAGGGTCGTTGTCCTGTTGGAAGGTAAACCGTCACCCCAGTCTGAGGTCCTGAGCGCACTGGAGCAGGTTTTCATCAAGGATCTCTCTATACTTTGCTCCGTTCATCTTTCCCTCGATCCCAGTCCCTGCTGCTGAAAAACATCCCCACAGCATGATGCTGCCACCACCATGCTTCATCGTTGGGATGGTGCCAGGTTTCCTCCAGACATGATGCCTGACATTCAGGCCAAAGAGTTCAATCTTGGTTTCATCAGACCTGAGAATCTTGTTTCTCATGGTCAGAGTCCTTTAGGTGCCTTTTGGCAAACTCCAAGCAGGCTGTCATGTGCCTTTTACTGAGGAGTGGCTTCCGTCTGGCCACTCTACCATAAAGGCCTGATTGGTGGAGTACTGCAGAGATGGTTGTCCTTCTGGAAGGTTTTCCCATCTCCACAGAGGAACTCTGGAACTCTGTCAGAGTGACCATCCGGTTCTTGGTCACATCCCTGACCAAGGCCCTTCTCCACCTGATTGCTCAGTTTGCCAGCTCTAGAAAGAGTGATTCCAAACTTTTTTCACTTAAGAATGGAGGCCACTGTGTTCTTGGGGACTTTCAACGCTACCGACTTTTTTGTACCCTTCCCCAGATCTGTGCCGCGACACAATCCTGTCTCGGTGGTCTACGGACAATTCCTTCGACATCATGGCTTGGTTTTTGCTCGGACATCCTCTGTCAACTGTGGGACCTTATATAGACGTGTGTGCCTTTCCAAATCATGTCCAATCAATTGAATTTACCACAAGTGGACTCCAAGTTGTAGAAATATCTCAAGGATTATCAATGGAAATAGGATGCACCTGAGATCAATTTCGAGTCTCATAGCAAAGGGTTTGAATACTTATGTAAAGGTATTAGTTAATTAGTTAATATGTAAAGGTATTAGTTAAAAGCCTATTTCACTTTGTCATTATGGGGCTGTGTGTGTAGATTGAGGATTTTTTAAATACATCCATATTAGAATAAGGCTGTAAACGTAACAACATGTGAAAAACGTGAATGGGTCTGAATGAATACTTTCCGAATGCACTGTATACTTAAAGTAAAAGCTTAATCAGCATTTCCCTGAGCCTTGTTAGTCTCGTAAACCCGACCCTAGGCAAAAATCCAGTGGGAGGCAACAAGTCTGCCTAGCCCTAGGGAGACTAGAGCCATTCTGATGTTTAGCTCTGTGTTCATGACAACCCAACATCCAATACAGTTATGGAGAGAGACCATGCAGCATGCCTCCATTCACACATTGATGATACTAAGGATGGCGAAATATCACTTTTCTGGCAACATTATATCAGCAACAAAAAAAGTGTTTTAATCACAAAACAATTTCTAGCATTTTTTTAAGAAAACCATCACATTCTGTTTAACGTTGACGCAGTCAACATACGACTAATGCTATAAATTACCATCTATTCAAACAGGTATGTGTCTGCTCAGGTAATACAGTCATATGCAAAACAATCACAATTCAGGGGGATTGATGCATATCCAGAAGCCTACGAAGGAGACCTAAGTTTCACTAAAGTAAGAAAGAATAGAGCGTTGCGAATTTAAAATACCTTAAATACATCTCCGTATGTACCACTCCCGATTCGGTGAATCAACTCGTAGTCCTCCAACGGGTTCGAGTAGGAGACACCAATTGCCTCCATCGCAGCAACGTCTGCCTCGACTCGCGCTGTCTTTCGACTAATGTTGATTCCTGTCCAAATGTCTGCACTTCCTCAGCAACAAACCATCAGAGGCATAAACCGAAATACAAATGGCAGCTATTGCCTACAGCCTTGTTATGCTCAGTGAACGGCAGCCTACCAGTGCCATGGCATTTATGTAAATAATAAGGTATTGTTGTTGCTCCGGAATGAAGAAAATAATCCGCATTTGGTGTTTTTCACTGAAACAAAGCCCTGTCAAAAAAATGTCATTGTCCACCAGTTCGGTTATTGTTTTGTTGAAAGTTTTTTTTCTTTCAATTTCATAAAAACATCTCGCACGCACATGCCCAACGGGGTAGTAAACCCTCGCACGCACATGCCCAACGGGGTAGTAAGCCCTCGCACGCACATGCCCAACGGGGTAGTAAACCCTGGGGAGAGTTTACACTTGGGAGAACCCTTGTGGTGATTGATATGTTAATTGATTGATTTGTTGATTGACTGGGTGATTATTAAGTTTATTAAATAGATGTAGCAAAACTACGTGCATGGAAAATATATATTATGATTTATGAAAGAGAATCCACGGTGTATATGTGGTATAAGGCAACGATAATGGCTTCATTTGGAAACTATGACCGTATGGCTGGCAGGCAGCCTGGCGGTTAAACAGTTGGGCCAGTAACTGAATGGTTGCTGGTTCAAATCCCCGAGCCGACAGGGTGAAAAAATCGGTTGATGTGCCATCTGCCGATGTTAACCTTCATTGCTCTGGATAAGAGCGTCTGCTTAATGACAAAAATGTAAATTGAGAGACGTCAGCTTTATAGCAGTGATGACAATATATACCGGTGATGAAGATACGCCCCTCGTTGTGCTCTGAAATACATCATCGTTCTCCAAGCAGCAGGATATTATGGCAGCAAGATCTTGGATTTCATTTTTCAAAATCAGAGTCGGTTGGCAAAGAAATGCTAAACTGGGAATATCGGGGGAAATGCACTCTAGGGCAATACAACTGTTTTTCACAGCATTGCAACCACCTTTAATAGTTTGATGTATTTGTTTGTAATATTGTATTATTTATACCATTTATTTTGAAAGTTTACATAAATGCTCGTACGTTGAAAGTCATGGTGTAGGCTATATTCAAAGAAACACACTTTTAATAAAATACAACTATATGTTATTGGTTTACTCAATCTGCAAAATGTTAAATGGTCCCTTGTGCTAGGCAACGGGTTTAATACAGAGTGCTGGTGACTCCTTAATCCACCCACTCATTCACTGCAATGCAATACACTGTACAGTCATGGCCAAAAGTTTTGAGAATGACACAAATATTAATTTTCACAAAGTTTGCTGCTTCAGTGTCTTTAGATATTTTTGTCAGATGTTACTATGGAATACTGAAGTATAATTACAAACATTTCATAAGTGTCAAAGGCTTTTATTGACAATTACATGAAGTTGATGCAAAGAGTCAATATTTGCAGTGTTGACCCTTCTTTTTCAAGACCTCTGCAATCCACCCTGGCATGCTGTCAATTAAGTTCTGGACCACATCCTGACTGATGGCAGCCCATTCTTGCATAATCAATGCTTAGAGTTTGTCAGAATTTGTGGGTTTTTGTTTGTCCACCCGCCTCTTGAGGATTGACCACAAATTCTCAATGGGATTAAGGTCTGGGGAGTTTCCTGGCCATGGACCCAAAATATCGATGTTTTCAAAAGACAAGCTTTTTTCCGGATGCCCCAAACAATCGGAAAGGGGATTCATCAGAGAAAATTACTTTACCCCAGTCCTCAGCAGTCCAATCTCTGTATCTTTTGCAGAATATCAGTCTGTCCCTGATGTTTTTCCTGGAGAGAAGTGGCTTCTTTGCTGCCCTTCTTGACACCAGGCCATCCTCCAAAAGTCTTCACCTCACTGTGCGTGCAGATGCACTCACACCTGCCTGCTGCCATTCCTGAGCAAGCTCTGTACTGGCGGTGCCCGATCCCGCAGCTGAATCAACTTTAGGAGACAGTCCTGGCACTTGCTGGACTTTCTTGGGCGCCCTGAAGCCTTCTTCACAACAATTGAACCGCTCTCCTTGAAGTTCTTGATGATCCGATAAATGGTTGATTTAGGTGCAATCTTACTGGCAGCAATATCCTTGCCTGTGAAGCCCTTTTTGTGCAAAGCAATGATGACGGCACGTGGTTCCTTGCAGGTAACCATGATTGACAGAGGAAGAACAAGCACCACCCTCCTTTTGAAGCTTCCAGTCTGTAATTCGAAATCAATCAGCATGACTGTGTGATCTCCAGCCTTGTCCTTGTCAACACTCACACCTGTGTTAACGAGAGAATCACTGACAAGATGTCAGCTGGTCCTTTTGTGGCAGGGCATTTCAGCCCTGCCACAAAGGAAACTCCCCAGACCTTAATCCCATTGAGAACTTGTGGTCAATCCTCAAGAGGCGGGTGGACAAACAAAAACCCCACAAATTCTGACAAACTCCAATTATTGATTATGCAAGAATGGGCTGCCATCAGTCAGGATGTGGCCCAGAAGTTAATTGACAGCATGCCAGGGCGGATTGCAGAGGTCTTGAAAAGGAAGGGTCAACACTGAAAATATTGACTCTTTGCATCAACTTCATGTAATTGTCAATAAAAGCCTTTGACACTTATGAAATGCTTGTAATTATACTTCAGTATTCCATAGTAACATCTAACAAAAATAATATGAAGTGCTGCTGGATATGTACGACTGAGTAATTCCCATACCACTTTAGCTGAGACAGGTAGAAAAGTTTTCTCTTTACAAGCCAATATGTATCCATGTACAGTCTATTACAGTGCATTGCATTGGGGTATAGCGGAGGCGGAGTGAAAATCCAGCATGCGGCCGTGCAACATAGTCCTCCTCCAAAACTAACCATTTTTGGTTAGTAAAGATGCTACTGAGTATTTCCCATTCCACTTTAGTATTTAGTATTTCTTTAGTATTTCCCATTCCACTTTCAAACCATATTTTTTTTTTTGTTTTCAAAAAGTACTTATTGCCTTTTCTTTTTGTCACAATAAAATTGGCCATTGCTTAAATTACATTTTTCAATCCACATTGCAGTTTTGAAATGTTGGGTTTTTATTTTGAAAGATTCGACATTACCATATGAACGTGACGTCATTATTTGTGCTTGTGCCAGAATACTAAACAGAAAAACCATTTTCAAAACGACCAACGGGCGTGGGGAGTCAACTGAGCATCCATCTGTCATCCATAAAAAAAAAAGAGAGAGAATTTGGAGGACTTTGACCAGAACATACGTAGCTACGCAAATCGAATTTATTACGTTTATTTTGGTTGTCTCGTTAGAAATCATCACAAAAATGGCAGATCCGACGACACAGTCTGCCCAGATTTCGTCCGCTATGAACGCTTCATCGACGAAAGAATCCACATATTACGGTAGGACATTATTTATTTTTTTAAAGCGTTTTTGTGTTGAATGCAAACATTTTGACTTAGTTCGAGCTCAAGTTCAACCACCCTTGTATACATCGATGCAAGTTCGAACAATTGACGTGCGGGAAGATTTACTCGTTTGAGCAACGGTGCGTCTGACAGCAAGCTGGCTGACCTAGCAGCTAGCTAACGTTAGCAATTTCACAACAGGACACACATGTTGGCTAGCTAAGTAGAATAAAATACACTAATAACTAGCTAACTATAGATAAGGCCCTCTATATTTCGTTTAGCAGTGCAGCGAAATGCCCATACCATAAATAATTGGACCGTTTAAGACCAAAGAAAGCCTTTTGTATATTCGAGTAGCTGACGTTAACTCACAATAGGTCGTTTGTTCACTCAGCTGATCTCTGACCAGTGTTATTAGCAATGTAAGGTAACTATTGTATTTCGAATGTGTTGCAAGCTAACTAATACACTACCTACTTACTGAGGCTAAAGCAGCAAGCTTATTCAAATAAAATATTACTATAACATTAGCTAAAAGACTACTACTGACTGTAACGTTTTACTGCCACATTCATGAGTCAGACTCCTATGGATACATGAGAGATGCCTAACTAGATTGGGAAGAGCACACGCCCCTATTCGAATGTTTCTAATAGTCACCCTGCCTAAAAAGCATGGTTACCAGCCTTTTGCTTTCAATAATCAAAACCAACCTTGTCAGGTCAGTTAATTCCTCTTGGAAATAAGGATGCATTGCCCTGTTCTGGTTTTTAGACCACCTTTTGTTATACCAGTCACCTTTAGTTGTGTACAAGATCATCACTTATTACGTGTATGTGACCATTGTAATTGATGTAGCCTAGTCCTTTCTGAACTGGCAACATATTCACAGGTGAGGGGCCTTTAAAAAAAAAAATTCTCATCTTTATTTAACCAGGTGCCTACCTGGTTAAATAAAACTGCGACCTGGCCAAGATAAAGCAAAGCAGTGCGACAAAAACAACAGAGTTACACATGGGATAAACAAGCGTACAGTCATTAACACAATAGAAAAATATACCTACAGTATGTGCAAATGTAGTAAGATTAGGGAGGTAAGGCAATAAATAGGCCATAGAGGTGAAAGAATTACAATTTAGCATTAACACTGGAGTGATAGATGTGCAGATGATGATGTGCAAGTAGAGATACTGGGGTGCAAGAGAGCAAAATAAATAACAATATGGGGATGCGGTAGTTGGGTGGGCTATTTACAGATGGGCTATGTACAGGTGCAGTGATCGGTAAGCTGCTCAGACAGCTAATGCTTAAAGTTAGTGAGGGAGATATGTCTCCAGCTTCAGTGATTTTATTATATATTTTTTTAAATAAAAAAATAAAATGCAATTCGTTCCAGTTATTGGCAGCAGAGAACTGGAAGGAAAGGCGGCCAAAGGCGGAGTTGGCTTTGGGGATGACCAGTGAAATATTCCTGCTGGAGCACGTGCTACGGGTGGGTGCTGCTATGGTGACCAGTGAGCAGAGATAAGGCAGGGCTTTACCTAACAAAGACTTATAGATGACCTGCAGCCGGTGGGTTTGGTGACGAATATGAAGCGAGGGCCAGCCAACGAGAGCATACAGGTCGCAGTGGTGGGTAGTATATGGGGCTTTGGTGACAAAACGGATGGCACTGTGATAGACTGCATTCAATTTGCTGAGTAGAGTGTTGGAGGCTATTTTGTAAATGACATCACCGAAGTCAAAGATCGGTAGGATGGCCAGTTTTACGAGGCTATGTTTGGCAGCATGAGTGAAGGTTGCTTTGTTGCGAAATAGGAAGCCGATTTAATTTTGGATTGGAGATGCTTAATGGGAGTCTGGAAGGAGACTTTACAGTCTAACTAGACACCTAGGTATTTGTAGTTGTCCACATATTCTAAGTCAGAAACTTCCAGAGTAGTGATGCTGGATGGGTGGGCAGGTGTGGGCAGCGATCGGTTGAAGAGCATGCATTTAAGAGCAGTTGGAGGCCACGGAAGGAGAGTTGTATGGAATTGAAGCTCATCTGGAGGTTAGTTAACAGTGTCCAAAGAAGGGCCAGAAATATAGAGAATTGTGTTGTTTTTCTGCGTAGAGGTGGATCAGAGTCACCAGCAGCAAGAGCGACATCATTGATGTATACAGAGAAGAGACGGCCCGAGAATTGAACCCTGTGGCACCCCCATAGACTGCCAGAGGTCCGGACAACAGGCTCTCCGATTTGACACACTGAACTCTGAGAAGTAGTTGGTGAACCAGGCGAGGCAGTCATTTGAGAAACCAAGGCTGTTGAGTCTGCCGATAAGAATGTGGTGATTGACAGAGTCGAAAGCCTTGGCCAGGTCGTTGAATACAGCTGCACAGTATTGTCTCTTATCGATGGCGGTTATGATATCGTTTAGGACCTTGAGCGTGGCTGAGATGCACCCATGACCAGCTCGGAAACCAGATTGCATAGCGGAGAAGGTATGGTGGGATTCGAAATGGTCGGTGATCGGTTTGTTAACTTGGTTTTCAAAGATTTTAGAAAGGCAGGGTAGGATAGATATAGGTCTGTATCAGTTTGGGTCTAGAGGGTCTCCCCCTTTGAAGAGGGGGATGACTGCGGCAGCTTTCCAATCTTTGGGGATCTCAGACAATACGAGAGGTTGAACAGGCTAGTAATAGGGGTTGCAACAATTTCGGCGGATAATTTTAGAAAGAGAGGGTCCAGATTGTCTAGACCGGCTGATTTGTAGGGGTCCAGATTTTGCAGCACTTTCAGAACATCAGCTATTTGGGTGAAGGACAAATGGGGGAGGCTTGGGCAAGTTGCTGTGGGGGTGCAGGGCTGTTGGTAGGGGTAGCCAGGTGGAAAGCATGGCCAGCCGTAGAAAAATGTTTATTGAAATGATCAATTATCGTGGATTTATCAGTGGTGTCCTAGAACTTTTTGGAGTTTGTGCTACAGGATGCACATTTTTGTTTGAAAAACTAGCCTTTTCTTTCCTAACTGCCTGTGTATATTAGTTCCTAACTTCCCTGAAAAGTTGCATATCGCGTGGGCTATTCGATGCTAATGCAGTACGCCACAGGATGTTTTTGTGCTGGTCAAGGGCAGTCAGGTCTGAAGTGAACCAGGGCTATATCTGTTCCTGGTTCTACATTTTTTGAATGGGGCATGCTTATTTAAGATGGTGAGGAAAGCACTTTTAAAGAGTAACCAGGCATACTTTACTGACGGAGTGAGGTCAGGATACCCAGGCCAGGTCGATTTAGAAAGGCCTGCTCGCTGAAGTGTTTTAGGGAGCGTTTGACAGTGATGAGTGGTGGTCGTTTGACCGCAGACCCATAGCGGATGCAGGCAATGAGGCAGTGATCGCTGAGATCCTGGTTGAAGACAGCAGAGGTGTATTTAGAGGGCAGGTTGGTTAGGATGATATCTATGAGGTTGCCCGTGTTTACGGATTTGGATTTGTACCTGGTAGGTTCATAGATCATTTGTGTGAGATTTAGAGCATCAAGTTTAGATTATAGGATGGCCGGGGTGTTAAGCATGTCCCAGTTTAGGTCACCTAACAGCACAAGCTCTGAAGATGGATGGGGGGGCAATCAATTCACATAGGGTGTCCAGGGCACAGCTGGTGGCAGAAGGTGGTCTATAGCAAGCGGCAATGATGAGAGTTGTTTCTGGAAAGGTGGATTTAGAAGTAAAAGCTTATTGTTTGGGTAAGACAGTAAGACAGAACTCTGCAAGCCATCTCTGCAGTACATTGCAACTCCGCCCCCTTTGGCTGTTCTATCTTGTCGGAAAATGTTATAGTTAGAGATGGACATTTCTGGGTTTTTGGTGGTCTTCCAGAGCCAGGATTCAGACACGGCTAGGACATCCAGGTTGGCAGTGTGTGCTAAAGCAGTGAATAAAACAAACTTAGGGAGGAGGCTTCTAATGTTAACATTCATGAAACCAAGGCTTTTACGGTTACAGTCAACAAATGATAGCGCCTGGGGAATAGGAGTAG
Source organism: Salmo trutta (assembly GCF_901001165.1). Taxonomy (NCBI): domain Eukaryota; kingdom Metazoa; phylum Chordata; class Actinopteri; order Salmoniformes; family Salmonidae; genus Salmo; species Salmo trutta. The sequence goes on from NC_042975.1 coordinate 48,776,692, forward strand.
AGCTAGGCACTGCAGGGCCTGGATTCACCTCTACATCACCAGAGGAGAAGTGGGATTAGGGTACAGCTAAACGCTATAAGAACTGGTCGTCTAGTACGTTCGGAACAAACTAAAAGCAGCAGGTTTCTGGGCACGATAGCATAGGTTCAAATGCATAATGTACAGACAAAGGTATGGTAGGATGTGAATACATTGGAGGTAAACCTATGCATTGAGTGACGAGCGAGATATTGTCTCTAGAAACATCATTTAAACCAGGTGAGGTCACCGCATGTGTGGGAGGTGGAACTAAAGGATGAGAGGAGGAGTAGATGCACTGCAGTACTTAATGCAGCTGGTGGCCACACCAGATACTGACTTACTTTTGATATTGACCCCCCCACACACACTTTTGTTCAGGGACACATTATTCAATTTCTGTTAGTCACATGTCTGTGGACCTTCTTCAGTTTATGTCTGTTGAATCTTGTTATACTCATACAAATATTTACTATTGTTAAGTTTGATGAAAATTAATACAGTTGACAGTGAGAGGATGTTTCTTTTTTGCTGTGTATGTGTGTGTGTGTGTGTGATATATATATATATATATACACATACATCTCTTTTAATTTGACATGCTCCTATGAACTTCACATGTTGGTGCTCAGGATCCTTTTTAATGGAAATGCCCATTTCATAAATGTGATCGCCCAACCGTCAGGTTTGGCTTGATAATTAATCCTGCTCCCTCCTGTTTGTCCCTCATCCTTCCTCAAGTGATGGAGCTGGTGTACTGGCGGGACCCAAAGAAGTCTGCGGTGGCCTTTGGCATGTCCCTGCTGGTCCTTCTGTCCCTGGCTACCTTCAGCGTCATCAGTGTGGTCTCCTACCTGCTGCTGGCACTGCTCTGTGTCACTATCACCTTCCGCGTCTACAAGTCTGTCATTCAGGCAGTGCAGAAGTCTGAGGAGGGCCACCCCTTCAAGTACGACAGCTCAGTTTGGGATATGATGGGAGAACAAGGATATATTCTTAGTGTACTTAGTAGTACACAAGGCACATTGAAATCTACCCCTTGGAGTCATTGTCTGATTTGAGTCGTTGTAGTTTAAACTTAGTTTTGTTAGGTGATGATGGTAAATCTTTGTCTCCCTCAGGGCTCTGATGGAGAAGGACCTGACCGTTCAGCCTGAGATTTTCCGTAAATATGTGGATGTGTGTCTGACCTATGTGAATCGTGCCATCAAACAGGCCAGGCACCTGCTGCTGGTGGAGGACCTCGTGGACTCACTTAAGGTACTCGCTTAAGAACTCACTCTTGAAAAATGATCTGGCCTTAATGGCCACATGTACTGTTAAATCTCTACCCGGTACAGCCAGAAGAGGACTAGGCACTAGAAATCGACCGAGTTTATGATTTTTCAACGTCGATACCGATTTATTGGAGGATCAAAAAAAAGACGATACCGATTAATCGGACGATTTGTGTGTTTAACAATTTTTTTTTTAAATGTATTTATATATTTGTAATAATGACAATTACAACAGTACTGAATGAACAAAGAACACTTATTTTAACTTAATAAAATCTATTTAGTCTCAAATAAATAATGAAACAACATGTTCAATTTGGTTTAAATAATGCAAAAACAGTGTTGGAGAACAAAGTAAAAGTGCAATATGTGCCATGTAAAAAAGCTAATGTTTAAGTTCCTTGCTCAGAACATGAGAACATATGAAAGCTGGTGGTTCAATATTCCCAGTTAAGAAGTTTTAGGTTGTAGTTATTATAGGAATTATGACGCGTCGACTATTTCTCTCTATACCATTTGTATTTCTTATACCTTTGACTGTTGGATGTTCTTATTGGCACTTTAGTATTGCCAGCCTAATCTCATGAGTTGATAGGCTTGAAGTCATAAACAGCGCTGTGCTTCAAGCATTGCTAAGAGCTGCTGGCAATCGCAGTAAAGTGCTGTTTGAATGCTTACAAGCCTGCTTGCTGCCTATCACCGCTCAGACTGCGCTATCAAATAAGAGACTTAATTATAATATAATAAACACAGAAATACGAGCCGTTGGTCATTAATATGGTCAAATCCGGAAACTATCATTTTGAAAACAAAATGTTTATTCTTTCAGTGAAATACGGAACCGTTCCATATTTTATAGAACACGTGGCAACCCTAAGTCAAAATATTGCTGTTACATTGCACCACCTTCAATGTTATGTCATAATTATGTCAAATTCTGGCAAATTAGTTCACAGTTCGCAACGAGCCAGGCGTCCCAAACTGTTGCATATACCCTGATTCTGCTTGCACTGAACGCATGAGAAGTGAAACAATTTCCCTACTTAGTATTGCCTTCTAACATTCATTTCTTTTAACTAAATATGCAGGCTTAAAAAAAATATACTTCTGTGTATTGATTTTAAGAAAGGCATTGATGTTTATGGTTAGGTACATTTGTGCAAAGATTGTGCTTTTTTTCAGCAATGCGCTTTTGTTAAATCATCACCCGTTTGGCGAAGTTGAAGTTGTCTGTGATTCAATGATAAATTAACAGGCCCGCATTGATTATATACAACACAGGACAAGCTAGTAAACCTAGTAATATCATCAACCATGTGTAGCCACAAGGTCCTTTTGATGCTGCACTTGCGTAACAGGTGGTCAGCCTGCCACGCCGTTTCCTCATGGATTGCAATGTAAAAGGCCGATTACCGATTTTATGAAAACTTGAAATCGGCCCTATTAATCGGTCGACCTCTACTAGGCACCCCTTGGAGCCTGATTCCTCTCTAGGTTTCTTCCTAGGTTTCTGTTTTTTCTAGCCATGCTTCTGCTTCTGTATTGCTTGCTCTTTGGGGTTTTTAGGCTTGGTGTCTGTAAAGCAGACTGCTGATGTAAAGGGGGGGGTTCTAAGATTACATATGGAATTGTTTTAAGATTGTCATACTATCGATTATTTAGCTATTTGATTTTAAATTGTAGGACCCCTTTAGGTATCACTTGTGGGGGTCGTAGAGTAAAACCGAAACCACCGTCATGTTCGTGAGAGTCTCCCCATTCCATAGTGGTCATAATATTTCGACCTGTTTTGGTGAGAAGACCGATTTTTCGGGATGTCTCTATGGTCTGACAAACACCGCTCTAGCTCTGCCACCTTTCACCACAGATGCGGAAGTGTGACAATGGCGGATGTGGTGGATTGAGATGCGTCCAATGCAAAAAAACATATCTCTTGTTTAAACTGATGGATTTTGATGGGGATTTTTTAATGTTACTTAGATTGCGACTCTAGGGGGTTTAAATACATTTGATTGGTTGAGGGTGTGTTCATCGGCTATATACTACTGCGGTCTAGGATATTTCCAATGCTATGGCCTTTAAAGATGCACTATGCAGAAATCGCTCAGCCATTTCCTAGTTGCTAAAATTCTAATATTTCAGTTTGTGACAAAACAAGCAGTCATTGTGTAGAGTCATTGTACCATCTAATCTGCTGTGAAACTTATTTTCCTTAACCAAAAATATTGTGTTTTCAGCTGTTTGAAGCTGGTGTACAAAACCGAAAGTAAAAGACGCAAAAACAAAACTTAAGAACTGGAAGCATAGAAATAGCGTACATGGAACAGATCTACCACTAGCTTTCAATGAGAATGAAATATATATAACCCACATTTCTATGTGAATTTGGTCAGGTCGCCTGAAGTTACATGTTGTAGGTTTAATTGGATTTAAACGACTATTTCTAGCAGTTCTTGATAGACTATTCTGTCATACATGTATAGCAAGGGGAGTAGTTGTGTGACTTGTGAGTCTGTCAGTCTAGCTTTGTCTACTGGACTGAATGGCAATACTCTTTCTTTCTTAGGATTTATTATGACTGTAGAAAAAATTGGTTGTAAATGGGACTCATAATTGTTTAAAAAAAATAAATGTGCATGCCTTAAGAGTCTTGGTCCATACAGTGAGGGGAAAAAAGTATTTCATCCCCTGCTGATTTTGTACGTTTGCCCACTGACAAAGAAATGATCAGTCTATCATTTTAATGGTAGGTTTATTTAAACAGTGAGAGACAGAATAACAACAAACAAATCCAGAAAAACGCATGTCAAAAATGTTATAAATTGATTTGCATTTAAATGAGGGAAATAAGTATTTGACCCCCTCTCAATCAGAAAGATTTCTGGCTCTTAGGTGTCTTTTTATACAGGTAATGAGCTGAGATTAGGAGCACACTCTCTTAAAGGGAGTGCTCCTAACCACAGCTTGTTACCTGTAAAAAAAAAAGACACCTGTCCACAGAAGCAATCAATCAATCAGATTCCAAACTCTCCACCATGGCCAAGACCAAAGAGCTCTCCAAGAATGTCAGGGACAAGATTGTAGACCTACACAAGGCTGGAATGGGCTACAAGACCATCGCCAAGCAGCTTGGTGAGAAGGTGACAACAGTTGGTGCGATTATTCGCAAATGGAAGAAACACAAAATAACTGTCAATATCCCTCGGCCTGGGGCTCCATGCAAGATCTCACCTCGTGGAGTTGCAATGATCATGAGAACGGTGAGAAATCAGCCCAGAACTACACGGGAGGATCTTGTCAATGATCTCAAGGCAGCTGGGACCATAGTCACCAAGAAAACAATTGGTAACACACTACGCCGTGAAGGACTGAAATCCTGCAGCGCCCGCAAGGTCCCCCTGCTCAAGAAAGCACATATACGTGCCCGTCTGAAGTTTGCCAATGAACATCTGAATGATTCAGAGGACAACTGGGTGAAAGTGTTGTGGTCAGATGAGTCCAAAATGGAGCTCTTTGGCATCAACTCAACTCGCCGTGTTTGGAGGAGGAGGAATGCTGCTTATGACCCCAAGATCACCATCCCCACTGTCAAACATGGAGGTGGAAACATTATGCTTTGGGGGTGTTTTTCTGCTAAGGGGACAGGACAACTTCACCGCATCAAAGGGGCGATGGACGGGGCCATGTACCGTAAAATCTTGGGTGAGAACTTCCTTCCCTCAGCCAGGGCATTGAAAATGGGTCGTGGATGGGTATTCCAGCATAACAATGACCCAAAACACATGGCCAAGGCAACAAAGTAGTGGCTCAAGAAGAAGCACATTAAGGTCCTGGAGTGGCCTAGCCAGTCTCCAGACCTTAATCCCATAGAAAATCTGTGGAGGGAGCTGAAGGTTCAAGTTGCTAAACTTCAGCCTCGAAACCTTAATGACTTGGAGAAGATCTGCAAAGAGGAGTGGGACAAAATCCCTCCTGAGATGTGTGCAAACCTGGTGGCCAACTACAAGAAACGTCTGACCTCTGTGATTGCCAACAAGGGTTTTGCCACCAAGTACTAAGTCATGTTTTGCAGAGGGGCCAAATACTTTTTTCCCTCATTAAAATGCAAATCAATTTATAACATTTTTGACATGTGTTTTTCTGGAATTGTTTTTGTTCTGTCTCTCACTGTTCAAATAAACCTACCATTAAAATTATTGACTGATCATTTCTTTGTCAGTGGGCAAACGTACAAAATCAGTAGGGGATCAAATACTTTTTTCCCTCACTGTATATACTGTGGTCACCTTCTGTGCTGTTGGCGATATGTTTTCACAACACTGAAGTCCACACTGTTATGCATTGAAACGGCTGGCTAAGAAAGCCAGAAAAGCCGTCATGTGATGAGGACTGGCAGAGAGAGAAATACCTGGCCGATGCTCAAATTAGGGATTAAGAGTTTATCAGATGAAGAAAGGAGTGGATTACACAGCTGAAGGCAGCCAGTGTATGTGGGATCCTAACAATATGTTTTTGTAAAGGCTACATATTATAGGATGCTCATTATATTTTCCTTTTTTTCAAACACACACAATGTTAGAATTTCGATGATAATTACATTGATCTATAGTGGCCAAGGAAAATGCAGCCCTTATGCTTGTCATGGTATTTTGCGATTATAGTGTGGTGGTGGTCTGAAATGTGCTGGTCATTCTCTGTTGCAGCTGGCTGGTTTCATGTGGCTGCTGACTTATGTGGGCGCTGTCTTCAATGGCATCACTATCCTGATACTGAGTAAGACACTCCAGTCTTTGATTTATCTCTGTCACAAAACAGTGTGGTGCACCCAGTCACTTAGACACTTGATGTTCATGATAGTCTGTTTTTAGTATTCTCTAGGAACCTAGACTTATCATGCTGTTTCATTCAACTCTTGGTGTCGTGTTGTTTTTACTTATCTGCTGTCCTGCCTAAAATGTTGCCCCTTATGGGATTTTGAATTGAAACAATTAGACTTGTGTTCACGCTAAAGAGTGGTGGAGGGGGGGGGGTCTGAATGGTGTATAGTAGGCATGGTTTAAGTTGCCTCGTGAGATCCTGTGCAGTACTGCTGTAATAAATTGCTCTTTTAAACGGTTTGAAAGTATTCAATGAATAGCTTTGTGTTAAACTATCATGTTAGAGGTGTCCAATACTACACTACATGACCAAAAGTATGTGGAACTGTGGATACCATTTTCAAATTAGTAGATTTGGCTATTTCAGCCACACCCGTTGCTGACAGGTGTATAAAATCGAGCACACAGCCATGCAATCTCCAGAGATAAACATTGGCAGTAGAATGGCCTGTTCTGATGAGCTCAGTGACTTTCAATGTGGCACCGTCATCGGATGCCACCTTTCTAGCAAGTCAGATCCTCAAATTTCTGCCCTGATAGAGCTGCCCTGGTCAACTGTAAGTGCTGTTATTGTGAAATGGAATCGTCTAGCAGCAGCAACAACGACTCAGCCGCGAAATGTTAGGCCACACAAGCTGTACAGTCGTGACCAAAAGTTTTGAGAATGACACAAATATTAATTTTCAGTCTGCTGCCTCAGTTTGTATGATGGCAATTTGCATATACTCCAGAATGTTATGAAGTGATCAGATGAATTGCAATTAATTGCAAAGTCCCTCTTTGCCATGCAAATGATCTAAATTCCCCCAAAAACATTTCCACTGCATTTCAGCCCTGCCACAAAAGGACCAGCTGACATGTCAGTGATTATCTCGTTAACACAGGTGTGAGTGTTGACGAGGGCAGGGCTGGAGATCACTCTGTCATGCTGATTGAGTTCGAATAACCGACTGGAAGCTTCAAAAGGAGGGTGGTGCTTGGAATCATTGTTCTTCCTCTGTCAACCATGGGTACCTGCAAGGAAAGACGTGCCGTCGTCATTGCTTTGCACAAAGAGTGCTTCACAGGCAAGGATATTGCTAAATCAACCATTTATCGGATCATCAAGGAGAGGGGTTCAATTGTTGTGAAGAAGGCTTCAGGGCGCCCAAGAAAGTCCAGCAAGCGCCAGGACCGTCTCCTAAAGTTGATTCAGCTGCGGGATCGGGGCACCACCAGTACAGGGCTTGCTCAGGAATGGCAGCAGGCAGGTGTGAGTGCATCTGCACGCACAGTGAGGTGAAGACTTTTGGAGGATGGCCTGGTGTCAAGAAGGGCAGCAAAGAAGCCACTTCTCTCCAGGAAAAACATCAGGGACAGACTGATATTCTGCAAAAGGTACAGAGATTGGACTGCTGAGGACTGGGGTAAAGTAATTTTCTCTGAATCCCCTTTCCGATTGTTTGGGGCATCCGGAAAAAAGCTTGTCCGGAGAAGACAAGGTGAGCGCTACCATCAGTCCTGTGTCATGCCAACAGTAAAGCATCCTGAGACCATTCATGTGTGGGGTTGCTTCTTAGCCAAGGGAGTGGGCTCACTCACAATTTTGCGTAAGAACACAGCCATGAGTCAAAAATGGTACCAACACATCTTCCGAGAGCAACTTCTCCCAACCATCCAGGAACAGTTTGGTGACAAACAATGCCTTTTCCAGCATGATGGAGCACCTTGCCATAAGGCAAAAGTGATAACTAAGTGGCTCGAGGAACAAAACATCGATATTTTGGGCCCATGGCCAGGAAACTCCCCAGACCTTAATCCCATTGAACTTGTGGTCAATCCTCAAGAGGCGGGTGGACAAACAAAAACCCACAAATTCTGACAAACTCCAGGCATTGATTATGCAAGAATAGGCTGCCATCAGTCAGGATGTGGCCCAAAACTTAATTGACAGCATGCCAGAGTGGATTGCAGAGGTCTTGAAAAAGAAGGGTCAACACTGCAAATATTGACTCTTTGCATCAACTTCATGTAATTGTCAAAAGCCTTTGACACTTATTAAAGGCTTGTAATTATACTTCAGTATTCCATAGTAACATCTGACAAAAATATCTAAAGACACTGAAGCAGCAAACTTTTTGTGTCATTTGTGTCATTCTCAAAACTTTTGGCCATGACTGTAGACGATTCTGTGCTTCCAACTGTGGCAATAGTTCGGGGAACACCCTTTCCTGTTTCAGTATGACAATGCCTCTGTGCACAAAGCGAGGCCCTTACAGAAATGGTTTGTCGAGATAGGTGTGGAAGACCTTGACTGGCCTGTACAGAGCCCTGAACTCAACCCCATCGAACACCTTTGGGATGAGTTGGAACGCCAACTGCGAGCCAGGCCTAATCGCCCAACATCAGTTCCCGACCTCACTAATGCTCTTGTGGCTGAATAGCAGCAAGTCGCTCCCACAATGTTCCAATATATAGTGGAAAGCGTTCCCAGAAGAGTGGAGGCTGTTATAGCAGCAAAGGGGGGACCAACTCCATATTAATGCCCATGATTTTGGAATGAGATGTTTGACGAGCAGGTGTCCACATACTTTTGGCCATGTAGTGTATCTGGAAACCTCTTTAGAAACGTCATACTTGACCGGCGTCCACTCTTTCTCATTGACAGCTGATATTATCTTCTTCAGCACACCCCTGGTTTATGAGAGAAATAAAGTAAGTGTGAATGGAAGCAGTTTTTATTTGGCATACAATTACTGTTTTATCAACCTGTGTGCTTGTTGGTTAACAATTGTTCTCTTTCAGACTCAGATCGATAAATACATTGAACTGATTCGCACCAGAGTTGAAGTCACACTTGCAAAGTAAGGGCATTCTTTTTCTAATCATCAATGTGTAGATAAGGTGAAATCACAGAACACACAATTTTCAGTTTTTTGGCAGTATAAGTGGACATTTTACCTTTGGAGTCATGGCATGAAGGAACACAGCATCAGTACCTTCATGATCAACTGTCTTGGTGGCACCATTAAAATGATTTGTCTTTGTCCAGATAAAATATTACATCTAGTGTATATAAAGGTGAAAGGCCAGCCACACCAACCTTGTTCTAGTATAGTATTATTTATTTCCTTTTCAGGCTTCAAGACAAACTCCCTGGGGCAGTAAAGCGCACCAAAGCAGAGTGACGGTCCCTGAACCCTATTCAACAACTAATCTCTCTCACTTCTACTGCAACTCCAGTCCTACACAGCGTCGAACTAGTGGCAAAAGTCATCGCTCAATATTCTATGTACCGTAACTAACTTGCATAGGGTGCAATGCTTGTTTTTTGTTGTTGTTGGAGCCATCCACATTCTGTACATTGTCTCTTGATCCTCAAAGACCATGTACTCCTTAACATATGATTCCTGTTTGAACCGGGGGGAAGGAGGGGGAGAGAATCAGTGATTCACTTTTAATTATTTCAAGGATACAGAATGGTGTGTAGCATCTCTAAAAAGTTTGTACTCTAATCTGTTTTGAGGAGAAAATTCTTTGTTGTAGTTTTGTACATTTTCACAAAATAAATCATTTTTAATTTATGAAAGAAAATAACTTAAGCAGTTGGTGTGTGTTTCTGTTTCTGAATTGTTGACGTTTCTGAGGCACTCCACCTTTTCAGCATCATCTCAGTTCATCCTGAAGACACTTGGTATCTGCACTGCATGGAGTATTTTGTAAGTAATTCATCAAACTTGAAATAAAAATGAAGGAAACTTAAAAGCTCTCATCAGTCATGATTGATCCTGTTTTGTGTGTATGAGCTGGGGAAACAGAGTTCGAGTATCAAAGGCAAACGCAGATGTTCCAAACTTTAATATGGTTGCATTAGCATTTGCCAATTTATTTGCAAAAGAGCAGCCTAAGAGGGTTAGACAAGCAAACATTGATTGCGTAAGTAGGCTGCATATGCCACTTCAATTCTTGAATTAAAAATCTCCCCAAAAACGTTTTTCAATGACACTCTGGCACATTAACCGGAAGACTGGTTTAAGAAGTACAGTATGGTGATGGCACCACATTGCCCTCCACTGAGTAGGCTATAGCGGAGGATATAGTTCCATCTGGCTTACACCTACTCTATCAACATCTTTCAGTTGAGTGCACATGGAAGTAGTAGGAGCTAGTAGGGAATGCACCAGAATTTTGGGTACATGACCACCTAATGCCACGTTAACGTAATTTCAATGTTTGTGTCACAATGAATGTGTGGCTCATCTATTTTGTGCCACACATTAAGATGAGAAAGAAGAAACACGCACACTGCTCTGGCTGGTATCACTGCTCTGGCTGGTATCACTGCTCTGGCTGGTGTCACTGCTCTGGCTGGTGTCACTGCTCAGGCTAGTATCACTGCTCTGGCTGGTATCACTGCTCTGGCTGGTGTCACTGCTCTGGCTGGTGTCACTGCTCAGGCTGGTGTCACTGCTCAGGCTGGTGTCACTGCTCTGGCTGGTATCACTGCTCTGGCTGGTGTCACTGCTCTGGCTAGTATCACTGCTCTGGCTAGTATCACTGCCCCTGCTTCTATCACTGCTCTTTAATAAGCTTTACATATTGGCCTCAAGGCCTTTGTCATAAGTCATCTGCTGGGACTGTGATGTTGAATGCTCTCATCCCATTTTACTTACATCCCTGACAATTAGAATTTTTGGGGGAAGGGGGAAAAGAGATGGCAAATATGAAAGGTTTGAGTGATGTAGGTAGGCTACAGTTCTTTATCTGAGCAGTAGATGGCAGCAATGACCTGAAATAAGCAACAATTTGGTTTAAACATTGAGTGAATGACTGAAATTGCTAGAGCAAGTTCACATGAGATGTGGTTGGTACTTCAAATGTAGAAGTCATCCCACGAGTTATTAGTTTGATGGTGGTAGTGATTATGATGACTGTGCCGGACTAACCAAACCTGGGGCCCTGGGCAGAAACATTTTAGAGGCCCCCATCTTTGATGGCGGAGAAGATTTTGATGTTTTAATTTCTAGCAATTGTACTCATTTTGCCTTGGGACTGAGGGGAAACATTTTGTTTTAAAGCTAATTTCCTGCTGTTCTACACATTTTGCCATGGTTTATGCTGTGTTCTTATGCGATCTGGGTGAATCAAACAGAACAAAATCAATGGGGGCCCCCTGGAGGTTGGGCCCCTGGGCATGTGCCCTAGATGATGATGATGAGGGGGTCCATCGGTGATGAAGAGGACAAGGTGGATAAGATATAACTGTCCTTATACTGGCCAATAGATGTTATAAGAGAAGGATCCAGACATACAGAGCAAAGAGTCTGCTGCCGTTGTCAATTATTCCTCAGCCCAGTTAGCCTTAAACAGTCACAGGACCCCTGTTGTCAATCTCTGATTGGCCAGGTAATGCAAAAAAATGGATTTATTGTCCCTGTTTACACTCAGGGGCAACTTTATGGCCATCTATGTACACAAGCAGTGGGGTCTATGCAATGGGTCGGACCCCTTGGATATCTCAAGGGAAGTAAGATACAGTCAGGTCCAAAATTATTTGCACCCTTGATACAGATGAGCAAAGAATGTATAAAATAGATTATACAAAACTGAGGTATATTGGGGGAAATTATATTATTGTATACTAATACAATTGCTCAGATGGCGATTTTGTTTAACAAGTAATAAAAACAATTCCCAAAGATGGGTGCCAAAATTATAGGCACCTCTGTTTTCAATTACTCACATTGCGAGGATAACGGCACTGAGCCTTTTTTTCAATTTTTTCAATGAGGATGTTTTATTTTCATGTCGTCTGACCATAGCACCGATGGTTCCAATCCAAATGCCATTGTCATTCAGCAAACTTCAGGAGTTTAGATTTGTTGGGTGACATGAAAATAGAGCTCTTTGGCCACACACACCAGTTGTGGGTTTGGTGTCAAAATAAGGGTGCATATGCAGAAAATAACCCCACACCTGTAAAATATGGAAGTGGATCTTTGTTATGGGGCAATTTTTCTTCCACTGGTCCTGAGACCCTTAAGATCAACGACATCATGAACTTTACTCAGTACCAGGCCATTATAGCCATAAACCTGGTTGCCTCTGCCAGGAGGCTGAAACTTGGCCGCAAGTGGATCTTCCAGCAAGACAATAACCCCAAGCACACATCAAAATCCTCAAAGAAATGGTTAGGCTGGTGAGGTCAGTGTAGTGCTCCCTGCGGTGCTCCAGAGCCTGCTTCAAGGAGGAACGTCCACCAGAGCTGTTGCCAGATAATTGAATTTTGTAAATAGGTTAATTGATACTCACCAGACGGCTTGCTTGCTTGTTTGTTTTTTTGATTATTTTTTGATTTATCGACCGACGGCCTGTAAGGTCCGGAATGATATATTCATATTTTGTTTTCTTGTGTTTTGACATCTCCTTTTGTTTGGGTATTTGGCCTGCCTGGGAAGCTTCAATTGCTGGAGAACACTGAATCCAGCAAATATATATTTGTGGATCAACCATCCATCAATTCTTAAGTAAGAAGTATCCTCACTGTATAATGCTGAATAGTTTTGTTGATATATTTCATTGTTAAACAAATTACTTGAATCATTAGCATAACAATTAAACTGGCTGCTGTAGTTGTGTCTATTTCCAGCGATGTAAAAACTGATGTCAAGGAAAATGAGACCTGGAGCAAGGTTGTTGGTCAAAATACCCCAAAGGGGACTGTTTTAAATTTATCATGGAGAGAGAAATCCTGACAAAGGAGGAGGCCATAGCCAACCCCATTAAGGAGGAGGAGCTCTACCACAGTCTCATACATAAAATTCATCCAAACTACTTGAGGTCAGCACAGCGAGTACGTGCACTCTGACGTATATATATTCTCAGTAAGGAAGCAAGGGCAAAGCTTCTGATCAGAGGAATAACAGTCAGAGGAAAACATGTTGTGTTCAAAGGTAATTTTATTTTTTATTTTTTTATTTCACCTTTATTTAACCAGGTAGGCTAGTTGAGAACAAGTTCTCATTTACAATTGCGACCTGGCCAAGATAAAGCAAAGCAGTTTGACACATACAACAACACAGAGTTACACATGGAGTAAAACAAACCTACAGTCAATAATATAGTAGAAAAATAAGTCTATATACAAAGTGAGCAAATGAGGTGAGATAAGGGGGAGGTAAAGGCAAAAAAGGCCATGGTGGCGAAGTAAATACAATATAGCAAGTAAAACACTGGAATGGTAGATTTGCAGTGGAAGAAATTGCAAAGTAGAAATAGAAATAATGGGGTGCAAAGGAGCAAAATAAATAAATACAGTAGGGGAAGAGGTAGTTGTTTGGGCTAAATTATAGATGGGCTATGTACAGGTGCAGTAATCTGTGAGCTGCTCTGACAACTGGTGCTTAAAGCTAGTGAGGGAGATAAGTGTTTCCAGTTTTAGAGATTTTTGTAGTTCGTTCCAGTCATTGGCAGCAGAGAACTGGAAGGAGAGGCGGCCGAAGGAGGATTTGCCTTTGGGGGTGACCAGAGAGATATGCCTGCTGGAGCGTGTGCTACAGGTGGGTGCTGCTATGGTGACCAGCGAGCTGAGATAAGGGGGAACTTTACCTAGCAGGGTCTTGTAGATGATCTGGAGCCAGTGGGTTTGGCGACGAGTATGAAGCGAGGGCCAGCCAACAAGAGCGTACAGGTCGCAGTGGTGGGTAGTGTATGGGGCTTTGGTGACAAAACGGATGGCACTGTGATAGACTGCATCCAATTTATTGAGTAGAGTATTGGAGGCTATTTTGTAAATGACGTCGCCGAAGTCGAGGATCGGTAGGATGGTCAGTTTTACGAGGGTATGTTTGGCAGCATGAGTGAAAGATGCTTTGTTGAATAAGAGAAAAAATGCTAAAAATGAATCTGGGAAATTGGCTACTGAGACTAGTGACAATCATAACCCAATAGAAAACCTTGAGGTTAATAAGAGATCCCAAAGGCGGTGCAACTCTCTGGGGAATGCGAAAGAAGGCATCCAGACATCAATGCTGGCTTTCATTCAAACAATCCGGAATCAACATACGCCCAAGCGGCCCAGGGTACCAAGCTCCCCATCAGAGTCTGGCGTTAGGTCACCTGCAGAAAAAAAAGCTGATATGGAGGATGTAATTCTGGGGAGAAGTGGAGAAAAGTCCCCCTAATTAGCCATCCAAACAGAAATCATTGATGAAGGATAGAAATCATCTATATTTGAGTAACCTATATTATCTGGTTCAGAGAAGGATATTCTGTGTATGTGAGCATAACTTCTGTCGCTAACATGGCTTTTCAAGAGAATGAGCAATCTGCTGATCATTCATTTTTAATGCCAACTCTTGATACATGTCCCAAACAAAGTGTGTTTGAGAACATTGTACCATGAAACTTTTTCAAACCGTTAATCAGGCTAAAATACTCTGGGACCCTCGTTCCAAGCCTAGAGGAATATTGGTAGGTCTTCTGAATATTCGTAGCATTATTTCTAAGAGTGAACAGGTAGAACATTTATTGAAAGACTAATCTAGATTTTTTCTGTTTCTCTTAGATATGGCTGAAGAAATCTCCTATTTCTGCCTTTAATGTCCCAACTGGCAGCTTCATTAAATAGGACCCGCAAAACAAGAAGGCCAGAATCCCAGAGTCACCTCTTCACTGTTGACGTTGAGACTGGTGTTTTGCGGGAACTATTTAATGAAGCTGCCAGTTGAGGATCACAAACTAGACATTCTAATGTACTTGTCCTCTTGCTCAGTTGTGCACCGGGGCCTCGTATTCCTCTTTCTATTCTGGTTAGAGACAGTTTGCGCTGTTCTGTGAAGGGAGTAGTATACAGCATTGTACGAGATCTTCAGTTTCTTGGCAATTTCTCGCATGGAATAGCCTTCATTTCTCAGAACAAGAATAGACTGACGAGTTTTAGAAGAAATTCTTTGTTTCTGGCCATTTTGAGCCTGTAATCGAACCTACAAATGCTGATGCTCTAGATCAGTGGTTCTTAACCTTGTTGGAGGTACTGACCCCCACCAGTTTCATATGCGCATTCACCGAACCCTTCTTAATTGGAAAAATGGCTCTCTTCACCTTGAATTCAGCGAGCGTTGTGTTCTTGTATTGTCCATCTCCATGCAGCTTAAGGAAGTGTTCTCTTAGTTTTGCCGGTGCTAGACTAGAATTGCTCAACATGGCATTGCAAATCATGCAGTTAGGACGCTGACTCTCATCACGTTCCGTTATACATGTGAATCCATATTGTACATATTCGTCCGACCACTTTTTTTTTTTGCTCGACATAGTTAGTATGAAGGGATTAAAATATTAAGAAAGAAATCACACGACGTACCATCACGACAGTCACAATTCGACTACTGAGCGCGCCAGACTGACTCACCGAACCCCTGGGGTTCGATCGAACCCAGGTTAAGAACCACTGCTCTAGATACTCAACTAGTCTAAAGAAGGCCAGTTTTATTGATTCTTTAATGAGGACAACAGTTTTCAGCTGTGCTAACATAATTGCAAAAGGGTTTTCTAATGATCAATTAGCCTTTTAAAATGATAAACTGGGATTAGCTAACACAATGTGCCATTGGAACACAGGAGGGATGGTTGCTGATAATGGGACTCTGTACGCCTATGTAGATATTCCATAAAAAATCTGCAGTTTCCAGCTACAATAGTCATTTACAACATTAACAATATCTACACTGTATTTCTGATCAATTTGATGTTATTTTAATGGATAAAAAATGTGCTTTTCCTTCAAAAACAAGGACATTTCTAAGTGGCCCCAAACTTTTGAACGGCAGTGTAAATATCGACAAGACTGTTTGTATGTACTTGTCACGTCCTGACCAGCAGAGGGCGTAATTGTATTAGTTTTGGTCAGGACATGGCAGAAGTTTTGTGTTATGTGTTAGTTAATTGGGGTTGGACTCCCAATTGAAGGCAGGTGTGTTGAGTTGCCTTTGATTGGGAGTCCTATATAGTAGTTTGTGTTTTTCCTTGGGGTTGTGGGTAATTGTTTCTTGTTTAGTGTGTTTGCACCTGACAGGACTGTTGGCTGTCAGTTTCCTTGTTTTGTTTGTTTGTTATAGTGTTCTTTCTAATTAAATTGAAAGATGAATACTAACTTTGCTGCATTTTGGTCAATTTCTGAAGACAGCCCTTACAGTACTTCTCTAAGAAATCCATTGATTCTTCCCAACCAGCTGTTCTTGTTAATGGGGAGAATCTGAAAGTTGTGTCTAACTTCAGGTATCTTGGTTTCATTTTGGACTCCAATTTGACATTTAAGAAACACGCGAAGAAGGTGGTTAACACGGTTAAGTTTGGATTATCCAACTTTAGGTTTATAAGACCATCCCTTCCTCTGGAGGCTGCCAAACTATATATGCATGCTATGATCTTCTCACATCTGAGATGTTGCCTCACATGCTGGTCCCAAGCAGGAGCTACTATTCTGAAACCAATTGAATCACTACAAACAAACACCTAAGATTTATGATAACAAACCAAACAGTTTCCATCATTGTCATATCATTTACAAACATTTTATTTAGTCTGGATAGCTTTAAGCAGGATGTAGATGCAAGCCTTGTCTTTAGGATCCTGCATGGTCTTGCCCCTCCACCCCAATGCCGGCATATCATGCTCAAGGAAAGCACCTCCAGGATAACAAGGGCAGTAACTGGAGGGGATTGCGTTGTCCCTTTTCGACAGAGTAAAATCGGCCAATCAGCCTACTCTGTTAGAGCTAGAATATACTGGAATGCAATGCCCATGGACTTGAGAAGCTGCACTGATTATTGTTTTAAATTTGAATTGAAAACATGGCTAAAATCTATCCAAACCTGTACAAATGAGTTATCTGTGGTTTCTCATCTGTAAGACGACAGTTGATGATGGTGTTGTTGTTAAGAATGATATATTATTGGATGTAATGTATTTGTATTTTGTATTGTTTTAGTGAGTATGTGTGTTAAAGGAATTTTATATCTTGATGATAATAATCAATAATCAATTCGCCTTGACTAATGCCCAAGGTTTGTAAGACAATGGGTTAAATAATTAGGCAAGGACTCAGCTTTCTGCAAAAGGTTTCTGTAGCTTTATTCAGAGAACGTTCTGAGGTCAGGATAACAAACAGTCATTTTATAGTTCTTGCTTGCTTACGCACATGCATTTACACACAAACTGTTGGTGACCTGCATCCCCCATTGACTTCACACTGCTATCACTACCTAGCTCAGCCTGTTCCTTTCCCTCAAGGTTAGGAACCCTTTGAAGTTTTACTCCCTTTACCATCTGTCCCCTGCTCTCTATACTAATTGCATACACACATTTCTTTCCCTCTCCAGTGGTTCCTGGACTTTCTGGAACTAATCAGACCAATCGATCACTACATTGATCATTACATTACATTTACATTTAAGTAATTTAGCAGACGCTCTTATCCAGAGCGACTTACAAATTGGTGCATTCACCTTATGATATCCAGTGGAACAACCACTTTACAATAGTGCATCTAAATCTTTTAAGGGGGGGGGGGTTAGAAGGATTACTTTATCCTATCCCAGGTGTTCCTTAAAGAGTTGGGGTTTCAGGTGTCTCCGGAAGGTGGTGATTGACTCCGCTGTCCTGGCATCGTGAGGGAGCTTGTTCCACCATTGGGGTGCCAGAGCAGCGAACAGTTTTGACTGGGCTGAGCGGGAACTGTGCTTCCTCAGAGGTAGGGAGGCGAGCAGGCCAAAGGTGGATGAACGCAGTGCCCTTGTTTGGGTGTAGGGCCTGATCAGAGCCTGAAGGTACGGAGGTGCCATTCCCCTCACAGCTCCGTAGGCAAGCACCATGGTCTTGTAGCGGATGCGAGCTTCAACTGGAAGCCAGTGGAGAGAGCGGAGGAGCGGGGTGACGTGAGAGAACTTGGGAAGGTTGAACACCAGACGGGCTGCGGCATTCTGGATGAGTTGTAGGGGTTTAATGGCACAGGCAGGGAGCCCAGCCAACAGCGAGTTGCAGTAATCCAGACGGGAGATGACAAGTGCCTGGATTAGGACCTGCACCGCTTCCTGTGTGAGGCAGGGTCGTACTCTGCGAATGTTGTAGAGCATGAACCTACAGGATCGGGTCACCGCCTTGATGTTAGTGGAGAACGACAGGGTGTTGTCCAGGATCACGCCGAGGTTCTTAGCACTCTGGGAGGAGGACACAAGGGAGTTGTCAACCGTGATGGCGAGATCATGGAACGGGCAGTCCTTCCCCGGGAGGAAGAGCAGCTCCGTCTTGCTGAGGTTCAGCTTGAGTTGGTGATCCGTCATCCACACTGATATGTCTGCCAGACATGCAGAGATGCGATTCGCCACCTGGTTATCAGAAGGGGGAAAGGAGAAGATTAATTGTGTGTCGTCTGCATAGCAATGATAGGAGAGACCATGTGAGGATATGACAGAGCCAAGTGACTTGGTGTATAGCGAGAATAGGAGAGGGCCTAGAACAGAGCCCTGGGGGACACCAGTGGTGAGAGCACGTGGTGCGGAGACAGATTCTCGCCACGCCACCTGTTAGGAGCGACCTGTCAGGTAGGCCGCAATCCAAGCGTGGGCCGCGCCGGAGATGCCCAACTCTGAGAGGGTGGAGAGGAGGATCTGATGGTTCACAGTATCAAAGGCAGCAGATAGGTCTAGAAGGATGAGAGCAGAGGAGAGAGAGTTAGCTTTAGCAGTGCGGAGAGCCTCCGTGACACAGAGAAGAGCAGTCTCAGTTGAATGCCCAGTCTTGAAACCTGACTGATTAGGATCAAGAAGGTCATTCTGAGAGAGATAGCAGGAGAGCTGGCCAAGGACGGCACGTTCAAGAGTTTTGGAGAGAAAAGAAAGAAGGGATACTGGTCTGTAGTTGTTGACATCGGAGGGATCGAGTGTAGGTTTTTTCAGAAGGGGTGCAACTCTCGCTCTCTTGAAGACGGAAGGGACGTAGCCAGCGGTCAAGGATGAGTTGATGAGCGAGGTGAGGTAGGGGAGAAGGTCTCCGGAAATGGTCTGGAGAAGAGAGGAGGGGATAGGGTCAAGCGGGTAGGTTGTTGGGCGGCCGGCCGTCACAAGACGCGAGATTTCATCTGGAGAGAGAGGGGAGAAAGAGGTCAAAGCACAGGGTAGGGCAGTGTGAGCAGGACCAGCGGTGTCATTTGACTTAGCAAACGAGGATCGGATATCGTCAACCTATACAAACTCCTCTAAAATCCGAAAACTTCCATTTTTCAAACATATGACTATTTTACAGCTATTTAAAGATAAGACTCTCATTAATCTAACCACACTGTCCGATTTCAAAAAGGCTTTACAGCGAAAACAAAACATTAGATTATGTCAGCAGAGTACCCAGCCAGAAATAATCAGACACCCATTTTTCAAGCTAGCATATAATGTCACAAAAAACAAAACCACAGCTAAATGCAGCACTAACCTTTGATTATCTTCATCAGATGACAAACCTAGGACATTATGTTATACAATACATGCATGCCTGTTCAATCAAGTTCATATTTATATCAAAAACCAGCTTTTTACATTAGCATGTGACGTTCAGCACTAGCATTCCCACCGAACACTTCCGGTGAATTTACTAAAATACTCACGATAAACGTTCACAAAAAGCATAACAATTATTTTAAGAATTATAGATACAGAACTCCTCTATGCACTCGATATGTCCGATTTTAAAATAGCTTTTCGGATGAAGCACATTTTGCAATATTCTAAGTACATAGCCCGGCATCACAGGGCTAGCTATTTAGACACCCAACCAGTTTAGCCTTCACCAAAATCACATTTCCTATAAGAAAAATGGTCTTACCTTTCCTGTTCTTCGTCAGAATGCACTCCCAGGACTTCTACTTCAATAACAAATGTTGGTTTGGTCCCAAATAATCCATCGTTATGTTCCATCAGCGACGTTTTGTTCGTGAGTTCTAGACACTATCCCAATGGTAAATCACGGTCGTGCGCATGGCGCAGAACGTGACAAAAAAATTCTAAATATTCCATTACCGTACTTCGAAGCATGTCAACCGCTGTTTAAAACCAATTTTTATGCAATTTATCTCGTAGAAAAGTGATAATATTCCGACCGGGAATCTGCATGTCTGTAAACTGAGGGAAAAACCGAAAGACGGGGGCGGGGCAGGTCGCGAGCGTAAGCATTTCTCCACTGATTGACCACTTAGCTTTTGCTCTCGTGTGCTTCAGCCAGGGCTTTGAATTACGTCATTCCTGTTTTTCCCGGGCTCTGAGAGCCCATTGGAGACGTGGGAAGTGTCACGTAAGAGCAGAGATCCTTTGTAATAGATAGAGAGAATCAACAAGGGCAAGAAATGTTCAGACAGGGTACTTCCTGAACAGAACCTTCTCAGGTTTTTGCCTGCCATAGGAGTTCTGTTATACTCACAGACACCATTCAAACAGTTTTAGAAACTTTGGAGTGTTTTCTATCCAAAGCTAATAATTATATGCATATTCTAGTTTCTGGGCAGGACTAATAATCAGATTAAATCGGGTACGTTTTTTATCCAGCCGTGAAAATACTGCCCCCTAGTCATAAGAGGTTAAGCTTGAAAGGGCTAGTAACTGTGACAGCATGGAATTCAAATGAGGAGATAGACAGATGGGTCAGGGGAGAAAGAGAGAATGTCCACTTGGAAGAGATGAGGATTCCAGTGCCACCACCCCGCTGGCTCGATGCTCTAGGGGTATGCAAGAACACGTGGGCAGACGAGGAGAGAGCAGTAGGAGTAGCAGTGTTATCTGTGGTAATCCATGTTTCCGTCAGCGCCAGGAAGTCTAGGGACTGGAGGGTAGCATAGGCTGAGATGAACTCAGCCTTGTTGGCCGCAGACCGGCAGTTCCAGAGGCTGCCGGAGACCTGGAACTCCACGTGGGTCGTGCGCGCTGGGACCACCAGGTTAGAGTGGCAGCGGCCACGCGGTGTGAAGCGTTTGTATGGCCTGTGCAGAGGGGAGAGAACAGGGATAGACAGACACATAGTTGACAAGCTACAGAAGAGGCTACGCTAATGCAAAGGAGATTGGAATGACAAGTGGACTACACGACTCGAATGTTCAGAAAGTTAAGCTTACGTTGCAAAAATCTTATTGACTAAAATGACAAAAATGATACAGTACTGCTGGCTGGTGGAGTAGGCTAGCTAGCAGTGGCTGCGTTGTTGACTTTGTTTGAACGTGTAGCTGGCTAGGTAACCTCGATAGTTTCAGTACTACACCTTGTCATGATACAAAAGCAACTTTGTAGCTAGCTAACATAACACTAATCAAGACGTTCCTTTGTAATGTATTTAGTTTCTACAATGCTGCTCGTCGGTAATCGTTGGCTAGGTTTGGAAAAATGGTGTCGCGGGGGACGGAAATAGCTGGCCAGCTAACCTCGATAATTACTAAACTACACAATTATCAAGCTATGACAAAGACAACTATGTAGCTAGCTAGCTAACACTGCACTAGTCAAATCGTTCCGTTGTAATGTATTAGTATCTACAGCGCTGCTAGTCGGTAACGGTTGGCTAGCTAGCAGTGGGTTTGATGATGACTAAGTCTGGAGTCTGGACAACGGCGTCGCGGCTGGCTAGCTAACCTCGATAATTACTCTAAACTGCACAATTATCTTAGATACAAAGACAGCAAAGACAACTATGTAGCTAGCTAACTAACACTAACACTAAACTAATCAAGTCGCTCCGTTGTAATGTAATAGTTTCTACAGTGCTGCTAGTCGGTAGAAGTTAGCTAGTTGGCTAGCTAGCAGTGTTGACTAGCTAGCTAGCAGTGTTGACTACGTTAGGACGAAAATAGCTAACCTCGATAATACTCTAATTACTCTAAACTACACAATTATCTTAGATACAAAGACAGCAAAGACAACTATGTGGCTAGCTAACTAACACTAACACTAAACTAATCAAGTCGTTCCATTGTAATGTAATAGTTTCTACAGTGCTGCTAGTCGGTAGAAGTTAGCTAGTTGGCTAGCTAGCAGTGTTGACTAGCTAGCCAGCAGTGTTGACTACGTTAGGACGAAAATAGCTAACCTCGATAATACTCTAATTACTCTAAACTACACAATTATCTTTGATACAAAGACGGCTATGTACGGCTATGTAGCTAGGTAAGAAAAATTGCTCAGATCAAACAAATTAAACCGTTGTAATGTAATGAAGTGTAATATTACCTGTGGAGCGAAGCGAAGTGCGACTGCTTGCTCCAAACCGGAAATCAATACCAAACCCTGTTGTTGATGTGTAATGATGTGTGTGGTAGTATTAGTACCAAACCCTGTTGTTGATGTGTAATGATGTGTGGTAGTATTAGTACCAAACCCTGTTGTTGATGTGTAATGATGTGTGGTAGTATTAGTACCAAACCCTGTTGTTGATGTGTAATGATGTGTGGTAGTATTAGTACCAAACCCTGTTGTTGATGTGTAATGATGTGTGGTAGTATTAGTACCAAACCCTGTTGTTGATGTGTAATGATGTGTGGTAGTATTAGTACCAAACCCTGTTGTTGATGTGTAATGATGTGTGGTAGTATTAGTACCAAACCCTATTGTTGATGTGTAATGATGTGTGGTAGTATTAGTACCAAACCCTGTTGTTGATGTGTGGTAGTATTAGTACCAAACCCTGTTGTATTGATTATTCATTAAGGATGCTGTATGACTAATAATTCATCATGGTTTATTGATTCATTTACCTTTATTAGATAATTATCTTATCAATGTGTATTGTGACTGTGTGGTCCTTAGCTGCCCTGGGGCTACGGGTGCAAATGAGCTTTTGACTAACCCTGGCACATTTACATGGATGTTGCATTATTGAAATATTGCTGTTGATTAATGTGCATTGACCCCTGTAAAAAAAAATATTTTTTTATAATAATTGACCACAAAATCAACATTTTACAATGGTCATTTCAGTCTCCGGACTTCAACCCAATTAAAAAAACTCTGTTTTGAATTGAAGAGGGCAGTCCATAAGCTCAGATGAAAGATATCAATGATCTGGAAAAAATCTGTATGGAGGAATGGTCCCTCCCAAGGAAAAGGCTCAGTGCCGTTATCCTCCCAAGGTGAGGTATTGAAACCGGATACAAATCATTTTGTCAGGTTAGTGTTTTTTGTCATGAATCTTGTTCTGGAGGCAGCTCTGCAGAGTGGTCACTAGCTGCCACAGCCACAAAGTCATACAATCTGATTTAATCCTAACCTTAACCGCACTGCTAACCCTAATGCCTAACCCTAAACTTAAATGAAGACCAAAAAGCTCATTTTTGTTTTCTTGAATTTTTACAAATTAGCTAAGAAATCTCTCAGTTCTGCCTTAAGGACAAGACCCCTATATTTTTTGGAGAGAAATATATAAACAAAATATCTTTCTCTGAGCAATTGTATTAGTATAAAATAATATAATTTCAAATTTTGGGGGGGCAGTATTTTCACGGCCGGATGAAAAACGTACCCGATTTAATCTGGTTACTACTCCTGCCCAGAAACTAGAATATGCATATAATTAGTAGATTTGGATAGAAAACACTCTAAAGTTTCTAAAACTGTTTGAATGGTGTCTGTGAGTATAACAGAACTCATATGGCAGACCAAAACCTGAGAAGATTCCATACAGGAAGTGCCCTGTCTGACAATTTGTTCTCCTTCTGGGACATCTCTGCTGTAACGTGACATTTAAGGCTTCCATTGGCTCTCAGAAGGCGCCAGAAAGTGGAATGACGTCTCTGCAGTCTCTGGGCGAAAAACAGCAGGAGTTTTTGTGAGTGGTCAGGCAGGGAACAATGACACTGGAGTGCGCATCCACGAGAGGACTTCTAAGTACGGTAATGGAATATTTTGAATTTTTTTGTCACGAAATGCGCCCGCGCGCCACCCTTCGGATAGTGACCTCAACGCACGAACAAAACGGAGCTATTTCAATATAACTATGGATTATTTCGAACCAAAACAACATTTGTTGTTGAAGTAGAAGTCCTGGGAGTGCATTCTGACGAAGAACAGCAAAGGTAATCAAATTTTTCTTATCTGCTGCCTCAGTTTGTATGATGGCAATTTGCATATACTCCAGAATGTTATGAAGAGTGATCAGATGAATTGCAATTAATTGCAAAGTCCCTCTTTGCCATGCAAATCAACTGAATCCCCTCCAAAAACATTTCCACTGCATTTCAGCCCTGCCACAAAAGGACCAGCTGACATCATGTCAGTGATTCTCTCGTTAACACAGGTGTGAGTGTTGACGAGGACAAGGCTGGAGATCACTCTGTCATGCTGATTGAGTTCGAATAACAAACTGGAAGCTTCAAAAGGAGGGTAGTGCTTGGAATCATTGTTCTTCCTCTGTCAATCATGGTTACCTGCAAGGAAACACGTGCCGTCATCATTGCTTTGCACAAAGAGGGCTTCACAGGCAAGGATATTGCTGCCAGTAAGATTGCACCTAAATCAACCATTTATCGGATCATCAAGAACTTCAAGGAGAGCGGTTCAATTGTTGGGAAGAAGGCAAGCGCCAGGACTATCTCCTAAAGTTGATTCAGCTGCGGGATTGGGGCACCACCAGTACAGTGCTTGCTCAGGAATGGCAGCAGGCAGGTGTGAGTGCATCTGCACGCACAGTGAGGCGAAGACTTTTGGAGGATGGCCTGGTGTCATGAAGGGCAGCAAAGAAGCCACTTCTCTCCAGAAAAAAATCAGGGACAGACTGATATTCTGCAAAAGGTAGAGGGATTGGACTGCTGAGGACTGGGGTAAAGTCATTTTCTCTGATGAATCCCCTTTCCGATTGTTTGGGGCATCCGGAAAAAAGCTTGTCCGGAGAAGACAAGGTGAGCGCTACCATCAGTCCTGTGTCATGCCAACAGTAAACCATTCATGTGTGGGGTTGCTTCTCAGCCAAGGGAGTGGGCTCACTCATAATTTTGCCTAGGAACACAGCCATGAATAAAGAATGGTACCAACACATCTTCCGAGAGCAACTTCTCCCAACCATCCAGGAACAGTTTGGTGACGAACAATGCCTTTTCCAGCATGATGGAGCACCTTGCCATAAGGCAAAAGTGATAACTAAGTGGCTCGGGGAATAAAACATCGATATTTTGGGTCCATGGCCAGGAAACTCCCCAGATCTTAATCCCATTAAGAACTTGTGGTCAATCCTCAAGAGGCGGGTGGACAAACAAAACCCCACAAATTCTGACAAACTCCAAGCATTGATTATGCAAGAATGGGCTGCCATCAGTCAGGATGTGGCCCAGAAGTTAATTGACAGCATGCCAGGGCGGATTGCAGAGGTCTTGAAAAAGAAGGGTCAACACTGCAAATATTGACTCTTTGCATCAACTTCATGTAATTGTCAATAAAAGCCTTTGACACTTATGAAATGCTTGTATTTATACTTCAGTATTCCATAGTAACATCTGACAAAAATATCTAAAGACACTGAAGCAGCAAACTTTGTGAAAATTAATATTTGTGTCATTCTCAAAACTTTTGGCCACAATAGTACATCACTGGGGCTGAGCTCCCCGCATTTCAGGACAGCTATACACGGTGTAAGAGAAAGGCCCAGAAAATGGACAAAGACTCCAGCCACCCAAGCCGTAGACTGTTGTCTCTGCTACCGCATGGCAAGCGGTACCAGTGTAGCAAGTCTGGAACCAACAGCACCCTGAACAGCTTCTACCCCCAAGATTGCTGAACAAGACGACTAAATAGCTCATCAAATGGTAACCCGCTGCTGCTACTGTCTATTATCTATCCTGTTGCCGAGTCTCTTTAACCCTACCTATATGTACATAGCTACCTCAACTACATCGACTCGGTACTGGTATTCCCTGTATTGCCATGTTATTTTTACTCGTCATTGTTATTCGTTATTCACTGTGTGTTTATTCCTTGTGTTATTATTTACATTTTTACCCGTAAGTAACCATTTCACTTTTAGTCTACACCTGTTATTTACAAAGCATGTGACAAATAAAATGGCATTTTATTTATACACTGAGTGTACAAAACGTGCTCTTTCCATGACATAGACTGACCAGGTGAATCCAGGTGAAAACCTTATTGATGTTCCCTGTTAAATCCACTTCAATCAGTGTAGATGAAGTGGAGGAGACAGGTTAAAGAAGGATTTTTAAGCCTTGACATAATTGAGACATGGATTGTGTATGTGTGCCATTCAGAGGGTGAATGGGCGAGACAAAATATTTAAGTGCCTTTGAACGGGGTATGGTAGTAGGTGCCAGGCGCACCGGTTTGAGTGCGTCCAGAACGGCAACAATGCTGGGTTTTTCACGCTCAACAGTTTCCCGTGTGTATGAAGAAAACCGGAGCAGTGAATCAAATTCTCTAACAGAAGTGGATGACAGACAGCTCCTTCAAGCCTTTATCCCAGCTGATGCCAGTAGGACTGAATTTTCGAAGTGCACACAGTATGTCGAAGCGCAGTGGCATCTTCTTGAGAGAAATGTGAGCGTCATCGGACATCAGGCTAACTTTACAGAGCCTGAGACAGAGATATGTCTGGATGGCTGGACCTTGTGACAAATCTGCATTTCTGACCACATTTGTGTCAGAGGTAAGTCCATGCGCATTTTTACAGTAGGCTACATGCTCCATAAATAAGTAAGCTAGGTGTTATACATTTTCTTTTAATAAAGTGTGTGTATGCAAATGCACTTTTTACCCATTACATTTTTTTAAATAATATATGAATAAAGTTGTATATTAGGATTACTATTATGATTCTCTTTCAATAGGCCTAATAATCTCCTAACAGTGGCCCTTATGACATAGCAAGGCGAAGAATGGGATAGGCCTATTAAAATCCTGCTAAAGAAAAAGCTTGATTGCGATCTTGTTTTCCAGTGGGACTTGGTCTGTACCCTCCGTCCTATGGAACCGATGAGCCAGACGATTTACAATGGTGGGGTCGTGGCATGGGGCCATCATATTTGGAGGGCTGTCAGACAGGGGAGCATCTGTCTGCTACGAAATGGTATAGGTATTATCTCTAAATCTGTGAAGTGATACAATTTACCCCTTCTCTCGGATCAGTTGTAACAGAGCTTGGGGTGAAATGTGATAGTATCAGAAAATGCATAAATCCTGACATGCAACGAAATATTGAAAGCCTTTTTTGAGAAGATGAGAACAACATTGCCATCTTTAATATTTGTATGGCTGACATAATAAAATAATGATACAAATCATAAAATGTTTATTATTTTTACACTCCATTAACTGGCCCTTCTCAACTAAACAACATCTGAACTAAACAACTGAATGTTTGTGGTGTGTGTGTGTGAGTTCGAGAGAGCCAGAGCGGTGGCGTGTGTGTGTGCGAGTGCGCCCGCGCTGTGAGACTGAATGCTGGACATGCTGTTACAACTAAGTCTGACCCTTGCAGCCATTAGCTTCAATTTTGGCTACATGTTAAAACTAGCATTGCTGATTTATGTCAAAGATATCGACACACACTGGTTATAAAGCTGATATACATTTGATGAATCTAACTGCAAAGCAGGTGATGCCATCACAAAAACTAATTTGGTCAAATATCTTTCTTTACCTCAAAATCTTAAATGACTTTACCTCAAAACCTTTATTTTTTTCTCAATACAATCTGGGTCTTGCTTCTTCATATTAGGGTTGAGTGCTAAACTGAGCATGTGCACAGTGAGTCACATTATTCTAGCTTGTTACTGATTGGAGATATTGAGAGTGTTACAACTATCCCATTACAACCATCCCTGGTCTCACTTACCCTATAAAGCATCATTGTGTTCAACATATTCGTCATGGCAAAGTAACTCAACAATCCACCCACTGGGCACACCACCTCATTTCAACGTGGATAATTGGGTCATCTTTGGTTGAGATGTTGATCAATGAGATTACAACCTATATTCACCCACTCAAAAAGAAGACAAAAGTTCGTAGAATTTCCACTGTGTTATAACTATGATTTCAACCATCTAAAAGCACAACCAAATTCCAATGGGAAAACAACGTCGGATTTTTGGTTTAGTCATCACCCAAATGTCTATCACTGTGCTTTCAACCATTTAAAAAGCACACTAAAGTTGAAATACAATGTCAGATATTGTGTTTATTTATATAGCCGAATGTGTCATCACTGTGCTTCATCTAACAGTACAACCAAATGACCTGGATTGCAGTTGCGATTACATTAAAAGTATATAGTGCAAGTAATCAATGCTGTTAGCGATTCTGCGTAGATTATTACAGCAATTGGGAAGATTTCCACAGACCTGCGACCTTTGCATGCTATCTTGAACATGCACGCTTTATACGATTACATAAGAATACATCTAATGTTAAAGTAACCTCAATTGTGACAATGGATGTTGTTTCTCCTTTTAAGGTTGAATGTTAAATTAGTTTGTAATATCGAATTCTGTTGAGTTGACAACGCAACCAAATATCAACATGTAGAGGAGATGCATCTAGTGCTTGGATAGTTCCATCTGAGCCACTGGCTTCATCCAATTCTTTAACTTAGATTTTTGGTTGCTATGGAGATGTGAATCCAACATATCAATTATTCATTTGTAGACAAACTGGAATTAAAGCCAGACTAAGTCAGTGGCACCGATGGAACTATCCAAGCCCTAGATACATCTCCTTCGAATGTTGATATTTGTTTGTGTTGACAACCAATCACAATAAAATATCACTCTGGATCACTAAGGATCTTAGTTGCCAGACGTGGTTCTTTTGTGGTTTTTTTTGTGTGATATGTGAAAGTTGGCACACTGTCAGGTCATTGGGTTTGCACCTGGACATTGTTATTGTCATTTAAGTTGTTCAAGGGGGAAGTTGGTTACCTGTTGCCAGAGGTGCTTCCGGGAATGAAAACCCTGGGGTAATCGGGTTCTGGGAATAAAATCATTCTGACAAAATGTGCATTTTTACTGTACATTCTTACTGTACATACACATAAACATCCACCTGCCCTGAATGACTGGTTGCCACTGCTCCTTTTTAATCACAAATACTTTTCTGCGGTCCATGACGATGCTAACTCGCTCTCTTAGCTAGCTCGACTAAGCACTTGCCTCTGCTAGCAAAACACTGTGCTAACATTAGCTAGACTGTACCACTGAAAGTAACAGTTTAAAATTTGTAAAACCCAATTTCTTCTGGACAGAATAGGTTCTGACTTACTCGTCTGAACCTACAGGAATCTTTTGTTATGTCTCGTGGGTTTCATAACCACACCTTTATAACAACTCAACAATGATGAGATGGAAGACAGGAGTTTGGTTGAACCACTTATCTAGAACGTGATCAGTCAACACATGCAAACCCCCATGATGCTCTGCGGCACGCCTACGGCAATAAATAACAGTTACATTGATTGAGCTTTAATGTTATTCATGTGATAAGACTCATTTACCTGCCTTGCCCATCTGCTGCCCTTGCTAGCTCAGCTAGCCGAACAGGTAATACAGGTGAGACTATGCTGCACAGATTTTTTGCGCATAGCCCACACACCGTCACTGTTGTCAGAAAGCAGAACAACCACAAACCCCTTCAGTGTTAGGAGAGTAAGGAGTCTACAAGTTCCCTGGCCTGTTATCACGCTTGTTTGAACATCACAATTGAGCAGAACAGGAGAGCAGCGACAAGGTAAAATTTGAATAAGCTTTTTAGGTCACAGTCACTGAATTTGTTGAGTAGGCTAATATTTAATTTGGGATTTCAACATGTTTTTTTTCCTTTTTCTCAACACTTTGTTACGCAGAAAGCTAGCCATCATGTTCATTCGTAGTTATTTCACATGCTCGGAACAAGGGCAGGTGTTTGTTGCCTTTGAACACAGGACAGCATGAACTCAGTTGTGATTCGGAGCTTATAATGGGGGATAAGCCGACGACTGTAGCCGAGAGCAACATTTCCAACATATACTATTAAAGATGCATTCCAACAACATATTCGTAACATATTGTTTGAATTGGATTCATAAAAAAAAAAACATAATTTGAAATGGATGATGTAGTAGACAATTGTACGACGTAGTACACAATAAATGGGGACCGTTTTGACTCGTGAGCACCGCTCTCAAAACGAATGGCTGAAATAATTTCAAAAAGTTCTGGACCATCACTTTAATAATGCCCAAGCACACATTGTTTTTTCCCCCCATTAAATAACCATGACAATAATTCCATGTATTTTCAAACGGCCTTCAGACATTTGAAAAGAAAGAGCAACAATAGTAGCCTACCTATAAACTGTGAGGAGAAAAAAGACAATGAGATTATCTCCAGAATGTGTCTCAGCCTAAGTGTCAAATAAAATGATAGTAGTTGCTATAACATTATCATAGTGCATTTGAATTATTATGTTAGAATGTGTTTGGTCTTTTGTTAGTTCAGTTAACTATTTTTCATATTAAAAGGCCTTATTAAGATGATATGTGTCATTTCAGACGTGTTTGTGCCCTACGTGTCTCCTACTGTGAATTCGATGTCTGTCCTCCTCGGTCCAGACATGCCTGTGCCGGTCCCTAAACCACGGGCACGGTACAAGCGGGCTGGCGGAAGCTTACAGAGCCAGCTCTCTTCTGAGAGGTGACTTATCCTCATCATGTTTACTTGTTTCACCAAACACCTGATATGTTTTTGGTGATTATTTTCTAATTATTTGTTTTTACATTTGTTTTCAAGGGATTTTCTATGTGATACACCTGATCCAGCAGCAAGTACAGAAAATCCTAGCAAAGGTAGACCCTGGTGCTTACCATGAAAACGATGACATTATTTGATCAATGATAAAGATTTGGACCACATATACATTTCCTTTGAAACAAGATGAGTTTCGTTAGAACTAACCTGTAATAACAGGCCATATTCAATTGACTCAGACACAATGCGTCAGCTAAACAGCTCACCTTTCAACAACTCACCAAGGAGCGATCTGCTATCATGCTAAACAAGATTTGTTCCGTGCAAGTCATGAAAGAGATTCCTCCCCCACTTGTCAATCAGTAAAGTCTGCATCCTGTTCAATGTGATGCTGAGTTTAATACGTAATCTCCAGTAAAACATTCCTAAAGCTAAAGATAGCTCCAGTGCACTGTCATAATAGCAACACAAGAAAAACTGGTTTTGTTCTAGTCACAAATACTTGTGATTCGGTGACAGACTTCTGTAAGATTCCCTGCTTTAATTTCTCACCAGACAACGCATCATATTTTACTGTATGCCATTTTGTCTTGGGTTCACAGGTATTCCACCCACAAATGATTTGCTGGTAGAAAGTGAAGACAACCATGCCATTATCCTAAATAAACCTCCATTCAGCCCTGCCATCCCCAGCCCAGCTAATGAGAATCAAAGCCAGCATAACTTCCCTCTCTTCAGATCTGATTCTGGAGTGACTCTGTCTTGCCCATTACTGGGCAGTAATGATCCAAATGGACTCCACGACAGATCTGCCTGGTCATCCACCCCTCCATACAGTTCTGCTGCAGATTATGACCCCGATATCACTGTAGTATCTGACTGGGCAAAAGACCTTGGATCGGAATCTTCCAATGATGATGATGCCGTTACTGGAGAAATAAAGAACCCGTCTCAGATGAACAAGTGAGTTTTAGCTATCAGGTGAGTGAAGTGAGTTTTAGCAATCAGGTTTAAAGGCATAGGTAACAAAACAGTACAGGCCATGTCCAAAGACAGGGCAGAATATGTATATCCATTTATGTGACAAGCTACAGGTCACAGAAAACATGAAACGGTGGTAGAAACGTTGAAATGGCTTTGTCTCATTCTTCCATGCCGCGGTTCCAGTGTGGTATCAAGGCAGGTCGGTGTTGTCCCCAATGGAGAAACCCCTCAGCCTCCTGTGGAACAGGAATCTCTTCAGACCAGACCAATCAAACAGAAGGCCCCACGGTACGTCACAGCGCCCCATCACAGCAGATAGACAGTGAACAGACAGCTTTCACGGGGAGTTCAATAGAATAAAAATCGCCACCTAATCAACAGAAATGTTAACATAGTACCTTACCAATATTGACGTATTTCATGGTTGTGATGGTATGGTATAATTGAAAACCCATTGAAATGATCATTGGGGTGTAGCCAGATCAGACATGGAACAGCAGCTATTTGACGTTGAGCGGGATATACTTGTTTACCTAACTCATCTCTGAACTCCGCAAGCGCCTTTGTTGATGTATCCAGATCACTGTATTCCGCATACCTATACCTAAATGTGTAGCATGTTTGTTCAAGATAGCTGACAGCTAATGAAACAGTTGTTCATGTGTATGTTTCTGTTAGATAACTCCTCCATTTGTTCACAGTGCTGCCACCATCCGCGTCAGCAGGAGAAAGAAGGCAGCAGCGAGCGGTGGTGGTGCCCAGATATCAGAGTCCTCTCGTAGGGAGAGTACTGTGTCCAGATCCAGCTGGCTGGATGTATGGAAGGGACGCAGGTAATGTGGAACACTGTGGGACGGGAGATATGCACTGTTACGTTTCAGCAACACCTTGCCGAAATCGCACTCTTTCATATGACGTTTCAGATTCATTTCTATGTTTTTGGAAATGTTGAGATACTTTGTGTCCCTGAAGGCACAATGTTCTGTGGGCCACCCTGGACGGACAGTTGGTATCACTATGGAAGAAACGCACAGTGAGTGAACCACCACCACCACCACCATGGTCCAATGGACCCTTCCTTTGAGTTTTGGCATAACGTTTGTTATGGCATTATTGTATCTCCCGGGCTATGCCTCACACTATTTCCCCATCTTCCGTGCTGCAGGACAAGTTCCCAGACATAGTGTTCCACGTGTCAAGCATCACCGACGTCCGTAAGCAGGAGAAAGGACGCTTCTCCATTTACTTCAGCAAGAAACACTTTGAGTTCATGGCACACAACAAAGGTGAGCTGCTGATGGATATGGACTCTCCCTTTGGTTCCAAGTGTTTTTGTGCTGCGCCTTGACTCTCCCCACCTCTCTCCCTGGTCCCAGAGGTACAGGAGGGCTGGGTGACTTCCCTTCTGGCTTCTCGTGGACAGGACCCCCCAGTCCCTCCGGAGCAGCATGGAGCCCTGACCATGAAGAACCCTCGCAGCAGCAGAGTGTACGCTGCCATCTGTGGACACAACCTATGGATCTACAACAATAAAGAGGTGGGGATAGGGAACAGGACTCAGCTGTGATCCATCAATATATGATTGTTTGATGATTTGGTAGGACATCTTCAGTGCATTTT
The DNA here is from genome assembly GCF_901001165.1 of Salmo trutta. Lineage (NCBI taxonomy): Eukaryota > Metazoa > Chordata > Actinopteri > Salmoniformes > Salmonidae > Salmo > Salmo trutta. The sequence continues at coordinate 48,810,195 of NC_042975.1, forward strand.
GTGTCGCTCAGTTATTGTCATTGTGCCATGCAGGACTTCCAGTTGGGGGTTGGGATGACGTATGTGTCCATGAATGTAGCTTCAGTGAAGCAGACTGGCCGTCATAACTTCAGCCTCATCACACCGTACAAAACCTTCAAGTGAGTGTCCAGCTCCTTCTCTCTCTTTCGCTGTCTCTCAGTCTGAGCTGACTCAAGACAATTGCTCTTCTCGCAGATTATCTGGCCCGTGCATGTGAGCACCTTGCTTTACTGACTACTGAAAAACACAATCTTTGTTTGCTCTAGTTTCTCCACAGACTCATTGAGGGAGCTGGGAGTGTGGCTGGGGAGCCTGACCCAGGTGATCCGCAGTGCCCTGTCATGCAGCGAGGTGGCCGAGCGACTCTGGGCCAGCCCATGGAACAAAGTGTGTGCCGACTGTGGCTGTGCCAACCCTGAGTGGGCCTCAGTCAACCTGCTGGTGGTCATCTGTGAGGCCTGTGCAGGTGAGCCGGGACTGCGGTGAGCCTAAATAAGTAGGCACAGAATGTGTATGGATTGCGAAATTTGCTCGACATGACCTTTGTTAATAGTTTCCTTATTGTTTCTCTAAGGCCAGCATCGGTCTTTGGGCATGCATGTGTCCAAAGTGAGAAGCCTGAAGTTGGACATTAAAGTGTGGACCGAACCTCTGATTCTGGTGAGATTACTTTTCCTGTTATAATGCTACAGTGTATGTCTTGCCAAATACTCAAAGTCTAAAATAACATTATGTGAAAATAGGCACTACTGTATAAACTCAGCAAAAAAAGAAACGTCATCTCACTGTCAACTGTGTTTATTTTCAGAAAACTTAACATGTGTAAATATTTGTATGAACATAACAAGATTCAACAACTGAGACATAAACTGAACAAGTTCCACAGACATGTGACGAACAGAAATGGAATAATGTGTCCCTGAACAAAGGGGGGGTCAAAATCAAAAGTAACATTCAGTATCTGGTGTGGCCACCAGCTGCATTAAGTACTGCAGTGCATCTCCTCCTCATGGACTGCACCACATTTGCCAGTTCTTGCTGTGAGATTTTACCCCACTCTTCCAAGGCACCTGCAAGTTCCCGGACATTTCTGGGGGGAATGGCCCTAGCCCTCACCCTCTGATCCAATAGGTCCCAGACGTGCTCAATAGGATTGAGATCCGGGCTCTTCGCTGGCCATGGCAAAACACTGACATTCCTTTATTTTGGAAATCACGCACAGAACGAGCAGTTTGGCTGGTGGCATTGTCATGCTGAAGGGTCATATCAGGATGAGCCTGCAGGAAGGGTACCACTTGAGGGAGGAGGATGTCTTCCCTGTAACGCACAGCGTTGAGATTGCCTGCAATGACAACAAGCTCAGTCCGATGATGCTGTGACATACCGCCCCAGACCATGATGGACCCTCCACCTCCAAATCGATCCCGCTCCAGAGTACAGGCCTCAGTGTAACGCTCATTCCTTCGACGCTAAACGCGAATCCGACCATCACCCCTGGTGAGACAAAACCGCGACTCGTCAGTGAAGAGCACTTCTTGCCAGTCCTGTCTGGTCAAGCGATGTTGGGTTTGTGCCCATAGGCGACATTGTTGCCTGTGATGTCTGGTGAGGACCTGCCTTACAACAGGCCTACAAGCCCTCAGTCCAGCCTCTCTCAGCCTATTGCGGACAGTCTGAGCACTGATGGAGGGATTGTGTGTTCCTGGTGTAACTTGGGCAGTTGTTTTTGCCATCCTGTACCTGTCCCACAGGTGTGATGTTCGGATGTACCGATCCTGTGCAGGTGTTGTTACACGTGGTCTGCCACAGCGAGGACGATCAGCTGTCCGTCCTGTCTCCCTGTAGCGCTGTCTTAGGCATCTCACAGTACAGACATGGCAATTTATTGCCCTGGCCACATCTGCAGTCCTCATGCCTCCTTGCAGCATGCCTAAGGCACGTTCACGCAGATGAGCAGGGACCCTGGGCATCTTTCTTTTGGTGTTTTTCAGAGTCAGTAGAAAGGCCTCTTTAGTGTTCTAAGTTTTCATAACTGTGACCTTAATTGCCTACCGTCTGTAAGCTGTTAGTGTCTTAACGACCGTTCCATAGGTGCATGTTCATTAATTGTTTATGGTTCATTGAACAAGCATGGGAAACAGTGTTTAAACCCTTTACTATGAAGATCTGTGAAGTTATTTGGATTTTTACGAATTATCTTTGAAAGAGTTGAAACAGGGACGTTTCTTTTTTTGCTGAGTTTACATATACAAATGATATTCTCTCTTTCTTCCATAGCTCTTTGTCCATTATGGGAACAAAGCAGCCAATGATGTGTGGGGTCACAACGTGCCGGGTGCAGAGCAGATCCTGCCGGACTCCTCAGTGGATCAGAGGGGGGAGTTCATTAGGGCCAAGTACACCAAGGGCCGATACAGACGGACCCATCCGTTAGCCTCCAGCCAGAACCTGCTCAACAAGGTCAGCCAGCCTCAGCCTACACTGCTGCTGTCAACCAGCAGAGGGCAGTGTACTTATTCAGGTTTTTGTTTAGATCCCTTCCAAACTTGTGTTATTATACATTTGTAAGCATCCATTTCTGATTCCTATCAATCTTAAAAGAAAGCAACATACACCTAAACCTCCCAGAGTCTGTACAGGAAAAACTGTGCTAAATGAGATGTGTTATTGGTTGTTATGGCAACATCATCCCCTCACCCTATGTCCTCCAGAGGCTGTGTGAGATAGTGTGTGGCCCTAATGTCCCAGAGACCATGTCCCTGCTGTGCTCGGGGGCGCGGGTCCTGTGCCACTCAGGGGACCCTCATTGCTCCTCACCCATCTCACTGGCAGAGCGGGCTGGCCAGGCCATGCAGACTGAGTTCCTCAGACACAACGAGTACACAGGTATTGACATCAGAGGTCCAGGCTCTAAGATCCACAGTACTGCTGTTGTTTTGTGTTTGTGCGTAGTCTCAACTTGTCACTTTCCATGAAGTCAGTACATCAAATGTCGGTCTTGTTCACCATGGTTTCTCCTATCTGTTTGTTTTTCTCCTGTACAGAGGCCCCTGCCTATGCTCATCAGAAGCCCAGCAGAGACCCTGCTACCTCTGTCCCCTTTTCTGCTGCAGGTACACGTATACTATGAGTGCATCACAATTGCCTAAAAGGGGACTTCGTAGTGGGTGTACAATTGTAAATGTGTGTGTGGCAGGAGAGGAGCTCCATGGGAAGTTGGAAGAGGACCGCTTCCTGTTCTCCCAGGAGAATGACTCTGCTGCCTGTGATGTTCTGGACCTGAGGGAGGTCATCTCCATCTTCGACTGCTATAACGGGTATTGCAACCTTATGATCGATCCCGTTGTGGGAGAAAACACATGTTTTTATGATTTGATCTGTGTTGATAAGACATAAGGGTGACTGTTGATTTCCTCCTCCCCCACAGACCAACTCACGCGTTTGAGATGGTGACTCTGACGGACCAGTTGCTGTGCAGTGCTGATACAGAAGATGGTTTACTCGTACACCTTCTCCATATTCTCAAGGTAGCACAATAAACAGCTGTGATGATAGCAACCGTTGTGCCAACTGTACTCTATCCTGTAAAGGGTACAGATAAACAGACAGAACAAATAAAGTAATGTGGTTATAACTGATATGTACTCCCACCTGACAGGTGGTGTTGCCCGGGCCCATAGACGAGGAGGAGCTGGACAGGGGGTTTGCTATGTCCCGGGTGTCTCTGAGGGAGGGAGGAGGCCTGCAGCACAACGAGGTCTGGGCAGTGCTTCGTGGAGGTCAGGTCCTCATCTATCCTACTGACCAGCAGCGCCACAGAGAGAGGCTAACACTCAACCCTGAGACGCAATACAGTAAGTCCCATCTCACCTCATTGTTCGGACTGCGTGTTTACACAGCATGATGTACATGCCTTGTGCAGATGAGCAGAAGTTTCATGATGAGGTAATATGACTGTGTATCTCACCCAACACTGACAGTGTTCTTTTCTGCCCACAGAGATAGATTCCTCTGAGAACACCATAGAGCTGGTCACTGGAGAGAGGTCAGCACTACAGGAACACTTTGTTATAACAAGTCACATTCGCATCTACTTATGTCATAGCAGCAGTTGCCAAACGTTTTTTCAGCATCATTCAAAGGAAGGAATGTGTCCAATGTATCTATTGCTTGCTCTCTTCTTCCTGCTAGAACCATGTCCATGCAGTTTGAACGAGACCACAGCTGTCAGTCCTGGCACAGCCTACTGAAACGGGCAGTGACCACAGACAGGAAGCTGTACCAGCTGCCCCCCAACGCCATTGGCAATGTGCCCCCTGCCATCGAGAGGTGTATCTCACACATCACACAATATGGTGTGTTCCATTTGACACTGGAACAAGTATTGTAGTGATCTGGATGACAAGGAAAAATGATTCTCACAATTCTACAGCTGCATCAGCTCCACTCCTCTCTCTCCCTCCCAGGTTTAAAGGTGGATGGGCTGTACCGGCGCTGTGGCTTGGCCACTAAGATCAGTTATCTGGTGGAGGCCCTCAGCAGTTCACCTACAACTACCCCTCTGGAGACAGACGAAGAGGGTCTCCTGGACGCTGCGGGGGCCCTGAAGCAGTATGTCCGCCAGCAAGTGGTGCTCATCCCAGAAACACACAGGAAACTATGGGTGGAGGCTGCAGGTACTCTCCTTCTCATCTTAATCTCTTGTGGACAGACTATGTCAACATAAATGGTACTGTAGAGCTGTCCTGATACAAGGAGACGAGGTAGATAACGAGCAGCATTAGCTCCGGTGCTTTTGGACAAATCACAATTCCGCAGTTGTTAGCATCTTTCGAACATCGGAAGGGGAGGGGATATTTGGCCGATAGACTTGCCTGTAACTTGCAAAGAGAGAGGGGGGAGCTCTGTGTTCCGATTCCGATCATCGTTCTATCTCTTCTCTTAAATTAACACGCATGGACCCAGAACTTAATCGAGCATCTGACCAATTACGCAAGACCCCCCCCCCCCACAGTTTAGGGTCACCATGGACATATTTGACCAGTATGTAGAATAACAAATAAGCCCTGATGCAGATGGAAGTTGTTTAATACAAGCTGTGATTTAAATAACGGGGTTCTCATACATCGCCTTTGTCACCATAGCTCACACAGAAGAGACCTTTAGACTGGCCACATACCGCGGACTACTGAAGAAGCTGCCCCCTGACAACAGAATCACACTCAACGCCCTCTGCGGGCACTTCTACATGTAAGAACAACATGTGATCAACGACTGTCAAATTTAAAAGGGCAAAGGAATTAACCTGCATGACTAATGGTTCACTTTTGTCAACCCCTCCTTCTAGAGTTCAGCAGTATAGTGCAGAGAACCGTATGACAGCTCAGAACCTGGCGCTGGTGTTTGTCCCCACGCTATTCCAGGAGCTGGCCATGAACACTGACATGGTGAAGCTCACCAGAGAGCTCATTATCCACCACACACTCCTCTTCCTGGTAAGACACTTTGAGCTCCATCTCTTCTATTGGGTCATGGAACATATAGCAGCAAAAAGCAGTGAAAGACTGACAATGAACTAGACTAGACATGTTTACCTACCATGTCTTGCAATCTACAGGGTAAAGAAGAGGAGTCTGACATGGAGAGTGAAGAACTAATAACTAAGTTATAGAAAAAATATACAGTACCAGTCAAAAGTTTGGACACACCGACTCATTCCAGGGTTTTTCTTTTTTTGTACTACATATGGAATCATGCAGTAACCAAAAAAGTGTTAAACATATCAAAATATATTTTATATTTGAGATTCTTCAAAGTAGCCACTCTCTGCCTTGACGATAGCTTTGCACACTCTTGACATTTTCTCAACCAGCTTCATGAGGTAGTCACCTGGAAAGCTTTTCAATTAACAGGTGTGCCTTGTTAAAAATACATTTGTGGAATTTCTTTCCTTCTTAATGTGTTTGAGCCAAATCAGTTGTGTTGTGACAAGGTGGGGGTGGTATACAGAAGATAGCCCAATTTGGTAAAAGACCAAGTCCATATTATGCCAAGAACAGCTCAAATAAGCAAAGAGAAGCGACAGTCCATCATTACTTTAAGACATGAAGGTCAGTCAATGAACTTTGAAAGTTCTTCAAGTGCAGTTGCAAAAAACATCAAGCGCTATGATGAAACTGGCTCTCATGAGGACCCAGAGGAAGACCCAGAGTTACCTCTGCTGCAGAGGATACGTTCATTAGAGTTAACTGCACCTCAGATTGCAGCCCAGATAAATGCTTCACAGAGTTCAAGTACCAGACACATTTCAATATCAACTGTTCAGAGGAGAGTGTGTGATTCAGGCCTTCATGGTCAAATTGCTGCAAAGAAACCACTACTAAAGGGTACCAATAATAAGAAGAGACTTGCTTGGGCCAAGAAACATGAGCAATTGACATTAGACTGGTGGAAATCTGTCCTTTGGTCTGAAGAGTCCAAATTTGAGATTTTTGGTTCCAACCGCCAAGTAGGTGAATGGATGATCTCCGCATGTGTGGTTCCCACCTTGAAGTATGGAGGAGGAGGAGGAGGTGTGATGGTGTGGGGGTGCTTTGCTGGTGACACTGTCAGGGATTTATTTTGAATTCAAGGCACACTTAACCAGCATGTCTACCACAGCATTCTGCAGCGATACGCCATCCCATCTGGTTTGCGCTTTGTGGGACTATCATTTGTTTTTCAACAGAACAATGACCCCAAACACACCTCCAGGCTGTGTAAGGGCTACTTGACCAAGGAGAGTGATGGAGTGATGCATCAGATGACCTGGCCTCCACAATCACCCAACCTCAACCCAATCCTTCAAGACTGTTGGAAAAGCATTCCTCATGAAGCTAGTTGAGAGAATGCCAAGAGTGTGCAAAGCTGTCATCAAGGCAAAGGATGGCTACTTTGAAGAATCTGAAATATAAAATATTTGTTTAACTTTTTTTGGTTACTACATGATTCCTTATGTGTAATTTCATAGTTTTGATGTTTTCACTATTATTATACGATGTAGAAAATAGTAAAAATAAAGAACAAGTCTTGAGTGAGTAAGTGTGACTAAGCTTTTGACTGGTAATGTATATTTGCATTTGGCTGTCAAGGAAAGCTTATATTGGAAATATATTTGGTTACAGGGTGCCCTTTCACCTTCTGCTAATTGTGGGGTTAACAAGAACATTTTATCAATAGTAGTTTTCAAAACTTTTTTGAATTGTACATTTAGGTCATGGACGGGTTCAAACATATTTATTCAACATGGGTTTATTGTCATTTAGGTGACTGTAAAATAATAACAAAATTGTATGTTGTTACATCAAACTGTTTGAAACAGTTTTATGACAAATCCCTTGGAAATAAAATGTATGACATAAACCAAGAAACATGTTTTTTCCCCTTCTTATTTATTGGATGTTACTTTTTTTATTATTATATATTTTCTTACGCTTATTTTACCGATAAGTTGACTGAGAGCACATTCTCATTTACAGCAACGACCTGCAGTATAGTTACGGTGGAGAGGAGGGGGGATGAATGAGCCAATTGGAAGCTGGGGATGATTAGGTGGCCATGATGGTATGAGTGCCAGATTGGGAAGTTAGCCAGGACCCCGGCGTTAACAACCCTACTCTTACAATAAGCACCATGGGCCTTTAGTGACCACAGAGGGTCAAGACACCCGTTTAATGTCCCATTCGAAAGACGGCACCCTACACAGGGCAATGTCCCCAATTACTGTCCTTGGGCATTGGGATATTGTATTTTAGACCAGAGGAAATAGTGTCTCCTACTGGCCCTCCAACACTATTTCCAGCAGTATCTGGTCCAGCAGACCAGGATCGACCCTGCTAAGTTAATAGAGACATTTGTGTAAAAGCAAAACATTGTGCTCCAATTCTCATTGATGGTTACAGTAACAAAAATAAAGATAACAAGTAATCAAAACTATACACAATCTAGTATTCCACAAAACACAAACAGGATTTCTAGCAAACAATATATTGCAAGATGTTCAGATTTTCAAAATGTTCCAAAAGATGCAAGAGGGGAGAACATTAATACTTAGGCCTCTTCGGTTTCTCCCTGAAATAAAAATGAGTAAAATGAATATAGAGCAGTGTGAATTTAACATACATTTCTCAACATAATTGACAACGTGCCTTTTATGTTAAAAACAATAAGGCATGAGAATCCGGGAATTATTGTGTGAATAACTCCCGACAATGGGCTGTTCTTAGGCCCGTGTAACGCCCTGGCCATAGAGAGGGGTTTTTGTTCTTTATTTTGGTTAGGCGAGGGTGTTACATTGGGTGGGCGTTCTATGTTCCTTTCTCTATGTTTTTGTATTTCTTTGTTTTGGGCCGTGTGTGGCTCCCAATCAGGCACAGCTGAAGCTCGTTGTTGCTGATTGGGAGTCACACATAAGGAGCATGTTTTTCCTTTGGGTTTTGTGGGTAAGTGTTTTCTGTTTAGTGTGTTCCTAACAGAACTGTTGCTAGTCGTTTTTTGGTTTCTTTTGTATAGTGTTCGTTGATCATTAAATCCTTTCATGATGAACACATCCTCCGCTGCACCTTGGTCTCATTTGAACGACGGCCGTTACAGAATTACCCACCAACAACGGACCAAGCAGCGGAGGAAGGAGAAGCGCCAGGAGAGGAGCGTTCAGGATTTGTGGACTTGGGAGGAAATCCTGGACGGGAAAGGACCATGGGCTCAAGCTGGGGATTATCGCAGCCTGCAGTGGGAGATCGAGGCGGCGAGAGCTGAGAGGCGCTGGTATGAGGAAAGGGAGCACAGCAGACACGAGAGGCAGCCCCAAAAAATGTTTTGGTGGGGGCACACGGGGAGATTGGCGGAGTCAGGCGGTAGACCTGAGCCAACTCCCCGTGCTTACCAGAAGCAGCGTGGTACTGGTAAGACACCATGTTATGCTGTGGAGCGCACGGTGTCCCCAGTGCGCGTTCAAAGCCCGGTGCGCTACATACCAGCCCCCCGCAAGTGCCATGCGAGTGCAGGCATCGAGCCAGGGCGGATGGTGCCAGCTCAGCGCGTCTGGTCTCCAGTGCGCCTCCTCGGTCCAGGTTATCCTGCGCCGGCGTTGCGCACTGTGTCTCCAGAGCGCTGGGAGGGTCCAGTTCGCCCAATGCCTGCTCTCCGCCCGTGCCGGGCCAAAGTGGGCATTCAGCCTGGAGTGTGGGTAAAGAGCGTCCGTACCAGAACTCCAGTGCTCCCCCACAGCCCAGTTTATCCTGTGCCTCCTCCTCGGACCAGGCCTCCAGTGGGTCTCCCCATCCTGGTCAGTCCTGTGCCTGCTCCACGGACCAGGTCTCCAGTGGGTCTCCCCATCCTGGTCCGTCCTGTGCCACCTCCCAGGACTAGGCCTCCAGTGGGTCTCCCCATCCTGGTCCGTCCTGTGCCGCCTCCTAGGACTAGGCCTCCAGTGGGTCTCGCAAGTCCGGAGCCGCCAGAGCTGCCCGCCAGTCCGGAGCCGCCAAAGCTGCCTGCCAGTCCGGAGCCGCCAGAGCTGCCTGCCAGTCCGGAGCCGCCAGAGCTGCCCGCCAGTCAGGAGCCGTCAGAGCCGCCCGCCAGTCAGGAGCCGCCAGAGCCGCCCGCCAGTCAGGAGCCGCCAGAGCCGCCCGCCAGTCAGGAGCCGCCAGAGCCGTCCGCCTGTTTCGGAGCCGCCAGAGCCGCCCGCCTGTCCGGAGCCGCCAGAGCCGCCCGCCTGTCCGGAGCCGCCAGAGCCGCCCGCCTGTCCGGAGCCGCCAGAGCCGCCCACCTGTCCAGAGCAGTCAGAGCCGCCCGCCAGCCCGGTGAGTCCTGTGCCTACGCCTAGGGCCAGGCCTCTTACATGTCTCCTCAGCCTGGTGAATCCTGGGTCAGTGCCGCCGGAGCCGCCAGGCGCAACCAGGGTCGCCCGCCAGCCGGGCGCAGCCATCGCCGCCCGCCAGCCGGGCGCAGCCATCGCCGCCCGCCAGCCGGGCGCAGTCAGGGTCGCCCACCAGACCTTCGGCGCGGCCAGGTGCGCCACCTAAGAGGGCGACGCCAAGGGTGGAGCAGAGGCCACGTCCCGCACCTGAGCCACCGCCGTAAGAAGGCCCACCCGGACCCTCCCCTTCAGTGTCAAGTTTTGCGGCCGGAGTCCGCACCTGGGGGGGGGTACTGTAACGCCTTGGCCATAGAGAGGGGTTTTTGTTCTTTATTTTAGTTAGTCCAGGGTGTTACATTGGGTGGGCGTTCTATGTTCCTTTCTCTATGTTTTTGTATTTCTTTGTTTTGGGCCGTGTGTGGCTCCCAATCAGGCACAGCTGAAGCTCGTTGTTGCTGATTGGGAGTCACACATAAGGAGCATGTTTTTCCTTTGGGTTTTGTGGGTAAGTGTTTTCTGTTTAGTGTGTTCCTAACAGAACTGTTGCTAGTCGTTTTTTGGTTTCTTTTGTATAGTGTTCGTTGATCATTAAATCCTTTCATGATGAACACATCCTCCGCTGCACCTTGGTCTCATTTGAACGACGGCCGTTACAGCCCGACACGAAGCCAAGGGCCGGAAAACAGAGCTTAGGAGGGTGTTATTCACAAAAATTCCCGGCTTCGAGGGCCTTATTGCTTTTATAAATGCTTTGTCAACACATTAAAAACAGATTAACGACATGTTTTCATTAAAAAACAAAAGCCAGTTGTTAATTCTGAGGTTCTGACCGGGTTGTTAATTCTATTCATTCTACACTATTTGCAATGCTATGCTAAATAAATCATTGGCATCAATGGTGTATATACAGTGCCTTCGGAAAGTATTCAGACCCCTTGAATTTTTCCACATTTTGTTAAGTAACAGACTTATTCTAAAATGGATTACATTTTTTTTAAATCCTTTGCAATCTACACACAATACCCCATAATGACAAAGTGAAAACAGGTTTTAGACATTTTGCATTTATTAAAAATAAGTTGTATCTACAACTTGATTGGAGTCCACCTGTGGTATATTGAATTGATTGGACATGATTTGGAAAGGTACACACCCGTCAATATAAGGTCCAACAGTTGACAGTGCATGTCAGAGCAAAAACTAAGCCATGAGGTCGAAGGAATTGTCCGTAGAGCTCCAAGACAGGATTGTTTCGAGGCACAGACCTGGGGAAGGGTACCAAACAAATCCTGCAGCATTAAAGATTCCCAAGAACACAGTGGCCTCCATCATTCTTAAATGGAAGAAGTTTGGAACCACCAAGTTTGGAACCACCGCCCGGCCAAACTGAGTAATCGAGGGAGAAGGGCCTTGGTCAGGGAGGCAACCAAGAACCTGATGTTCATTCTGACAGAGAGTTCCTCTGTGGAGATGGGAGAACCTTCCAGAAGGTCAACCAACTCTGCAGCACTCCACCAATCAGGCCTTTATTGTAGATTGGCCAGACGGAAGCAACTTCTCAGGAAAAGCACATGACAGCCCGCTTGGAGTTTGCCAAAAGGCACCTAAAGATTCTCAGACCATGAGAAACAACATTTTCTGGTCTGATGAAACCAAGATTGAACTCTTTGGCCTGAATGCCAAGCGTCATGTCTGGAGGAAACCTGGCACCATCCTTACGGTGAAGCATGGTGGTGGCAGCATCATGCTGTGGGGATGTATTTCAGTGGCAGGGACTGGGAGACAGGACAACAACCCTAAGCACACAGCCAAGACAACCCGGGCCCACCTAGAGCCCGGACTTGAACCCAATCGAACCTAATAAAATTGGTATTTTATTAGGATCACCATTAGCTGTTGCAAAAGCAGTAGCTACTCTTCCTGGGGTCCACACAAAACATGAAACATAATACAGAATGACATAATACAGAACATCAATAGACAAGAAGAGCTCAAGGACAGAACTCCATACATTTTTTTAAAAGGCACTCGTAACATAGATATTAAGGCATAGACACAGACTATCTAGGTCAAATAGGGGAGAGGCGTTGTGCCGTGAGATGTTGCTTTATCTGTTTTTTGAAACCAGGTTTGCTGTTTATTTGAGCAATATGAGATGGAAGTTCCATGTAATAAGGGCTCTATATAATACTGTATGCTTTCTTGAATTTGTTCTGGATTAGGGACTGAAAAGACCCCTGGTGGCATGTCTGGTGGGATAAGTGTGCCTGTCAGAGCTGTGTGTAAATTGACTATGCAAACAATTTGGGATTTTCAACACATTGTTTCTTATAAAAATAAGTGATGCAGTCAGTCTCTCCTCAACTCTTAGCCAAGAGAGAATGGCACGCATAGTATTTATATCAGCCCTCTGATTACAATGAAGAGCAAAACATGCTGCTCTATTCTGGGCCAGCTGCAGCTTAACTAGGTCTTTCCTTTCAGCACTGGACCACACGACTGGACAATAATCAAGATTAGACAAAACTAGATCCTGCAGAACTTGCTTTTTGGATTGTGGTGTCAAAAAAACAGAGCATCTCTTTATTACGGCCAGACCTCTCCCCATCTTTACAACCATTGAATCTATAGGTATTGACCATAACAGTTTACAATCTAAGGTAACGCCAAGTAATTTAGTCTCCTCAACTTGTTCAACAGCCACACAATTCATTACCAGATTCAGCTGAGGTCTAGAACATAAGGAATGATTTGTACCAAATACAATGCTCTTAGTTTTAAAGATGTTCAGGACCAGTTATTTACTGGCCTCCCATACCAAAACAGACTGCAACTCTTTGTTAAGGGTTTCAGTGACTTCATGCTATATTTAATGCCAGTGGCAGGTTGTTGGTAAAAATAGAAAAGAGTAGAGGGCCTAGAGAGCTGCCCTGATGTACACCACACTTTACATGTTTGACATTAGAGAAGCTTCCATTAAATAAAACCCTTTGAGTTATATTAGATAGATAGCTCTGAATCCACGATATGGCAGAGGTTGAAGAGCCATAACACATACGTTTTTTCATGGTCAATTATGGTCAATAATATCAAAGTCTGCACTGAATTCCAACAGTACAGCTCCCACAATCTTCTTATTATCAATTTCTTTCAACCAATCCTCAGTCATTTGTGTCAGTGCACTGTTGAGTGCCCTTCTCTATAAGCTTGCTGAAAGTCTTTTGCTAATTTGTTTACAGAGAAATAGCATTGTAGTTAGTCAAACACTATGTTTTCCAACAGTTTGCTAAAAGCTGGCAGCAAGCTTATAGGTCTGCTGTTAGAACCAGTAAAGGCCACTTTACCACTCTTGGGTAGTGGAATGACTTTGGCTTCCCTCCAGGCCTGAGGACAAAGACGTTCCTCTAGATTCAGATTAAAGATATGACAGATAGGAGTGGCTATGGAGTCAGCTACAATCCTCAGTAGCTTTCCATCTAAGTTGTCAATGCCAGGAGGTTTGTCATTATTGATTGATAACAATAATTTTTCCACCTCTCCCACACTAACTTTACAAAATTCTAACTTGCTTTCCATTATTAGTTTTTTATGCATGAATACAATTGTTCACTGTTCGTTGTTGACATTTCCTGCCTAAGTTTGTTTGCTATGCCAATGAAATAATCATTAATAATAAGCCATCTGATTCGATGAAAGATGGAGTTGAATTTGTCTTTCTGTCCATAATTTTATTTAAAGTACTCCATAGTTTTTTCTCATCATTCTTCACGTCATTGGTCTTAGCTTCATAATGCAGTTTCTTCTTCTTTTCACATAATTTCTTAATCTGCAGTAAGAAAGCCAGTCAGATGTGCAGCCAGACTTATTAGCCACTCCTTTTGCCCCATCTCTTTCAACCATACAGTTTTTCAATTCCTCATCAATCCATGGAGCCTTAACAGTTGTAACAGTCAGGTTCTTAACAGGTGCATGTTTATCACTAATTGGAAGAAGCAATTTCATAAATTCATCGGGGCCCTGCAAGGTTGTGTGAGCTCAGCCGTCTTCTTCATTCTGTACACCAATGATTGCACAAGTCAAAACACCAAGCGTCACATCATTAATTTCTCTGACGACACCATCCCCCTGGCCCAAGTGGATGACGGCAGCGGCAGCATAGCCTAGTGGTTAGAGCATTGGGCTAGTAACCGAAAGGTTGCAAGTTCGAATCCCAGAGCTGACATGGTACAAATCTGTTGTCCTGCCCCTGAACAAGGCAGTTAACCCACTGTTCCTAGGCTGTAATTGAAAATAAGAATTTGTTCTTAACTTGCCTAGTTAAATAAAGGTAAAATATATATGTTTTTTTAAAACATCGACCTCCCACTGTACCTAGGCAAAGTAAACAGCCTTGTGCAGTGGTGGGACGCAAACTCTCTGGTCCTGAATGTCACACAGGAAGGTATCTTTGACCCCAGGTCAGTGGCTGACTGGAGCCAGGTCGTCACTCACAGTGAACACTTCCAGCAGTTCGACTCCTATAAATACCTGGGAGTACAGTCGTGGCCAAAAGTTTTGAGAATGATACAAATATTAATTTCCACAAAGGTTGCTGCTCCAGTGTCTTTAGATATTTTTGTCAGATGTTACTATGGAATACTGAAGTAGAATTACAAGCATTTCATAAGTGTCAAAGGCTTTTATTGACAATTACATGAAGTTGATGCAGAGTCAATATTTGCAGTGTTGACCCTTCTTTTTCAAGACCTCTGCAATCCGCCCTGGCATGCTGTCAATTAACTTCTGGGCCACATCCTGACTGATGGTAGCCCATTCTTGCATAATCAATGCTTGGAGTTTGTCAGAATTTGTGAGTTTTTGTTTGTCCACCCGCCTCTTGAGGATTGACCACAAGTTTTCAATGGGATTAAGGTCTGGGAAGTTTCCTGGCCATGGACCCAAAATATCGATGTTTTGTTCCCCGAGCCACTTAGTTATCACTTTTGCATTATGGCAAGGTGCTCCATCATGCTGGAAAAGACATTGTTTGTCACCAAACTGTTCCTGGATGGTTGGGAGAAGTTGCTCTCGGAGGATGTGTTGGTACCATTCTTTATTCATGGTTGTGTTCTTAGGCAAAATTGTGAGTGAGCCCACTCCCTTGGCTGAGAAGCAACCCCACACATGAATGGTCTCAGGATGCTTTACTGTTGGCATGACACAGGACTGATGGTAGCGCTCACCTTGTCTTCTCCGGACAAGCTTTTTTCCGGATGCCCCAAACAATCGGAAAGGGGACTCATCAGAGAAAATGACTTTATCCCAGTCCTCAGCAGTCCAATCTCTGTATCTTTTGCAGTGTATCAGTCTGTCCCTGATGATTTTCCTGGAAAGAAGTTACTTCTTTGCTGCCCTTCATGACACCAGGCCATCCTCCAAAAGTCTTCACCACACTGTGCATGCAGATGCACTCACACCTGCCTGCTGCCATTCCTGAGCAAGCTCTGTACTGGTGGTGCCCCGATCCCACAGCTGAATCAACTTTAGGAGACGGTCCTGGCGCTTGCTGTACTTTCTTGGGCGCCCTGAAGCCTTCTTCACAACGATTGAACCACTCTCCTTGAAGTTCTTGATGATCCGATAAATGGTTGATTTAGGTGCAATCTTACTTTCAGCAATATCCTTGCCTGTGAAGCCCTTTTTTGTGCGAAGCAATGATGACGGCACGTGTTTCCTTGCAGGTAATCATGGTTGACAGAGGAAGAACAATGATTCCAAGCACCACCCTCCTTTTGAAGCTTCCAGTTTGTTATTCGAACTCAATCATCATGACAGAGTGATCTCCAGCCTTGTCCTCGTCAACACTCACACCTGTGTTAACGAGAGAATCACTGACATCATGTCATCTGGTCCTTTTGTGGCTGGGCTGAAATGGAGTGGAAATGTTTTTTGGGGATTCAGTTCATTTGCATATCAAATTGGGACTTTGCAATTAATTGCAATTCATCTGATCACACTTCATAACATTCTGGAGTATTTACAAATTGCCATCATACAAACTGAGGCAGCAGACTTTGTGAAAATTAATATTTGTGTCATTCTCTAAACGTTTGGCCATGCCTGTACATGTTGACCATGGCCTGAGATGGAGTGTCCATGTGCTATGGTGTGTATTCATGGATGCCAAGGGAAGCCAGTCTTCCCCCAATATTTCACCAATAAAAAAAGCTACATTATTTTATAATTGTATCTTTCGTCTCTGTCTGTGTTTTCATAATTTTCCATCAAGTGGCAGAATCTCACCGGAAAAATCATCAGAGCGAGAGAAACAGCACCCCTCTGTCTCAGTATGTGTAGCCCATGTACAGTTGAAGTCGGAAGTTTACATACACTTAGGTTGGAGTCATTAAAACTCATTTTTCAACCACTCCACCAATGTCTTGTTAACAAACTATAGTTTTGGCAAGTCGGTTAGGACATCTAGTTTGTGCATGACACAAGTTATTTTTCCAACAATTGTTTACAGACAGATTATTTCACTTATAATTCACTGTATCACAACTCCAGTGGGTCAGATGTTTACATACACTAAGTTGACTGTGCCTTTAAACAGCTTGGAAAATTCCAGAAATTGATGTCATGGCTTTAGAAGCTTCTGATGGGCTAATTGACATCATTTGAGTCAACTGGAGGTGTACCTGTGGATGTATTTCAAGGCCTACCTTCAAAGTCAGTGCCTCTTTGCTTGACGTCATGGGAAAATCAAAAGAAATCAGCCAAGACCTCAGAAAAACAATTGTAGACCTCCACAAGTCTGGTTCATCCTTGGGAGCAATTTCCAAATGCCTGAAGGTACCACGTTCATCTGTACAAACAATAGTACACAAGTATAAACACCATGGGACCACGCAGCCGTCATACCCCTCAGGAAGGAGACACGTTCTGTCTCCTAGAGATGAACGTACTTTGGTGCGAAAAGTGCTAATCAACACCAGAACAACGGCAAAGGACCTTGTGAAGATGCTGGAGGAAACAGGTACAAAAGTATCTATATCCACAGTGAAACAAGTCCTATATCGACATAACCTGAAAGGCCGCTCAGCAAGGAAGAAGCCACTGCTCCAAAACCGCCATAAAAATGCCAGACTACGGTTTGCAACTGCACATGGGGACAAAGATCATACTTTCTGGAGAAATGTCCTCTGGTCTGATGAAACAAAAATAGAACTGTTTGGCCATAATGACCATCATCATGTTTGGAGGGAAAAGGGGGAGGCTTGCAAACCGAAGAACACCATCCCAACCGTGAAGCACGGCGGTGGAAGCATCATGTTGTGGGGGTGTTTTGCTGCAGGAGGGACTGGTGCACTTCACAAAATAGATGGCACCATGAGAAGGAAAATTATGTGGATATATTGAAGCAACATCTCAAGACATCATTCAGGAAGTTACAGCTTGGTTGCAAATGAGTCTTCCAAATGCACAATGACCCCAAGCATACTTACAAAGTTGTGGCAAAATGGCTTAAGGACAACAAAGTCAAGGTATTGGAGTGGCCATCACAAAGCCCTGACCTCAATCCCATAGAAAATGTGTGGGCAGAACTGAAAAAGCATGTGTGTGCAAGGAGGCCTACAAACCTGACTCGGGTACACCAGCTCTGTCAAGAGGAATGGGCCAAAATTCACCCAACTTATTGTGGGAAGCTTATGGAAGGCTACCCAAAACGTTTGACCCAAGTTAAACAATTTAAAGGCACTGCTACCAAATACTAATTGAGTGTATATAAACTTCTAACCCACTGGGAATGTGATGAAAGAAATTAAAGCTGAAATAAATCACTCTCTCTACTATCACTGTCTCTAACACTTTATTCTTAAAATAAAGTGGTGATCTTAATTGACCTAGGGCATGGAATCTTTACTAGGATTAAATGTCAAGAATTGTGAAAAACTGAGTTTAAATGTATTTGGCTAAGGTGTATGTAAACTTCCGACTTCAACTGTATATGATGCTGTCTGGACCAAAATAGTACAAAATGTTGCCGCCGTAGCATTTGATTGATTGATGCCAGCAAGCATTTGGCCTCCCTTGATAAAAAAAATATAAAAGAATTAGCCAATCAATGTTGAGCTGAGCTTAACTGTGGATTGTTCTGGTGCAGAACAAGTCCCCCAAGGGATGTCAGTTTGGATTTGGTTTCAGACCAATCAAATGACTTCCTAAGCAAAACGTAATTTTCAGAAAAACTTGTCTGTTTCTGGTCTGCTTGTGTTGATGTTCTACAGTAAATACCTTTCTAAATTGTCCCTTTCCCAAGCAATTGATGCAGAGCGGAATTTGGACTTGTGGTTTTGACCAAAATGCACAACCAATATTCACCAAAAATGCTGCATCTTATGTGTGATGTTTGAATAACATTTACAAACAAATTCATATAAATTGTACATTTAAATCATCACTTGGGAGTATAAAAATCACTTTTGACGTACAGTGCTTTGCAACCAACAACTTACCGCTGGTTTGGTGCTTGTTCACTGGGACGATTTTAACTGAAACATCCTCCCTCGTAAGCAAGCTACGCAAACCAGCCAATAAGATGCCATGTTGAGTAGGTGAAGGCAAGACAAAACTAAAACCAAAAACCCATTGGCTTAACAATAAAGTGGCAAGGGGAATCACCAATATAACCCTGTTACATATGAACGAATGGGTTATAGAGCAAATATCACAACATAGGTTTTTGTTTTTTATTTACTCTTTTTGTACTTTTTAGTGATATCCAAATTGGTACAATAGTTGCCGTCTTGTCCCATCGCTTCAACTCCGGACTCGGAAGATTGAGAGTCATGTGTCCTCTGAAACACGAGCCGCACTGCTGCTTGACAAACTGCTCGCTTAACCCGGAAGCCAGCCGCACCATGTGTCAGAGGAAACACCATACAGCTGGCAACTGAAGTCAGCGTGCATTCGCCCGGCTGCCACAAGGAGTTCCTAGAGTGCGATGGGAAAAGGATATCCCAGCTGGCAAAAACCTCCCCTAGCCAAGACAACACTGGGCCAATTGTATGCCGCCTCATGGGGCTCCCAGTCGTGGCCAGCTGCGACACAGCCCAGGATTGAACCAGATCTGTAGTGACGCATCTAGCACTGCAATGCTTTGCCTTAGACCACTGCACTACTCAGTAGGCCTCGCAATATTGCTTTTTTACTGGCTTGGCTTGCTCAGTGATTTTACCCATGCACCGCTACTGTCCATGTGGACTATGTTTTATATTTAACTAGGCAAGTCAGTTAAGAAGAAATTCTTGTTTTCAATTATGGCCTAGGAACAGTGGGTTAAATGCCTTGTTCGGAGCAGAACGACAGATTTTTACCTCGTCAGCTCGGGGATTCGATCTTGCAACCTTTCGGTTACTAATCGAACACCCTAACCACTAGGCTACCTGCCAGCCCGTGGACTATGTGTGTGCTAAGGTGCAACAGCGCATGTATTTTCTCCGCAGGCTGAGGTCTTTCGGGGCTAACTCAGAAATACTGGCCTTCTGTTCCACTATCCAGAATGTTCTGCAGTACTGCATCACTGCTTAGTACAATCCAGTGTTCTGCAGTACTGCATCAACGCTTGGTACTATCCAGAGTGTTCTGCAGCACTGCATCACTGCTTGGTACTATCCAGAGTGTTCTGCATCACTACATGATACTATCCAGAGTGGTCTGCAGTACTGCATTACTGCTTGATACTATCCAGAGTGGTCTGCAGTACTGCATCACTGCTTGGTACTATCCAGAGTGGTTTGCAGTACTGCATCACTGCTTGGTACTATCCAGAGTGGTTTGCAGTACTGCATCACTGCTTGGTACTATCCAGAGTGGTCTGCAGTACTGCATCACTGCTTGGTACTATCTAGAGTGGTTTGCAGTACTACATCCCTGCTTGGTACTATCCAGAGTGGTTTGCAGTACTGCATCACTGCATGGTACTGTCCAGAGTGGTTTTCAGCACTGCATCACTCCTTGGTACTATCCAGAGTGGTTTGCAGTACTGCATCACTGCTTGGTACTATCCAGAGTGGTTTGCAATACTGCATCACTGCTTGGTACAATCCAGAGTGTTCTGCAGTACTGCATCACTACATGATACTATCCAGAGTGGTCTGCAGTACCACATCACTGCTTGGTACTATCCAGAGTGTTCTGCAGCACTGCATCACTGCTTGGTACTATCCAGAGTGTTCTGCATCACTGCTTGGTACTATCCAGCGTGGTCTGCAGTACCACATCACTGCTTGGTAGTATTCAGAGTGGTCTGCAGTACCACATCACTGCTTGGTACTATCCAGAGTGGTCCGCAGTACTGCATTACTGCTTGGTACTATCCAGAGTGGTCTGCAGTACTGCATCACTGCATGGTACTATCCAGAGTGGTCTGCAGTACTGCTTGGTACTATCCAGAGTGGTCTGCAGTACTGCTTGGTACTATCCAGAGTGGTTTGCAGTACTGCATCACTGCTTGGTACTATCCAGAGTGGTCTGCAGTACTGCATCCCTGATTGGTGTTATCCAGAGTGGTTTGCAGTACTGCATCACTGCTTGGTAAAATCCAGAGTGGTCTGCAGTACTGCATCACTGCTTGGTACTATCCAGAGTGGTCTGCAGTACTGCATCACTGCTTGGTACTATCCAGCGTGGTCTGCAGTACCACATCACTGCTTGGTACTGTTCAGAGTGGTCTGCAGTACTGCTTGGTACTATCCAGAGTGGTCTGCAGTACTGCATCACTGAATGGTACTATCCAGAGTGGTCTGCAGTACTGCATTACTGCATGGTACTATCCAGCGTGGTCTGCAGTACCACATCACTGCTTGGTAGTATTCAGAGTGGTCTGCAGTACCACATCACTGCTTGGTACTATCCAGAGTGGTCCGCAGTACTGCATTACCGCTTGGTACTATCCAGAGTAGTCTGCAGTACTGCATCACTGCATGGTACTATCCAGAGTGGTCTGCAGGACTGCTTGGTACTATCCAGAGTGGTCTGCAGTACTGCTTGGTACTATCCAGAGTGGTTTGCAGTACTGCATCACTGCTTGGTACTATCCAGAGTGGTCTGCAGTACTGCATCCCTGATTGGTGCTATCCAGAGTGGTTTGCAGTACTGCATCACTGCTTGGTACTATCCAGAGTGGTTTGCACTATCCAAATTGGTTTGCAGTACTGCATCACTGCTTGGTACTATCCAGAGTGTTCTGCCATACTGCATCAGTACATGATACTATCCAGGATGGTCAGCAGTACCACATCACTGCTTGGTACTATCCAGAGTGGTTTGCAGTACTGCATCATTGCTTGGTACTATCCAGAGTGTTCTGCAGTACCACATCACTGCTTGGTACTATCCAGAGTGGTTTGCAGTACTGCATCACTGCTTCGTACTATCCAGAGTGTTCTGCATCACTGCTTGGTACTATCCAGAGTGTTCTGCATCACTGCATGGTACTATCCAGAGTGGTCTGCATCACTGCATGGTACTATCCAGAGTGGTCTGCAGTACTGCAATACTGCATGGTACTATACAGAGTGGTCTGCAGTGCTGCATTACTGATTGGTACTATCCAGAGTGGTCTGCAGTGCTGCAATACCGCTTGGTACCATCCAGAGTGGTCTGCAGTACTGCTTGGTACTATCCAGAGTGTTCTGCATCACTGCTTAGTACTATCCAGAGTGTTCTGCAGTACTGCATCACTGCTTGCTACTATCCAGAGTGTTCTGCATCACTGCTTGGTACTATCCAGAGTGTTCTGCAGTACCACATCACTGCTTGGTACTATCCAGAGTGGTTTGCAGTACTGCATCACTGCTTGGTACTATCCAGAGTGTTCTGCATCACTGCTTGGTACTATCCAGAGTGTTCTGCATCACTGCATGGTACTATCCAGAGTGGTCTGCATCCCTGCATGGTACTATCCAGAGTGGTCTGCAGTACTGCATTACTGCATGGTACTATCCAGAGTGGTCTGCAGTACTGCATTACTGCTTGGTACTATCCAGAGTGGTCTGCAGTACTGCATCACTGCATGGTACTATCCAGAGTGGTCTGCAGTACTGCATTACTGCATGGTACTATCCAGCATGGTCTGCAGTACCACATCACTGCTTGGTACTATTCAGAGTGGTCTGCAGTACCACATCAGTGCTTGGTACTATCCAGAGTGGTCTGCAGTACTGCTTGGTACTATCCAGAGTGGTCTGCAGTACTGCTTGGTACTATCCAGAGTGGTTTTCAGTACTGCATCACTGCTTGGTACTATCCAGAGTGGTCTGCAGTACTGCATCCCTGCTTGGTGCTATCCAGAGTGGTTTGCAGAACTGCATCACCGCTTGGTACTATCCAGAGTGGTTTGCAGTTTGCATCACTGCTTGGTACTATCCAGAGTGATTTGTAGTACTACATCCCTGTTTATTACTATCCAGAGTTGTTTTCAGTACTGCATCACTGCTTGGTACTATCCAGAGTGTTCTGCCGTACTGCACCACTACATGATTCTATCCAGAGTGGTCTGCAGTACCACATCACTGCTTGGTACTATCCAGAGTGGTTTGCAGTACTGCATCACTGCTTGGTACTATCAAGAGTGTTCTGCATCACTGCTTGGTACTATCCAGAGTGGTCTGCAGTACTGCATGGTACTATCCAGAGTGGTGTGCAGTACTGCATGGTACTATCCAGAGTGGTTTTCAGTACTGCATCACTCCTTGGTCCTATCCAGAGGTGTTTGCAGTACTGCATCACTGCTTGGTACTATCCAGAGTGCTTTGCCATACTGCATCACTGCTTGGTACTATCCAGAGTGTTCTGCATCACTGCTTGGTACTATCCAAAGTGTTCTGCAGCACTGCATCACCGCTTGGTACTATCCAGAGTGTTCTGCAGCACTGCATCACTGCTTGGTACTATCCAGAGTGTTCTGCATCACTGCTTGGTACTATCCAGAGTGTTCTGCAGTACTGCATCACTACATGATACTATCCAGAGTGGTCTGCAGTACTGCATTACTGCTTGGTACTATCCAGAGTGTTCTGCAGTACTGCATCACTGCTTGGTACTATCCAGAGTGGTCTGCAGTACCACATCACTGCTTGGTACTGTTCAGAGTGGTCTGCAGTACTGCTTGGTACTATCCAGAGTGGTTTGCAGTACTGCATCACTGCTTGGTACTATCCAGCGTGGTCTGCAGTACCACATCACTGCTTGGTACTGTTCAGAGTGGTCTGCAGTACTGCTTGGTACTATCCAGAGTGGTCTGCAGTACTGCATCACTGCATGGTACTATCCAGAGTGGTCTGCAGTACTGCATTACTGCATGGTACTATCCAGCGTGGTCTGCAGTACCACATCACTGCTTGGTACTGTTCAGAGTGGTCTGCAGTACTGCTTGGTACTATCCAGAGTGGTCTGCAGTACTGCATCACTGCATGGTACTATCCAGAGTGGTCTGCAGTACTGCATTACTGCATGGTACTATCCAGCGTGGTCTGCAGTACCACATCACTGCTTGGTAGTATTCAGAGTGGTCTGCAGTACCACATCACTGCTTGGTACTATCCAGAGTGGTCCGCAGTACTGCATTACCGCTTGGTACTATCCAGAGTGGTCTGCAGTACTGCATCACTGCATGGTACTATCCAGAGTGGTCTGCAGTACTGCTTGGTACTATCCAGAGTGGTCTGCAGTACTGCTTGGTACTATCCAGAGTGGTCTGCAGTACTGCATCCCTGATTGGTGCTATCCAGAGTGGTTTGCAGTACTGCATCACTGCTTGGTACTATCCAGAGTGGTTTGCACTATCCAAATTGGTTTGCAGTACTGCATCACTGCTTGGTACTATCCAGAGTGTTCTGCCAAACTGCATCAGTACATGATACTATCCAGGATGGTCAGCAGTACCACATCAGTGATTGGTACTATCCAGAGTGGTTTGCAGTACTGCATCACTGCTTGGTACTATCCAGAGTGTTCTGCAGTATCACATCACTGTTTGGTACTATCCAGAGTGGTTTGCAGTACTGCATCACTGCTTGGTACTATCCAGAGTGTTCTGCATCACTGCTTGGTACTATCCAGAGTGTTCTGCATCACTGCATGGTACTATCCAGAGTGGTCTGCATCACTGCATGGTACTATCCAGAGTGGTCTGCAGTACTGCAATACTGCATGGTACTATCCAGAGTGGTCTGCAGTGCTGCATTACTGATTGGTACTATCCAGAGTGGTCTGCAGTGCTGCATTACCGCTTGGTACCATCCAGAGTGGTCTGCAGTACTGCTTGGTACTATCCAGAGTGTTCTGCATCACTGCTTAGTACTATCCAGAGTGTTCTGCAGTACTGCATCACTGCTTGGTACTATCCAGAGTGTTCTGCATCACTGCTTGGTACTATCCAGAGTGTTCTGCAGTACCACATCCCTGCTTGGTACTATCCAGAGTGGTTTGCAGTACTGCATCACTGCTTGGTACTATCCAGAGTGTTCTGCATCACTGCTTGGTACTATCCAGAGTGTTCTGCATCACTGCATGGTACTATCCAGAGTGGTCTGCATCACTGCATGGTACTATCCAGAGTGGTCTGCAGTACTGCATTACTGCATTGTACTATCCAGAGTGGTCTGCAGTACTGCATGGAACTATCCAGAGTGGTTTGCAGTACCACATCACTGCTTGGTACTATCCAGAGTTGCCTGCAGTACTGCATTACTGCTTGGTACTATTCAGAGTGGTCTGCAGTACTACATCAGTGCTTGGTACTATCCAGAGTTGTCTGCAGTACTGCTTGGTACTATCCAGAGTGGTCTGCAGTACTGCATCCCTGCTTGGTGCTATCCAGAGTGGTTTGCAGAACTGCATCACTGCTTGGTATTATCCAGAGTGGTTTGCAGTTTGCATCACTGCTTGGTACTATCCAGAGTGATTTGTAGTACTACATCCCTGTTTATTACTATCCAGAGTTGTTTGCAGTACTGCATCACTGCTTGGTACTATCCAGAGTGTTCTGCCGTACTGCACCACTACATGATTCTATCCAGAGTGGTCTGCAGTACCACATCACTGTTTGGTACTATCCAGAGTGGTTTGCAGTACTGCATCACTGCTTGGTACTATCAAGAGTGTTCTGCATCACTGCTTGGTACTATCCAGAGTGGTCTGCAGTACTGCATGGTACTATCCAGAGTGGTGTGCAGTACTGCATGGTACTATCCAGAGTGGTTTTCAGTACTGCATAACTCCTTGGTACTATCCAGAGTGGTTTGCAGTACTGCATCACTGCTTGGTACTATCCAGAGTGGTTTTCAGTACTGCATAACTCCTTGGTACTATCCAGAGTGGTTTGCAGTACTGCATCACTGCTTGGTACTATCCAGAGTGCTTTGCAATACTGCATCACTGCTTGGTACTATCCAGTGTTCTGCATCACTGCTTGGTACAATCCAGAGTGTTCTGCAGTACTGCATCACTACATGATACTATCCAGAGTGGTCTGCAGTACCACATCACTGCTTGGTACTATCCAGAGTGGTTTGCAGTACTGCATCACTGCTTGGTACTTCCAGAGTGTTCTGCATTACTGCTTGGAAATGTCCAGAGTGTTCTGCATCACTGCTTGGTCCTATCCAGAGTGTTCTGCAGCACTGCATCACTGCTTGGTACTATCCAGAGTGTTCTGCAGCACTGCATCTCCGCTTGGTACTATCCAGAGTGTTCTGCAGCACTGCATCACTGCTTGGTACTATCCAGAGTGTCCTGCATCACTGCTTGGTACTATCCAGAGTGTTCTGCAGTACTGCATCACTACATGATACTATCCAGAGTGTTCTGCAGTACTGCATCACTGCTTGGTACTATCTAGAGTGGTCTGCAGTACTGCATCCCTGCTTGGTACTATCCAGAGTGGTTTGCAGTACTGCATCACTGCTTGGTACTATCCAGAGTGGTTTGCAGTACTGCATCACTGCTTGGTACTATCCAGAGTGGTCTGCAGTACTGCATCACTGCTTGGTACTATCTAGAGTGGTTTGCAGTACTACATCCCTGCTTGGTACAATCCAGAGTGGTTTGCAGTACTGCATCACTGCATGGTACTATCCAGAGTGGTTTTCAGTACTGTATCACTCCTTGGTACTATCCAGAGTGGTTTGCAGTACTGCATCACTGCTTGGTACTATCCAGAGTGGTTTGCAGTACTGCATCACTGCTTGGTACTTCCAGAGTGTTCTGCATTACTGCTTGGAACTGTCCAGAGTGTTCTGTAGTACTGCATCACTGCTTGGTACTATCCAGAGTGGTTTGCAGTACTGCATCACTGCTTGGTACTATCCAGAGTGTTCTGCATCACTGCTTGGGACTATCCAGAGTGGTCTGCAGTACTGCTTGGTACTATCCAGAGTGGTTTGCAGTACTGCATCACTGCTTGGTACTATCCAGAGTGGTCTGCAGTACTGCATCCCTGCTTGGTACTATCCAAATTGGTTTGCAGTACTGCATCACTGCTTGGTACTATCCAGAGTGTTCTGCCATACTGCGTCAGTACATGATACTATCCAGGATGGTCAGCAGTACCACATCACTGCTTGGTACTATCCAGAGTGGTTTGCAGTGCTGCATCACTGCTTGGTACTATCCAGAGTGTTCTGCAGTACCACATCACTGTTTGGTACTATCCAGAGTGGTCTGCAGTACTGCATCACTGCTTGGTACTATCCAGAGTGGTTTGCAATACTGCATCATTGCTTGGTACAAGTATCACGCTAGAGATTTTTCTCCTGCTTTCTGAGTGTGAGCAGAAAGTAGGTCACCACTTTACAGCACATTGAGCAGCTCTGACAGTCTCTCAGCTAACACCGTCATCTTCGCATCATCGTACGGTCTTTCTGTCTGCTCTCAGTCACGTACACTAACAGTAGGATGAAAAACAGACTGAAGGAAATGTACTCACCCATCTGCCTCAGCGTTCTTCCTCTTATTTTTATTTAACCTTTATTTTAGGCAAGTCAGTTAAGAACAAATTCTTACTTTCAATGACGGCCTACCAAAAGGCAAAAGGCCTCCTGCGGGGACAGGGGCTGAGATAAAAAATGGAATAAAAATATACGACAAAACACACATCACGACAAGAGAAACAATACAAGACTACATAAAGAGAGACCTAAGACAACAACATAGCAAGGCAGCAACACATGACAACACAGCATGATAGTAACACAACATGACAACAACACAACATGGCAGCAGCACAACATGGTAGCAGCACAAAACATGGTACAAACATTATTGAGCACAGACAACAGCACAAAGGGCAAGAAGGTAGAGACAACAATACATCAAGCAAAGCAGCCACAACTGTCAGTAAGAGTGACCATGATTTAGATAAAACTGTCCAGAGATTGAGATAAAACTGTCCAGTTTGAGTGTTTGTTGCAGCTCGTTCCAGTCACTAGCTGCAGCAAACTGAAAAGACGAGCGACCCAGGGATGTGTGTGCTTTGGGGAACTTTAACAGAATGTGACTGGCAGAACAGGTGTTGTATGTGGAGGATGAGGGCTGCAGTAGATTCTCTTCTCGATGATCTGTGAGGGACAAAGCACACGATTAATAAGTCACAACCTCATTATATCCTACCTGACAACACTGTCACAACCCTGTAAATTGAGCAATTAAACAATCCAATCACAGCACTGATCTTCTTCCACTACCTATCCAGCTCTGCCTTCTCATAGTTCTCCCTGAAGCCGCTGTAACGCCCTGGCCATAGAGAGGGTTTTTTTGTTCTTTATTTTGGTTAGGCCAGGGTGTTACATTGGGTGGGCGTTCTATGTGCATTTTTCTATGTTGGTTTGTTTCGTTGATTTTGGCCGTGTGGCTTCCAATCAGGCACAGCTGTAGAGTGTTGTTGCTGATTGGGAGTCACACATAAGTGCCTGTTTTTCCGTTGGGGTTTTGTGGGTAATTGTTTCTGTTTAGATTATTTCCGAACAGGACTGTTTTGCTGTCGGTTATCTTGTTTTTGTATAGTGTTCATACGTTAATTAAATACAATCATGATGAACACTAACTCCGCTGCGCCTTGGTCTACTCTCTCTCCTTACAGCCGCGAGTCTTCCTCCCCTCAGACATCTTGATGCCATACTGGAAAGTAGCCCTGAGAGGACAAACACAGTTTGTTAGCAATTAAAATTAAATTACTTGGCCTGATTAAAAGCATTTCATAGAAATGCAAAATAATCCAAATATGTTGATATTATTATGTATGCTGTGATGAAACAAAGACCTGGAACGAGGGATTCCAGGTTTATTGTTGGGACAAAGCTCTAAGATAACGTACTTTGGAAGTGCCTCCTTGTTGTTCATGTATTCACTGTATACATCCTGAGTGTCAAAGTCCCAGCAACCCAGAGGACCCTTCTTGTTACCCTATAGAGGACAGACAGCAAAACTGAGGTCAAAAAGCAAATCAACCACAACATAGCACACAACCAGCTATCACATGAATATAATACATAGCAGCAGACAATGAACTCAAAGGTCTAGCTAAGAGGGGACTACAGATCCAAAGCACCCACCTGGTCCATCTAACTGTAGTCCACCTCCTCGTCACTGTCCACAGCCAGGTCGTCCATACTGAGCAGACAGAGTGTAGTGTTTGAGAGATAAGCAGCATGTTATTATGCACACCTGTTTAAAATGGTATGCACGTGTTCAGTGTGTGATATTGGAAATATGTATCTGATTGGATGCACAGTTTTATTGGCAGGCCTCATTAGTTGTTGGCCAAGGTATTCAAGTGTGCTTCCTTTGAGCGGGTGCAGATGGACTCATGAATTTTCAAGTACAAGGATGATAAGTCTAAAGCCATTTTTCTAACGATTGTTGGCAGAAAGTATCACAATTTGTTAATGGACTTATGCGAGCCACAGAAACCAAGTGAAAAAACGTTGACAGAGTTGGTCGCGTTGTTGAAAAGTCACTACATACCAAGGACAGATTTTATTGCTGAAAGTTGCAAGTTTCATGCAAGGAGTCAACTCGAGGGTCGATTA
Organism: Salmo trutta; assembly: GCF_901001165.1. Classification (NCBI taxonomy): domain Eukaryota; kingdom Metazoa; phylum Chordata; class Actinopteri; order Salmoniformes; family Salmonidae; genus Salmo; species Salmo trutta. The sequence continues at coordinate 48,839,181 of NC_042975.1, forward strand.
GTGGGTACTTGGCTAGTTTAAGAAAACAATCAGCCACATGTAAATTCAGTCCGTTTCTTGAAGCGTCATTACGTGATAGATGTGTGCGGTATTAAAAGTACAGAGCTGAGAGACCGTTTACTGAACAAAGCTCAATACAAAAGACAACATTAGCACTGGCTGTGGATATGGGATTTTCTTTTGAAGTAGCAAAGAAAAGTGCACAGCAGTTTTCACAAAATACTTTTAAAGCAAATGCAGTTGAGAAGAAAAGCGTTGCCAAGAAAACAGAGGCAACCGGTAAACCATGTTACCGTTGCGTGGGAAAAATGCCAGATGAGTGCCACTCCAAAGATTTTGAGTGTCGGGAGTGCAAGAACAAAGGACACATAGCCAGGGCGTGCCGCTCGCGTCAAGTGGGAAACAATGACGCTAATCAAGCGAAATGGATCAAGCACCTGGATGCTACTGAGGGAGAGGCCTACTTCCTGTGCCTGCAGGAAGACGAGAGGAGCAACGATGATCAGCACCAGGGCAACGCACACCAGCGAGAGAGAGGACAAGAACGTCAGTGCAACAGAGACGAGAATTGCGTCACACTCAAGTGCCAGAGTGATGATCATTACATGTACATCTCAAATGAGAGCGAGGCTTCTAATAAAGGGACTTCAGCTGTTTTCACCACTGACTATGAGTTGGGTGACGTAAAAGGAACTGAACTGTTCGCATTAGATCCAGGTAAAGACATTACTAAACCGTACTATGTGTATGTAAGGGTAGATGAACTGTTTACATTAGATACAGGTAAAGACATTACTAAACCGTATTATGTGTATATAAGGGTAGATGATGTGAGACTCAAAATGGAAGTTGATACAGGTACAGCAGTTTCTGTGATATCAGAGAGGTTGTACAACCACAGGTTCAAAAAGGCAAAATTGAGCCCTGCAAAGTGTGTGTTAAAAACATACAGTAAACAGTCAATAGTTCTAAGAGAGGAACTCTCAGTCAAGGTCACATGTAATAGGAGCATTAAAATGTTTGATTTGCTGGTGGTGAAAGGAAATAGTACTGCCCTGCTGTGTAGAGCCTGGATCAGTCAACTGAAGCTAGACTGGTCACATGTCCACAGAGTAACAGCTGTAGAGACAGTAGAGGGTTTGTGTGAAAAATATTCCTCTGTGTTTAATCCAGAGCAGGGAATGCTAAAAGGTATCACAGCTTAGATACATGTAACTAAGGGGGCTGTACCTAAGTTCTGCAAGCCTCACCCAGTGCCGTATGTACTTAGAGAAGCTGTTGAAACACAGCTAGTCAAATTGGAGTCAGAAGGGATCCTTACACCAGTTAACTACAGTGAATGGGTTGCTCTAATTGTGTGTATACCGAAAACAGACAATACTGTAAGAATATGTGGAGATTTCAAGGGAACTATCAATCTGTGGCTGGAAGTAGATCAGTATCCATTACCAAAAACGCATGACTTATTCCCGAAGCTGGATTTGTCACAGGTATACCAGCAAGTACAACTAGAGGAGAGCTCTAAGCACTATCTCACCGTTAATATGCATAAGGGGTTGGTTTAAAGTCAACGGCCTTCCTGATGGTGTTGCATGTGCGCCAGCTATTTTTCATAAAATGATGGATCAGATCCTATAAGGTATAGATGGGGTAATCTGTTATCTTGATGATATACTTATCAAAGGGAGTGACATAGAAGAGCACTTGAAATCTTGAAGAAGTGCTAAAAAGATTGAAAGTCTGCAATCTGAAGGTAAAAATAGAGAAATGTTCTTTCTCCCAGAACAACCTAGCCTATTTAGGTCATGTGATAGATGCAGAGGGGATACACACCATGAAACAGAAAACTGAAGCTATTGAGAAGGCTCCCATTCCTACAAACACCACTGAGCTCAGGGCTTTTTTTTCGTTACTTAACTATTATGGCAAATTCATTCCAAATCTGTCTACCATAGTTAAGCCTATGACTGCTCTACTACAGAAAGATGTAAAATGGGAATGGTCACAGAAAAGCCAAAGTGCTTCGGAAGAAGCTAACAGACATCTACTTACTTGCCAGGTGTTAGTTCACTACAAACTGGAGCTACCACTCATACTAGCCTGTAATGCTTCACCTGTAGGTGTAGGTGCAGTGATTTCTCACAAAATGAAGGATGGTTCTGAGAAACCTATCGCATTCGCCTCTAGGATGCTTACTAAAAAAGAAAGGAACTATTCTCAGATAGAGAAAGAAGCACTAGGACTGGTGTTTGAAGTTATGACATTTCATGAGTATCTGTATGGTAGGAAATTTACCTTGCTGACAGACCATCAGCCTCTTCTTAAGATTCTTGGTCCTAAGACAGGTGTCCCAACACTTGCAGCAGCTAGAATGCTACGATGGTCTTTGATTTTAGCAGCTCACACATATTAGATATACTACAAACCATCAGAGCAGCATGGCAATGCAGATGCATTGTCCAGACTCCCACTGAGTGATTGTAGGGGTCCTTCACCAAATCCAGTGAATAAAGTGTCATTTATAGATGACTTGCCAGTCACTGCTAAGGATATAGCACTTGAAACTGAGAAAGATCTGTTATTGAAAATGGTTAAGCAGTATGTAATGTCAGGTTGGCCAAAGCAAATTCCAGACGAAGTCTTTAACCTGTTAGGGTATAGGGGGCAGTATTGAGACTTTTTGAAAAAAGATGTGCCCATTTTTAAATGCCTCCTACACCTACCCAGTAACTACAATATGCATATACTTATTATATATGGATAGAAAACACCCTAAAGTTTCAAAAACTGTTTGAATGGTGTCTGTGAGTATAACAGAACTCATTTGGCAGGCAAAACCCTGAGACAGATTCTGACAGGAAGTGGATACCTGATGTGTTGAATTGACTTTGAGCCTATGCCATTGAAAAACAAAGGGGGTGAGGTAAATTCTGGCACTTCCTATTGCTTCCACAAGATGTCCCCAGCCTTTACAAAGTGTTTTGAGTGTTCTACAGTGAGATCTGACCGAATAAGAGCCATGGAACGTGATGGTCCATCATTCACCCTGGCGCGCGATTTGATGGTGGGTACTCTCATTCCGAAACGTTTTAAAAGAAAACCCAATGGTCCGCCTTGAATTTTATTCATGTTCTGGTTAAAAAAGGCCCTAATGATTTATGCGATACAACGTTTGACATGTTTGAACGAACGGAAATATATTTTTTCCGTTCTTGAAGTGAAGTGAAGTCCGGCTGGCTTAGATCATGCGCTACAACACGGAGGTTTTTCGACATAAATGATGAGCTTTTTTGAACAAAACTACATTCGTTATGGACCTGGGACTCTTTGGAAGTGACATCTGATGAAGAGAATCAAAGGTAATGGATTATTTATATAGTATTTTCGATTTTAGATTCCTCCAACATGGCGGTTAGTCTGTATCGCTATGCGTATTTTTCTGGCGCAGTGCTCAGATTATTGCAAAGTGTGATTTCCCAGTAAGGTTAATTTAAAATCTGACAAGTCCATTGCGTTCAAGAGATGTAAATCTATAATTCTTTGAATGACAATATAATATTTTAGCAATGTTTTCTAATATTAATTAATTATTTTGTCGTCATGACTTGACTGCCGGTATTGGAGGGAAACGATTTCCTGAACATCAACGCCATAGTAAAACACTGTTTTTAGATATAAATATGAACTTGATAGAACTAAAAATGCATGCATTGTCTAACAAAATGTCCTAGGAGTGTCATCTGATGGAGATTGTAAAAGGTTAGTGCATAATTTTAGCTGATTGTATGGTTTTGGTAAAGCCTGTCTTTGAATCGACAATGCATTGCACACCGCTATTGTCAATGTACTCTCCTAACATAACCTAACTTTATGCTTTCCCCGTAAAACCTTTTTGAAATCGGTAAACGTGGTTAGATTAAGAAGATGTTTATCTTTCAAAGGCTGTAAGTTAGTTGTATGTTTGAGAAATTTGAATTTGTACATTTATTTGGTTTCAAATTTGCCGCTCTTGAAATGCACCTGCTGTTGATAGGGTGCGCCACAGGTGGCACGCTAACGTCCCAGGTAGCCTCAAGAAGTTAAAACCTGTTGAGGCCAGGGGGCAGGATCTTATCCCGGTATTGGGATTCATTGTCATGTGACCATGGCGGGGAATTCAAAACTGCAAGAGTAATCATTTCAAATAATCAAATAATCAACTATTTTCCTCCATTTGAAAGATATATCTCCTAAATCTAACCACGCTGTCCGATTTTCAGAGGCTTTACGGAGAATTCATAAAGTTAGGTTATGTTAGGAGAGTACATTGACAATAGCTGTGTGTAATGTTTAGCCATTTCAAAGAAGGGCATCAACAGACAGAAAACTAGCTAGAATTATGCACTTACCTTTGACAATCTGCATCAGATGACACTCATAGGACATTATGTTATACAATACATGCATTTTTAGTTCCATCAAGTTCATATTTATATCCAAAAACAGCATTTACAGTCGCGGTGAAATTCAGAATTTGTTTCGGCTCGAATGCTCCCAGTGAATCCAGCATTACAAATCACGGAATTACTATTCGAAAACATTGGTAAATTATAATATTGTCATTCAAAGAATAATATATTATCATCTCGTAATTGCTACCGAATGGCCAGATCTCAAAATAACTTTACTGGGAAATCACATTTTGCAATAAACTGGGTACTATGCTAACAACAGCAAGCTAAGCTATAAGCTAAGCTAAGCTATACAGTTAGCATTAGCATCATCTAATATCGATAATAACATTCTAAATATCCCCTTACCTTTGATTATCTTTATCAGAAGTCGCTGCCAGCGATCCCAGGTCCAGAACAAATGTGGTTTCTTTTGACAAAGTTCATAATTTATGTCCAAATAGTTAGCGTTCAGTAGGCTCCCACAAAATGAGGTGGGCAGTGTAAATTCACGCCGAAAAGCTAAAGAAAACCTAGTAAATAATCTATTTACGTTTGTTTAAACATGTCAAACATTGTTTAGCATTAATCTTTTGGTCCATTTTTAACGTGAAACATCAGTAAACATCAGTAATATTTTCACACAACCTATCAAGTGTCTAGAATAAACGATTATGACAAAGACACTCTTCTCAGATTTATGCGCAGGCGCAAAAATGAAGTGATGACGTGTCAACTTGTAAGCATTCTAATTCGGTCTGTATTAATCACAGATGCTTCAAACAACTTTCTAAAGATCGTTGACATCTAGTGGAAGCCTTAGGAGTTGCGAACTGAATCCTTTCTCACTATGGTATCTATAAAACAATGACACTAAATAGTACAGTCACAAAATTCAATTTTTTTTAAATCTATTTTTCACAGGTTTTTGCCTGCAATATGAGTTTTGTTATACTTACAGACACCATTCAAACTGTTTTAGAAAATTCAGAGTGTTTTCTATCCAAACCTGAACAATAATATGCATATTCTAGCTTCTGAGTTGGTGTAGGAGGCAGTTAAAAATGGGCACATATTTTTTTCCAAAATTCTCAATACTGCCCCCTAGATTAAACAGGTTAAACCTTATGTCAAAAGAAAGTTTGAATTTACCATTGAGGATGACTGTATTCTTTGGGGTTACAGGGTGGTGATTCCACACAGCCTGCAAAGCAGACTATTGGCAGAACTACATGAGAGTCATTGGGGTATAGTTAAGATGAAATCATTAGCTAGAAGTCTTCTCTGGTGGCCTACACTTGATGAAAATATTGAAACGTATTAAGTCTTTGTGACATATGCAAACAGCAGCGTAGCATGCCTGCAAAAGTGCCAGTACCTGGAAATGGGCATCAAGTCACTGGGAGAGAATTCACTTAGACTTTGCAGAAGACCAAAGCAAGTGTTTTTGGTTGTTATGGATGTTTATGCTAGATGGCCAGAAATTGTACACATGCAGAGTACTTCTTCAGCTAAAAATGTTGAGGTACTCAGAACTCTGTTTGCTTCCTATGGTCTGCCCCAGGAAGTAGTCACAGATAATGGCCCACAATTCATTTCCTGTGAAATGAAAACTTTCTTAAAATTGAACGGTATCAAGCATAACATGTCACCTGCATATCACCCAGCTTAAAAATGGTTAGCTGAAAGGCTAGTTCAAAATCTTAAGAAGTAGCTAGCTAAGACGAGAGCAAAAGGTGGTATGATGTTACAACATTGAGTTGCTAACTTCCTATATGGCTACCGCAACACACCACATACTAGTACACGCCAAACGCCAGCAGAGCTGTTCTTAAAGAGACAGGTTCGTACACGACTGTCACTGGTCAAACCACAGTACTTGCAGAAGGAACAGACTGAAGGGTCACAAGTCGACAGTGACAAACCACAGAAGGTCAGATCCTACTTTGTTGATCAAGAGCTCTTGATAAATAATTACAGGGGAGGAGAAAAATGGTTGAATGGTGTGATAACTAAGGTTCTGGGTCCTGTCACATACATGGTTAATGTTTAACTGTGTGAAAAGACTTGTGAATAAGATGTTGAACATCAAGCCAAGGAGACAAGGTGAAAAACATTGTCAAAGGTCAAATAAGAGAGAAAGGTTCTCAAATCTAGTTTGAGAGATAAGCAACATGTTATTATGCACACCTGGTTAAAATGGTATGCACATGTTCAGTGCATGATATTGGAAAAATGTATCTGATTGGATGCGCATAGTTTGTTATCGATCAATAATGACAAACCACCTGGCATTGACAACTTAGATGGAAAGCTACTGAGGATGGTAGCTGACTCTATAGCCAGTCCTATCTTTAATCTGAGCCTAGAGGAAAGTCTTTGTCCTCAGGCCTGGAAGGAAGCCAAAGTAATTCAGCTACCCAAGAGGGGTAAAGCGGCCTTTACTGGTTCTAACAGCAGACCTATAAGCTTGCTGAAAGAAATTGATAATAAGATGATTGTGGGAGCTGTACTGTTAGAATTCAGTGCAGACTTTGATATTATTGACCATTACCTGTTGTTGAAAAAAACTTGTGTTATGGCTTTTCAACCTCTGTTATATTGTGATTTCAGAGCTATCTATCTAATAGAACTCAAAGGGTTTTCTTTAATGGAAGCTTCTCTAATGTCAACCGTGTAAAGTGTGGTGTACAGCAAGGCATCTCTCTAGGCCCTCTACTCTTTTCTATTTTTACCAACGACCTGCCACTGGCATTAAATATAGCATGTGTAGCCATATATGCTGATGATTCAACCATAAAGCAATCAGCAACCACAGCTAATGAAGTCACTGAAACCCTTATCAAAGTTGCACTCTGTTTTGGAATGGGTGGCCAGTAATAAACTGGTCCTGAACATCTCTAAAACTAAGAGCATTGTATTTGGTACAAATTGTATTTGGAATGAAGTTCTAGACCCCAGCTGAATCTGGTAATGAATAGTGTGGCTGTTGAACAAGTTGAAGAGACTAAATTACTTGGCGTTACCTTAGATTGTAAACTGTCATGGTCAAAACCTATAGATTCAATGGTTGTAAAGATGGGGAGAGGTCTGGCCGTAATAAAGAGATGCTCTGCTTTTTTGACACCACACTCCAAAAAGCATGTTCTGCAGGATCTAATCTTGATTATTGTACAGTTGTGTGATCCAGTGCTGCAAGGAAAGACCTAGTTAAGCTGCAGCTGGCCCAGAACAGAGCGGCACATTCTGCTCTTCATTGTAATCAGAGGGCTGATCTAAATACTATGCATGCCAGTGTAACCGATGTGAAATGGCTAGCTAGTTAGCGGGGTGCGCACTAATAGCGTTTCAATCGGTGACGTCACTCGCTCTGAGACCTTGAAGTAGTTGTTCCCCTTGCTCTGCAAGGGCTGTGGCTTTTGTGGAGCGATGGGTAACGATGCTTCGTAGGAGGCAGTTGTTGATGTGTGCAGAGGGTCCCTGGTTCGAGCCCAGGTAGGGGCGAGGAGAGGGACGGAAGCTATACTGTTACACCAGTCTCTCTTGGCTAAGAGTTGAGGAGAGACTGACTGCATCACTTCTTTTTATAAGAAACATTAACTCTTTAGGGGGATAGCATTGGGAAGTTTGGATGAAAAGCGTGCCCAGAGTAAACTGCCTGTTACTCAGGCCCAGAAGCTAGAATATGCATATAATTAGTAGATTTCGATAGAAAACACTCTAAAGTTACCAAAACTGTTAAAATAATGTCTGTGAGTATAACAGAACTCATATGGCAGGCAAAAACCTGAGAAAAATCTAACCAGGAAGTGGGAATTCTGAGGTTTGTAGTTTTCAAGTGAATGCCTATTGAATATCCAGTGTCTGTGGGGTCAGATTGCACTTCCTAACGCTTCCACTAGATGTCAACAGTCTTTTGAAGTTGTTTCAGGCTTCTATTATGAAAGGGGAGGTAATAAGAGCACTCTAAGCAGATGGCCCAGATGAAAGCCTTCAGTTTAGTCACACGCGTGGTCGTGAGCTCCATTCCCCTTCCTTTCTAATCAAATCAAATCAAATTTATTTATATAGCCCTTCGTATATCAGCTGAAATCTCAAAGTGCTGTACAGAAACCCAGCCTAAAACCCCAAACAGCAAGCAATGCATGTGAAAGAAGCACGGTGGCTAGGAAAAACTCCCTAGGAAAAACTCCCTAGAAAGGCCAAAAACCTAGGAAGAAACCTAGAGAGGAACCAGGCTATGAGGGGTGGCCAGTCCTCTTCTGGCTGTGCCGGGTGGATATTATAACAGAACATGGTCAAGATGTTGAAATGTTCATAAATGACCAGCATGGTCAAATAATAATAATCATAGTAGTTGTCGAGGGTGCAACAAGCACGTCCGGTGAACAGGTCAGGGTTCCGTAGCCGCAGGCAGAACAGTTGAAACTGGAGCAGCAGCATGGCCAGGTGGACTGGGGACAGCAAGGAGTCATCATGCCAGGTAGTCCCGAGGCATGGTCCTAGGGCTCAGGTCCTCCGAGAGAAAGAAAGAAAGAGAGAAAGAGAGAATTAGAGAGAGCATATTTAAATTCACACAGGACACCGGATAAGACAAGAGAATACTCCAGATGTAACAGACTGACCCTAGCCCCCCGACACATAAACTACTGCAGCATAAATACTGGAGGCTGAGACAGGAGGGATCAGAAGACACTGTGGCCCCATCCGATGATACCCCCGGAAATGGCCAAACAGGCAGGATATAACCCCACCCACTTTGCCAAAGCACAGCCCCCACACCACTAGAGGGATGTCTACAACCACCAACTTACCGTCCGAAGACAAGGCCGAGTATAGCCCACAAAAATCTCCGCCATGGCACAACCCAAGGGGGGGGGGCGCCAACCCAGACAGGAAGACCACGTCAGTGACTCAACCCACTCAAGTGACGCACCCCTCCCATGGACGGCATGGAAGAACACCAGTAAGTCAGTGACTCGGCCCCTGTAATAGGGTTAGAGGCAGAGAATCCCAGTGGAAAGAGGGGAACCGGCAAGGCAGAGACAGCAAGGGCGGTTCGTTGCTCCAGCCTTTCCGTTCACCTTCACACTCCTGGGCCAGACAAATGATAACAGTATTGTCCAGTTGAAACATTATTGAATATTTATGATAAAAAAACCCTAAGGATTGATTAGAAACATCGTTTGACATGTTTCTAGGAACTCAAATGGAACATTTTTTACTTTTCGTCTTTGTGCCCGCGCTTTGTGCATTTGGATTACTGGACTAAACGCGCAAACAAAAAGGAGGTATTTGGACATAAAGATTAACTTTATCGAACAAAACAAACATTTATTGTCTAACATGGAGACCTGGGAGTGCCATCTGATGAAGATCATCAAAGGTAAGTGATTCATTTTAATGCTATTTCTGACTTTTGTGACACCTCTCCTTGCTTGGAAAACGGCTGTATGGTTTTTGTGGCTAGGCGCTGACCTAACATAATCGCATGGTGTGCTTTCACTGTAAAGCCTTTTTGAAATCGGACACAGCGGCTGGATTAACAAGACGTGTATCTTTAATCGTATTTATAACACTTGTATCTTATATCAATGTTTATGATGAGTATTTCTGTAATTTCATGTGGCTCTCTGCATTTTCACCGGATGTTTGTTTGAGACAATGCATTTCTGAACATAACACGGCAATTTCAAATGAGGGTTTTGGACATAAAGATTAACTTTAGCGAACAAAACAAACATTTATTGTCTAACATTGAGTCCTGGGAGTGCCACCAGATGAAGATCATCAAAGGTTAGTGATGAATTTTAATGCTATTTCTGACTTTTGTGACACCTCTCCTTCTTTGGAAAATGGCTGTATGGTTTTTTGTGGCTAGGCGCTGACCTAACATAATCGCATGGTGTGCTTTCACCGTAAAGCCTTTTTGAAATCGGACACTGTGGTTGGATTAACGAGAAGTTTATCTTTAAAATGGTGTATAATACTTGTATGTTTGAGGAATTTTGATTATGAGATTTCTGTTGTTTGAATTTGGCGCCCTGCAATTTCACTGCCTGTAGGCCAGGTATTCCGCTAGCGGAACCCCCTTCCCAGAAAGGTTAATGTGTTGAAAATCTCAAATTGTTTGCATAGTCAACTTACACATAGCTCTGACACACAATTATCCCACCAGACATGCCACCAGGGGTCTTTTCACAGTCCCCAAATCCAGAATAAATTCAAGAAAGCGTACAGTATTATATAGAGCCCTATTGCATGGAACTTCCTTCCATCTCATATTGCTCAAATAAACAGCAAACCTGGTTTGAAAAAACAGATAAAGCAACACCTCACGGCACAATGCCTCTCCCCTATTTGACCTAGATAGTTTGTGTGTGTGCATTGATATATAGGCTACGTGTGCCTTTAAAAAAAATTGGCAGGCCTCATTGGTTGTTGGCCAAGGTATTTTAGTGTGCTTCCTTTGAAAGGCTGCAGATGGACTCAGCTTGGAACCGGCTATGTTGTATCCGCTGTCATGTTGGAAATAAACTTCTTCGTGATGTTAATGCTTTATATTGTCGAGTTTCTCTTTACAATAACTAAAAAGAATCTGCTTCCTTTAATCAGGGATGCAACACAGAGAGCAAGAGAGAGAACACTCAAATCAAACAGGTACACCAACTACATCAAATTGACTACTGTAGAATATGACATGTACTGTGGGTGACAATGATTAATTAGAGGACTCACATGGTTGGGTAGCACTCAGCATAGCTGTTGGACTTGCCAAAGAACTGGCAGGCATTGTCACCTTCTTCATCTTTGGGATTGGGTTGGCGGATCGCATCCAACTTAAAGGTGCTTACACCGCCACCTACTGTACTAAAGTGTGAGGCCAGTCACGGCCTACCTACATTAAATTCTATTCATTAGTCCTGTTCCTAAAAGGAAAAACTTGCACCACTAACCAACCCTACACCTAAACTCAGCAAAAAAAGAAACGTCCCTTTTTCAGGACCATGTCTTTCAAAGATAATTCGTAAAAATCCAAATAACTTCACAGATCTTCATTGTAAAGGGTTTACACACTGTTTCCCATGCTTGTTCAATTAACCATAAACAATTAATGAACATGCACCTGTGGAACGGTCGTTAAGACACTAACACCTTACAGATGGTAGCAATTATGGTCACAGTTATGAAAACTTAGGACACTAAAGAAGCCTTTCTACTGACTCTGAAAAACACCAAAAGAAAGATGCCCAGGGTCCCTGCTCATCTGTGTGAATGTGCCTTAGGCATGCTGCAAGGAGGCATGAGGACTGCAGATGTGGCCAGGGCAATAAATTGCAATGTCCGTACTGTGAGACGACTAAGACAGCGCTACAGGGAGACAAGACGGACAGCTGATCGTCCTCGCAGTGGCAGACCACGTGTAACAACACCTGCACAGGATCGGTACATCCGAACATCACACCTGTGGGACAGGTACAGGATGGCAACAACAACTGCCCGAGTTACACCAGAAATGCACAATCCCTCCATCAGTGCGCAGAATGTCCGCAATAGGCTGAGAGAGGCTGGACCGAGGGCTTGTAGGCCTGTTGTGAGGCAGGTCCTCACCAGACATCACAGGCAACAACGTCGCCTATGGGCACAAAACAACCGTCGCTGGACCTGACAGGACTAGCAAAAAGTGCTCTTCACTGACGAGTTGCGGTTTTGTCTCACCAGGGGTGATGGACGGATACGCGTTTATCGTCGAAGGAATGAGCGTTACACCGAGGTCTGTACTCTGGAGTGGGATCAATTTGGAGGTGGAGGGTTCGTCATGGTCTGGGGCGGTGTGTCACAGCATCCTCGGACTGAGCTTGTTGTCATTGCAGGCAATCTCAACGCTGTGTGTTACAGGGAAGACATCCTCCTCCCTCATGCGGTACCCTTCATGCAGGTTCATCCTGTCTTGACCCTCCAGCATGTCAATGCCACCAGCCATATTGCTTGTTCTGGCACCTGTTGGATCGGAAGGTGAGGGCTAGGGCCATTCCCTCCAGAAATCTCTGGGAACTTGCAGGTGTCTTGGTGGAAGAGTGGGGTAACATCTCTCAGCAAGAACTGGCAAATCTGGTGCAGTCCATGAGGAGGAGATGCACTGCAGTACTTAATGCAGCTGGTGGCAACACCAGATACTGAATGTTACTTTTCATTTTGACCCCCCATTTGTTCAGGGACACATTATTCAATTTCTGTTAGTCACATGTCTGTGGAACTAGTTCTGTTGATGTCTATTGTTGAATCTTGTTATGTTCATACAAATATTTACACATGTTAAGTTTTCTGAAAATAAACGCAGTTGACCTTCAGAGGACATTAATTTTTTTGCTGAGTTTATATACCACTATTTCATAAAAATAAAAATCACCACCCTAATAAATCTTCTTCAGTAAAATCTCATACACCCAGGTACTTCTCTGCAGCTGCCACCTACTCTCATTAAAACACCCTACCCCACTCCACTACTTTGACCCTATCTGTTCTTGCATCATGCCAACGACCTTGGAAGACAGGACACAACACCTCAATACACACTATAACTCTTTTGAAGTCAAATGTCATATACCCAAATATGTCTCTGCAGCTGCCACCACAATATCTACTCTCTGTGATTTGCCTTCCATTTCTGCAGTACGGTTGATAACCATTGCTATGGATGCTAAGAAGCCAACCTTAAGCAAAAATCATTTCTTGCCCTATCCCTCCGTGCTGGCACAAATCTACTACTCACTGGGATCCTCGCAGGATTACTCACCCTTGACCCATCCTCCTCCACTTTCTTCACTGACTTAGTATATGACACCCTCTTTCTGACTCTGGCCACTTCAACTGGCCACTCTTGCACTGGACACTTCCGATCCCCAGCAACATGAGCACCCCTACAGTTGACACATTCAACTTTATCCACCGATAAACACAATTCTCTGTCCCATGCACACTTCCCACATCTTGGAATCTCCCTTCTACACACTGCTGCAACATGACCATAAACGTCGCTCTCTCAAAATAACGGATCTATCCTAACATGCTTTTGTCTGGTACAGACTCAAAAGGACTGATAATGACTCCTCTGTTTCACCACGCTCCCCACCGGGTCTGCGTCACATCAAACGGCGGGCATAAAAAACACCAGGAATGTTCTACTTCAATTGCTCCACCTCCGTACTTAACGCTACCCCAGAAATCCCCGCTTTCAATGGTAACCTTTTCCTATGACCAAAGCAAGAAACACAGGTCGTCTGCTCCCTTTGATCAGAAGAAACACAAACATATCACAAAGTCCACTACAGGTTAGAGAAAGTGTTTTACCATAGTACCAGTAATAAAACTATTGTGGATAGATTCTGTTATATAAAGACATTCTCAGGGAGAGGCGAATGCTGTTTCAGGTTTGGCTTTGCCTCAAATACTATCCGCTGGAGCCAAAATTACCCCTGTGAGTCTGTAACAATAATTACACATTGGCAGGGCTGCTGAGGAAGTGAGGCCTCTCTGGGGGCCAGATCATACCATGCTGTAGCCTATTCATAGACCCTAGGTAACTATCTTCTGTCCAGGGGAGTTTTGTTAAGATCCCAGAGGCTTGGTCTGAACATTAACACGCATCGCTTGCGGTAGTTTTGTAAACACAAGTACCTTATCTTTCATATCAGCAATAAATTATTTTCTAAAATCAGAAGGATAAATTACTAGGACGTTTATAAGGTTAGGGTTCCCACATTTCCATGTGACAAGTTGTAGTTAATTAGCTTGTTAATTGTTTACACATGTTGACTGCAGTGGCTGGCCAAAAATAACTTGTTTGAAAGTTGGATCATCTTATCCTTTGAGGCTTTAAAAGTGTTCTTAAACTATGATTTTGAACATTCAAAGCAACTGTTTTGAGCCAAGAAATGTGAATAAAAATATAGGCAGTGAACATTGCATGAGTAATTTAAGGCTTATACATAATGTGCGTCAAGAACATTAGCTAGCTACTAATGCTAGTAGTAGGTCAGATAGTTAGCTAACCAGTGGTGTAAAATTAAGCAAACATACTACTAAAGTAATTTTGGGGGGTATCTGTACTTTACTATTTGTATTTTTGAAAACGTTTAATTTTACTTTACTACATTCCTAAGAAAAGTATGTACTTTTTACACCATACATTTTCCTTGACACCCAAAAGTACTCATTACATTTTGAATGCTTAGCTAAAATGTTTTAAATGGTTTGCTTAATATAAGTATTTTGAAATTATTTATACTTTTACTTTTAATATTTAAGTATATTTGAGCAATTACATGTACTTTTCATACTTAAGTATATTTAAAAGAAAATATGTGGGTGACTTTCTCCTTTACTTGAATCATTTTATATTCATGTATCTTTACTTTTTCCACCACTGTAACGTTACTTAACTAGCTATAAACAAGCGCCTAAACTAGCTAATAGATAGAACAATGAGAACATATTTGGTATAACGTTAGCTCAAACAAATCCAAAATAAATGTCATGTAGCTTCTCTCTCGTTCTCCTCGTTCTCGTTTGGGCATTTTGAAATAAATTGATCACACTCTCAAGTAACACACCGAGTTTGTGATCAACTGTTACATAAGAGTTAGCATGTAGCTACATTTATAATCGCGGCTTGATTCATTTTGATGACAGAAATGACAATTGCTGCTCGATTTGTGGCCCTCTTCATCGATTGGTATAGGCTTGATGTTCTTCCTGGCCCGAATTTGACGTTCATCTTGAACGTGGAAAGTAATTGGTTCGAATTACAACACTTCTTTTAAGTGATTTGTTGTTGAGAGTGGGCGGGTTCAGGAATATTCACCCGAAGCAGAAAACCATCATGGCTGCTGCCGTAGTACGAGGTATTGGCTCTAACCTTGCTAAAAACCTTCGAGAGATTCGTCTACATTTGTGCCAGACATCGCCTGCGAGTCAAGGAGCAAGGTCATTTCTCAAATGTGACTGTAGTTATAGGTTCACGGAATCGAAATGTGTTAACCAATATTAGCATTTTCACCACAGCTATGTTAGGTACTTCGCTAGCGGTCACCGCGAGGTTCATAACTAGCAGAAGCTACAGGACTGCCAGGCAGGCTTTAACGTTGCTTGTACACATAGCAAGTTAGCAAACAATTGCAATCAGCTCAATTGCAGATCACGCACCTATCTAGCTAGATACAGCTCTACAACATTTTATATGATTTATTGTGATATTAATTCAACAGTATAAATCTAAAAGATGCCGCTTTATCAGTCAGCTGCAC
This sequence comes from Salmo trutta, assembly GCF_901001165.1. Lineage (NCBI taxonomy): Eukaryota > Metazoa > Chordata > Actinopteri > Salmoniformes > Salmonidae > Salmo > Salmo trutta. The sequence goes on from NC_042975.1 coordinate 48,854,917, forward strand.
TGCGCTTTCCCGTTACAAGTGAGAGAATTGTCTCCCTTGTTTAATAGCTAGCTATTTCACTACAATGGAATGGTATGTGGATAGTAACTAGTATTATGAAATGGTGAAATAACTTTGTCACTGTTATTCCATGTTCTTCAGGGATTTTGTGGAGCAGCACTATGTGGAACTGAAGAAGGCAAACCCCACATTCCCCATCCTCATCAGGGAGTGCTCAGGTGTTCAGCCTAAGCTTTGGGCAAGATATGGTGAGAGCATTGTTTCAGTAGCTAGGTGATTAACATGTTTCACTGTATGCCAATTCAACTGCAATGTTTATGGCCATGTATTCATTTGGTTCTTTCAAATGTACCTGTTTTGCAGATTTTGGTAAAGAGAGCAGTGTGGCCCTTGACAATATGAACGTTGACCAAGTGGCTAAAGCGCTGGAGACAGTTGTGAAATCAAAAGCATGACCAATCCAGCTGCCCCGAAGACAGTGTTGATTTGTAAATTACATGTGTATCACATCTCTATTGCTCTTTTAATAAATCTGAGTGCTAACTTGTGACAAGCTGCTGCATTGACGTGTTCATTGTTTGTGTGTTCATGCGAATTTCATTCCATTCATAGGCATGTGAAGCTTTTAGGAGTGCTGATATTGGTAAGAAAATTATTTGATGTGCACCCAATACTGTCAAACTCAGAAGGTTAATGAAGCCCTGTTCTATGTACCCAATGGTCTGTCCGAGACAATGCGACCAGGCTATCCGCATTGCAGTGCAAGGTTCATACACAAGTGTCTGGCAACAATGTACTTTTATATTCATGCTATAGATTAGCTTTTGAGTAAAGAAACAAGATTAAGAGAACCATGTTCATCATTATCAATAAACACCTTCAATAATTAGCTTCTGGGTAAAGAAACAAAATGAAAGGAACCATGTTCATCATTATCAATAAACAATCAGAAATGACAAACGGTAGAGGAGTTCATTGTTTTCATAAGAATGTGACCGACGTATTTAATCCCTTTCTTTCCACAGGAAGTTGTGGAAGTGTTCATAGCTTAAAGACCAGAAAATAAAACTTGCAACATGCAAGAGTACTACGACTGATAACGTTATCTAGATAGCCACGCTAAACCAAGCATATATTAATTCCTAAAGCATTTTAGAATTAGTTAACTTTGCAAACCCATCTTCAGTGTATTTGCCAACTTTCAGGCAGTGCGAATGTGTTAGTTACTGTACCCTTACTTTACTTTACCCAGTTCGATCAACACTTTGGCTGGGATGGTAGGACTATTTTGCCTTCCCATGTCAACATATGCCTGGTTTAGCAAGGTTACTATATGTATAAAATATATTGTTAAAATGTATGTTGGACATATAACAATACAGATATTCCCTAAAACAAAGTGGGGGGGGGGGGGGGGGGGGATGCAGGACAGAGTTTGGGGAAACCCTGCCCTAAAATGCATGTATAGAACCATAAGTATGTACATGTAGAGGACAGAACTCATCTTTCCCCTTCTTTCAGAGGAAGCCTCAGGCACCAGTGTGATTGAGATGGTCCTATGATTCAAAGGTTAGAAGCGCCATTCCATTCCCTTGATTATGTCCATTACTGCAGAGAAACATTTAGCTTTTGAGAAATTATTTCTGTAACAAATGTTGGACTTTGGGAAAATTACAGAATATACAGTTTTGGAGCATTTAAAACATTTTTTAAAGTAAATATCAGTGCAATTACATTGTTTGTCATTTAGCAGACGCTCTTGTCCAGAGCATCTTACAGGAGCGATTAGGGTTAAGTGCCTTGCTCAAGGGCTCTTAACTGCAAGGCTACTTTATTTTATGCACAATTTACATAATCCATCATTTTCTGTTGAGATGCAGCCATGCCCCAGACCTTAGGCTGTGTTTACACAGGCAGCCCAATTCTGATATTTTTTTTCCACTAATTGGTCTTTAAACTCTTTTTCAGATCTGATGAGACGTTGAAACTTAAAAAAAAAAGTTATAGTTACATGCTTTCTCAGCCCGTTTGCAGCCTTCTGGTTACCATTTTCTTTTAAATGCTGATAAATGAAATAAACCAAGGCCCTGTTTAATGTATCCGGGTCCCTTTGAAGTCATCTTTTTAAAATAGAATGACTATCCATATCAAAATAATACATTTAAAGTGCTTTAATCTGCTGATTTAAGAGCTCTTCATCCTCACTGCATGCAGGATTTCGCCACGAAATTTACAGCGACTACGCCCTCTTCGATGTGCATGATGGGACAATTGGGTTGAGTTCAGGTGATTGTATGTGTGTGCAAAGGGTGGCTACTTTGAAGAATCTCAAATATGTTTTGATTTGTTTAACACTTTTTTGCTTACGGCATGATTCCATATGTGTTATTTCATAGTTTTGATGTCTTCACTATTATTCTAAAATGTAGAAACGAGTAAAAATAAAAACCCACCTGTGGGTGTCAATCCATAATTTGTAAACACTGTCCTGATGATTGTTGGTGAAAGTGACATAAGTGTGTCATCGATCATGGGTTTATTTCCTGGTTCCATCAAACACTCTAACTCACAGAAATTAAGCCACAAAACGCAGTGGAAAGTAATACAGAAAAAGATCTGTGGAAAGTAATACAGAAAAAGATCAGTGGAAAGTAATATAATATAGAAAAAGATCTGTGGAAAGTAATATAGAAAAAGATCAGTGGAAAGTAATATAATATAGAAAAAGATCAGTGGAAAGTAATAGAAAATAGAAAAAGATCTGTGGAAAGTAATATAGAAGAAGATCTGTGGAAAGTAATACAGAAAAAGATCAGTGGAAAGTAATATAGAAAAAGAGCTAACATAATACAAAAATGGCATAATGTTAGATGTCAATTAGGGTGGGAGTGGGGACATTACAAACACATATGCAACTAAAGCACATTCTCGGAATGACTGTCAAACACATGACTTAACATGGCAGGTTCATTAACTTGAAGATAACATTACAGTACAAGACTTAAAGTAGCCTGTGTCTACTTTGAGTTATTTGTCATACCATTAAGGACCTACACAGAAATCCATTCGCTGTCTTCAATTTGTGCTGAGGGAACCCACACTGGTAGCCATACTCGTAGCCATGGCTGATAGCGCCCATTCATTTTGTACATTTATTTATGTTATTTTTTTTGTATCAACATTTATACATCAGCTATTGTTTTTTGATTGCTCTTTCGAATTTGTTGTAATTGGTTCATCTTGACCAAGATTCAAGACTGTTGTTGTCTCGTTTGGCTTAGCTAGCGAGCAGTGAGCTATGGACTGTTTTAACTTGAATGCTCAAACACTGACTTCATGAAAAGTAGAGAACTGTATACGAAGATGGCTTGTACTAGTGAATATACTCTCTTTACCTTTAAAGTTCTAATGCAGATTTTTTTTTAAATCTCAATATCAAATCATTTCTGGGTAACAATTAAGTACCTTACTGTGATTGTTGTAAAATTAAAATGGTCAAAAAGAGACAAAAATAGCTTCTTAACAAAGAGTAATTTCTCAAGTAAGAATTTTGCTTGGACTTTTTGCCTGCCCTGGATTTTAATTATCTGTGGTGAGCTTTCAGCACCCTGTGGAAGCAGTGATGTTAGCATCACCCAAGTGGGTGATACACAGAGTTATTGGAGAGGAGTAGCTAGGTAGTTAGCGAACCATCAAGCTACTAAGCCCGCTACTAAGCCCAGGACAGGGAGGTGAGCTGCTGAGGCTGACTGACTCTGACCGGCTCCCTCCTCTCCTCCGTGACCATCCATGCCTGAAGTTCCTCCACTCTTAATGCCAACATAACTGCTTCAATTCGTCATTCATTCTTCCAGTCCCTAACTTCCCTACTGTGTTACAATGTTATTGTTTTGTTATGTGCTTTTGTATACGCAATTCAGATTTTTAGCTGCCATGTATACAAAATAAAACTAAACAAGAACAACTAATCACAGAACACATTTTCTAATCTGATGTCATACCTGGCTTCTGGCTCTGGTAAAGAATAGATATGGCCTAAATCAGCCCAAACAAACAACAGACTCTTCCTGTTCAAACTCTGGTTCATGTGACTAGAAATATCTTCTCATACTAAACCACATCGCTATGATTGTCAATGAACCATTAATAACATTTTGTCTTATATGTATATCATGACAAAACCGTCAGATAAGGCTGGAACAGATGTGCGAGTTTCAGTGAGTAGAGTAAATATGAACGCTAACCACATGGGCATAGTCTTGTGCTTTTCATGTTGGAACACAGCCTTCCCTGTGGCTCAGTTGGTAGGGCGTGGTGTGTGCAACGCCAGGGTTGTGGGTTCGATTCCCACGGGGGGCCAGTACAAAAAAATGCATGAAATGAAATGTATGTATTCATTACTGTAAGTTGCTCTGGATAAGATCGTCTGCTAAATGACTAAAATGTCAAATGTAACATGACACGTTTGCCTGTTGCCCTCCACCTCTGTTTTCATTCCACCAATGCCAACTGCTCATTCCTCTGGCCCAACCACTTTAAATATAGGAAAATCTTCTAACATGAGTGATCATTGCCAGATCATTGTCTGCCATTCAGTGAAAATGATATTGGATCTCAAATACCAATCTGTGCTGTGATTTATTTTTGTATTCTTATCGTTATTTCAATCACATTACTACAGTACAGACAACTACAACTATACCATTGAAATACACTTGTGAAAGAGAAGTGGGCTTACTCTAGTAAAGAGGAAATGCATAACCATGCATAATCAGTAACTTGTTCAATGAATGAATGCCCATTGACAACTCCCCTATTGGCTGTTACTTTGTGCCAAGGGATGGGAGGGAGGGGAAAGAAAGAAAATATTTTCCTCTCACAAATAAAATCTTACATGGGTTTACAGAGGAACTGCTAATATCATTAAATCTCTGTCAATAAACATACAGCCAAGTAAAGTCTAATGTAAACCTTACTAATGCCAGAACAAATCCGGTGAACGGTTTGGTATTATTGCAGTCAAATAAAGTCTAACGCCCTGCTTACTGTGAGTGTTACAACTACACCCCCTCTCGAAGCAGGTCTTTGCATTGAGGACGTTTGCACCGTATCCTGTGACTTCAGACACACTTCAACCACTGAGGACGATTAATCCATCAATTCAATAGAAAATCGACAGAGTTCACGTTCATACTCTCTGTTTCGTTGGAACGTTCCCTTTCACAAAGCTGTACAGTTTCAAAGTTGCTCCTGCTGTGTCTCCTTACAAATACCTATTTCCTTTTTCAGTGTGGGAGGAAAGGACTTTCAAGGACAGAAGGCAGACAGAACGTTTCAAGAACCTCAGTAACGAAACTATGGAAGACAGCTCTTATGAACTAAGGTAATAATCGGAGGCACTTCCCTCTCCAGTGGAAAGCGGAGAGAGAAAAGCAATGTTTAAATGGTGGAATGCTACAGAGCGGTAAAAAAAACACTGTCTGTTTCCCAATACCCAGGTGGACCATAAATATCCAGTTGCAGCCAAGTTAAACACTAACACTGGAGCTAAAGCTAACCCCATGGCAGCAGAGACCCTCTGCTCTGGGGCTGGTCAACAAGGTTATTCTAGGTACACAGGCATACTTCCTATTCAAAAAAACAAAACAGTTGATAAAGAAAACATTTGCAGGCATAGATGTTAGTCAGGCAACGTTGGTGGATTCTTGACACTTGACATTGTGCTATGACCACTTTTTGGTGGTGGCGTAGCAGTGAAGCAGCAAAATCATTGCTTTGTGTTGAGTGAAATGGGATGAACTTTTGGCACACTTTAGTTGCACTGTAAAGGTAATATTGTGCCTAGGGGTATAGAGGGAAGAGGGATGTACTTGTTAGGCAGTGGTGAAAAAAGTACCCAATTGTCATATTTGAGTAAAAGTAGATATACCTTAATAGAAAATGACTCAAGTGAAAGTCACCCAGTAAAATACTACTTGAGTAAGTCTAAAAGTATTTGGTTTTAAATATACTTTAGTATCAAAAGTAAATGCAATTGCTAAACTAATATATTAGTATCAAAAGTCAAAGTATAAATCATTCCAAATTCCCTATATTAATAAAACCAGATAGCATTTTTTTTTTTTTTTTTTTTACATGTATTGATAGCCAGGAGCACACTCCAACACTCAGACATAATTTACAAATTAAGTATTTGGAACATAACACATTTCCCTGTTGCTTACCACCTCTATTTTCCGCCAGATCAGTGACAGTAGTGATGACCAGGGATGTTCTCTTTATAAGTGGACCATTTTTCTGTCCTGTTAAGCATTAAAAAATTTAACTTTTGGGTGTCAAGGAAAATGTAATGAGTAAAAAATACATTATCTTCTATAGGAATGTGGTGGAGTAAAAGTTGTCAAAAATATAAATAGTCAAGTAAAGTACAGATACCCCCAAAACAACTTAAGTAGAACTTTAAAGTATTTTACTTAAGTACTTTACACCACTGTTGTTAGTGTGTGTGTTTGATTTGACAGCATGAAGCGTACCATGTGAACACACAAATATATTACAGGGGCCTCTAAAGGTGACAGGTAAATCTGATTCTCCATCAACCTTATATATACAGTTGAAGTCGGAAGTTTACATACACCTTAGCCAAATACATTTAAACTCAGCTTTTCACAATTCCTGACATTTAATCCTAGTAAAAATGTCCTGTCTTAGGTCAGTTAGGATCAGCACTTTATTTTAAGAGTGTGAAATGTCAGAATAATAGTAGAGAGAATTATTTCTTTCAGCTTTTATTTCTTTCATCATATTCCCAATGGGTCAGAAGTTTACATACACTCAATTAGTATTGGTAGCATTGCCTTTAAATTGTTTAACTTAGGTCAAATGTTTCAGGTAGCCTTCCACAAGCTTCCCACAATAAATTGGGTGAATTTTGGCCCATTCCTCCTGACAGAGCTGGTGAAACTGAGTCAGGTTTATAAGCCTCCTTGCTCGCACACGCTTTTTCAGTTCTGCCCACATATTTTCTATAGGATTGAGGTCAGGGCTTTGTGATGGCCACTCCAATACCTTGACTTTGTTGTCCTTAAGCCATTTTGCCACAACTTTGTAAGTATGCTTGGGGTCATTGTCCATTTGGAAGACCCATTTGCGACCAAGCTTTAACTTCCTGACTGATGTCTTGAGATGCTGCTTCAATATATCCACATCATTTTCCTCCTCATGATGCCATCTATTTTGTGAAGTGCACCAGTCCCTCCTGCAGCAAAGCACCCCCACAACATGATGCTGCCACCACCGTGCTTCACGGTTGGGATGGTGTTCTTCGGCTTGCAAGCCTCCCCCTTTTTCCTCCAAACATAATGTGTTACGAAGCCTCCTAGTAGGAGGGAGGTGCAGGAATCAGGAGCAGGAGAGCAAGGAAGTTCCAGTGGCACAAACGTTTATTAATGTAGTCCCGACTCAACAACAACATGGGGGAAAACACGCACAAAACTAAGTCGCCACACACAGGGAAACTCACTACACACACGGAGGAGAAACCTCAACTCCTAAACAAAATCTCGAAATGGTAACACTACCGAATGAAACGAAAACCCTGTGGTGCAGACAAGCACCCCTAACGTCGTACACATACAAACAATCCCGCACAAAGACTAGCAGGCAGCGGGGTGTAAATAAACCCACCAAAATCAACTAAATGAACACAGGTGTGATAAAACAGACAGACACAAACGAAAAGGAAAAATGGATCGGTGGCAGCTAGTAGGCCGGCGACGACGACCGCCGAGCACCGCCCGAACAGGGAGTGGAGCCAACTTCGGTGGAAGTCGTGGCATAATGATGGTCATTATGGCCAAACAGTTCTATTTTTGTTTCATCAGACCAGACATTTCTCCAAAAAGTATGATCCTTGTCCCCATGTGCAGTTGCAAACCGTAGTCTGGCTTTTTTGTGGCAGTTTTGGAGCAGTGGGTTCTTCCTTGCTGAGTGGCCTTTCAGGTTATGTCGATATAGGACTCGTTTGACTGTGGATATAGATACTTTTGTACCTGTTTCCTCCAGCATCTTCACAAGGTCCTTTGCTGTTGTTCTGGGATTGATTTGCACCTTTCGCACCAAAGTACATTCATCTCTAGGAGACAGAACGCGTCTCCTTCCGGAGCAGTATGACGGCTGCGTGGTCCCATGGTGTTTATACTTACGTACTATTGTTTGTCCAGATGAACGTGGTACCTTCAGGCGTTTGGAAATTGCTCCCAAGGATGAACCAGACTTGTGGAGGTCTACAATTGTTTTTCTGAGGTCTTGGCTGATTTCTTTTGATTTTCCCATGATGTCAAGCAAAGAGGCACTGACTTTGAAGGTAGGCCTTGAAATACATCCACAGGTACACCTCCAGTTGACTCAAATGATGTCAATTAGCCTATCAGAAGCTTGTAAAGCCATGACATCAATTTCTGGAATTTTCCAAGCTGTTTAAAGGCACCGTCAACTTAGTGTATGTAAACATCTGACCCACTGGAATTGTGATACAGTGAATTATAGGTGAAATAATCTGTCTGTAAACAATTGTTGGAAACATGATTTGTGTCATGCACAAAGTAGATGTCCTAACCGACTTGCCAAAACTATAGTTTGTTAACAATAAATTTGTGGAGTGGTTGAAAAACAAGTTTTAATGACTCCAACCTAAGTGTATGTAAACTTCCGACTTCAACTGTACCTTCTCTTTGTAGCTGCATCATAGCCGAGGGCATGGAGTCTATAAAGGGATATATAATGTTGTGCTGGATTACTGCACACATAGACTGATTAGGAGGTAGGTGTCCTGTTTCATGATTCTCCCCTCTAAAGGGCATGGTCCATCACACAACCTTTGGAATACAGCAGTAGCCAAAACATGAGCCTACATGTAGTTTGACTGAAGCCTACCTACTCCCATTCTGACTTTAAATAATAGAGTTATTATCATGTCGTGAAATATAAAGTCTGTCGTAGAACTTTTGAAATGCAGCTACTTAAATAACATGGGCAAACTTGAGCACAAGAAAGGCCTAATTGTAGTATGTTCACTGTAGCCTACTCCCATTCTAACTTTAATAATACAGTGATTCTACCCATAATCCGAGATGTTTGATTTATGTTCGTTTAAAAGACGTGTAGCATAAGAAAAATGTATGGGATACAGTTTTTTTCAATGCAGGGTCTAGACAATTTTCCTTGAGATGAGCCGCAACGGGCTTTTCTTGTATCAGGGGCAGAGGGTGGGTCCATGAAGGGGTCTTGTTTCATGTTCGGTGATGAGACGCGGGCGGAGTTTCAACAACCACTGAGAGGAGAAATAGTGCAAAAGATAGGCTAATGTAGGCTACTGTAAATATCAAACCATACTTGGCCGGCCAGTGTTTAGTGGGGACTAAGGAATGGTTATCAGCGTGCCTGGAAACGATGCAACTTTATAATGTGCAGTAGTAGCTTTCAAAGTTTAGAGGCCAAGTTTACAGAAGAGAAGCTTGGACGTTGTAAACGCAGAAGACCGTCATGATGACGAATGAGAATCTGCGGCAGAAACAATGTTTCCACTCTGCATCCTAGGATCATCAATTACGCGCGTGTGTCTACGTATTATTTCAAGAATGTGTGTAATACAAAAAGAAAAACCAGAGACTAGAGTGCGAGTACCCTAACGACTCTGTCCAAGTACACTCTAAAATCAGTAAAAATGCACGCAGTTACCAGCCTTTCAATGGTCAGTTTGCTAAGTTTTGGCTACCTATCCATGGACTGGATCAAGCCGAATCAAGTGGAGGAGCACACTCAAAACGATGCCTCTATTACGTTTGAGCCTAAGCAGCCACCACACATTATATTCATACTGACGGATGACCAAGGCTTCAATGACATAGGTTATCACAACCCGGACATTCGGACTCCAACTCTGGACAAACTGGCCGCGGAGGGGGTGAAGCTGGAGAATTACTATGTTCAACCTATCTGCACTCCGTCACGGAGTCAGTTGATCACGGGCAGGTAAGCATAAAAGCCTCACCATCAGCATCGGGCGTTTTGACACGGATATCCTTGAACATATGCTTGTAATTGGTTCTCTTGATCACAGATTAAACATAACACTTGTTGTTTTATGTAGGCAACATTATCGGCAATGAGAGTGCACAGCCAGGCGAGTAATTACAAGTATAGAGAAACCACAAAACGTTATAATGCATCATCTCCTGATCAAGATGCTGGTTGCGTTTGGTGATAAATATGTGCATGCATGGTACAATGCATTCCTTTGTTAGCCAACTTGTGTTCTCCTTAGGGCCTAAGAGTCCCTAAGACTCAGAGCCCCTAAAAATCTGTCGTTCTGCCCCTGAACAAGGCGGTTAACCCACTCTTCCTAGGCTGTCATTGTAAATAAGAATTTGTTCTTAACTGACTTGCCTAGTTAAATAAAGGTAAAAACAATATAAAGAAGACTGAACAGTACAGTGTCCTAACATATGTAGAGTACTTTTGAAATGTCTCATCCAGCCCTGAAAACAACTGTTAAATGTTTACATTAATGGTGTGTCCCTTGAGCTGACTCATCCAGAGCAACCGCAACATTTACTGGAAGTACTACTGCTGGCATCGGCAGTATGTCATAACAGATGAGTTAGATGATCATTCATAAGGTTAGGAATTCTCAGCGAACGAAGGCGAGTTGGGAAAGCTAAACAAAACTGGTTCGTTTTCCCACAGACATTGAACAGAGGTTGAGTACATCAACGATAGAGGTCAGGGATACTGTCGTTTGCCAAATAGTCAACTTATTTGACTAAAACTTACCAGGAAAGAGCTGTACACTGTTGGGGAAGATCAATGCTGCAGTAGATACCTCTGTTTCTACCCAGGGTACATGAGCAGAAACATCTGCTGTTGAGAGCAATGTGGAGAGCTGCAGGACGAGGCCAGTATTGTGAAACAATGGCTGAGGGCTGCTAAAGACTTGATAAACACAACCATATGAGCGCCAGGGTAGGAACATAATTGAAAGGGAACGACACGAATGCTTGGATGGAGTCCTTGCCTCCTCAAAGTTATGTGTCTCTGAAACACACACGGGCCATATTCCCTCTATCATAGTACTCAGAGTAGGTTGGACTTGTTGATATGTCCTAACATCGCTTAAAGTTCAAAACTTGGGGGAGGTCTCATCAGGACAATGTACGCTTGTGGAAACATTTTGTGAAAGTGGATTGCTAGGAACTCTTGTCATTGCAGGGTTTGCTTGACCGACTGTTCTTGAGTGGTGAAGTTGACATACCACACAGCTGCTGCACTGCATCCTGAACAATAGCTGTGGGGCCGTCAGAGCACTTTGTCTGTGTGTGTGTGTGTGTGTGTGTGTGTGTGTGTGTGCGTGCGTGCGTGCGTGCGTGCGTGCGTGCGTGCGTGTGTGCGTAATGGGGTTGGTTGGTAGCCTGTCACTAGGGGATCTCTCTTGCAAAGAAACAGTTCCCCCCAGAGTCTGAATCTCCAAAGCGTTTCTAAGAAGAATTGAATGAGCTGTTTTCTCCCCAGCAACTCTCAGCTGATGAACAACCCACAGGGGAGGGTGATGAACAGGAGCAAGACAGTTGTTTTTTGGGCTGAGGAGTGAGGACATGACACACTCACTATGTGCCTGAAAGAGATGTGGACAGAAGGCCAAGGCCTAATAGAAACCATCCTATTGACTGTTAAAGCTGTGAGGAAGGGAGAGAGAGAATAGAGCCATGGAATGTTTCTGTATAGGTGTGTGTATATCTACACTGCGTCACCCATTACATGAACTCTCAGTGGACTCTCTCTCACCGCATGCTCATTTGGACTTGGTGTGGGTCGTGGGAGGAAGGGACTTGTCTGAAGGAAGTGGAGTGTGTCTGCTTACTGCAGTGTAGACCACCCAAATATCAGACCACGCTAAGAACCTGGGTGGCCAGATAAACGGTATATAGGGACAAGGTGCAAGTGTTTTCATGTGGTACAGTGTAACTGAAGTACTACACAGTAATACAAATAGGCACATGTTCAGGACTGATGAAAACTTCAATATCTCTTCTTTTACCTGGAATGTTTTGGTATTTCTGTTAGTGGCCGCAGCACCTTTTCAACCTCAGCCATGGTGGTGTTTCCTATAGTTCAATAGGGGGATATACTCGTTCTTCTGATTCCTGCAACATTCCTTTGCTCGCGCACCCATATCCTTGCAAAGTATCCCGACAGTACCCTTCTCCTTCCCTGGTGGGTGACAAGCTGTTGCACACTCCATAGAAGCACACTTCTGGCCGAAAACAGATGCTAATGTTTAGAAGGGTTTCCTTCAAGACTAATTAACTTAATGAATTGCCTTTTATGTCTTGAAAGCTGCAGTCAGGCTGTAAAACAAGCTTTGCCAACCACATAGTAATTTAATGGTTGGTAGATCACAGCCTACTTATCTGTGAGGAAAGTGTATCTTCAATAAGAGTGTTCTCAGCATCATGACTATATTTATCAGCTCCAGCATTGAATGGGTTTATTTTACACAATGAGTGAAGATGAATAAGATTAGCTGTTGGACATTATTTCTCCCTACACAGATACCAGATCCACACAGGCCTCCAGCACTCCATCATCCGGCCTCGCCAGCCCAACTGTCTCCCCCTGGACATGACCACGCTCCCACAGCGGCTGCAGGAAGCGGGGTACGCTACTCACATGGTGGGCAAATGGCACCTTGGCTTCTACAGGAAGGAGTGTCTGCCCACGCGCCGAGGCTTCCACAGCTACTTTGGCTCTCTGACGGGCAGCGTGGACTACTACACGTATGGCTCCTGTGACGGACCAGGCCTGTGTGGCTACGACCTCCACGAGGGGGAGACCGTGGCCTGGGGCCGTGGAGGCAAGTTCTCCACCCACCTCTACACGCAGAGGGTACGCAAGATCCTGTCCACTCACGACCCGTCCCGCCAGCCCCTCTTCATGTTCCTCTCCCTCCAGGCTGTACACACGCCCCTGCAGTCGCCCAAGGCCTACATCTACCCCTACCGCGGGATGGGGAACGTAGCCAGAAGGAAGTACGCAGCCATGGTGTCCATCGTAGACGAGGCTGTACGAAATGTCACCTACGCTCTGCGCAAGTACGGCTACTATCGCAACAGTGTGCTCATCTTCTCCACTGACAACGGTGCCCAGCCGTTCACTGGGGGGAGTAACTGGCCCCTGCGGGGACGTAAGGGGACCTACTGGGAGGGAGGGGTCCGTGGGGTGGGCTTCGTACACAGCCCCCTGCTGCGTCACAAGCGGAGGGTTTCCAAGGCCCTCCTGCACATCACTGACTGGTACCCAACCCTGGTCGGTCTGGCTGGGGGTAACGTGTCACTGACTGAGGGTCTTGACGGCTACAATGTGTGGCCAACCATCAGTGAGGGCAGAGAGTCCCCACGCCTGGAGATCCTCCATAACATTGACCCCCTCCACCGGCGCGCTGGCCTGGCGTCTGGGTCTGGACAGGAGGCCCAGCATGTGTGGGACACCTCGGTCCAAGCTGCCATCCGGGTGGGGGACTGGAAGCTGCTAACAGGGGACCCGGGCCATGGAGACTGGGTCCCGCCACAGGTACTGGCCAACTTCCCAGGCAGCTGGTGGAACCTGGAGCGGAACACTGAGGGAACAGGGAAGTCTGTGTGGCTCTTCAACATCACAGGAGACCCCTATGAACGCAGTGACCTGGCTGTGCAGAGGCCTGATGTGGTCAAGAAGCTGCTAGCACGTCTGGCCTACTACAACTGCACTGCTGTTCCTGTTAGGTTCCCCACCGACGATCCCCGGGCCAATCCAGACCGCAACGGGGGGGCCTGGGTACCCTGGGTCGGGGGGGACGAGGACGAGCCGAAATGGAACGGGGTCTATAAGAAAGGGAGGAATAAAAAGAAGAAAAAATGCAAGCTGTGCAAACTGAGATCCTTTTTCAAGAAACTGAATACAAGGATAATGTCCAATAGAATATGAGGTGGGAAAGTCAATGATACTCAGTCACAAGTAGCCTATACATTTAACACTGCAAGAATAATCTGAGCCAGTAAACACTTTGTGTGTGTGTGACAATGGAAAATGATGTTTACTATACTGCATCTCTTTGAGTGTGCTTTCATATGTGTTTTGGCTGTAGGACTATTGGGTTCTATTGTGTTTATTAAATGTTCTATTTGATCCATTTGTAGTGTGTAGCTAAGTGAATTCAGCATGTTTATGTTGACCTACTCACTTGGGGTTATTTCAGCAGTAATGACATGAGCTGACCTGTTTTTTTCTATATTTTTGAAAATATCTAAGTAAAGAAACAACTGTTTTAATTAAACAGAAACTAATGGGTGATTCCTCATGAAATTAGAACAAAACAAGCCCATGATTTTGGGGATTCTCATATAATTTAATCGATAGAAGAGTCCTTTGGAGGAAGGATTGTTGACATGTATTTGACATTTGTATCTTTTTGGCCTTACCAGGGCCTCCGTTTAAAGCTGTGATCCGCGATAGTCAAAACAGAGCCATTGGCCGCCCCAAGCGCATTTGTTTTGGTTTGAAGAAACTAGCATCAAGTATTGTGGTAAAAAAAAAATCGAAGTACGTACTATACTTTTATATCGCGCGTGCAATGATGTGCTGATGTCTGAGGGAAAAAACAGTGTTCGTTGTTTAAAAACATCTTTGTTATTGTAATATTGCAAATGGACATTGCAGTTTCACCGCTAACGATTGCAGCTTTAAGACTCAATAGTGTTTTACAGCTTGCTCTGTAATATGAGTAGTATTTGGAGTTAAATAATATGTTCTAAAGATCAACTAAATGTTTATCCATTCGACAGGGGTGGGTTTTTTCTTTTGTTTTTCTTTGTTTATTGTGACAAATGATGTAACCTGTGTTTTTCGAATAAATGATGATTGCCGAATAATTTCGGAGGTACGTGGGGCATGTGAGGTCACCACATGACTACAGTGCCTTCAGAAATTATTCTTCACACCCGATGACTTAAAAAAATTGTTACAGCCTGAATTTAAAATGGATAATATGTCGATTTTTTTGTCACTGGCCTACACACAATACCCCATAATGTCAAAGTGGACTTATGTTTTTCTAAATGTTTACAAATAAATGAAAAATAAAATCCCGAAATGTCTTGAGTCAATACGTAATCCTACACATTTGTTATGGCAAACCTAAATAAGTTCACGAGTAAAAATTCACATAAGTTGCATGTACTCCCTCTGTGTGCAATAATAATGTTTAACAGTTTTTTTTTTATGACTACCTCATCTCTGTAACCCACACAAACAATTATCTGTAAGGTCCCTCAGTCGAGCAGTGAATTTCAAACATAGATTCAACCACAAAGACCACTGAGGTTTTCCAGCGTCTAGCAAAAAAGGGCACCTACTGTTTTGTTACATGGGTAAAAATAAAAATATATATCCGTTTGACCATGGTAAAGTTGTTAATTACACTTTATATTGCCGTATGAATACACCCAGTCACTACAAAGATACAGGCGTCCTTCCTAACTCAATTGCCAGAGAGTAAGGAAACCGCTCAGGGCCCATGAGGCCAATGGTGACTTTAAAACAGTTACAGAGTTTAATGGCTGTGATAGGAGAGAAGTTAGGATGCATCAACAACATTGTAGTTACTCCACAATACTAACCTAATTGAAAGAGTGAAAAGAAGGAAGCCTGTACAGAATTAAAATATTCCAAAACATGCATTCTGTTTGCAACAAGGCACTAAAGTAATACTGCAAAAGAAATGGTCTTGAATACAGGTGTTATGTTTGGGGCAAATCCAATACAACACTTACTGAGTACCACTCTCCATATTTTCAAGCATAGTGGTGGTTGCATCATGTCATGGGTATGCTTGTAATTGTTAAGTGGGGAGTTTTTTCAGGATAACAAAGAAATGTAATGGAGCCAAGCATAGACAAAATCCTAGAGGAAAACCTAGCTCGGTCTGCTTTCCACCAGACCCTGGGAGATGAATTCACCTTTCAGCAGGACAATAACCTAAAACAAAAGGCCAAATCTACACTGGAGTTGCTTAACAAGAAGACAGTGAATGTTCCTGAGTGGCCTGGTTACAGTTTTGACTTAAATCGGCTTGGAAGTCTATGGCAAGACTTGAAAATGGCTGTTCAGCAATGATCAACAACCAATTTGACAGAGCTTAATGAATTTTGAAAAGGATAATGGGCAAATATTGTACTTTCCAAGTGTGCAAAGCTCTTAGACACTTACCGAGAAAGACTCCCCGCTGTAATCGCTGCCAAAGGTGATTCTAATACGAAATGAGATATTTCTGTATTTCATTTTCAAGAAATGTGCAAATATTTCAAGAAACACGTTTAAACTTTTTCTTTATGGGGTATTGTGTGTAGATGTGTGATTTAATCCATTTGAATTCAGGCTGTAATACAACAAAATGTGGAATAAGTCAAGGTGTGGTGGAATACTTTCTGAAGGCACTGCATAAAGCTCCACTCCACATATCTAAATGCCTACTGCTTGCTAAATCTATTTTTCAACTATAAAAAAAAGAATGTTTCTTTGCAGGACAAGGATTGTCTTGACTTTCAAGAATGCCAGAATTGCTTCACCTTGCTTTTCTGGTTGGCTGGATGCAAGATTCACCATCCAATTATTTCAGATATACAGGAGTGCAAGTCTCACCTTGTCACGGACCATGGCAATAGGCTAATTTGACACATGAGAATTATTAGAATACGGCAAATATTAGTCTACTCTTGCATTCTGTCCATGCTGACTTGTGTGTGCTACCAGAGACATGAAACAAATAGGTGGGGAGGCATACAGGCTGTCGCAAATTGGATCATTTGTCAATAAGTAGAAGAGATCCTCTCCAGAACGTTGATATGCATGTAGAGTGTATTATGGTCAACAATATATTGAAAAATTAGCCAGATACATTTTTTGTATATTTTTTCAATATTTATAACTGTATGTAAGAAAATACTACTCATATTACATAGCAAGTGGTGAAGCTTCCTATGAGACCAATTTCTGCTTTGTAGCAGCTACAGATGAAACATTATGGACTTAACAGACATTTAGGTAAGGCCAAAATATCACAAACATTCCAACTTCAATTAATTATTTCCCAATTATGCTTTAAAATACAAATGTCAAATATATGTCAACAATCCTTCCTCCAAAGGACTCTTCTATGGATAACATTTTGTGAATATCCACAAAATCATGATCTTGTCTTGTTCTAGTTTTCACACTAATGTCATAGTCCTCTTCACTTCTTTGTGAAAACCACAGACATCCTCACCTTGACAACAGACACAGACCATTGGTCGCTTCTTATACAAGTCACTTCCTTGAATATACTGTATGTCATCCTACACCAGCTGATAGGCCAACCTGGTCTCATAGACTAGACGTAACATAGTAAATGTCAATCCGGCACACTGAAATTAGTACGATATGTTACGTTTGGTATGTTAAATAAGACAGATGGATACTTAAGGCAAAGGAAAACTGAAAAGAAGAGTGTTGGTGAAATGCTTAGTCTGTAGTTATTATTTTCTGATTGCTCTCTTAATGTCACAACCGTCTGGTAAAAGTTGTTAAGGGGCTGTGCTGATAGTGTCTTGTCTCCAATGGAAACCATTAAACTCTGTAGTTAAAGATGCACTATGCAGAAATCTCTGACATTTCCTGGTTGAACAGATCTACCACTTCAAAACTGCAATATGTAACTTTTTGGGCGAAAAAAAACAAATTAACATAGAAATGTTGTCGAATTGAAAGCAAGTCTAAGAAGCACATAGAATATGTTCTATGTGCGCTATTTCTATGCTTCCCGTTCTTAAGTTTTGTTTTTGAGTCTTTTACTTTGGTTTTGTACACCAGCTTCAAACAGCTGAAAATACTATATTTTTGTTTATGTAAAAGATAGTTCACAGCGGTTTAGATGGTACAAAGATTCTTTACACTATACTTGCTTGTTTTGCCACATAAACTGAAAATAGGTGAACTATTATAATTTTAGCAACCAGGAAATGGCGGAGTGATTTCTGCATAGTGCATCTTTAATGATTTATTCAGAAGTCTACCAAGAAAGTACTGTAAGTGGAGCTCTTAGCAGTGAATTTAAACACAAAGGTCTGTCTGGCCCTCGTAGCCCTTTCCTGCAGTCAAATGACCTAGTGGCCTCATGGGTGGAATGCTATTAATATTTTTCATAATTACATAATTAATAAACTTTTTTTTAAACACAGAATATCTGGTGTTTCTATTTCAAACAGTTTTGTTATATTTCAGTCTTCTGTAATGTATATAAAGTGTAATATTGGGATGCAAACTCAAAATGGAATATATTTCAACTCTATATCTGACATGGTACAGGCGTCTTCTATTTTCTAAGCCCATAACCTTGTGTGTGAGGTGTATACTTTTGTTTCAAAGTAGATTTGTTTAAGACCCTGATTTAGCCCACTGCAGTAAAAGGTTAAACACAGCTGGGGACTACTTCTTCTACACACTATAAATAATGTTTTCACCAAAACACTACAGTTTTAGACTGACTCTGCTCTCCGTCTTCCAATTTCCCTGAGAACAGCATGACACAAGCTTTCAGGAAGCTAACCAAGAAAACAACTTAACTGTAGTATAAAGTCAAAGTATTTACTGTGGCTTTCAAAAAGACTAAAGATCGTTAGAGGAGTGAATACAGAAAGACTCATCCAAACGTAATTACCGGTATCTCCTGACCTAATCGGAGGCGTCCAAGAAAAACAAAATGTCCAGGAAAAATACTCGGGCCATTATCTCTTATCTGCAACTGTACAGTAAACTAGATGCAAATTGATAGTTTAATGGCTTGAGGTAGCTGACAACATGCTTGGTTGAATTTGGCAACTTAAGAAATATTTTTGTTTTTTCGATCAGAAATTGATTTATCCATTTAATATCATTGGGCTCATGCCCAGAAAAGATATACATTATGTTTTGGAACAGATTAATCACACTAAAATGTTTCTCTAGATTATTGTTGTTTCTTAAAAGTCTTCCCTCTCCCTAACTTTGGCTAAAAGGTTTATTATTTCTGTCACAAATCAAAACATTTAAGAAAATGCATGCTAATTTAGAGCATGTCACAAAGACATAGTTTGTAACCGAAAGGACAGTTAATATCAAAGGTTTTTTGTGACTGAAAATAGAGAAATCTGCCATTGGAGACCTCTCCAGTTGACAGTGAGTTGAAGAAGTGTTTGTTTGCGCTTTGAAGAAGGTGGCATGGAGCAACGCGCAGTCAGTCATTTGTTTTTTGTTGTTGCAATGGATGCATCTCAATCCATCACGTCCATTGTACACAATTTCACGTGTACAACATCTACAAAATTGGGTTAAGTCCTTTTTACTGGCCAACTAGACAAGATGTAGTGGAACAGACGATTGTAGTCTACAACAAGGTGTGAAAAGGAGAATACCGTTTTCATTTATCCAGCTCTTCTAGAATAGATAGGGAGGCTAGGACCGCTAGGGCATACATTTACAATAAATACTGTTATGGTTTCAGCAGAATTTCCTGGCAGGGAGCCAAGCAGGCATCTGGTTAAGGGTTTTTAATGATATCCCCCCTCATCGCTTCCTTCCCAGGGATCTATCTAACACACACAAACACACGCAAACAAACAAACAAAAACCTTTATTTATTAGTTTTGTGCCTACCCAAAAAAGGGGTTAAATATGTGTAAAATATATATATATTTATTTCCTGAGCTTTCTTATATCTCCTAGAGATAGGACAAACACATCAAAACCTAGTTTCTTATGATTAAAATCTTTACTGTCTTTTTTGCCATTTATGAATGTGTTCTTTTTTTTATACATAAAGGGGTCCTGAAATTCAAAATCCATAGTATGACCATCTCAACCCTCCTGCTGTGTTCCGGTCGAATTGGACCGATTTACAAGTTTTCTCTCTGAAAAATGTAGTTCATTTAATCTGATCGTCATAAGGTTCCATGACTTTGTCCACACAGGGCATCTGAACACACAAAATACATTTTGATGATTTTCATTACATTTTGGGTGTTTTATTTAACTTTTGTACACCTGTGGTGTTCCCGGTCAAAAATGACCGGTCATTTGAAATGAATGGGTGAGACTAGAATTAGTGTATAAAATTTAGTTCAGGCACATGCCCATTCATCAGATGGACACACTTCCTCTCCCAGGCATGTGTGTTTGAGCATACACACACACACACACCTCACTCCCCTTCTTGGCTTCCATGGCAACCCCCACGAGAACCTTTCCCCAATAGAATCTTTCCCCCACGGGAACCACACCTGTTGGCATTCTCACAAACAATCGCAACATTGTTTCAATAATATATAGAACTTTTCTCACAGCTCTGATATATAAAGCTTTTTTGAGGCCTTGCTCACAATTCATTCTGTGGCAGCACAATGACCAAACGATATACTGTATGTGAGGCTCTCGATCATGTATTTGATCATGACACTGGTGAGGAGGAGAGAGTCCTTGTTAAACTTTGCCACAAAGTAGTCTATGATAAATAGCACAAAATATTTCATCTGAGTATTTGTTATAGTGAAAATAATCCATACATTATGCTTTTTAACTCAAAAACGAGTTGTATGAGCTCAGGTCAATGAGACCTACAGGCCACAACTAGGAAATAGAAGTTCAAAACGTGTAACGTTCACAAGAACTTAAGTTGATAAAAAGATCTAACACAACATTAGGTGATAATATATGTATTACTATGGATTTATAATCAGCTATAATGGGGGCGGTCATTTTGAACCGGGAACACAGGATTAATTAAGATGAAACGAACACAACAGGAGGGTTAAAGCAATTCCATATGTCATCTTTCACAATGTGAAGAGCTTTTACTATTTGAGCTCCAATCCTCCTGTGACCTTTACCAGTATGAAAAGGAGCATGGACGGTGTAAAATTGGCATGATTCACATAAATATTTCAAACTGGCATGATTCACATGTATTTCAGACACTATCTCTTCTGTGGTATCCACTTCCGATTAGGGAATGTGTTAGACAGGTATATTTGTACATCTCACCCCCACGTATTATAATCCCCTCAGAGAAGCTATCTCCATAACGAGACAGTAATGGCTGTCCCCCATCCAGTGGCATTAATGAGCGACTGACTTTAAAAAGCAACGAATCCCTTTGAAAACGGCCTACAGTACGTGGCATCAATATAAGTCAGAAACAGATATTCTAGTGTCAAAATGTGCTACAAAGTGTAAATAGGATAATTTTGGTCATAAAGTCAGTCTCGTCTAAAACAGAGTTTGGAACCCCCATGCGTCACAACAGGTAAATTAAGGTTGGGTTTCGATTTGATTATGTCCATTTGCCCACTAACATGGGGTGAACAGCTGCGGTGATTGCTCTCTATCCAATAGCATAGACAGTGAGACAAACCTGCCCAGCAGCTCCAACTTCGTTTACACATTTTTTTTTTACTTGAGAAATACTGCACCAAACACCTTAGTTAGATGTAAACTTGCACAACTACAACATCCTCTGAAAAAAACGTCAAAATGAATTACATATTTCTTTTGTTAAAGTATTTAGATTCATTCTGGGGTTTTTGAGGAAGTGAAATAGGCTTCTGTGTCTACATTGTCTCATAAGGGACAAACATCGTTAACCAAACGCAGAATCGCTCAGGAAACACACCTCCACACACCTCCAAGACTGAAATCTTTTTTTTTTTTCAAATGAGCAACACATAAACACACGTGCCAATCGACGTGTTCAGAGGTTCTTTAAACACCAGCCATGATGATAATACTCCGTACAGCCCTCTACAATATCTTCAAGGAAAATGGTTAATTGTTATTGTCAATTCCCTGCTAGGAATATTAGACACATCTAAAGGGAAAGGGATGGATGTGGTAGAGGATTATTTATGATTTATTTCCAGATTGGTGGAACATTTCTATCAGTGAGCTCTCAGAAAATAAGCTTGTCGAAGTTCTTAGCTCAGTGCAGTTCTTAACTTCTCAGCAGACCTACTGAGCACAGACGTCAGTCAATTCAAGGTCTATTCCATGTTGGTTCAACGTGATTCCATTGAAATGACGTGGAAACAATGTTGATTCAACCAGTGTGTGCCCAGTGGGGAGGACTGTGCTGAGTGACTCATGCCTCTTTCACTCTCCATGTTCTTTGTTTAGGACCCTGATGTCCTAGTTCTCATCATTGTGGTTCGCTCCTTATCACTGTGTCAGATTTCTATCAGGACATTTCCGTCAAGAACAGGTTTTACACTGCTAGCTCATTGCCTGCCAGTTCTCTTTCAGAGCTTGATTCTATGGTATGCTGTAGCCCTGGCTGCACTCACAGGCCCTGCAGACAAACTCAACCTCAAAGTCTCCTAATCTGATCCAGCACTCTGCTGTACTGTCATGCCTCAGTCTCATCTCAGATTACCATGCTTTATTGACTACGACTGCCAGAGAATGTTCTCTGCTCACTGGTGGTCTGGAGACTCGGTTTGGACTATTAACATTAGTTACACAGTCACATCAACCCGTCTTGCTACCTGTGTACCACTGGCTTCTGACATCGCTCACACGCACACACTCCCACACGCACGCACACGCACGCACACACACACACACACACGCACACACGCACACACACACACAGACTGCCTACACGTTAGCATTATATTGGCCTGCTGGCTACGTCATCGGTTCAGTTGTCAGTAGGTTTCCTGTCAGTGGTCATAGCTAATGATCTCACCCAGAGGTAATCTAATAATGTGGACTAGCAGATCCTCCAGGCACCTAGCTTCTGGACTGGAGTGCGCATCGTGCACACCAGCAGTCTCTCATGCGAGTGGCAACATGCAATAGTGGGGGAATAAGGTTACGGTCCACTTCACTGTAGAAACATAACTGAGGCTGTCAACATTGTTGATGTTCATGTGATTTACACTCTTCAGCATCATTAGCATCCTGGAGCCTGGGGGATAGTCAGACTTGACCTTTGCCTTGACTCGCTCTCACACACCTCTGCGTTTTCCTCTACACAATGCACAGCCTTTCAATCATAGTCAGATTGGGGTGGAAAGATCTGCTCAGACTTGTTAGACCTGAGTTTGACTTCTGTCTACAGAGCATTCCTCACCAATAATAGTATAGTAAATCTAGTAAATAGCCACATACACTTAGTATACCAAACATTAGAGGCGGCAGGTAGCCTAGTGGTCAGAGCGTTGGGCCAGTAACCGAAAAGATGCTAAGTCGAATCCATGTGCTGACAAGGTAAAGAATCTGTCGTTCTGCCCCTGAACAAGGCAGTTAACCGACTGTTCCTAATTGTAAATAAGAATTTGTTGTGAACTGACTTGCCTAGTTAAATAAAGGTAAAAAAACACCTTTCTAATATTGAGTTGCACCCCCCCTTTTTCCCTCAGAACAGCTTCAATTCGTCGGGGCATGGACTCTACAACGTGGTCGAAAGCGTT
Source organism: Salmo trutta (assembly GCF_901001165.1). Classification (NCBI taxonomy): domain Eukaryota; kingdom Metazoa; phylum Chordata; class Actinopteri; order Salmoniformes; family Salmonidae; genus Salmo; species Salmo trutta. The sequence goes on from NC_042975.1 coordinate 48,878,487, forward strand.
CCACAGGGATGCCGGCCCATTTTGACTCCAATGCTTCCCACAGCTGTGTGAAGTTGGCTGGCTGTCCTGTGGATGGTGGACCGTTCTTAAGACACATGGGTAACAATTGAGTGTGAAGAACCCAGCAGCTGTGCAGTTCTTGACACAAACCGGTATGCCTGGCACCTACTACCATACCCCATTCAAATGCACTTAAATATTTTGTCTTTCCCAGTCATCCTCTGAATGGCAAACATACACAATCCATGTCTCAATTGTTTCAAGTCTTAAATATCCTTCTTTAATCTCCTTAGTCTCCTTAGTCTCCTTCCCTTCATCTACACTGACTAAAGTGGATTTAACAAGTGACATCAATTAGGGATCATAGATTTCACCTGGGTTCACCTGGTCAGTCTCTGTCATTTTGCATACTCAGTGTATTTCTACTATATGAAATTAAATCTTCATACTTTTTATTCTAAAATCTTCTAACATCTACGTCCACTGTGTCTACAGTGTGACAGCTCTCCATTGAGTAGGCAGTGAGGGAACAAGTCTCCACAGGAGGCCCCAATCAGGAATAAATGTCAGTGGGAAGCTCTTTTGGAGACACTGAGCCTAGCATCGTACCCTGGCAGAGGTACCATTGATGCTGATTCTGTCTGTCAGGTAGCCAAGCTCCACAGGAGCAGAACTGCAGGAAGGAGCCTCGGGACTCCCTGCGGAACGCATGGCATTCAGTTCTAAAACAGGGTGATTAGATAAGCCACTGAATGTCATTAGATTAAAGGGCGGAGGAAGTTATTAAGAACTTGTTGTGGGGTTTTGCTATTGATGCGGTGGAACTGGAAGACTGTTAAAGCAAAGACTGCAGTTATCTGTATAATCACTTCTACATGTGTCAAGTTACAGTCTCTAGTGAATGCCTACACACCCCTTGCACAGTCTTCAGATTTTGCTGTCTTAAAACTAATTCTAAAAGGGATTAAAGTTGTTTTCTTTCCTACCGATCTACACAACTGACCGGACATACAGTACATCTTCTGTATTTATTCTCTGTATTCCTCTGTATTTTAAGGAATGTTGGGGGCAGCATCATGTTATGGGTATGCTTGTATTAAATATTAAAGAAGCAAATCCCAGGTAAAAAGTTAGAGGAAAACCCACCTGAGTTTTATTTTTCAACTGGACAATTACATAAATGTTAATGCCAAAGATACATCAGAATGAAGTGTTGTGATGGCTTGGAGGGGAAGGCTGCCGTCTTATCGGCTCTTAACCAACCATGCTATTTTGTTTGTTTTTTCTTGTTGTCGTGTCACTGGGCAGCTTTTGTACATAATGTTTCTGCTACCGTCTCTTATGACCGAAAAGAGCTTCATCAGAACAGCGATTGCTCACCTCAAACTGGATGAAGAGTTCTTCTTCAATGAGTTGGATGGGAGGGATATAGTAAAGACACCCGACAAGGTCCAGATCCCTGTTATTCGCTGGAGAAGGAAACGCAGATTTCGCGGAAAGAGATCAATGTGCCTTGTGAGGATCAGGCGACGAGTGGCTAATCTGCCCATGCCTTCCGTCCTGCTAGCTAACGTTCAATCTCTGGAAAATAAATGGGACGAACTGAAGCGCGTTTATCCTACCAACGAGACATTAAAAACTGTGATATTTTATGTTTCACCGAGTTGTGGCTGAACGACGACATTAAGAACATACAGCTGGCGGGTTATACACTCTATCAGCAGGACAGAACAGCAGCCTCTGGTAAGACACGGAGTGGGGGCCTATGCATTTATGTAAACAACAGCTGGTGCATGATATCCAAGGAAGTCTCGAGGTTTTGCTCGCCTGAGGTAGAGTATCTCATGATAAGCTGTAGACCACACTATCTACCTAGAGAGTTTTCATCTGTATTTTTTGTAGCTGTCTACATACCACCACAGACCGATGCTGGCACTAAAACCACGCTCAATGAGCTGTATGCCGCCATAAGCAAACAGTAAAACGTTAATCCAGAGGCGGCGCTCCTAGACTTTAATGCAGGGAAACTTAAATCAGTTTTACCTAATTTCGATCAGCATGTTAAATGTGCAACCAGAGGGAAAACATTTATAGACCACCTTTACCCCACACACAGAGACAAGTACAAAGCTCTCTCTCGCCCTCCATTTGGCATATCTGACCATAATTCTATCCTCCTGATTCCTGCTTACAAGCAAAAATTAAAGCAGGAAGCACCAGTGACTCGGTCTATAAAAAAGTGGTCAGGTGAAGCAGATGCTAAACTACAGGACTTTTTTGCTAGCACAGACTGGAATATGTTCCGGGATTCTTCTCATGGCATTGAGGAGTACACCACATCAGTCACTGGCTTTATCAATAAGTGCATTGAGGACGTCGTCCCCACAGTGACTGTACATACATACCCCAACCAGAAGCCATGGATTACAGGCAACATTCGCACTGAGCTAAAGGGTAGAGCTGCCGCTTTCAAGGAGCGGGACTCTAACCCGGAAACTTATAAGAAATCCCGCTATGCCCTCCGAAGAAACCATCAAACAGGCAAAGCGTCAATACAGGACTAAGATTGAATTGTACAACACCGGCTCAGACGCTCGTCAAAAGTGGCAGGGCCTGCAAACTATTACAGATGACAAAGGGAAGCACAGCCGAGAGCTGCCCAGTGACACGAGCCTACCAGACAAGCTAAATAACTTCTATGCTTGCTCCGAGGCAAGTAACACTGAAACCTGCATGAGCGCATCAGCTGTTCTGGACGACTGTGTGATCATGCTCTCCGCAGCCGATGTGGCCGCAGGGCCAGATGGATTACCAGGACGTGTACTCAGAGCATGCGCTGACCAACTGGCAAGTGTCTTCATTGACATTTACAAGCTACCTTCAACCTGTCTGAGTCTGTAATACCAACATGTTTCAAGCAGACCACCTTAGTCCCTGTGCCCAGAAAACTAAGGTAACCTGCCTAAATGACTACCGACCTGTAGCACTCCCGTCTGTAGCCATGAAATGCTTTGAAAGTCTGGTCATGGCTCACATCAATACCATTATCCCAGAAACCCTAGACCCACTCCAATTTGCATACTGGACCAACAGATCCACAGCTGATGCAATCTCTATTGCACTCCACACTGCCCTTTCACACCTGAACAAAAGGAACACTTATGTGAGAATGATATTCAGCTCAGCGTTCATCACCATAGTGCCCTCAAAGCTCATCACTAAGCTAAGGACCGTGGGACTAAACACCTCCCTCCGCGAACTGGATCCTGGACTTCCTGTCGGGCCGCCCCCAGGGGGTAAGGGTAGGTAACAACACATCCGCCACACTGATCCTCAACACGGGGGCACCTCAGGGGTGCGTGCTCAGTCCCCTCCTGTACTCCCTGTTCAGTCATGACTGCGTGGCCAGGCACGACTCCAACACCATCATTAAGTTTGCTGATGACACAACAGTGGTATCCGACAACGATGAGGCAGCCTATAGGGAGGCGGTCAGAAACCTGATCATGTGGTGCAAGGACAACAACCTCTCCCTCAACATGATCAAGACAAAGGAGATGATTGTGGACTACAAGAAAAGGAGGACCGAGCATGCCCCCATTCTCATCGACGGGGCTGTCGTGGAGCAGGTTGAGAGCTTCAAGTTCCTTGGCATCCACATCACCAACAAACTAACATGGTCCAAGCACACCAAGACAGTCATGAAGAGGGCACGACAAAACCTATTCCCCCTCAGGAGACTGAAAAGATTTGGCATGGGTCCTCAGATCCTCCAAAGGTTTTACAGCTACACCATCGAGAGCATCCTGACGGGTTGCATCACTGCCTGGTATGGCAACTGCTCGGCCTTCGACCGCAAGGCACTACAGAGGGTAGTGCGTACGGCCCAGTACCTCACCGGGGCCAAGCTTCCTGCCATCTAGGACCTCTATACCAGGCGGTGTCAGAGGAAGGCCCTAAAAATTGTTCAAGACTCCAGCCACCCTAGTCATAGACTGTACTCTCTGCTACCGCATGGCCGCCCCCTTACCAGCTGGGGGCGGCCTGTCAGGAAGTCTAGGATACAGTTGCAGAGGGAAGTGTTTAGTCCCAGGGTCCTTAGCTTAGTGATGAGCTTTGTGGGCACTATGGTGTTGAACGCTGAGCTGTAGTAACTGAACAGCATTCTTACATAGGTGTTCCTTTTGTCCATGTGGGAAAGGGCAGTGTGGAGTGCGATTGAGATTGCGTCATCTGTGGATCTGTTGGGGTGGTATGCAAATTGGAGTAGGTCTACGGTTTCCGGGATGATGGTGTTGATGTGAGCCATGACCAGCCTTTCAAACCACTTCATTGCTACCAATGTGAGTGCTACTGGGTGGTAGTCATTTAGGCAAGTGACCTTAGTGTTCTTGGGCACAGGGACTATGGTGGTCTGCTTGAAACTTATTAGGTTTTACAGACTCGGTCAGGGAGAGGTGGAAATGTCAGTGAAGACACTTGCCAGTTGGTCCATGCATGCTCTGAGTACACATCCTGGTAATCCATCTGGCCCTGCGGTCTTGTGAATGTTGACCTGTTTAAAGGTCTTTCTCACATCGGCTACAGCGAGAGTGGTCATACAGTCGTGCGGAACAGCTAGTGCAGTCACACATGCTTCAATGTTGCATGCCTCAAAGTTAACATAAAAGGCATTTAGCCCGTTCGTAAGGCTTGTGTTGCTGGGCAGCTCACGGCTGTGTTTCCCTTTGTAGTACGTAATTGTTCGCAAGCCCTGCCACATCCGACGAGAGTCAGAGCCAGTGTAGAGGATTCAATCTTAGTCCTGTATTGGCACTTTGCCTATTTGATGGTTCGTCTGAGGGCATAGCGAGATTTCTTATAAGCGTCCGAATGAGTGTCCTGCTCCTTGAAAGCGGCAGCTCTAGCCTTTAGTGCGGATGTTGCCTGTAATCCATGGCTTCTGGTTGGGATATGTATGTACCGTCACTATGGGGACGACGTCGTCGATCCACTTACTGATGAAGCCAGTGACTGAGGTGGTATAATCCTCATTGCCATTGGATGAATCCCGGAACATATTCCAGTCTGTGCTAGCAAAACAATCCTGTAGCATAGCATCCTCATCATCTGACCACCTCCGTATTGAGCGAGTCACTTGTACTTCCTGCTTTCGTTTTTGGTTTTAATAAGGAATCAGGATTTGCCAAATGGAGGGTGAAGGAGAGCTTTGTACGCATCTCTGTGTGTGGAGTAAAGGTGGTCTAGAGTGTGACATGCTGGTAGAATTAGGTAAAACGGATTTAAGTTTGTATGCATTAAAGTCCCCGGCCACTAGGAGTGCTGCTTCTGGATGAGCATTTTCTTGGTTGCTTATGGCCTTATACAGCTCATTGAGTGCGGTCTTAGTGCCAACATCGGATTGATGGCTACGAAAAATATAGATGAAAACTCTCTTGGTAGATAGTGTGGTCTACAGCTTATCATGAGGTACTCTACTTAAGGCAAGCAATACCTCAAGACTTCCTTAAAACCTCTCTTGGGGAGGTGGGATGCTACCGATTTCAAAAAGGCTTTACGGCGAAAGCATAAATTTGATTATGTTAGGACAGTTCCAACACAAGGAAAACCACACAGCCATTTTCCTAGCAAGGACAGGCGTCACAAAAACCAGAAAACCAGCTAGAATTATGCACTAACCTTTGACGATCTTCATCAGATGACACTCCTAGGACATCATGTTACACAATACATGCATTCTTTGTTCGATCAAGTTCATATTTATATCCAAAAACAGCATTTTACATTGCCGCGTGATGTTCAGAAAATATTTTGCCTCCAATACTGCCGGTGAATCAGCACAACAATTTACAAAAATACTCATCATAAACGTTGATAAAATATTAAACTGTTATTCAAAGAATTATAGATGAACATCTCCTTTATGCAACCGCTGTGACAGATTTCAAAAAAGCTTCACGGGGAAAGCACACTTTGCAATAATCTGAGTACTGCGCTCAGAAAAAGACATCAAGCAATAAAGATACCCGCCATTTTGGAGTCATCTAAAATCCTTAATAGCATTGGAAATATTCACTTACCTTTGATGATGTTCATCAGAAGGCACTTCAAGGAATCCCAGGCCCACAATAAATGTTGTTTTGTTCGATAAAGTCCATAATTTATGTCCAAATAGCTCCTTGTTGTTTGCACGTTCAGTAAGCTACTCCAAGTGTAGGAAACGCGGCCAAAATGTCACGACGAAAAGTAAAAAAAAGTTATATTTACGTTCGTTCAAACATGTCAAACGTTTTATAGCATCAATCTTTAGGGCCTTTTTAACTTAGAACTTCAATAATATTCCAACTGGACGATTCCAATGTCTTGAAAAACGTTTTGGAACACAGCTACCCCTCACGTGAATGCGCTCCAATGAACTCATATGCTTTCCTGAGTCAACAACTTCCAACTTTCTCTGTTCGCTCTCTGTTCACCATAGACGCCTCAAACAACTTTCTAAAGACTGTTGACATCTAGTGGAAGCCTTAGGAAGTGTAAAATGAATCCTAAGTCACTGTGTGTTGGATAGGCAATGACTTGAAAGGACTACAAGCACCAGATTTCCCACTTCCTGGTTAGATTTTTCTCAGGTTTTTGCCTGCCATATGAGTTCTGTTATACTCACAGACATCATTCAAATAGTTTTAGAAACGTCAGAATGTTTTCTATCCAAATCTACTAATTATATGCATATTCTAGTTCCTGGGCCCGAGTAGTAGGCCGTTTAATTTGGGTACGTTTTTCATCAGGCCATGAAAATACTGCCCCCAAACCCAAGATAGGTTAATATTAGACCTTGTGCAGCAGCAGTTATTAACAGATAGATACTCACCACCACCCCTCGTCTTACCAGACGTAGCTGTTCTGTCCTGCCAATGCACGAAAACCCAGCCAACTGTATACTATCTGTGGCCTCCCGAGTGGCGCCGCAGTCTAAGGCACTGCATCGCAGTGCTTGAGGCGTCACTACAGACACGATCTACAGATTCGATCTCGGGGTGTGTCGCAGCCGTCCTTGCCCGGAGACCCATGAGGCGGTGTACAATTGTTCCAGCACAGTCCTGATTAGGGGAGGGTTTGGCTGGCCGGGATGTCCTTGTCCCATTGCGCTATAGCGACTCCTTGTGGTGAGCCGGGCGCATGCACGCTGACTTCGGTCACCAGCTGTACGGTGTTTCCTCCAACACATTAGTGCGGCTGGCTTCCAGGCTAAGAAAGCAGTGTGTCAAGAAGCAGTGCGGCTTGGCTGGGCCGTGTTTTGGAGGAATTATGGCTCTCGACCTTCACCTCTCTCGAGTCCATACGAGAGATTCAGCGATGGGACAAGACTGTAACTACCAATTGGATATCACAAAACTGGGGAGAAAAAGGTGTAAAAAACCTGTATAATATCCGTTTCATCGTTCAGTCATGACTCGGTGAAACACAAGATATTACAGTTTTTAATGTCCCGTTGGTAGGATAGTCTCGAACGGAACTCATCCAGTTTATTCTCCAGGGATTGCACATTGGCCAATAGAACGGATGGTAGAGGCGGGTTACCCACTCCTGACGACTTTTATTTATATTTCTTTAATTTTCTTTCCCTTTGAAAATGTGGAGTAGGTTGTGTAGATCTATAGGAAAAAAATCTAATAGAATCCCTTTTTAGATTTAATTTCAAACACACACACACACACACACACACACACACACACACACACAGACACACACACACACACACACACACACAGAATACATAAACAGAGTAAGAAAGACAGGGGAGAGAGAGAGAAGGGCCAGCTGTGCTCCAGAGATCAAGTGATGATGACTCATACCTTTGCGTTGCCATGGAGATGTTGGAATTTTTCTGGTAGAGGTACTGAGTGAGTGAAGCTTGTGAGCATACAACAATTGCACAACCTGCTAGGAGGCAGCCGAAACACACACACCTATGTAGGCAAGAGGCGCAGTCACTCATCTCCTTTAGGCAGGCCAAAAATGGGGCACAGAAATGCATATTCTTTGTTCCTTCCAGGATGGTTATATGATTCACCCTCTATGAGCTCACACTCGTAGTCCTCACTTTTTTCTTACCTCTGCTATTATTCAATGCAAAACTAGAACAAGTGAGATTATATAGTGTGTATTTAACAGTTGTAGTTGTATGAGTGGTGTGCAGGACCATGACTCATTTCAGTTCATGTCAATTTAAGTGTACAGGGATTGCCTTGCTCATACATTTTCAACATCATGTCATACTATCAACAAGACACATATTTGGTTTTCTAGATACACTCATAGAAAAAAAGGGTTCCAAAAGGGTTCTTCGGCTGTCCCCATAGTTAAACCCTTTTTGGTTCCAGATAGAAACTTTCTTGGTTCCATGTAGAAGGGTTCTACCTGGAACCAAAACGGTTCTACCTACTACCAAAAAAAGAGTTCTACAAAGGATTTTCCTATGGGGACAGCCTAAGAACCCTTTTAGGTTCTAGACAGTACCTTTTTTTTCTAGGTGTGTAGACCTTGTGATCTAAAGCTGAATTTGTTTAAATTACAATTACAAAGGCCTAGGAAAACCTGTGATCAAATCAGATATGTGACATGTATACTGAACAAAAATATAAACACAACATGTAAAGTGCTGGTCCCATGTTTCGTGAGCTGAAATAAAATATCCCAGAAATGTTCCGTATGCACAAAAAGCTTATTTCTCTCCAATTTTGTGTACACATTTGTTTACATCCCTGTTAGTGAGCCTTTCTCCAACACCAAGATAATCCATCCACTTGACAGGTGTGGCATATCAAGAAGCTGATTAAACAGCATGATCATTACACAGGTGCGTCTTGTGCTGGGGACAATAAAAGGCCATTCTAAAATGTGCAGTTTTGTCAAACAACACAGTGCCAAAGATGTCTCAAGTTTTGAGGAAGCGAGCAATTGGCATGCTGACTGCAGGAATGTCTTCCACAGCTTTCGCCAGATAATTTAATTTTCATTTCTCTACCAATGTCGTTTTAAAAAATTTGGAAGTACATCCAACCGGCCTCACAACCGCAGACCATATGTATCCACACCAGCCCAGGACCTCCACATCCGGCTTCTTCACCTGCAGGATCGTCCAGCTGGTGAAACTGAGGAGTATTTCTGTCTTAATAAAACCCTTTTGTGGTGAAAAACTCATTCCAATTGCCTGGGCTCCCCAGTGGGTGGGCCTGGCTCCCAAGTGGGTGGGTGTATGCCCTCCCAGGCCCACCCATGGCTGCGCCAGTGCCCGGTCATGTGAAATCCATAGATTAGGGCCTAGTGAATTCATTTCAATTGACTGATTTCCTTATATGTAACTCAGTAAAATAGTCGAAATTGTTGCATGTTGTGTTAAAATTTGTGTTCATTATAGATTCAACGCATTAATGTATGTCATACCGCCTGTAAACACTTGGGGACAGTAATGATCTTGTGTTATACTCCGCTCCATTAGTGCCTCATTAGTCTTCAAAAGGGGGCAATTATGCTGTTTGGTGACTTAATGCAGGGTTTCCCAAACTCGGTTTCCCAAATCCCCCCCCCCCCCCCCCCCCCCCCCAATACACATTTTGGAATTGCCCTAGCACTACATAGCTGATTCAAATAACCAACTCATCATCAAGCTTTGATTATTTGAATCAGTTGTGTGGTGCTGGACGTAAAACCAAAATGGGAAACCCTGACTTAATGCACCTTGAGAGTCCTTGAAAGCCCCTCTTCTCACCACATGAGGCAAATTAGCAGCTCTGTGAGTTGCCTGAATAGACGTGGATTCTAGGCACATTATAAACGAATATCAACATGAGCAGGCTGCTCTGATTGGGGCGATAGGCTGCCTGCCAGAAACCAACAGTGGATCTGAGTTCATTGAGTAGATTTGCCATGAGGAAATATTCCAAACATTTCTTCTTAATGAAGACTACAAGTAATATGAAATTATTTGATCAAACCCATGTGTATCGCCATAGCTTCTTTATATAAACCTATTCTATTTGGTGAAGGACGGAAAGAAATATAAAAACTTTCCAGATGCACAATGCCAGAACTCCTGTCCAAGAGAGGAGCTTTTAAAGAGTCTTTGGCACACTCCAAATCTAGGCCTAATGCCTTTGAGACTTGATCTGAGGGACTAAACCTAACATTAATCCCATATGCCCTGGCAAAGGCTTTCAAGAGATTGGGATTTGCAGATGAGGATCAACACTGACCAGCCTGTATCTATCCATCTGTGGGTTCGCTCTGTCCCTAGCTGCACAGGTAGAGACACTGGGTCTGACTTCATCCATAGAGATAGATAGATCTTTGTATCTTTGCTATTATGGCATCTGTTACAGCATGGGCAGTGCCATTAGGCTAGCTCCATTTTAAAGTAGTAATTTACAAACCATAGGCAACCCAAATTAAATAAGATAATGCTCTGATCATTGGCTGATTGCTCCAAACTCATTGGAATCCCCACCCAGTTGACTACTTTAAATGGTGAAAGCACCTAATGGCAATGTCCCTGCTAAAATAGGTCACATCAATCTAGATCAGGGATGGGCAACTCAAGGTCAGAGCTGGCCCTAGCCCTGTTGGGGGGCTCCCCCCACCTTGCGAACAAAACATTGTAGCGGCACCCCTTTGACAGCAAAGAGAAAGTTTTAGAGGAAATGTCCTGCATATTTTTAGATCCAAACCATTTCCATTCTCAAGAGCAGAGTTCTGCAACTGGTAACCCGCTGGTTGAATTTAGCCCGCGGGTTGTTTTATTTTGGCCCCAAGTTTTCTGTACAAAACATTTTCTTTGTTGGACAAAAAACACTGTAAAACACTGGAAATCAGCTCCAAGTGATTTTCATTTTGGAAATCTCTTCCCAAGTATTCCCATGCATAATACAATGTAATCGTGTAAGTGTAAGCAAAGTTTGAAATCATTATGTTTAAGTCAAATAATATTTATCTGTTTGGGCTTCTGTAATTATGTTCCGGGCCCCCTAACCATCCACTCAAGAAAAATTCAGTCCGTGAATTTAGTTGATGATCCCTGCTCTAGACTTTTCTATCTAATTTCTTACCCGTTTATTTTTTTTACCCCTTTCTCTCCCCAATTGGTTGTTACAGTCTTGTCTCATCGCTGCAACTCCCATACGGACTCGGGAGAGGTGAAGGTCAAGAGCCGTGCGTCCTCAGAAACACAACCCAACCAAGCCAAGCCGCACTACTTCTTGACACAACGCCCACTTCCTACCCGGAAGCCAACCACACCAATGTGTCAGAGGAAACACTGTACACCTGGCAACCGTGTCAGTGTGCACTGCGCCCGGCCCACCACAGGAGTCGCTAGTGCGCAATGGGACAAGGATACCCCTGCCGGCCAAACCCTCCCCTAACGACGATGGGGCAATTGTGCACCGCTCCATGGGTCTCCCGGTTGCAGTGGGCTGCAACAGAGCCTGGACTCAAACCCAGAATCTCTAGTGGCACAGCTAGCACTGCGATGCAGTGCCTTAGACCACTGCGCCACTCGGGGACTAATTTCCTACCAATTTCTTACTCAGTTTATACAGCATCTTGTGTTAACCGAGACATTTGCAGGTGTCAATCAAAGAGGAGATTGATGCCTAACACTAAACCTTCAACCAAAGAACAATATATCTCTGTTCTGGAAAATGTTGGTGATATGGTATATTTCTAGCTGTATAGTCAATATGAATCATCCAGAGTCTTGATATTAAAGATAATAAATAGACAAAATGTATAATACATTTCCATGTCAGTTGAGAACTCTGGACATTCAATTGAACTACAATAAGATACAAAATCAGTAATCATCTGAAATTATAGAACACATATAGATAAACAGTGCCTTCAGGAAGTATTCACACCCCTTGACTTTTTCCACATTTTGCTTAAAAATGGATTAAATAGAGATGTTTTGTCACTGGCCTGCACACAATACCCCATAATGTAAAAGTGGAATTCTATTTTTAGAAATGTGTACAAATGAATAGAACATGTCAATCTGAAATGTCTTGAGGCAAGAAGTATTCAACCCCTTTGTTAAAACGAAATACACTACATGACCAAAAGTATGTGAACACCTGCTCGTCGTCGAACATCTCATTCCAAAATCATGGGCATCAATATGGAGTTGGTCCCCCATTTGCTGCTATAACAACCTCCACTCTTCTGGGAAGGCTTTCCACTAGATGTTGGAACATTGCTGCGGGGACTTGCTTCCCATTCAGCCACAACAGCATTAGTGAGGTCGGGCACTGATATTGTGCGATTAGGCCTGGCTCGCAGTCGGCGTTCCAATTCATCCCAAAGGTGTTTGATGGGGTTGAGGTCAGGGCTCTGTGCAGGTCAGTCAATTTCTTCCACACCAATCTCAACAGAACATTTCTGTATGGACTCGCTTTGTGCACGGGGCATTGTCATTCTGAAAAAAGAAAGGGCCTTTCCCAAACTGCTGACATAAAGTTGGATGCACAGAATTGTCTAGAATGTCATTATATGCTGTAGCGTTAAGATTTCCCTTCACTAGAACTAAGGGCCATGAAAAATAACCCCAGACCATTATTCCTCCTCCATCAAACTTTACAGTTGGCGCTATGCATTGGGGCAGGTAGTGTTCTCCTGTCATCCGCCAAACCCAGATTCGTCCGTTGGACTGCCAGATGGTGAAGCAGGATTTATCACTCCAGAGAACGCATTTCCATTGCTCCAGAGTTCAATGGCGGCAAGCTTTACACCACTCCAGCCGACGCTTGGCATTGCGCATGGTGATCTTAGGCTTGTGTGCAGCTGCCCAGCCATGGAAACTCATTTCATGAAGGTCCCGATGAAGAGTTCTTGTGCTGACGTTGCTGACAGATTGGAATTCGGTAGTTCAACAGCACATGGCCTACCACTTCACGGCTCAGCCATTGTTGCTCCTAGAAGTTTCCACTTCACAATAACAGCACTTACAGTTGACAGGGGAAGCTCTAGCAGGGCAGAAATTTGATGAACTGACTTGTTGGAAAGGTGGCATCCTATGACTGTGCAACATTGAAAGTCACTAAGCTCTTCAGAAAGGCCATTCTACTGCACATGTTTGTCTATGGAGATTGCATGGCTGTATGCTTGATTTTAGACACCTGTCAGCAACGGTGTGGCTGAAATAGCCAAATCCACTAATTTGAAGTGGTGTCCACAGACTTTTGTGTATATATAGCCTAAGTTCAGGAGTAAAAATGTGCTTAACAAGTTACATAATAAGTTGCATGGACTCACTCTGAGTGCAATAGTAGTGTTTACCTTGATTTTTTAATGACTACCCCACACATACAATTATCTCTAAAGTCCCTCAGTCGAGTAGTGAACTTCAAACACAGATTCAACCACAAAGGCCAGGGAGGTTTTCCATACGTCACGAAGAAGGGCACCTACTGGTAAATGGGTAATTTTTAAAGCAGACATTGAATATCCCTTTGAGCATGTTGAAGTTATTCATTACACTTTGGATGGTGTATCAATACACCGTCACTACAAAGGTGCCAGAGAGGAAGGAAATTGCTCAGGGATTTCCCCATGATGCCAATGGTGATTTTAAAACAGTTACAGAGTTGAATGGCTGTGATAGGAGAATACTGAAAATGAATCAACAACCTTGCAGGAAGTCCAGAATACTAACCTAATTGACAGAGTGAAAAGAAGGAAGACTGTACAGAATAAAAATATGTTTGCAACAAGGCACTAAAGTAATACTGCAAATGTTATGTTTGGGGCAAATCCAATACAACATATTACTGAGTAGCACTCTGTCACGTTCTGACCTGTAAAGGTGTTATTTGTTAGTGTTTAGTTTGGTCAGGACGTGGCAGGGGGTATTTGTTTTATGTGGTTCAGGGTGGTTGTGTGTATGTGTCCATGTAGAGAGGGGTATTTGATTTATTAGTCCAGGGTTTTGGTTATTGTTCTATCTTAGTTTATTTCTATGTTCTGTCTAGTCATTTGTATTTCTATGTTTAGTTAATTGGTGTTGGGGCCTTCAGTTGGAGGCAGCTGTCTATCGTTGCCTCTGATTGAAGGTCCTTTAACCTCTACGGGCCACGGGGGCAGTATTGAGAATTTTGAAAAAAACATGTGCCCATTTTTAACTGCCTCCTACACCAACTCAGAAGCTAGGATATGCATATTATTAACACATTCGGATAGAAAACACTCTGAATTTTCTAAAACAGTTTGAATGGTGTCTGTAAGTATAACAAAACTCATATTGCAGGCAAAAACCTGTGAAAAATAGATTTTAAAAAATGAGAATTTTGTGACTGTACTATTTAGTGTCATTGTTTTAAAGATACCACAGTGAGAAAGGATTCAGTTCGCAACTCCTACTGCTTCCACTAGATGTCAACGATCTTTAGAAAGTTGTTTGAAGCATCTGTGATGAATACAGACCGAATTAGAATGCTTACAAGTTGACACGTCATCACTTCATTTTTTGCGCCTGCGCATGAATCTGAGAAGAGTGTCTTTGTCATAATCGTTTATTCTAGACACTTGATAGGTTGTGTGAAAATATTACTGATGTTTACTGATGTTTCACGTTAAAAATGGACCAAAAGATTAATGCTAAACAACGTTTGACATGTTTGAACAAACATAAATAGATTATTTACTAGGTTTTTTTTAGCTTTTCGGCGTGACTTTACACTGCCCACCTCATTTTGTGGGAGCCTACTGAACGCTAACTATTTGGACATAAATTATGAACTTTATCAAAAGAAACCACATTTGTTCTGGACCTGGGATCGCTGGCAGCGCCTTCTGATGGAGATAATCAAAGGTAAGGGGATATTTAGAATGTTATTATCGATATTAGATGATGCTAATGCTAACGGTATAGCTTAGCTTAGCTTATAGCTTAGCTTATGTTGTTAGCATAGTACCCAGTTTATAGCAAAATGTGATTTCCCAGTAAAGTTATTTTGAGATCTGGCCATTCGGTAGCAATTACGAGATGATAATATATTATTCTTTGAATGACAATATTATAATTTACCAATGTTTTCGAATAGTAATTCCGTGATTTGTAATGCTGGATTCACTGGGAGCATTCGAGCCGAAAAAAATTCTGAATTTCACCGTGACTGTAAATGCTGTTTTTGGATATAAATATGAACTTGATGGAACTAAAAATGCATGTATTGTCTAACATAATGTCCTATGAGTGTCATCTGATGCAGATTGTCAAAGGTAAGTGCATAATTCTAGCTAGTTTTCTGTCTGTTGATGCCCTTCTTTGAATCGGCTAAACATTACACGCAGCTATTGTCAATGTACTCTCCTCACATAACCTAACTTTATGCATTCTCCGTAAAGCCTCTGAAAATCGGACAGCGTGGTTAGATTTAGGAGATATATCTTTCAAATGGAGGAAAATAGTTGATTATTTGATTATTTGAAATGATTACTCTTGCAGTTTTGAATTCCCCGCCATGGTCACATGACAATGAATCCCAATACCGGGATAAGATCCTGCCCCCTGGCCTCAACAGGATAATTAGGGGTGTGTTTGTATTGTGGATTGTGGGTAGTTGTTTTCTGTTTTGTGTTCTTCACCTGACAAAACTGTTAGTGTCGTTTTCGTAATTGCATACATGTTTCATTTTGTTTCACCTTCTTCAATATTAAAAAAGAGAAGATGAGTATACACTTCCCTGTTGCGTCTTGGTCCTCCACACACGACAATCATTACACACTCTCCATATTTGCAAGCATAGTGGTGGCTGCATCATGTTATGGGTATGCTTGTAATCCTTAAGGACTGGGGAGTTTTTCAGGATAAAAAACAAATGGAATGGAATGGAGCTGAGCACAGGCAAAATCCTGGAAAAGGAGACAAAGGGCTATGAGACAAAGGTTTAATCCTAGACACATGGAAAGTGGGATGTATGAGGGTACGGGGCAACAGAAGATGAACAGCAGAGGGAATAAGGACTTTAGAGATGGGGAATGGACCAATAAAATGGGAGAACATGTCGAGACTCCATCTGGAGGGGCAGCTCACGGGTGGAAAACCATACCCTTTGCACGGCCTGATAGCTGGAAGCTGGGGTACGGTGGTGATCCGTCTGTTGCCGATACCTGGAGGTGGTCTTAAGAAGAGTGGACCGGGCTCTCTTCCAGGTACGCCGACAGCGGCGGACGAACATCTGGGCAGAGGGTATGCGGACCTCTTCCTCTTGCTCAGGGAAGAGCGGGGCCTGGTAACCCAATGAACACGGAAGCCGGGATGACAGGTGAGTTCAGAGCAATGGGCCCATTCCAGGACCGGGGACCAGGCAGAATCTGGGACAAACATCCGGTTACAAACATCCGTCTGCACCTTCGCGGACCCAGCTCTCAGTACCCCAGACTAGTGTAGCTGCTAGACAGGAGGTAGGGAGGATGGTCTCAGCGTTAGCTGGTGTAGTAGCAGAACTATACAGGCTTCACATTCTTGGACCCAGGGTGGTAAGCGATGGTAAAATTGAATCGAGTGAATAACAGAGCCCAACGAGCCTGCCTTGAGTTGAGGCGCTCGGCGGTGCGGAGATATTCTAAATTCTTATGTTCTGCCCCTTCAAGCCAGTGCCTCAACTCCTCCAGCGCCATTTTGACCGCAAGCGCCATCTTGACCGTTCCCCGATTTTCCACGTCATAGTTCCTCTCAGCGGAATTGAGATGATGGGAGAGGAAACCGCAGGGATGCAGCTTTTGGTCCTGGACAGAACACTGGGACAGGACGGCCCCCACTCCAATGTCCGAGGTGTCAACCTCCACCACAAACTGACGTGACGGGTCAAGATGGATTAAAATGGGGGCTGTGGTGAAACGGTGCTTCAGATCCAGAAATGCCCGTTCAGCAGCTGGGGACCACATGAACGGAACTTTGGGAGAGGTGAGTGCAGAGAGGGGGGAGGCCCGGGTGCTGTAGCCACGAAAAAAGCGTTGGTAGAAATGAGCAAATCCCAGGAAAAGTTGCAGCTGCACTCTAGATGTGGGTTGGGGCCACCGCTCTCACCTTGTCAGGATCCATCTGAATGTTCCCATGCAGCGATGACGTATCCCAGAAAGGAGATAGTAGAACGATGGAACTCACATTTCTCCGCTTTAACAAATAGCTGGTTCTCAAGGAGGCGCTGGAGAACTTGTCGGACATGGAGAACATGCTCTTGAGCTGACCGAGAAAAGACAAGGATGTCATCGAGATAGACAAACACAAACCGGTTCAACATGTCATGGAGCACATCATTGACCAGGCCCTGGAACACTGCGGGAGTGTTGGTCAGATCAAACCGTATAACCAGGTACTCGTAGTGTCCACTGGCCGTGTTGAAGGCTGTCTTCCACTCATCTCCTTCCCGTATCCAAACCAGGTGGTAGGCATTCCAAATGTTAAACTTCGAAAAGATGGTCGTCCCCTGGAGAGGCTCGAAAAATGAGGAGAAGAGTGGTAGCAGGTAGCGGTTTTTACAGGGATTTCATTGAGGCCCCAGTAGTCGATACACGGGAGCAGGGTTTTGTCGTTCTTTTCCACAAAGAAAACCCTGCGCCGGCAGAGGAGGTAGAAGGATGCATGATCCCAGCAGCTAGAGAGTCCTCAATGCATACCTCCATGGTCCTGGTCTCCATGACAGACAAGGAATAAAGCCACCCCCAAGGTGGTGTGGTGCCCGGGGGGAGGTCAATAGCGCAATCGTAGGGTCGATGCGGAGGAAGGGATGTGGCGCGAGCCTTGTTGAAAACCTCCTGGAGGTCCTGGTACTCCGTGGGAACAGCGGAAAGATCCGAGGCTTTCCCCAAGCCTGCAGAAGGACGTTCTAGGGCAGGCTGTGCCCCCTTAAGGCAATGTGCATGGTAAAACGGGCTCCAACCCAGGATAGAATCTGTAGCCCAGTCGATCAGGGGGTTGTGCCTCTGGAGCCATGAAAATCTCAAAACCACAGGTGTATGAGGAGATGAAATTAGTAGAAACTGTAAGAACTCACAGTGATTACCTGACACTCGCAGGTTAATGAGAACCATACTGTGAGTGACCCTGCCAATGGAGTGTCCAACCAAAGCTCTTGCGTCCATAGGAATGGAAAGGAGTTGAGTAGAGATACCCAGATCAGATACCAGGGTAGCGTCCATGAAGCTCTCGTCAGCCCCAGAGTCAATGAGCACCCGGAGAGATTTTGACCGGTCACCCCACAGCATGATAGCGTGGAGAGGAGTACAAGTAATGGGGGTTTGGAGACTCCCTGTATGGCCCACCAGCGTAACCACACCTACTGATAAGCCTGTTTTTTTACTGGACAGGTGGCTATGTAATGTCCTGTAGTACCACAATACAGGCAACTGTTGGAGCTCAGCCTGAGTAAATGTTCACTAGGAGACAATCTAGCCCCGCCCAGTTGAATGGGCTCAGGAGGAGATGAGTCACCAGTCCCGGATAATCCCTGAGGGTACTCGGGTGATTTTGGATTCTTTCGGGAATGCAGACGTCGGGGACTTCCGGGGTTCTTCGGAGGCGAGGGAGAAACCGTGGACAAGCGAGTGTGGCTGAGAACAGACCTCCTCTCCCTCCTGTGTTCCCGTAGGCGCCCATCGAACCTTATAGTCAAGGCTATGAGGGAGTCGAGGTCCCTGGGTAACTCCCGGGCTCCGAGTTCATCTTTGATTTTCTCCAATAATCCATGAAGGAAGGTGTCGAACAGGGACTCTGGGTTCCAGGCACTCTTGGCGGCCAGTTTACGAAAGTTTACCGCGTAGTCTGCCACACTGTGGGAGTCTTGACACAGACGAAGTAGCTTCCGAGCCACCTCTCTCCCAGACACGGCGGAATCAAACACCTTCCTTACTTCCGCCACGAAATCCTACTGACTAAGGCAAACGGCGGATTATTAATCCCACACCGCTGTTGCCCAGGCGAGCACCCTTCCAGACATCAGTGTGGTGGATATCTTCGACCAATCCAAAGGAAACGAATAGGGTTGCAGCTCAAAGATGAGGGAGCACTGGGAGAGAAATGCCGGGCAGGTTCCAGAATCTCCAGCATAGCACTCCGGAGAAGGTAAGCGGGGTTCTCGGAAAGCATCGCTAGTAGCGAGGTTACTCAGGACAGGCAGAAAGGTCGGAATCGGAAGACTAGAAAACTTGAGAACTGGTAACACAAGGAAAAACATGCTGGGACGACTTGACGAGACAAGACGAACTGGCAACAGACAGACAGAAAACGCAGGTAAATACACAGGGGATAACAGGGAAAATAGGAGACACCTGGTGGGGGGTGGACACAAGCACAAGACAGGGGAAACAGATCAGGGTGTGACATCCACCAGACACTGGGAAACAAATGCACCTTTCAGCAGGACAATAACCTAAAACACAAGGCCAAATCTACACTGGAGTTGCTTAACAAAACGACATTGAATGTTCCTGAGTGGCTTAGTTACAGTTTTGACTTAAATCGGCATGAAAATCCATAACAAGACTTGAAAGTGGCTGTTAAGCAATGTTCAACAACCAACTTGAGCTGAAAGAATTTTTATAATAATGTGCAAATATTGTACAATAAGTGTGCAAAGCTCTTAAAGACTTACACTCTTAAAGTCTCACAGCTGTAATTGCTGCCAAAACGGATTCTAACATGCATTGACTCAGAGGTGTGAATACTTATGTAAATGAGATATTTCTGTATTTAATTTTCAATAAATTAGCAAACATTTCTAAAAACATGTTTTCACTTTGTCATTACGGGATATTGTGTTCAGGCTGTAACACAACAAAATGTGGAATAAGTCAAGGGGTACGAATACACAGTAAAAGGTTCTATCTCAATAATTAACATGGTGCAATACAGTCTCATGCTGTACAACCTCAACCTTCAACCATATGGTTGAAGGTTGAGATTGTACAGGTTGAAAGTTGAGATTGTACAGCATGAGACTGTATTCCACCATGTTAATTATTGAGATAGAACGTTTTACTAATGATGCTCACATTATGCGGTTGTTTAAGCTCCCACACATGAAGGCACTTATAGAAGACTCTAGATAAGAGCATCTGCTAATTTACTCCAATGGAAATGTATTTGGAAAGAAGGCCTATCTCTCTTCTCCTACAAGTTATTCCCCCTGCTGCCCCCCCTCTCTCTCTCTCAATGTGCCAATCATTCTTGCAATCCCTGCATTCACTGAATCTCCTCTTATCCAGGGAGAAAATAATGGGAATCATTTTCTCATCATGCTCTCCACTCCTTCCTTCTCATCCCCTGCTTTCTGAGGAGATGCTCTCCCACCCAGCAGACCATAAATGCTCAGCCTTGTCCATGCTTGACAGAAATGCTTTCACTCCAGGCAGAACAACAGAAGGCAGCAGCAGGAACAAAGCTTGTGTGGTTGACGCGTGGCCTCTAACAGAAGTGATTCACTCACAAAGCCCTGGGCCGGGCGATCTGCTGGAGTAAGAGGAGGGGACTAGGGTGGAACCTTGGTTTTGTATCCCCCCCAGGGTTCTGTTTAGCTGGAGTGTCAGTATTTTCAATTTTAGCAGACACTCTTATCCAGAGTGACTTACAGTAGAGTGCATACATTTTTCATACTGGTCCCCCATGGGAATTGAATCCACAACCCTGGCATTGCAAGCATCATGCTCTACCAACTGAGCCACTGGACAGAAGAGGGTGGAGGGGGGCTGGGCAGTGATGGAATCATAATGGATCTCCCAACCGTGTCAGAGACCGACTGTGTATGTCACCAACGAGGAATGACCTATCAAGCTTTATGTTTTTAATCTATTCCCTATGGGGTCTGCAGGTTCACAGTGGCCTTAATGTGTTAGTGGCTCAATAGGTTGTGATTGACAAAAGGGGTATGAAGGAATCATCAATGACAAATGCAGTACTTAAGGTATCTTCTTCATGGATAATTATATTCCCTTTATTCTATATGTGACATGGTTTGCACTAGACTAGCGTCTGGTCACTTGGCCATGGTATGTCATACATTAACCTGTAGGCTATAACTAAAGTGTTGTCGAATATTCCTCTGTTCTGTCTTATCCTCATTCATTGTTGGGTCATAGTGTTTCTTCCACGCTTTGCCATTATTTTCATGATTGTACATCAGGGAAATATATTCAAGCTGAAGCAATAGAAAGATCAATTATTCCATAATAAAGTTAATTATTGATATCTTTATATCTTTGGGGCTTGACTAGTTACGTTGGTGGATTGAAATGGCTGTATATGGAATTGTTGACTGCATTAATATTACAGTTTGGTAGTATTTGTGTGTATGCACATGTGTTTATATGTGTTTGTGCTCATTTATGTGCTTTTCCATATGTGTGCACTGTTTGAACGCCAGCGTGTGTAGCTGCCTCCTCTCCTGCCTGCCTGTCTGTCTGTGAAGTGTGCACTTGGAGAGGATGGGGATGCAGTTGCCATGACAATGGGGCTGTGTATTCAGGAGTGCAGGCAGAGCTGCGATTGGAGGAACCAAGCGAAGCGGGCGGGTGAAATGCTGGAGCAAACCTGTCAGCCAGCATCCCCCATTCACTTCCACTCGGTAGATCAGGAAAGTGATAGAGACGCTTGGCTCTCATCAAGGCTTCCAACCATCTTCCACAAAACATTCGACTAAAGGCAAGGACCACCTGAAACCCACCACCTCAGATCCAGCATGGCCACCATTACCTGCACCCGCTTCACTGAGGAATTCCAGATGTTTGAGGAACTGGGCAAGTAAGTTCCACTGGAGATTTTACCTTTTTTTACTAATCCAAAGTGGTATTTGGAATTGCATTTCAGGCCTGTGTGACAATGAAAGATGACCTCTTAGTTCAGTTTGAGTGAGAGACATATGTTTACAGCCAGTGAGGGAGGCAGGGTTGATTAAATATCTGGTGGCAGAAATGAATGACATTAAGCTTCTGAGGAATGCCTTTATGGTAGGGGTGGGGACAGGTCTTTTTAGCTGATGAAATTGAATTTTTATGAGAGAAGGGGAGAGAAAGAATAAAAAGAATGATGAAGGGATGAAATAGAGCAGTGAGAGAGAGAGTGGCTTGGTGCTGAGAGTTTAAGAGGGAACAGGTGGCAGTGGCAAGTCAGGGAGAAAGGTCTCACTTCTGATGGAACAATGTGAAACGAAAGACGTTTCCCGCCTGAGAATTACTTCAGAACTCTTGACAAATTCAATTTTGCTTCATGGAGTGCGTCTTGAGAGAGGAGCATCATCAGTCAGAAGACAAAACCGTAGGTAGCTAACTGTTATCACAGGAAGCTGGATGATGTCACTGAGTGTCTTATTGGAAATTCAGTGGAATGAGGCGAGAAGACGAGACTTTAATATTTTATGTCGGTGCTCAGTGGTTCACTTTCATCCTCTACTTGTAACACACGAAACACACATTCTCCTTCTTTCCCATGATCTGCTGATACGAGACAGCGCAATAATGTCGATCGTCTGATAGTTCTCAAAGAATTCACACCGGGTCAAAGAATTTTGAGTTGTTCTCTACCAATCGAGACAGAAAAGAGGACACATTGAAGTTGCTTATTCTCTGTGTTATTGTGTTAATAAAATGTAATGTTATTTGTCACATGCGTTGAATACAACAGGTGTAGTAGACCTTACCCTGAAATGCTTACTTACAAGCCCTTAGCCAACAATGTAATTTTAAGAAAATAGAGCAAAAAAATATTTACTAAGTAAAACTAAAGTTGAAACATTTTTATTAAAAAAGTAACACAATAAAATAACAATAACGAGGCTATACATAGAGGGTACCGGTACCGAGTCAATGTACGGGGGTACAGGTTAATCAAGGTAATTTGTACATGTAGGTAAGGGTAAAGTGACTATGCATAGATAATAAACTTTCAGATAGTCAGATAATTTCAGATAGTCCTCAGGTATAGGTGTTTGTGTTTGAGATGTTAAATTGTCCTAGATTGTAATGCTTGATGGTGCTACATGAAATGCTTGATGGTGCTATATGTAATGATTGATGGTGCTATATGAAATACTTGATGGTGCTATATGAAATGCTTGATGGTGCTATATGAAATACTTGATGGTGCTATATGAAATGCTTGATGGTGCTATATGAAATTCTTGATGGTGCTATATGAAATGCTTGATGGTGCTATATGAAATGCTTTATGGTGCTATATGAAATGCTTGATGGTGCTTTATGAAATTCTTGATGGTGCTATATGATATGCTTGATGGTGCTATATGAAATGCTTGATGGTGCTATATGTAATGATTGATGGTGCTATATGAAACGCTTGATGGTGCTATATGAAATGCTTGATGGTGCTATATGTAATGCTTGATGGTGCTATATGAAATACTTGATGGTGCTATATGTAATGATTGATGGTGCTATATGAAATACTTGATGGTGCTATATGAAATGCTTGATGGTGCTATATGAAATTCTTGATGGTGCTATATGAAATGCTTGATGGTGCTATATGAAATGCTTGATGGTGCTATATGAAATTCTTGATGGTGCTACATGAAATGCTTGATGGTGCTATATGAAATGCTTGATGGTGCTATATGTAATGCTTGATGGTGCTATATGAAATGCTTGATGGTGCTATATGAAATGCTTGATGGTGCTATGTGAAATACTTGATGGTGCTATATGAAATGCTTGATGGTGCTATATGTAATGATTGATGGTGCTATATGAAATGTTTGATGGTGCTATATGAAATGCTTGATGGTGCTATATGAAATATTTGATGGTGCTATATGAAATACTTGATGGTGCTATATGTAATGATTGATGGTGCTATATGAAATGCTTGATGGTGCTATATGAAGTATTTGATGGTGCTATATGAAATACTTGATGGTGCTATATGTAATGATTGATGGTGCTATATGAAATGCTTGATGGTGCTATATGTAATATTTGATGGTGCTATATGAAATACTTGATGGTGCTATATGTAATGATTGATGGTGCTATATGAAATGCTTGATGGTGCTATATGAAATGCTTGATGGTGCTATATGAAATATTTGATGGTGCTATATGAAATGCTTGATGGTGCTATATGAAATGCTTGATGTGCCCCTTGTGTTTAGAGCATTGTACTGTGCTCAACCATCTGAGAGTTGTGACACATCTACAGAAAGAGTCCCCACGCAACTCCCTCTCTCTCTCTCTCTCTCTCTCTCTCTCTCTCTCGCTTGCTCGCTAGCATGCACGCACGCACACACGCACACACACACACACTCACAGGTAGCCAAAGCTGCTTACATAATTTCATTTGGGGGTGGCAATCCAATAGTTTCACATGGACATATTTCATAATACATACAGTACTATATATATACTACTGTTCAAAAGTTTGGGGTCACTTAGAAACGTCATTGTTTTTGAAAGAAAAGCACATTTTCTGGCCATTAAAATAACATCAAATTGATCAGAAAAACAGTGTAGACATTGTTAATGTTGTAAATGACTATTGTAGCTGGAAACAGCTGATTTTTTATGGAATATCTACATAGGCGTACAGAGGCCCATTATCAGCAACCATCACTCCTGTGTTCCAATAGCACGTTATGTTAGCTAATCCCAGTTTATCATTTTAAAAGGCTAATTGATCATTAGAAAACCCTTTTGCAATTATGTTAGCAGAGCTGAAAACTGTTGTGCTGATTAAAGAAGCAATAAAACTGGCCTTCTTTAGTTGAGTATCTAGAATATCAGCATTTGTGGGTTCAAATGCAGGCTCAAAATGGCCAGAAACAAAGAATTTCTTCTGAAACTCGTCAGTCTATTCTTGTTCTGAGAAATGAAAGCTATTCCATGCGAGAAATTGCCAAAAAACTGAAGATCTTGTACAACGCTGTGTACTACTCCCTTCACATAACAGCGCAAACTGTCTCTAACCGGAATAGAAAGAGGAGTGGGAGGCCCCGGTGCACAACTGAGCAAGAGGACAAGTACATTAGAGTGTCTAGTTTGAGAAACAGATGCTTCACAAGTCCTCAACCGGCACCTTCATTAAATAGTACCCGCAAAACACCAGTCTCAACGTCAACAGTGAAAAGGCGACTCCGGGCTGCTGGCCTCCTAGGCAGAGTTGCAAAGAAAAAGCCATATCTCAGACTGGCCAATAAAGAGAAAAGATTAATATGGGCAAAAGAACACAAACACTGGACAGAGGAAGATAGGAAAAAAGTGTTATGGACAAACAAATCTAAGTTTGAAGTGTTTGGATCACAAAGAAGAACATTTGTGAGACGCAAACAAAATGAAAAGATACTGGAGGAGTGCCTGACGCCATCTGTCAAGCATGGTGGCGGCAATGTGATGGTCTGAGGGTGCTTTGGTGGTGGAAAAGTGAGAGATTTGTACAGGATAAAATGGATCTTGTAGAAGGAAGGCTATCACTCCATTTTCAAACGCCATGCCATACCCTGTGGACGGAGCTTAATTGGAGCCAATTTCCTCCTACAACAGGACAATGACCGAAAGCACAGCTCCAAACTCTGCAATAACTATTTAGGCAAGAAGCAGTCTGCTGGTATTCTGTCTATAATGGAGTGGCCAGCACAGTCACTGGATCTCAACCCTATTGAGCTGTTGTGGGAGCAGCTTGACCGTATGGTACGTAAGAAGAGCCCATCAAGCCAATCCTAACTTGTGGGAGGTGCTTCAGGAGGCATGGGGTGAAATCTCTTCAGATTACCTCAACAAATTGACAACTAGAATGCCAAAGGTCTGCAAGTCTGTAATTGCTGCAAATGGAGGATTCTTTGATGAACGCAAAGTTTAAAGGACACAATTATTATTTCAATTAAAAATAATTATTTATAACCTTGTCAACGTCTTGACTATATTTCCTATTCATTTTGCAACTCATTTCAGGTATGTTTTCATGGAAAACAAGGACATTTCTAACTGACCCCAAACTTTTGAACGGTAGTGTATATATCTCTTTTTTTTGTTAACGCTAAACTCTCACAGGTGATGGTTGTGCTGCGCACACATCGTGTCTGATGAATTAGCTGACATTTTGACATCATGAATGTAATGTGAGTGCAATTTTCCGGATCAGAACAGATCTGAACGTTGAAAGTGGCAATGATGATTACGGCGCTGAATGATCTATGGCCGTGTCCCTTCTGTTTCCGTCCTTTACTGGCCTTTTTCCTGATGTGTACTGACAGTAGTACTGAGGAAATAAACGATGTTACAGTGGCCAGGGTGAAGCCCTGTCTCAATCTGGATCCATTATGGTAGGCAGCACACAGTCAAGTTCATGTGTCGTTTCGAGACTCACAAGCAATTCCTAACACAGTAACTCAATTAACCAGTCTTTCCAGAGAAAGAGAGAGAGACGATGCTGTCTGTTTCATCTGGTTTGGGCAGAATGAACTGTCTTGTCTGTCGTCTCCCCCCAAACCCCCCCCCCCCCCACCCCCCACCCACACACACACAGCCGATCCACAGGGCTCCTTTGATCTACTTGCTGTTTCCCTAAGGCCACTTGAGCTACGCACACAGAGGGAAAAGGCCACAATGGTTGGATAAAAGAGATGGCAGATTAGGTTTGGAACAGAAGCTTGGGCTAGCACTGACCTCATGTCTCTGTCTTCAGTTTGAAAGGTGGTGGTGTCTCAGTCATGGGGATCGCATGTTCTTAAACTCCAACCTGATCTATCTGGGATCGTCGGTCAATGCCTGATTTTGTTGCAATCGTGCTATTGTACAACTCAAAAGTGTTTCGTGCCTAATGGCAAGATGCCGGTTCAAATATCAACCGCAGTATTTGTCAAATTTTCCTAAAAGAATGCCCACAGTGCAATTGTCAGGGAATGTATTTTTCCAGTCAGACTGTGAATGAGCGCTATAGCCTCGGTCTGCATTTAGCTTGCAGTTTAACTTTGACAATGAAATGAATGAGGCATTAATCATTTTAGGTGCAAAAACGTTACATTCAAGTTAATTGGAAAACGAAATTAATAGTCACCATAACTGTGCAGTTCAATATGCATTTGTTTCTCCTGCTTTTTCCCAGGGGAGCTTTTTCTGTTGTGCGTAGATGCGTCAAGGTCCTCTCAGGGCAAGAGTATGCTGCTAAGATCATCAACACCAAGAAGCTCTCTGCCAGGGGTAAGTCTTTCTTATCCCACTCCAACTCCCCTAAATATGTTTTAACAGTCCTTATGGCCATTATTGTATTGTTGGGTTTTCAGTTTGCAAGAAAGGCATTTCATTGTACTTGTGCATGTGACATTGAGACTTGAAACTTGAAACTCATTTCCTCCTCAGTTTTGCCAGAATCCTTTGTTGGGTACTGACTGACCTGGAAAACGCTGCTGGCTCACATTTTGAAAATGGTTTGAACTGACTGGATATCTGACTGTGGTTTTCCACAGTTTGATTGGCACATTCATTTTTCAGTTCCCCCCCTCTAGTCCTAAAGAAGGCAGCCCTACTTATGATCATCTGTTAAATGAATCTAATCAATAACTACTGTTATTGATTAGTTTAGTCTGTGATCCTATGCTTGACAGCAGGTTTGGGGTAAAATACTTCTCCATAGACACCAAATTGATGTGGCCTTTACTCTTAGTATTGCTGGTCCATTGAAATGAATAACCTTAAAACTATTTGAGATAAACAAGTAGCAGTGAGTTCATAATAGTTTGTAATAGTTAATACTAGTTAATAATGGTTCGTAATAGTTAATAATGGTTCATAATAGTTCATAATAGTTAATAATGGTTCATAATAGTTCATAATAGTTCGTGATAGTTAATAATGTTTCATAATAGTTCATAATAGTTAATAATAGTTAATAATGGTTCATAATAGTTCATAATAGTTCATAATAGTTAATAATGGTTCATAATAGTTTGTAATAGTTAATAATAGTTAATCATGTTTCATAATAGTTCATAATAGTTAATAATGGTTCATAATTGTTCATAATAGTTCATAATAGTTAATAATGGTTAATAATAGTTTGTAATAGTTAATAATAGTTAATAATAGTTAATAATGGTTCATAATAGTTCATAATAGTTAATAATGGTTCATAATAGTTTGTAATAGTTAATAATGGTTCATAATGGTTTATAATAGTTCAGAATATTTAATAAAAGTTCATAATGGTTCATAATAGTTCGTAATAGTTCGTAATAGTTAATAATAGTTAATAATGGTTCATAATAGTTCATAATAGTTAATAATGGTTCATAATAGTTCGTAATAGTTCGTAATAGTTCGTAATAGTTAATAATAGTTAATAATGGTTCATAATAGTTCATAATTCTTAATAATAGTCAATGGCACAAAGGTGCCTTATAGCTGGAATCCTTAATGATGAAATTGCCACATCTGTTTGGGGTATTACAACAACAAAAAAGTTACTGCAAACAACGAACACTGTTTTCTTCCCGATGACATCGATGCACGTGCGATAGAACAGCAGAATATGTACTGCAATTTTTTGGACCAAACTGCTTGACGCTCCTGACCTCCGTTTCGTCTAACTAAACAAAAACAATAACAAAGTGGCTGAGGGAGGACAGTGGTTCTGTTTCCCCTAATGCGGATTCCGTCGTTAACGTTAATTAACAGGCTAGCATATATCAAGGCCTTCTGAGGGACCGCACAGCAGCCAAAGTATTCTTCTTTTCATTTTAAAAAAATCTGATTTTCTGGTGCTGTTGAGATGAAAAACCTATGCTGTGTCTAAAATGGCATCCTATTCACTACTTTTGACCAGGGCCCCCTATATAGGAAATAGGATGCCATTTCGGATGCAGCCCTACTGTCTGGTAGGAGTGTGGGAGGAACCAGAATGCCCCACAGGTACGCTAGTTATCAGCAACTCACACCTACACAATGTTTATTTGATATACTGTTCATCAATGTATGTACCTTATCATATAAAACAGTAAAAAATCTATATATATCTTGTATAAAAACTATAGATAATATTCACATGCATGACACACACACCACACGCACTCACTCAAGTCAAAGGAATCCATCCTAACTCAATCAAGACTTATCATGTCTCCTTGGGAAACACTGTAAGGCAGTCAAAAAAGTTGACGTCTGTCTTAATGCATCCACTTGCATTCATTTTGCGTTGTGCTGAGCTGAATTGGCCTTCAGGGGTTGAGCCAGAGCAGCAGGAGCAGTTGAGTGATACTACTCGACTGAAACATGTTGACATCTCTGCTACAAAGAGACTGTGAAAGAATACACAAGTAGTACAGGAGAATGGCTGGGAGTATGCAGGAATTCGTTTATGCAAATTGCACATTTGCATAATCTTACTGCCACGTATAGTCTTTTGACCTGGTGAGCCAGTATTTGGGTTTATACTTACAATACATTTCAGATTTGGGTGAATCTCCTTTTACGAGCATGTTACAGAGTGGTGGAGTGCAGGGAGCATGACTCCTCATTTAACTAACCCATGTAGCTGCATTGTATCACTGAGCTGCTGGCAGACAGACAGAGAAAGTGCGCTGAACCAGATGAGTGCACCAGAGAAAGAGCATGAATAGCAGAGCTATTCATAAAATATTTCCTCTCCTCCTCTCCTCCTCTCTGTCGGCCAATTGAGAAAGAGAGAGAGAGAGAGAGAGAGAGAGAGAGAGAGAGAGAGAGAGAGAGAGAGAGAGAGAGAGAGAGAGAGAGAGGGAGAGAGAGAGAGAGGGGTGTCTTGTATTAACAGGATGGAGGATATTCTAGCCTGAGGTAACTTCTGAGAATGTAATGAACAATAAATAGGCGATGGGGATTTCCTCTACTTTGCGTCTATGTCTTCACTTAGATCTGTACTGTACCTACAGTTTTATGTGATATATTTCACTTTGCATCACAACATTTCATTATGTATGAGCTTTTTTTTACTTGAAAACAAAACATACAAAAATCTACACTGTTTACATTGCTAACAGCCAGATGAAATTCAAACATCATGGCCGTGTATTGTAAACTGTTCATCTTAATTTGGGCATTTAATGGCTTTCGGGCCGTTCAGATTAACAGAGGAATGTGCTTGTTTTTCTTAATTGTATTTCTGTATTTTTTTGTGTTTCCTATGCTCCGCCTTGAATGAAATATTTATGTCTATAACTTTTGATGTCTAATTGCTGCTGAGCTCCCTTGCAAAAGAGACTTTGGTCTCAGTGGGACTCCATGCTAAAATTAAAATAACAATACAATTAAAACAAATACCTAATCATCGTCAGGATTCCTGAACAGATCACTGCAGCAAGCCCTGAACTCTTGCGACCCCGGCCAAAATCCATGACTGTTAAGTTAGCTAAGTCAACTACTGCTGTAGTCAACAGCTGAACATAAAGTCAATTCAGAGTTGACAAGGTCCTCATCAGTAAGAGAGAAGTGACTGTGTAGCACAGCCACGCACACCCACTCACTGCCTGTGTGTCGACACACAGGACACTGTTGCCTGAGGAGGCATGAAAGCCTCAGCGGCTCCTTTGTATGGCAGCAACTCTCATCTGAAGTCATTAGGCTGTGCCAGACTGGCAGGGAATGGAAGCACAGCCACGACGACAAGTGCAATCTGACAATCTCCCCTAAACATTCCGACAGGCCCAGGTTCACTCCTCTCATACAGGGGTGGTGATCCAGTTTCAATTAGCTAGCTACAATATAAGCAGAATCGAACTGGTTTGAGCATGTTATTGGGTCCTCATCCCCTGGTTAAAGATTGATTCGAACAAAGACAGCTTCCTTGACCCCGCACCTCAGCTGTGAAGCCCACTGCCTTACAGTGGCGGTCAGTTTTCTTGAGCATGGCCTTATTTCTATTACAGCATATTGGATGACTGTCATTCATATTCCGTTCATATAGTTCAATCTAACAGCGATAGGTTTAGGCTGCTACATGATACTTGAATTTTCCCTATACCCATCATGAGGTTGCTGCAACCTAGCCTATGAATGACAGTTTACAACGTAGGTTGAGAGACAAATTTGAGGTGACAGACAGTGACATACGGACGGACAGTGACATTCAATACCGCCTTGCACACTCTTGCCTCCATCTAGCTGATATAGGGTATACTCATTAGTCCAACAGTTGTAAATGAGAGTTTCTATTGGACAAATTCAGGTATGTTTATCCCCGTTTTGCTTACGTTTAAAAAACGTCTTCAACAGAATCAGCGGAATGAATACAGAGTTCATTTTCATAGCAGCCACGTTGTATTCCTTCATGCATCTATGCACTCACCTCCTCTCACCTTTTCCCTTCACTTGGACTTCAATGTATGTGACCAGGCAGAAAAATAACATTCCAAGCCAAACCACTACATACAGTCTACATCGTTGTCACCATATTAACTAATGTAACATCATAGTCAGCATAGCTAATAGAACTAACACGTTAGTAAACCCGCAGTTATACCGGTGGGCCCCAGCGGCAATAAATTAGTAAATCCAAAAATGTACCTTGACATGGAAGAGTTCCAGTTTTGTGTTGGAAAGTCATAGCCAGCTAGCTAACATAGCATCTCTCTGTTTGAGCAGGGTGTTTGCTAGCTGAGTACCATTAAGTGAAACTGAAAGTGGAAAAAAATTACTATCGCTCTCTCTCTCTATCTATTTCCCTCTTGCTTCTCCTTCATTTTGGAAGAAATGAGATTGTTCTAAACTGTTCAACTACTGTCTTTCTCTCTCTTTGAGTCAACTACTCACCACATGTTATGCACTGCAGTTCTAGCTATCTGTAGCTTATGCTTTCAGTACTAGATTCATTCTCTGACCCTTTGATAGGGTGGACAACATGTCAATTCATGCTGCAAGAGCTCTGATAGGTTGGAGGACGTCCTCTGGAAGTTGTCATAATTACCGTGTAAGTCTATGGAAAGGGGTGAGAACCATGAGCCTCCTAGGTTTTGTATTGAAGTCAATGTACCCAGGGGAGGATGGAAGCTAGCTGTCCTCTGGCTACACCATGGTAGACCTTCTTTACAAAATAGTGTGATTTAAAATATTATTTGGTGACGTGATTATATTTACTATAGTTTTATCTAAAAAAGGATAACTATTTAAGTTTTACAATTTAAATTTTTATGAAATTCACTGAGGAGGATGGTCCTGCCCTTCCTTCTCTGAGGAGCCTCCACTGCTGCCTTACTCTACCTCACCATGTCCCACATCTGTACTCAGTCTGGTCTCATAGACTAGACGTAACATAGTAAAATGTAAATCCGGGACACTCAAATTAGTATGATATGTTACGTTTGGTAGGGTTGCATAAGACAGAAAGTGACTTAAGACAAAAACTAAAGTAGGGTGGTTGGTCGGGGTGGATGTGTATGCGTATAAGGCAAATAGCAACCCTAAGGTTGCATGTTTGAATCTCATCATGGACAACTTTAGCATTTTAGCTGATTAGCAACTTTGAAACTACTTACTACTTTTTAGCTACTTTGCAAGTAATTAAAATGTTTGATAAGCCTTCCCCAAACCCTTTAACCTAAACTTAACCCTAACACTAAACCTTAACCCTAAACCCCTAACCCTAACCCCTAGCATAGCTAACGTTAGCCACCTAGGTAACATTAGCATGAGCTACCTAGCCACCTAGAAGTCATAACATATTGTATGTTATGCAAATTCGCAACATATTGTACCAATTGTAATTCATAACATATGATACAAAATGGATGATGGACATCCACAAATTAATACATATATAGTGCCAGTCAAAAGTTTGGACACACCTACTTATTCAAGGGTTTTTCATAATATTTACTATTTTCTACATTGTAGAATAATAGTGAATACATCAAAACTTTGAAGTAACACATATGGAATCATTTATTAACCAAAAAAGTGTTAAACAAATCAAAATATACTGCTCAAAAAAATAAAGGGAACACTAAAATAACACATCCTAGATCTGAATGAATGAAATAATCTTATTAAATACTTTTTTCTTTACATAGTTGAATGTGCTGACAACAAAATCACACAAAAAGAATCAATGGAAATCCAATTTATCAACCCATGGAAGTCTGGATTTGGAGTCACACTCAAAATTAAAGTGGTAAACCACACTACAGGCTGATCCAACTTTGATGTAATGTCCTTAAAACAAGTCAAAATAAGGCTCAGTAGTGTGTGTGGCCTCCACGTGCCTATATGACCTCCCTACAACGCCTGGGCATGCTCCTGATGAGGTGGCGGATGGTCTCCTGAGGGATCTCCTCCCAGACCTGGACTAAAGCATCCGCCAACTTCTGGACAGTCTGTGGTGCAACGTGGCGTTGGTGGATGGAGCGAGACATGATGTCCCAGATGTGCTCAATTGGATTCAGGTCTGGGGAACGGGCGGGCCAGTCCATAGCATCAATGCCTTCCTCTTGCATGAACTGCTGACACACTCCAGCCACATGAGGTCTAGCATTGTCTTGCATTAGGAGGAACCCAGGAACCCACCAGCATATGGTCTCACAAGGGGTCTGAGGATCTCATCTCGGTACCAAATGGCAGTCAGGCTACCTCTGGCGAGCACATGGAGGGCTGTGCGGCCCCCCAAAGAAATGCCATCCTACACCATGAATGACCCACCGCCAAACCGGTCATGCTGGAGGATGTTGCAGGCAGCAGAACATTCTCCACGGCGTCTCCAGACTCTGTCATGTCTGTCACGTGCTCAGTGTGAACCTGCTTTCATCTGTGAAGAGCACAGGGCGCCAGTGGCGAATTTGCCAATCTTGGTGTTCTCTGGCAAATGCCAAACGTCCTGCACGGTGTTGGGCTGTAAGCACAACCCCCACCTGTGGACGTCGGGCCCTCATACCACCCTCATGGAGTCTGTTTCTGACCGTTTGAGCAGACACATGCACATTTGTGGCCTGCTGGAGGTCATTTTGCAGGGCTCTGGCAGTTCTCCTCCTGCTCCTCCTTGCACAAAGCCGGAGGTAGTGGTCCTGCTGCTGGGTTGTTGCCCTCCTATGGCCTCCTCCACATCTCCTGATGTACTGGCCTGTCTCCTGGTATGGTAGCGCCTCCATGCTCTGGACACTACGTTGACAGACACAGCAAACCTTCTTGCCACAGCTCGCATTGATGTGCTGTGCCATCCTGGATGAGCGGCACTACCTGAGCCACTTGTGTGGGTTGTAGACTCCTTCTCATGCTACCACTAGAGTGAAAGCACCGCCAGCATTCAAAAGTGACCAAAACATCAGCCAGGAAGCATAGGAACTGAGTTGTGGTCTGTGGTCCCCACCTGCAGAACCACTCCTTTATTGAGGGTGTCTTGCTAATTGCCTATAATTTCCACCTGTTGTCTATTCCATTTGCACAACAGCATGTGAAATGTATTGTCAATCAGTGTTGCTTCCTAAGTGGACAGTTTGATTTCACAGAAGTGTGATTGACTTGGAGTTACATTGTGTTGTTTAAGTGTTCCCTTTATTTTTTTGAGCAGTGTATATTTTAGATTTGAGATTCTTCAAAGTAGCCACTCTTTGCCTTGATTACAGCTTTGCACACTCTTTGCATTATCTCAACTAACTTCACCTGGAATACTTGTCCAACAGTCTTGAAGGAGTTGTCAGATATTTTGAGCACTTGTTGCTGCTTTTCCTTAACTCTTTGGTCCAACTCATCCCAAACCATCTATATAGGGTTGAGGTCCGGTGATTGTCGAGGTCAGGTCAACTGATGCAGCACTCCATCACTCTCCTTCTTGGTTGAATAGCCCTTACACAGCCTGGAGGTGTGTTGGGTCATTGTCCTGTTGAAAAACAAATGATGGTCCCACTAAACGCAAACCACTTGGGATGGCGTATCGCTACAGAATATTGTGGTAGCCATGCTGGCTAAGTGTGCCTTGAATTCTAAATAAATCCCTGACAGTGTCACAAGCAGAGCACCCACACACCACCACACCTCCTCCTCCATGCTTCACGGTGAGAACCACACATGCGAAGATCAAGACAAGGCGGTTGGAACCAAAAATCTCAAATTTGGGCTTATCAGACCAAAGGAAAGATTTCCACTGGTCTAATGTCCATTGCTCATGTTTCTTGGCCAAAGCAAGTCTCTTCTTATTATTGGTGTCCTTTAGTGATGGTTTCTTTGCAGCAATTCAACCATGAAGGCCTGATTCACACAGTCTCCTCTGAAGCATTTATTTGGCTGCAATTTCTGAGGTGCAGTTGACTCTAATGAACTTATCCTCTGCAGCAAAGGTAACTCTGGGTCTTCCTTTCCTGTGTTGGTCTTCATGAGAGCCAGCTTCATCATAGTTCTTGATTGTTTTTGCGACTGCCTTTGAAGAAACTTTCAAAGTTCTTGACATTTTCCTTATTGACTGACCTTCAAGTCTTAATTAAAGTAATGATGGACTGTCGTTTCTCTTTGCTTATTTGAGCTGTTCTTGCCATAATATGGACTTGCTCTTTTACCAAATAGGGCTATCTTCTGTATACCACCCCTATCTTGTCACAACACAACTGATAGGCTCAAATGCATTAAGAATAACTTCTTAGGGATCGCCCCTTTTTTTACATTTTCGCCTAAAATGACATACCCAAATCTAACTGCCTGTAGCTCAGGCCCTGAAGCAAGGATATGCATATTCTTGGTACCATTTGAAAGGAAACACTTTGAAGTTCGTGGTGGAAATGTGAATTGAATGTAGGAGAACATAACACAATAGATCTGGTAGAAGAAAATACAAAGAAAAAAACAACCTTTCTTTTTGTATTTTCTTTCTACCTTTGAAGTGCAACAGAAAGTTCCCAAATCTAGCCTTCACTCTGGTTGTATTTCCGATGGTGTCCACAAGAGGGCAGCAATGTATGTGCAAAGTTTCAGACTGATAACTTGAAGTATGAGCAAGCTACATGACATTTAGTGTGAAGTCACCTAGGTACATTTGGGCAAATCGTGAAGGGCACATTTACATGACATCTTTCTGCAAGAATATCGTCAAATCTGTAAACTTGGACTTTGATTTAGCTTTTCCAGAATTAGTAGCCATATTGTAAGTTCAACATTTGCGAAACAGCCAGTTGTCATAACTTCATAACTCTCCATATTCTTGCAAATGTTGTCCAAAAAGAAAAGGCTTACTGTCGCACAAGGTTAGCAGACAAATTTTGCAACAGATAGATACAGGGTTTCCGCATACTCCCGTAAAGCCCAGCTCATTGGCTATCTAGCTAGCTTTAGTGCTTATTTGACAAAATTACAGTCAATCATGTGAAGACCGGCCGTGTCATCGGCGCGCCATGACGGCGTCGCTCTCTGACCAAATTTGGTGTCCTATAGGATATACTACACTCCTAATGATATAGTGAAGTCTGGTTACGTTCTAGGATCTCTGAGGAATAAATACGAACGTAATTTGACTGGTTGAAACAACGTTTAGGGTTAGATTTTCACAGATTCCTTTCTTTACAAATTGAACGAGTGGAAATACAAAATCGATCGTGCATGCTATATGGACATTTTTAGGATATGAAAAATGATTTTATCTAACAAAACGACACTTAATGTTATCTCTGGGACCCTTGGGATGACAAATCAGAGCAAAATTTCAGAATGTAAGTACACATTTCACCTTCAGAGGTGAATTTATCAAACCTATCGCAGTGAAAAAAGTGTTTTGTTGTTAGGAGTTCTCCTCAAACAATAGCATGGCATTTTTTCGCAGTAATAGCTACTGTAAATTGTACAGTGCAGTTATATTAACAGGAATTTAAGCTTTCAGCCAATATAAGACACTTATATGTACCGACATTTGTTGTTTCTCTAAAATCTGCGATTGTGACACACGGCGCTGCATGATTTACAACTGCCCCGTTGACGGGACTCCTATTTCAGAAGGAAAGAAATTCCACACGTTAACTTTTAACAAGGCACACCTGTTAATTGAAATGCATTCCAGGTACTACCTCATTAAGCTGGTTGAGAGAATGCCAAGAGTGTGCAAAGCTGTCATGAAGGCAAAGGGTGGCTACTTTGAAGAATCTCAAATATAAAATGTATTTAGATTTGTTTAACACTTTTTTTGGTTACTGCATGATTCCATATGTGTTACTTCATAGTTTTGATGTATTCACTATTATTCTACAATGTAAAAAATAGTAAAAATAAAGAAAACCCCTTTTAAATGGTACCATAAACGAAACGTAACATATAGTACTAATTGGAGTGTTCTGGTTTTATGTGTACTATGTTACGTCTACCAGTCCAGGTTGCTGTGCTGTATCATCCTCCTCTCCTCTCCTTTATCCCTGGCACACAACTCCCATTTCACCCGGTCTCCCATCCCTCCTCCGCACAATAGATTCTTCTTTTATCCATTTCTTTTCCACTAAAGCCCAACACACTCAGTCCTATTAGGGGATTTTAAGGGTCACTGTCTGTTCAAGATGGTGCATTTCATGTTGCCATGATTCAAACTTAAAGTGTCATAATGAAGCATTGACTTTAAACTTGGCTTTCCAGGTCTTTTGCTTCACATTTGTTGAAGTGTTCCTGAACAGCATTAGTCACTAAGGTGAGAGAGTTACACAACTCTATACCTTCCCCGTGGTGGGAGTTTGTGCAATGTGCACATTCTTTGTAATACCAAGTCACTTTGTGTCTTGCGTGGGAGACTTTACTGAGAAAGACTGTGATGAATCAAACGCTCTGATTCATTAATATTAATGAGTTAACAATTCCTGTCTTTGAGTGTCATCAAAGGTTTTTCTTCAGTTGGTTGTGATGCAACCCATATAACAACCAACTGAGCTGCTGAAGGAAAGGCTCCTGAGCCAACTGATGGCTCAGTGGAAGACAACATCAATACCAACATATTTGCTTAAAATGGTTGAAATGTACTTGTATTGCTAGGAGGAATGCAAATTGTATACTGACTCATATTTCCAGAGTCAGAGTATACCTGAGCTTACTGCTCTTCCAGATAAGCACCACTTGCTTGATATTTACAATGCCATTTGGTGAGTTTAAATAGGTAGTGTTGTGTGTTGTATTGAAGTATCAACATTTCAAAACCATTTTATCGTATGAGAACTACACTAAATATCTCGTCACTAGAACCACAGCATTGCGACGCGGACGTTGACCACCAGGAGAGTCTGATATTGGCTCGATGTTCTGACCATGTCCTCCTACTGGGCTCTCATGTGAAGGGCGCACGGTGACACATCATTTAAACAACAACAAGAGGCCGTGTTGGACTGCTGGGTGCAGCCTGATTGAAGGGCCCTCAGAGGACCTGGCGTGGGGCCTGCTGATTCCCCTGAGAGGGAGGAGGCGGAGGGAAGAGAGGAGGGAAGGAGGGAAAAGCGTGGAAGGAGGGAGGGAAGAGAGGGAGGAGAGAGGAGCGAGGGGAGGGAGGGAGTGAAGAGAGAGTAGGGAGGAAGGGGAGGTATAGGCAGTAGGAACGGTACGGAGGGGAAGGAGAGGGTGGCAGACTGAGCACATGCTGAGTCTCTACCTACTGACTCTCGAATTGCTGACTCTCTCTAATACTGTTTTTCTACCACATTCTTTCCTGCGTGCGCTTTTTATACCTGCCGTGCGCATGCCGGCATTGCCGGGGAAAAGTGGTGGAAGTGGTGTGCAGATGCTGGTGGGCGTCTATTTTAATAAATCCATTGAGAGTATACACCATCAAAAATAAATCCATTATTCATTAGTTTAGACAGGTCCTAAGAAACATCAGACTAATCAAATGTATTTTCAAAAGAATAGAATAGCATATTTTGAGTATAATGAGGCCTATGTTACAGGTCTGTGCAGCCATGGCTGCCATCCAGATGAAATCAATAGTTCATTATTTTGTTTCATTAAACGGACAAGACACACCTACCCAATCACATTCAACAGACATATATTTTACAGTAAGAATATAATGGAATATAAAATAATAAAATACAAATAATATTCTTGATTTAGGCTACGTTATTGCGTGCTAAATGTTTCTGATGAGTGATAGATGAGCAAACTCACCTCAACCTAGCTAACATTTCACCAGCCTAATTGTAGCCTATAACCAATATCCAAACAGAGATTTAGTGAAAACAAAAATCTGACATTGATTGATTTATCAAGAAGAGTCCCCACGCTTGTCTCAAAGCAGCGCAACGCTGCTGTTCCAATGATACCGGTGTTGATGTGGTTATCATCTCGTTGACCACACGCAGGTAGGCTATTGCTTCAAATGTTTTACAAGGATTGGATGACTTTGGTAGTTTTAGTAAGCAACAATTTGATACACGCTTTCAATTGGATTAGCCTACTTTATTCCAATATTTTCCCTATTCCATGATATTTATTCCCACAGTAATTCCAGCCTGGTCTCATAGACTAGACGTAACAGAGTAAATGTAAATCCAGGACACTCAAATTAGTATGTTTAGTATTGTGGGTGGGTGGTTTAAGTATTGTGGGTGGGTGGTTGGTTGGTTGGTTGGTTGGTTGGGTGGGTGTATAACACAAATTTCTAGCAACCCAATGATTGCAAGTTCTCATCACGGACAACTTTAGCATTTTACCTGATCAGCAACTTTACAACTACTTACTACTTTTTAGCTACCTTCCAACTACTTAGCATGTTAGCCACATAGCCACGTAGCTAGAATTTGTAACGTATCATATGATTTGCAAATTCGTAACATATTGTACATTTTGAAAATTTGCAACATATTGTACATTTTGAAAATTCGTAACATATAATACAAATTGTAATTCATAACGTATCATCCGAAATGGGTGATGGACATCCACAAATGAATACATACCATATGAAACATAACATATCATACTAAATGGAAC
This sequence comes from Salmo trutta, assembly GCF_901001165.1. Taxonomy (NCBI): domain Eukaryota; kingdom Metazoa; phylum Chordata; class Actinopteri; order Salmoniformes; family Salmonidae; genus Salmo; species Salmo trutta. The sequence goes on from NC_042975.1 coordinate 48,918,375, forward strand.
TAACATGATCGCGTCGGAGATTGGATAAACCAAGCCTCCTCCATCATCCAGGCTTTTAGGTCCCGTGTGGCTCAGTTGGTAGAGCATGGTGTTTGCAACGCCAGGGTTGTGGGTTCGATTCCCACGGGGGACCAGTACGGGGGGGGAAAAAATTATTAAATGTATGCATTCACTACTGTAAGTCGCTCTGGATAAGAGCGTTTGCTAAAATGTGAATTGTTTTAAGATGGTCATACTGTGGATCCTTTAGATATTTCAATTTGAATTGTAGGACCCCTTTAGGTATCAAGAAAATAAATAAATGATTAGCTAAAATATTGGATTTGGCCTTTACTGTAGACCAGAGAAACACATTGAATAACACATTCATAAATGGAAAAAAGACAGTAAAAAATAGCTAGAAAAAAATAGATAGATTGACTACTAAAAGACCAAAATATATCACTTTTGCAACGAACTGTCAAAATGAAGACCAGAATTTACGTGTTTCAACTATAACTATGCCAAAAACATCTGGTTTTCGATGAAACATTTTTTTTTTTCATGAAGTTACTCTTTAGGAGCATAGTTTGTGCCAATGCCTCCTCAGCATTGTGCTTTCATACTAAGCTGTCATTTGCTGAAATGATTACTTGTTTTTTTGGCGTAATTAAAAGTTTCGGCTTTGATACCGGCAATACCTTTCAGATATAAAGAAAAGGCAGAAAAAAAGTTGGCGGTATGGTAAAGTTGGTGGAAAAAGTATGAAAGGTACAACATTTGCCGTTTCTGAAAAGGACATATTTGGGTATTTTTGGACTTTGTTCATGTTTAGCCATGGCCCCCATACTGCAGAACAAGCAATGAAGAAGTCTACTGCTGGTGCGGTAAGTTTCTCAAAACCAAATGAAATGATATCAAAAGTATTTATAAAGCCCTTCTTACATCAGCTGATGTCACAAAGTGCTGTACAGAAACCCAGCCTAAAACCCCAAACAGCAAGCAATGCAGGTGTAGAAGCTGGGTGGCTAGGAAAAACTCCCTAGAAAGGCCAGAACTTAGGAAGAAACCTGGAGAGGAATCAGGCTATGAGGGGTGGCCAGTCCTCTTCTGGCTGTGCCGGGTGAAGATTATAACAGAACATGGTCAAGATGTTCAAATGTACATAGATGACCAGCAGGGTCAAATAATAATAATCACAGTGGTTGTCGAGGGTGCAACAAGTCAGCACCTCAAGAGTAAATGTCAGTTGGCTTTTCATAGCCAGTCATTGAGAGTATATCTACTGCTCCTGCTGTCTCTAGAGAATTGAAACCAGCAGGTCTGGGACAGGTAGCACGTTCGGTGAACAAGTCAGGGTTCCATAGCCGCAGGCAGAACGGTTGAAACTGGAGCAGCAGCACGGCCAGGTGGACTGGGGACAGCAAGGAGTCATCAAGCCAGGTAGTCCTGAGGCATGGTCCTAGGGCTCAGGTCCTCCGAGAGAGAGAAAGAAAGAGAGAAAGAAAGAGCGAAAAAGAGAGAAAGAGAGAATTAGAGAGAGCCTACTTAAATTCACACAGGACACCGGATAAGACAGGAGAAATACTCCAGATATAACAGACTAACCCTAGCCCCCCGACACATAAACTACTGCCGCATAAATACTGGAGGCTGAGACAGGAGGGGTCGGGAGACTTCTATAACGTCCCTTTTACATCAAAAATAGAGATTTGGTTAAAAAAAGTAAACCACTCCTTTAATATGACCTCCTCATGCGTTAAATCACAGGTCACAATAATATGATGCACATAATTAAGTTACTGTCTAATGAGTTGGTGTGCCTCTGTAATTGGCTATGGAAGACTTGGCAGACATTTCTTCATGAGATAAGATACATGCAGATGCTTTGCTCCAAAATGATTAGCGAGGATATTACATGTACTATTTACTTTTTTACACAAAGCCTGCCTCTCTACTTGCTATGTAGAGACTGACTTTGGGTTGGGTACCCTCAGGTGTAAGACTCAGGTATAAGGGTGAACAGAATGGATTGCATGGAGCAGGGAAAGACACTTGGCTGAGTAGCAGAGGAGGACCATTAGCATTCTGATAATATACTGCTAGGCCAGGAGGAGTTGGTTGGAACATTTAACCCAAATCAGCTGTGAGTGAGCTTTATTTCTGACTTTCGATTTTTAAAAAGGCATCACACCAAAATGTGTATTAGGTATGGTAAAATCAACTCAAGGCATCACACTATCCAGAAGTGTATTTATTGTGCGTCTACACGGAGACAAACTGCAGGTTTTCGTCCAGGGTCAGGTCCATGTTTGCCTAGATATGAACCTTACAGGTTAAAGTCCATGCAGCAAGAGTGCAAAATAAGACCACCCATTGGCATGGTGTCTGTGTCGATGTGTTAATCAATACTGTACATATGTTAAGTTGTAAATCCATTCACTGAACAGTGAACACCAATGATACTGTACAAAGTTCCACTGGTATGGTGTATTGGACATATCATTTTCTACGACTTATGTAATTTGCTGTTTGCCTGTTGTTGGGTAATACATGATTGGGAAACGGTTTTGTATGGTTCATTGTCGTCTCACACTCTCCTTGTATATTGCCGTTGACCTGTGCTCAGAGTTGTTGAAGCTTTTATTTGAAATCCTCCCCGTTGGAGGATATATACAGGGTTATAATAACTAAGTTTGCTGTGACTTTTCCCGCTGTAGTTTTTTTTCAAACTCATATATCTTATAATTCTATTTCTGGTATATTCCGCCAGTGTTGCTTAGCAACACCATTTTCAAAGTCCAGAACATATCTTTGCTTATACATTACAGTGGATACAGTACAGTACAGGAGGGCTGTACGGAGGGGAGAATGTCATACACTTATTAAAACGCTGGTACGGCAGCAAATATTATAGAAGTAAAGAATGAGGTGATATTTGTTTCATATCTTGTCTGTCTAATGGTGGAATCACTGAAACATTACTCGTTTATAATGATAAATGTAGCTGCTACACAGCACTTGGGGTTCTGTGAAGCTTCTGCTCACACGAGAAAAGCCTGGATGATGGAGGAGGCTTGGTTTATCCAATCTCCGACGCGATCATGAACTTGATAAAGAGGGCAATGCCTTTGTACGACTTTAGGGCTGATACAGGCCTTCTCTGTCCCTGATTGCGCTCTACAGATTGTGCAGACAGTGAAGGGCTGTATTATTAAATAGAGGGGTATAAATTAGGAGGGAAAATGGGGTCTCCTCTTCCTCATTTGCCAATTTGGATTGCTCATTAATACCGCAGAAAGCCCTCCGCTCTCACACAGGAAGGTAGCATTTATTTGGCAAAGCGGCATTGTTATTTCACTGGCTGCCCTCCCCCTCACTTTCATTAGTGGGGAAAGTGGCTCGTGGCGATGTGACCTCTCTCTTTTCCTGAACCTCCTCCTTTGCACCGTGCCCATCATCACCCCCTCCCACCCACACCACCCACACCCTCATTACACATTACCAACACTGTCAACCATCAGCATCTACAGTGCCTTCAGAAAGTATTCAACACCCTGAGTCTATACATGTTAGAATCACATTTGACAGTGATTACACCTGTGATTCTTTCTGGGTAAGTCTCTAAGAGCTTTGCACACCTGGATTGTACATTATTATTTAAGAAATTCTTCAAGCTCTGTTAAGTTGGTTGTCTATCATTGCTAGACAGCCATTTCTAAGTCTTGTCATAGATTTTGAAGCCGATTTAAGTCAAACTGTAACTAGGCCATTCAGGAACATTCAATGTCGTCTTGGTAAGCAAATTCAGTGTATATTTGGTTTTAGGTTATTGCCCTGCTGAAAGGTGAATTTGTCTCCCAGTGTCTGTTGGAAAGCAGACTGAACCAGGTTTTGCCTGTGCTTAGCTCTAGTCCATTTATTTTTATCCTAAAAAACTCCCCAGTCCTTGCCAATGAAAAACATTCCCATACACAGGGCTCCCGAGTGGTGCAGCAGTCTACGGCACTGCCTCTCAGCTCTTGAGGCGTCACTACAGACACCCTGGTTCAAATCCAGGCTGTATCACAACCAGCTGTGATTTGGAGTCCCATAGGGTGGCGCACAATTGGCCCAGCGTCTTCCGGGTTTGGCCGGTGTAGGCTGTCATTGTAAATAAGAATTTGTTCTTAACTGACTTGCCTAGTTAAATAAAGGTAAAATGACATGATACAGCCATCATCATTTAGGTTAGTATTGTGGAGTAACTACAATGTTGTTGATCCATCCTCAGTTTTCTCCAATCACAGCCATTAAACTCTGTCACTTAAAGTCACCATTGGCATCATGGTGAAATCCCTGAGCTGGTTTATTGATTCACCATCCAACGTTTAATTAATAACTTCACCGTGCTCGAAGGGATATTCAATGTCTGCTTTAGATTTTTTTTTACCCATCTACCAATCTACCAAGTGCCCTTCATTTGTGAGGCATTGGAAAACCTCCCTGGTCTTTGTGGTTGAATCTGTTTGAAATTCACTGCTTGACTGAAGGACCTTACAGATAATTGTATGTGTGGGGTGAAGAGATGAGGTAGTCATTCAAAAATCATGTTAAACACTATTATTGCGCACAGGCAGAGTCCATGCATCTTATTGTTAAGCAAATACAATTTTCTCCTCCTATTTAGGCTTGCCAACAAAGGGTTTGAATACTTATTGACTCAAAACATTCCAGCTTTTCATTTTTAATTAATTTGTAAACATTTCTAAAAACATAATTCCACTTGGATATTATGGGATATTGTGTGTAGGCCAGTGACACAAAATCTCAATTTAATCCATTTTAAATTCAGGCTGTAACACAACAAAATGTGGAAAAAGTAAAGGGGTGTGAATACTTTCTGAAGGCACTGTACAATATTTTTTCCTTCCGTATCATCAACACTGGTATTTATGGTCCAATGCAGCAATTTTTTAAATCTACATTTCAAATAATTTCTGGGTAACAATTAAGTACCGTACTGTGATTGTTTTCAATTAAAATGGTCAAAAAGAAACAAAAATTGCTTCTTAGAAAAAAGCTATTTTTCTAGGACTGTGTGGGTGTGGTCTAAGTGAGGGACCTAATTAAAATAGCCTAATTGGAGGGATATGTATCCTGAAAAATAGCTGTTATTGGTGGAGAGGTTTGAAACTCCCTTTGTTATTTGTCTATTAACTTAAACCGCCTGGTGACTTCGCCAGGCAGTCCAAAACGGCAACTTGAAAAAATGCTGAAATTTCAGGCCTTATTTTCAAACATCTCTTAAGGAAAAAGGGTATTATAATAATATAATGGTATTATAAGAGTATTATTCAGTATTTAGTAATTTATTAGGATCCCCATTAGCTGTTGTCAAAGCAGCAGCTACTCTTCCTGGGGTCCACACAAAACATGAAACATGACATAATACAGAACATTAATTGACAAGAACAGCTCAAGTACAGAACGACATGCATTTGCTTTGCTCAGAGGTGTTGCTTTATCTGGTTTTTGAAACCAGGTTTGCTGTTCACTTGAGCAATCTGAGATGGGAGTTCCATGCAATCATGGCTCTATATATTACTATCTGGAGACTGTGTCTGGTGGGGTAAGTGTGTGTGTCAGAACTGTGTGTAAGTTATCATTTGAATTTTTAATTTGAATTTTTATTGAACGTTTAAAACAGCAAGGCCAACTGTCAATGTTTGAGTGCATGTACCGCACTATTTACCTGTGTGTGTGTCCGTGTATGTGCACATGTTGTGCATTTGAATGAGAGTGTGTGTAAATGCATGTCTACAAACACCTGCAAGGCATCAGCCTCAGGCAAACCGGCATTAGCTGTAAAAACACCGCCCCTCAGTGTCATTCAAACTTACTTTTACTTTTAATTATGTTTTATTTTGACTTAATTTTTTCAAATACTTTTATCTTTGAACGTCATTCTATCCCCTGCCCAGCAACTCCACTCCCACTTGTCTCCAATTCCATATCCCAACCCTCAGCTTCCCTCAGCCCCTCCCACCTATCTCTGCTGGCCACCCTCTTTGGGTTTCTACGCACCATACAGTATGTCTTTCAACTATGCTGTGATGTTTAACATATCATTTCAATCTATCTAATCGAATAGAATCCACAGATTGCGAGTTGAAGATAAATACTTTTGCTAACAGTATTAGTATATTAGTAATTGACTGACCCGGTCTCTCCAGATCTCTCAGCAGTACTATTTCTAGGGTACATTTTAGATCAATGCTATGCATTTTCAGCCATTCCTGAACCTGAGACCAGAAACAGGCTACCTGAGGGCAATACCAAAATAAATGGTCTATTGATTCTGTATCCTCACAACAAAATCTGCAGAGCTTCGATGACTGAATGCCCCAAATATTCAACATTTTGTTGGTTGCAAGAATTCTATATAATAATTTTAGAGGAAAAGCACAAAGTCTTGAATCTTGCGTTGTTTTATATATCAACTCATACACCTTGCACCATGAAATCGGTACATCAAAAATCTCTTCCCAACTATTTTGCAATCTGTATGGCACAGCTGTCAATATCCTGTTCCTCAAATGAAACTGGTATACTTTCCTATTTATGCTATTTTCATTCCTCCACCAGTATTGATCCTTTATATTGGGCAGACAGACCAGTTCCCTACCTCCTCCCACTTCTTCCTGCCTCCTCTGTTTTTGGGGTAATGCTGTAATCAATTGGTTGTACTCTTGGATTGAGCAGACCTTCCCATACAATTCTGATAACTCCATGAAGGGCATAACTCTACTGTTCCAATGTACAATATCATTTAATAACAAAATACAATTTAAAAAAATCTTTCCCATAAATACAGGTATTTTATCAACCAGCACATTTGAGTTCAGCCATAATATTTGTTGTAATATTTGTTCTATCTTTTCAGGGGGATAAAATTCGAAATTGTAGCCAGCTCTGCAATGCTTGTTTGAAAAAGAGAGATACTTTGAAAAAAGTATCATTTTCAATTAATCGAAAATGAGACATGGCAATCTGCACAAAGGCAAAAAGGCAATTTGTAAACAATGGATGAGCTTTTCTTAAAAGTAAAAAGTAAAACTTTTGAATAAGTGAAGCTTTTAGAGAGGTTTAGTGCTTTTATATTTAATGATCTCAACCCACCCAATTCCTATTCATTATATAGATAGGCACATTTTATTTTGTATGGTTTAGCATCCCAGATAAAGCTAAATATTTTTTGCTCATATTATTTGAAAAACAAATCATCAGGAGTAGGCAGCACCCTAAGTAAGTGAGTAAACTGAGATATGACTAAGGAGTTAATCAGGGGAATTTTTCCATAAATAGACAGGTATTTACCTCTCCATGTTTGCAGGATCTTGTCTATTTATACAAGTTTTCTATTGAAATTCATTGTGGAGAGCTCATTTATATCTTTTGTGATATGAATACCAAGTTTGTCTACTTCACCGTCAGCCCATTTTATAGGTAAACTGCAGGGTAATGTAAAAGTTGTATTTTTTTTAAAGATCCAATATGTAATATTGTACACTTATCATGATTAGGTTTTTGTCCAAAGAGTCCAGAAAAGTTATCTAGACCTTCAATGAGACATTGCAGGCATCTAGCTTGCGGACTTAATATAAAACTTGAGTCATTGGCATACATGGACACCTTTGTTTTTAAGCTGTGTGTAAGTTGACTATGCAAACTATTTGGAATTCAACACATTAATATTATAAAAAGAAGAAGTGATGCATTCAGTGTCTCTTCTACTTTTAGCCAAGAGAGACTGGCATGCATAGTATTCATATTAGCGCAAGATGTGCTACTCTGTTCTGGGCCAGCTGCAGTTTTTCTAGGTCCTTTTTTGCAGCATGTGACCGGGCAATAATCAAGGTTAGATAAAACTACAGCCTTCAGGACTTGCTTTGTGGAGTGTGGTGTCAAAAAAAAGCAGAGCATTTCTTTATCACGGACAGACCTCTCCCGAATTTTACAACCATTTAATCACTATGTTTTGACCATGACAGTTTCCAATGCAAGGTAGCACCAAGTCATTTAGACTCCTCAACTTTCTCAACAGCCACATAAATCATTATCAGATTCAGCTGAGGTCTAGAATGATTTCAGAGTGTTGAATAATCAGACGTACAGAGTTGCAGGTGTTATTGTAGTGTACAGTGAAAATCTTAGGCTTCGAGCTCCAATATGCAGGACAAAGTGAAATAAAAGAATCAAAATGGTAATCACGAAACAAACGGATTATGAAAATGAGAGAAAAACACAAAGTAGAAACCTGCAATGTTTTATTGGAGTTCGAGTCAAGGTGCCCTCTGTTGGTGCCATCTTAGCCATCTATCTGCAGATAACCAGCTCCATAGACAGCCCATCATCAGGCCACAGAGCTGCTGAACCAGAGCCAGACCAGCTCTGGCCTGACAGTTGAATTATTACACAGTTCTGTACATCGTATTTGACATGGAACCTGACAAAGACCCATGTCTGGGAAAGAGACATACTGTGTCCTGCATTATGAACCTGTCTGTGTTTTTTTCCGTTTCAGATCACCAGAAGCTGGACAGAGAGGCCAGGATCTGCCGACTGCTGAAGCACTCAAACATCGGTGAGCTCTTTCGTTTTTGGAGGCCAGTCAGGTCATGCTGGCTTCCTCATCCTATTCTCACTCTTTCAGTATATCTCAGAAGCACTATGATCCATTCAAATAATTGTTTGGTTATTCTGTCTCATTGATTGGCTGACTCCACAATATTTTGTTTTCCAATGTGTTACGTTATATACATTCTTTCACGCTAGCTAATATGAAGCAGTTCAGACTGGGGCACTTAAAAAAATACGTCACTAATCTTGGATCAGATTCTTTCGGCAGCATAGTAAACGAATTGTAAACTTACTGTTGACTGCGTTGATGTTATCTGCCTCCATTGAGCAGAATCATGCGCCCAGTGAAAGTACGACAGCCACCCAGAGAGACAGACAGCTAGCTGACTGTTGTGGTTCCTGTGCGTACAGCCGGGGAACATCACTCTGTGACAGCCTGAGGTGTGGCACCGTCAGAGCCGGCTCAGGACCACAATCGGTAATTTACAGATTAATAGGCTGAGAAGTACTTTTCTACTTTTCTCAGCCCCATACGTGTTTAATAATGCATCCCACTCGCTGCCATGGACAAGATTGACTGTACAAGATCTCTCCATCACAGTTGACTCCCCGGTGTCCCCCTCCCAGAATGCAAAGAACCTTGGCATGAGCCTGGACAACACCCTGTTGTTCTCTGCAAACGTCAAAGCAGCGACTCGCTCCTGCGGAGTACAACCTTTTCTCACACCGGGATGCGGCGGAGGTCCTAATCCAGGCTCTTGTCATCTCCCGTCTGGACTATTGCAACTTTCTGTTGGCTGGGCTCCCCGCTTGTGCTATCAAACCCCTGCAACTTATCTACAACGCCGCAGCCCGCCTAGTGTTCAACCTTCCCAAGTTCTCCCATGTCACCCCGCTCCTCCTCACTCTCCACTGGCTTCCAGTTGAAGCTCGCATCCACTACAAGACCATGGTGCTGCCTTCAGGCTACGCTCCAACCCTACACCCCAAGCGAGCCCTCCGTTCTGCCACCTCTGGTCTCTTGGCTGTCCCTTACGGGGGTCAGGTCCTGCTCAGCCCAGTCCTAGCTCTTCTCTGTCCTGGTACTCCAATGCAGGAACGAGGTTCCTCCTGATGCTAGGACAGCATAGTCCCTGCCCATCTCACCGAAAACGTCTGAAACCCTACCTCTTCAAAAAATAATCTTAAATAAGACATCTCAGTCTTATCCACCCCGCATAAAAAAAAGCTTTCACTTTTATTTTTCTACTAGCACTGACTTTGCTGATAGCTACTTTATTGAGGAAAATTGTACTTACTATGACTGTGATATGTGGTTGTCTCACCTAGCTATTTTAAGATGAATACATTCATTGTAAATTGCTCTTAATACGAATGTCTGCTAGATTACTACATTGTAAATATAACTGCATTATTAATCTGAAGATGTTTTCAACCGTGTGTGAGAGAGAGAGGGAGAGGGAATGAGAGAGGAAGAGAGGGAGCACGACTTGACTGTACTGTACAGTATGTCTAACCCAGCCTCCAAGTGGTCAGAGAGAGAATCAATACGAGTGTGGCCTGTGGATGACCTCAGATAAGGTTGTATGCTGTTTTGTGATCTGTCAGGGATAGAGGAGAGAGAGAGAGAGAGGGGGAAGCTGAAACATCCAGCCTTCTATCAACATTAAACTGAATTCCTCCTGCTCCTAAACAGACAGACTGGGAGGAAAGGAATACATTATCTGCTGTCATCTCGCTGAAGATTTGCCCCTGTGGCCGTGTATGCATTTTATAGCCCTTGTGGGAAATTTGCCTGCACAGACTGCAGCTCAATAGAATAAAGATCATCAGCGTCAAGCTCTCCCCTGATAATGTAGTCAAGTTCCCGGGTTCTGTACAGTATAGGCTCTGATGTGAGCTAGCTGCCTCTTTCTGAATCCGCTGGATGCATTGAGACACACTTCCCTCATCCTGTGCTCTCTATCCCTGAGCCTAACCGACCATCACAGGCTATTAAAGAACTGGCCCACGTCCAGCATTTTTCATGTGCTCCTACATCCACCATGCTGGTTGAGACGGTGCAGAGCACCAGTTAAAACCTCCCAATTGACTTTGCAGCCTTCGGATTGACTCGTTTTGTTTATCGGCACATTCTTTACATGGCAGCCTTCCTCTGCCGAAATCGGGGGCGGCTATTCGTCAAAGAGCCAAAGTCCGCCCACATAGATCCAGGAGAGGAGAGAACTAACGTGTTGGATGAATTGGCTCTAATACTCCTAATTCAGGCTCATCACGCCAAGTGCTAGGGGCCAGGTTTGGTACGTTTGGTTCTCAATAGAATAAGCCAGTTTTTTTTGTTGTTGTAAGTTGTGTGATTCCTGGGAATGGTTTTTTGTAGAAGACCCACTCAAACCCATTACGACAGTGACACCCATATAGCGGTTTGGAGATATCCTAAAGGCTCATGCTTTTCATGCTTGGTGGATTGACAGCAGTCCCTACCTATACGATGATGTTGCCACACTTGAAGGCATTGTGTTCTGCTAGGGATAATTGGCGTATCAGTGTAGAGGCTCTCAACCGTGTAATAAAGCTTTCCTCAGTGTGTTGTCATATTGCTCTGTGGGAGAGACAAAGTACTTTAACCATCCCTATTCAGCTAGAATTCCTTCTTGAATAGCGGTGGTAAATGCTGTCCCTTGACTTTGACGCCACGTAAAAACAATTTCAAAGGACAAAAACATGACAAAGCATACCTTTTCTGTTTTATTTAACTGTTATTTAATACGAAGACATATGTAAGTCTGTTAAACTGCAAAACATCTATTTGTATGCATTGTAGAAACTACAGGGGACTAGCAAATTGGCTCGTCCCGCTGGATGTGTAGAGGTGTAGTGATATGTTTTTGGGGATTTAGAGAAATCAATCTATTAGTATGAATGCTAGACAGTAAACAAAAGTATTTCATATATTATATAGGTCAATAAAAACAAGGGCTATTAAAATATAGAATGAATTATGTCACTTTTGTCAATTATTTGTAAAGGACTGATGACCGTAGATTTCTAGAAAATGTACCCAACATTTCTCATTGGTGTTACTACTTCTACTGGTGGCACAATGTTATCATAATGGTCAAAAAATATATATAAAATGCCATGCCCAAATGCCACCGTAATTCAAGAGCGACCCAAACACATCTATATTCAGATAGCCTAACAACAGCCTGGACAAGTGATTGGTAAAGGAAAGGTTCTTAAAGAGGCTGACATCAAAGATTTCCATCAAGAGCTCTCAGGAAATACACCGTTTGGGACAACCTAGTCACAACCCATAACAGAGGGAAGAGTGTTCTCTCTGCTGATATGGAAAGCCCTGCCAAGAGAACCAAAAGCAGACAGCGACAGGCCAAAAGCATCACCATCAGGAAGTAACACCAGATTGGCCTTTTCCTCTGCTAAAACCCTCTTTGTGAACAAAACAGCAGTTCAGGATCACAAGGCTATCAAAACCGATGAGGACATTTAGAATGTCACTACTTCCATGACTACTTTTGAAAAGTTCCCTCTCTATACCTCCGTTTGGTATAGGATTTCTGCAGTTTTTAGGAAATAAGATGTACTTTAAGTGTAGACAAAAATAACAAGCAAAACCCAGCAAAAAAGGAAGTGGGGGGGGGGGGGGGGGTGTTGTTTAGCAATGTTGAAAGTGGCGAATGCAAATCAAAGTATTTTCCGGCAACGTTAAGCGGAATGAACTGAGATTGCTGTTTCAGGCTTATGTAATGGTGAGACGGTTGCTATGTATCGGTGTTGGCAGGTGAAGGTATCTAAACTGCAGTCTTCCACTTTGTTCCCCTTTCTATCTCAGCACCCACACACAAACGCACGTGTGTCCTCTCCCCCTCTCTCTCTCTCTCTCTCTCTCTCTCTCTCTCTGTGCATACACGCCCACACACATGCACACAGAGCAGCACAACACTGCCTGCTGGGGGAGGGGAGGAGTGTGGTGGGTACTGGTGGGTAGGAGAGAGAGAGAGAGAGAGATTCTCTCCATCGTGGAGATAACATAAGGACAGCAACAGGACATCAGAAGCACTATCTAAGCTTGACTAAAGTAATTCATGAACAGTATGTACCACATCACTTCAGTTAGGCCTACCGATAATCAAAACCTAGATATTCTCAAAAAAAAGTATGTGAACACCTGCTCGTCGATTGTCTCATTCCAAAATCATGGGCATTAGGGACTTGCAGGGACTTGCTTCCATTCAGCCACAAGAGCGTTGGTGATGTCTGGCACTGATGTTGGGCGATTAGGCCTGGCTCGCAGTCAGCATTCCAATTCATCCCAAGGGTGTTCGATGGGATTGAGGTCAAGGATCTGTGCAGGCCGGCCAAGTTCTTCCACACCGATCTCGACAAACCATTTCTATATGGACCCTGCTTTGTGCACGGGGCATTGTCATGCTGAAACAGGAAAGGGCCTTCCCCAAACTGTTGCCACAAAGTTTTAAGCACAGAGTCATCTAGAATGCCATTGTATGCTGTAGCGTTAAGATTTCCCTTCAATGGAACTAAGGTGCCTAGCCCGTACCATGAAAAACAGCCCCAGACCATTATTCCTCCTCCACCAAACTTTTCAGCTGGCAGTATGCATTCAGGCAGGTACTGTACCGTTCTCCTGACATCCGGCAAACCCAGATTCATCCGTCGGACTGCCAGATGGTGAAGCGTGACTCATCCCTCCAGAGAACGCATTTCCACTGCTCCAGAGTCCAATAGTGGCGAGCTTTATACCACTTTAGCCAACGCTTGCCATTATGCGTAGTGATCTTTGGCTTGTGTGTGGTTGCTTGGACATGGAAACCCATTTCATGAAGCTCCCGACGAACCTTTATTGTGCTGACGTTACTTCCAGAGGCAGTTTGGAACTCGGTGAGTATAGCAACACTCTGACAGACGATTTTTATGCGCTTCAGCACTCGACGGTCCCATGCTGTGAGCTTGTGTGGCCTACCACTTTGCGGCTGAGCCGTTGTTGCTCCTAGATGTTTCCACTTAACAATAACAGCACTTACAGTTGACCGGGGCAGCTCTAGCAGGGCAGAACTTTGACGAACTGACTTGTTGGAAAGGTGGCATCCTATGACGGTGCCACATTGAAAGTCACTGAGCGCTTCAGTACAGGCCATTCTACTGCCAATGTTTGTCAATGGAGATTGCATGGCTGTGTGCTCGATTTTATACACCTGTTGCTGAAATAGCCGAATCCACAAATTTGAAGGGGTGTCAACATACTTTTGGCCATATAGTGTATTTTGGGGAATGTGAGACACTGTGATTTGACATATGCAGTGGACTGGGTGATTGAGATGTGTGATTTAGATATTTGAAGGTTATTGACTATGCATTCTATGTGTGAAATATTAGGGCTTTCAATTCCTGCATATGTTTACTTATTTTCTCTCTTTTCTCCATCCAGTGCGTCTCCATGACAGCATCTCAGAGGAGGGGCATCACTACCTGATCTTTGACCTGTGAGTAATGCACTGCCGTGAATTTATCTACTGCATCATTCCGTCTGTTTTCACACACACAGTGAGGATGATTGACGTTAATGACACAGTGATGTTTCTAGTTTGGGCGGTAGCTTGACGTGAGTCTTGATGTGTGTCCTATTCACACTGATCAGAGCAGTCCGTATAAGACGGAACCACAGTGAATCACTATCTACCATTAATATTAGTAGAGGTCCTGAATTCAATGAGCTCCTTACTAAGCTATACAGTATAGGCTGTGGTTTGGATCTAACTGCTAGTTATGGCTAAAGAGCCCATGTAGTGTTGAGTGTACTTTGTTTGAGTGCACCATAATAGTTCTGTAAAAGTCACCATTATAAGCATTTTAAACACTCAAAGGATGTAATACCTTTCAATGCCTTTCAAGGAACTGTTGATTTCAGTCTGCAAAACAGTGATTACAGTATTCTGGAGGCGTTGAATGCTTTTCATTACAGAAACTGGACACTTTAACATTGGTAAAGTCTTACAGTATTGTAACTTTAAGAGAACTCTTCTTGCATCCGTTGTGAGGTGTCTTCTTTTACCTGCCTCTTCCCTGTTAATGTCTCTGAATGAAAAACAGCTTTGTAAGTGTGAGACAGTGAGCAGCAGGACAAAGTGTTGCATAAGAAGATCTTGATGACAATGCCCGTTTAGTGTAAGAGCTGTTTGAAGTTTCAGCCTGTTGTGGTGGGATGGAGTTTTGGTCTGCCTGGTGACATCACCATGCTGTGAATTTGTTAATAGACCAATAAGAAATAGTTCCAAACCTCTCTGCCAATAACAGCTAGTTTTCAGTTTCCCCCTCCCGACTCAGACCACTCCCAGACAGTCCTAGCAAAATTCTTGCTTGAGAAATTGATCTTGCTAAGAAGCTATTTTTGTTTCTTTTTGACCATTTGACCACAGTAAAATACTCAAGTGTTACCCAGAAATGATTTGATACTGACATAAAAATGGCTGAATTGTGCCTTTAATTCTGTGAGATCAGCCACAGATACTTAGTGAAATTTCCAAAAGGACACAAATGAGAGACTAGGAAAATACAAACTAAATTATCTTGGATATTCTTTAAAGCTGACACATTTTGGAGCAAACTGCTTTGTCAGAGCCCAATCCCTCTGTACTAGCAGGTTTATAAAATAGGCCCACAAATACAGTGCATTCGGAAAGTATTCAGTATTCACTTTTTCCACATTTTGTTACATTGCAGCCTTATTCTAAAATGGATTAAATAAAAATGTTTCCTCATCAATCTACACTCAATACCCCATAATAACAAAGCGAAAACAGGTTTTTATGTAAATTCCTTATTTACATAAGTTTTCAGATCCTTTGCTATGAGACTCAAAATTGAGCTCAGGTGCATCCTGTTTCAATTGATCATCCTTGAGATGTTTCTACAACCTGATTGGAGTCCACCTGTGGTCAATTCAATTGATTAGACATGATTTGGAATGGCACACACCTGTCCCACATTTGATAGAGCATGTCAGAGCTAAAACCGAGCCATGAGGTCGAAGGAATTGTCTGTTGAGCGCCGAGACAGGATTGTGTCAAGGCACAGATCTGGGGAAGAGTACCAAAACATTTCTGCAGCATTGAAGAACAAAGTGGCCTCCATCGATACTTACATGGAAGAAGTTTGGAATCACCAAGACTCTTCCTATAGATGGCCTCCCAGCCAAACTGAACAATCGGGGGAGAAGGGCCTTGGTCAGAGAGGTGACCAAGAACCCGATGGTCACTCTGACAGAGCTCCAGAGTTCCTCTGTGGAGATGGGAGAACCTTCCAGAAGGACAACCATCTGCTCAGCACTCCACCAATCAGGCCTTTATGGTAGAGTGGCCAGACGGAAGCCACTCCTCTGTAAAAGGCACATGACAGCCCTCTTGGAGTTTGCCAAAAGGCACCTAAATGACTCTCAGACCATGAGAAACAAGATTATCTGGTCTGATGAAACCAAGATTGAACTCTTTGGCCTGATTGCCAAGCGTCATGTCTGGAGGAAACCTGGCACCATCCCTACGGTGAAGCATGGTGGTGGCAGCATCATGCTGTGGGGATGTTTTTCAGTGGCAGGGACTGGGACACTAGTCAGGATCTAGAGAAAGATGAACAGAGTAAAGTACAGAGAGTTTCTTGATGAAAACCTGCTCCAGATCGCTCAGGACCTCAGACTTGGGCGAAGTTTCATCTTCCAACAGGACAAAGACCCTAGGCACACAGCCAAGACAATGCAGGAGTGGCGTTGAGGCAAGTCTCTGAATGTCCTTGAGTGGCCATCCAGAGCCCGGACTTGAACCCAATCAAACATCTCTGGAGAGACCTGAAAATAGCAGTGACGCTCCTCATCCAATCTGACAGAGCTTGAAAGGATCTGCATGGAAGAATGGGAGAAAATCCCCAAATACAGGTGTGCCAAGCTTGTAGCGTCACACCGAAGAAGACTCGACGCTGTAATCGCTGCCAAAGGTGCTGCACCAAATTACTGAGTACAACGTCTGAATACTTATGTAAATGTGATATTTTAGATTTTTTTTTATACATTTGCAAAAAATCAAAAAAACCTGTTTTTGCTTCGTCATCATGAGGTATTGTATGTAGATTGATAAGATTTTTTTTTTTTTAACTCTATTTTAGATCAAGGCTGCAACGAATACTTTCCGAATGTAGTTTATCTGACTCACCAACACCACAGGGACCAGCTCCCAGGTGCAACATTTCTCCCATGCAGCAGAAAGCCAGGCAGGGTGTTCTGCTCTGGAATCCACTATTTTAGTGGAGGCTGTCTGATAGATGGATGGCCTCACACCCACCTATTAAATGGGAGCATGGACTTCATCATACTGACAAATTGACAAGGCAATTTTCCCACACTTTCCCACACTGAAGGCTGCTTTGAACTTTGAAATGTCAGCACCCACGCCCTTGCACTCATTGCAATACATTACACACTGGTATGTGTTGCCCTAAGCCCTGAGAATGCATATTTTAAAGGATTCATACTCTCATAGTCTGTATTTTGCAACAGTGAGATGACGACTAGAGTTTTGTCAATGATTTGCCTTTTCTCACATCAGAAATGTACCATTGAGGTGCCTTTTAGGTTCCATGTCAACATGTCTCAGTGGCTGATATGAAGGGTACAGGGAAGGGTGTGTTTCTCTCACATTGGCTCCATGCTCCAGTCCACCTGCATCCTTGAAACCGGCAGCCTCACAATCCTCTCTTCCTCAGAGTGACAGGCGGGGAGCTCTTTGAAGACATTGTTGCTCGAGAGTACTACAGCGAGGCCGACGCCAGGTCAGTGAAACCACCTCCCAGAGCGACTAGGGTTAAGTGCCTTGCTCAAAGGAACAGACAGATTTTTCACCTAGTCGGATCAGGGATTCAAACCAGGGACCTTTCGGTTACTGGTCCAATGCTCTTAACCGCTAGACTACCTGCCTCACACAGCATACACAGATACACACATCATACACCAAAACACAGATACACGCATCATACACCAAAACACAGATACACACATCATACACCCAAACACAGATACACACAGCATACACCAAAACACGGATACACACATCATTCACCAAAACACGGATACACACATCATACACCAAAACACAGATACACACATCATACACCAAAACACAGATACACATATCATACACCCAAACACAGATACGCACAGCATACACCAAAACACAGATACACATATCATACACCAAAACACAGATACACACATCATTCACCAAAACACAGATACACACATCATACACCAAAACACGGATACACACATCATTCACCAAAACACGGATACACACATCATTCACCAAAACACGGATACACACGTCATACACCAAAACACAGATACGTGAGAATAGCAATGTAGAGATTTCAACGTAATAATTTGAGCTGTAAAATGGATTAAATTAGGTGGATTATACAGAGGTCACCACACTCCCAATCCAGAGAGATTAGGGCGGACCTAAAGGCATAGATAAAGAACCCTGACATATATTGTCTAAAGATTTTTATCCCAGGCTATTACAACCCTTTTTTGTGATGTAGTCAGTCAGAGGCCTTTCCTTTCTTTCTTTAATTATTGGAGTGTTCATTTGGATTGAACAGCTTTACCTGCATAAGCCCCTTCATGGATAGAGAATTTCCCCACTTCACCTAACCAGTGAAAGCTACTGACTGGGCCATTGATTTGCAGTGACAGAGCGACAGGACAAATTAATGAATAGAATCAAATGGAAACAGATGGTTGTGGAGGTGTAGGAGTGACCTCCAATCAATGTACACGTTTCGCTCCGGGCTTAGTTTATCAGTCTCTCTCTCTCTCTGCGGACCGGGCTCTCGCTGCTCCACTGCTTGATTGACAGCTGAGTGTAGTGGCTAATTAGCCTCCCACTGACGCCCAGCCCAACATGCAGAAATTCATTAGACAAGCTTTGGCCCATGCTACTCTGTTGATCGACAGCTTTAGGAAAATGAATGGCCAAATCTAACGGCTCGGTGTGTCTTTGTAGGTGCAGAGACCATTTTTTCCCCAAATGGTGTGTGGATTAATGCTGAAGCAAAGCCCATTTTCAATAGCACTCAATTTAATGCCGCCGAACTCCCAGCCCACTCAGTCGTACTGTTTTCTCTCTCTCTCGTCATAGTCATTGTATTCAGCAGATTCTGGAGGCAGTGCTTCATTGTCATCAGATGGGAGTCGTTCACAGAGACCTCAAGGTAAGATTTAAAAAGGAATCCATTGAAAGACACTGACGATATTCGGCACAGTCACCGACTGTTTATCCACTGCAATACACTCACTCTGATGGCATTGTTGTCATTTGTTTGTGTATCAAAATTCAGTTTATCACATTGGATTTGAATTTAAAGAAAGTATACCCGGAATGTTTAGATGATATATTTTGGGGATATTGTAATGAATTGAAATACATTTCAACCATTCATTTTAGTCGTCCAGACTCTTTCATTTCAACCTTAGAGCGACGATCAGCAGTCGAAACAATAAAGTGGTCTGCCCGCCGCTGTTTCAGTAAAAAACTGACAGAGCTATGGATGCAAGGAGTCACCATCCATGATGTCAAAAGTATAGTTTTAACCATGTTTTGAAGCTATACAGTGTACGTTTACATTTATTTTGCAAACATTGGAGTCAAACAACCTTATATTTTGGGTTCTGGTGGGGTACGACAGCTCGTATGAGGCATTTATCAGTAATATTCTTCAAGAATCAATGTATATCATTCATTTATAAATCCAGAAATGGATGTAGCAACCGCCAATTACCCCTTTAAGGACACGTCTATGTGTTCAATGTTTGCTCAGGCTTCAGACAACAGACCATTTGGGCTGTGATTAGAAGCTTTGTTCCTACTGAATGGTTCTGTGAGGACCACCTCTGTGAAATGTGACATAATTGCACTGTGGTTACAGTGGGGAGGGAGTGTAGGATGAGATGGGATGGGATGTTAGCAAATCTGTTTCCAGCCGTCACACCCCCACACTGTTCTCACAAAGAGGTCTGACGGGAAGAGGAGGAGGAGGAGAGGAAGAGGGAGAACTAGTCATAAAACATAAGGTTTAGTCAGCAGCATACGGGACAATAATAACTTTTGTCAATACCGCTACAGTCCTCAAGTCATACTTTATTCAGTTCAGGGACATTTATTTTGGGAGATTCAGCACCACAATGTCATAGCAGGTGAGTCCAGGTGGAACTGGGACATAATGGGTGGCTGGTTAGGGAATCCACCAATCACCTCCTCTGGTCCCCACAGTGAGTCAGGCGTTACTAAAGACTCCTGACCTGCCTCGCCTCGTGGCTTCGTCCTCCTGTGTGTCATAACTCTCTACAGTGTCAACTGCATTCTTAAACTCTACTGCTATTTTCTCGTGATGACTTAGTGCTTTATTGATTTATAGTCCAGGCAAATCATTCGTTAAAACCGATTTTGATAGTGCCACATGCTGTAGCTGTCAATCTGTGTCCACATTTATTTTCTCATCATCATATCCCATTAAGACGGATTTAGCTTGCAGGCCACAATCACCTGAGATGGCGATTGCAACTCAAAGTCATGACTGGGGTCGTGTGACTCTGATGGCACACCCTCTTCTATCCACTCCGTTTGGTTCTGTCTATTCCATCTGCCCGTATTCTGGATGTTACTGCTGACCTGATGGCGCCCATCAACTTCCTTCACACAGCACATTGACATGACAGACAGAGGAAATCGGCAGTAAGCAAGAGGAGAAGCTGAAAAATGTGAACAGAATATCAAAAGCCCATACAAAACATTCAGGGGACATGCTGCTAAGTCATGTCCTCTGCACACAGTTTGACGATTATAGAATAGGCATTCACTTACAGTGCAACAACCGTCAATCCGTTGTTCTGTTGTCAACTTGTCATGTACAGCACGTGCACTTCAGATCTCAATGTCAGCTCGAGGAACCCATAAAAGAATGGGGTTTCTAATTTACAGTAAAAGCGGCAACAAAACCTCACACCATCTCCATCATTTCAGACAGCATTGTGTGTGCTACAATATCTGCTTTGTTGTTGTGTCAATGAAGGACAGTTAAAGCACAGGATTGGTTCCAGTGCTGTCCCATTTATAGTCACACATGTCCAAGTGCCGCTATCATAACCCCACACCCTTTCAGAGGTGCATTTGGCTGCGTTTACACAGGCAGCCCAATTCCGATCTTTTTTCAACTAATTGGATTTTTGACCAATCACATCAGATCTTTTCGAATCAGATCTTTTTCAGAGCTGATCTGAAAACCAATTAGTGAAAGAAAGATCACAATTGGGCTGCCTGTGTAAACTTTCAAAGGTACATTTTTTAAAATCTTTCTTACAGACTGCTTCAGCACTCACACTGTTATAAACATACACTAACAAATTCCCGTACAAAGAGATGCCCCCGAGGGAAGATGGAATGATAAAATGGATTTGTGTGTGTGTGGGTGTGTGTATGTGTGTGTGTGGTGTATGTCTGTGTGTATCAGGGGGTAGATAACATCTCATAGCAGTAGCAGAGTGGGGGGGGGTGTCATTCCTCCACCTGTGTGGGAGGCCGGATTTATCAGAGCTCTGTAATGCCGCAACCACAAAAGAAACTGAACACTATTCAATCAGGCCCAGAATCATGTCTGTCTGTCACCCTATTCCTGCTTGTGCTCAGGTCTCTTGTCTCTTCTCACTGACTGATTGGCTATTCTCTCTTTGTACCCAGCCTGAGAACCTTCTGCTTGCCTCCAAGTCCAAGGGTGCTGCAGTGAAGCTGGCAGACTTCGGCCTGGCCATCGAGGTTGAGGGGGAACAACAAGCCTGGTTCGGTAATGGCTAATGGCTGATATTAATCGTAATTACACACACACAAAAAATAAACAGAAATGCAAATAAGGAATGGCTTCTAAAGCAGGTCTACTTATGCAAGATTTAAGATGTGTAACCAGCAGGGAAACTGCATAGGGGGGTCACATAGAGTCATGAGAGAAGAAGGAGTTTTCTGAGCACAAAGAATTCCAGTCTGAATCTTCAGAGGGAAATAAATAATGAAAAGACTCCCGTGGAATCCAATCAAAACAACTCTTTGCCTCGAACATCCTCAACAACAACAAAAAAACAGCTACTCTGGAGAAATACCAACAACTAAAAACAAAGGGAAACATATCATTAAAAAAAACACCAAGGTAGGAAAAACGACTTCCGCAGCACCGGCTACAACAGGGGAAACAGAAAATGGTCTGTTTGCTGCTTGTTTTATTTATGAATTGTCATCCAGAAGTAGAAATGTCACCACAGCGTCATCCAGATTCATTAGTAGTGAGGCCCGCTGTGTAAAACCGTCTTGTTGGAATAGGTTAGGCACAGCTCACTTTTCATCACTCTGCTCTAACTAACCTAACTGACTGACTGGTGCTGCCTTGTGATTGGTGCCCTTAGGTCCAGAACAGGGCCGTGAACAGACCTTTCCACACTTATTTATTTTTCATGCAAAAACATTATTTTTTTGCACAGTCCTATTTATTTCTGCAAAAACACACTCATTCATCACAAATTGTAAGCAAGATAGTTACAGTGCCTTTTAAAGACATGACGGTCACAGAAAATCTATGATTTTTAATCCAGCCAATCCCATTAGCCCCTGGGATAGGAGCTGTCCCTTAACCAGGATGGAAGTCTCTCTGCTGTCCCAATGCTGTGGTTTTCCGTGCCTGCTTGAGGATGTCCTCAGTAATTTCTCACAGTGCCTCTCTTTCAGATGTTTCATCAGCCTGCCCCTCGGGACTGTGCTGTGTTCAAAGACACACTGAGCAGAACGTCCGGTGAACAGGTCAGGGTTCCATAGCCGCAGGCAGAACAGCAGAAACTGGATCAGCAGCACAACTAGGGCTGTGGCGGTCACAATATTTTCTGCACGACCAGGGACAGGGACAGCCAGGTAGTCCTGAGGCATGGTCCTAGGGCTCAAGTCCTCCGGGAGGGGAGAGAGAGAGAGATGGGAGAATTAGAAGGAGCGTACTTAAGATCACACAGGACACCAGATCAGACAGGAGAAATGCACCAAATAGGACAGTCTGACCCTAGCCTCCCGGCACATAAACTATTGCAGCATAGACACTGAGGACTGAGACACTGTGGCCCAATGAGATGATACCCCCGGGCAGGACCAATCAGGCAGGATATAACCCCACCCACTTTGCCAAAGCACAGCCCCCACACCACCAGAGGGATGTCAACAGATCACCAACTTACTACCCTGACACAAGGCGGTGTATAGCCCACGAAGATCTCCCCCACCACAAGAGCCTGAGAAGACGCAAGACCGGACAGGACGATAACGTCAGTGACTCAACCCACTCAAGTCGAGTATAGCGGGGGAATAAAAGCCTGGCAAGACGTGATGCACGCCTCCTAGGGACGGCATGGGAGAGCGCTAGCAAGCCAGTGACAGCTCCCGTAATAGGGTCAGAGGCAGAGAATCCCAGTGAAGAGAGGGGAGCAAGCCAGGCAAAGACAGCAAGGGTGGATTGTCACTCCAGTGCCTTGCCATTCACCTTCGCACCCCTGGGCCAGACTACACTCAATCATAGGACCTGATAAAGAGATGGTTCTTCAGTAAAGACTTAAAGGTTGAGACCGAGTCTGCGTCTCTCAAATGGGTCGGCAGACCATTCCATAAAAATGTTGCTCTATAGGAGAAAGCCCTGCCTGCAGCGGTTTGCTTAGAAATTCTACTGTAGGAATAAGCAGGCCTACATCTTGTGACTGTAGTGTACATCTAGGTATGTACGGCAGGACCAAATAGGAGAGATAGGTAGGAGCAAGTCCATGTAACGCTTTGTAGGTTAGCAGTAAAACCTTGGAATCAGACCTAGCCTTAACAGGAAGCCAGAGGTTAGCACTGGAGAAATATGATACATTTTTTCACACACCTTCACGAGTGTGGTATGATGGGGTCTAAAACCAGACTGTCTTCAGGAAGGTTGTGAGTTGCTGAGCAAAAGCGTTTTCAAAAAAAATGTTAGGAGGAATAGGAGATTTGGCATATGCCGATAGTTTGGCTTTTTCAGGATATCATCCAAGTAGAGGGGTGCTGAGGATGCTGCAGCACCCCCTGAAAAATCTAAAAAGAAGAAAAAAAATATAGCTGTATGTAGCGAGGGCAATTCCCCCCACAAAAGTGGTGCACTGGGCCTTTACTAGTCCTGTATTAGCGACCGATATAGCCGTATGTAGCACAGGCAAAAAAATTATAATCCTGCACCACCCCGTTGACAAGAAATGATCAAACTATGATACTTACATTATGGTCACCGCTTGCAAGATCCACTGTCAATTATGGTACAGTGTCCATCTTCAAGATTAGCTTCCTGGCAAGACCCATCGAATGTTCTCCCCAATTGATAAAGCAACTTCGCTCGAAATGTGGACTGCACACGCATGACCTGATCTTCATTTTCTGTTCGGCCTGTCCATCCGAAATGAAAAGTAGCCACTGCTGTCATATGTCTTCATTCTTTGGAAAATAGTGTAGCATTAAATTTACACTGACTTCCAGTAACAACACAATGTGCCTTTGCTGGCATGCTAGCAAGTAGCTTGCTAGCTAACAGTCACGCCACAGATGAAAGGTTACCAGTATCTTTGGTAGTGTGTTCTGCTTGAGTTTACGGTTTGTAAACAAAGCAAGGGATAGGCGCACGTGTTGATGGTTTTAAGCCGGTACATATTTAAATGATTAAACCATGTTCAACTTAATAAAAACATGCTTTCCCATCTCCGGAGGTTAAATAAAACAATGACTATAGCAAGTGCATATTAAGTGCCAAATAAAGTATAAGGGTTGAACGTAACAGGGTTGACGATTTCATCTTAGAGCTACAATATGTAACTTTTTGGGCGACCCGACCAAATTCACGTTGAAAGGTGAGTTATATATCTGTCATTGTCATTGAAAGCAAGTCTAAGAAGCGGTAGATCTGTTCTATGCGTATTATTTCTATGCTTCCTGTTCTTAAGTTTTGTTTTTGCGTCTTTTACTTTTGGTTTTGTACACCAGCTTCAAACAGCTGAAAATACAATATTTTTGGTTACGGAAAATATATTTCACAGCGGTTTAGAGGGTACAATGATTCTCTACACTATACTTGCTTGTTTTGTCACATAAACTGAAAGTATGTGAACTTTAGCAACCAGGTAATGGTGGAACTATTTCTGCATAGTGCATCTTTACTAAATCAGACATTTCGAGCCTGTGGGTAACAGTTTTGTGAAGTGTTATGATCAACCAACTCAGTTTACCGCCAAAAAGAGTAGAACCAGCTCACCTGCTTTTACACCATATTTTGAAAAAATAATTTCAAAGGGAATAGTTTAACCATATTAAAACGAGAGAGTTCAGTTCATGTAACAGGGTTGACTTTAAATGAATCACAATTTGTGTCATCACTAATCACATTAAGGAATTAATCATCTTCAGAAATGACTTTGTCAAAGCAACAAGATAAGTAGATCTTTACAAACTTCAGGGTTAAGTCACAGAGGGTGCACGGATGCTGAAAATGCTGAATTTTGGTACTTTAGCGAGTATTTTTTCATATTAAAAATCTGATTTATCAAAATCTCTTTGTGGCCTATATTAAATGCCACTTCCCTGAATATAACAGCCTTTTAAAATTCAAAAGGAATTCCTTTGGTTGAACGACCCATATATGTTTTCAAACTAGGAACTAGGAATGTCTTTTAGTATTCAGTTCATTTTTAATGAGCCAGAGGACACTTATCCAATACCCACAATTCATTTTTAAAGACACACCTCTCTTAGATCAGGATGATTTTCTAAACCCTTTGGGGGATGCCTGGCTTGTTGCTATATTTTTTTGATTTTCTAAGAAGTGCTGGTGGAGCTGTCATCCACCTCTGCTGCTCATTATAATCAGGGTTGGGGATTAGGTGATTACATGTAATTTGATTAAAAACATGTAATTACATGTAATTTGATTAACTGTAATCCGTTACGTTATTAGCAAACATATTGTAATCATATTACAGATACTTTTGAAAAACGAAATAATTACTTATTGGATTACTTTTGCAAAAAAATACATTATGAAACCTTTCTGTTTTCTCAATGACATTCAATTCAGCATTGAAAAAATGTGTAGGTTTAAGTTTGTTCCACCTGAGCGAGTCTGACCACAAGTCAGAGACCACTATGATGATACAACAAATGCCTATAATGGCTCCTTTGGATCCTTTGTCTTTTTCTAATGCCTCTTAAGGGGAAAGTAACTGAAAGTAATCTGATTAACTGAAAGTAATCCAAAAGTAATGTTACTGATTACAATTTTGGACAGCTAACTAGTAAGTTTAAAAAGTAACTTACCCAACCCTGATATAATTATTCTATACACATTACACATACACATTCATGGAAATGAGTCTCGATATTTCAACCTTTCCTTTGTTCACAGTGTGTCAAACCCCAGGTTGGTTCCATGGGTCTGGAGAATAAATGGAAGAATGTATTCTTCTTCTCTGTTTTGATGATTGATATATACAGTAATCCATAATCTATCCAAGTAGCCAGAAACCTTGTTAATTGTCAGTGATAATCATTTCACATGATTTGCAATCCATATTCTCTCCCATGGGCAAATTGATTTAGTTTAGTGGATCTGCTGTGACACAATGTCTGGAACAAAACGAGGCTGAAACATGAGAAGATGATGTGAATCCTTAAAATGAGAGTGAAATAAAGCTCTCATCACCCCTCATAAAGAGTTAATGTCCAGACTTACCAGAACGTTAGAAACCCGTCTGGTTAAGGTAGGTAATAAGGATACGGACTGCACACCACAAATTAAGCCCTATTGAGAGAAGTGTAAGGCAGGCGGCCCCAGGAACCTGTGGATGGTGTCAAGTTAATTACTCTCTCTTACATTCCGGGGGAAGATAATAATCAGAGCAGGTCTCTAACACTGTGCACTGTTCTTGGTTTGTGACAGAATACTAAGTGGATTTTCTACAGAGTTCTCAAGGAAGACTTCTGTCTTTTCTTTGTTATATTGCGACAAAGGTTGAAGTATTCTATGCATTCAGGAATTCGAAGATGGTTATCTCTTTACTGTACTGTATTACAGCATATAATGGATTGATATGGTTAGTGTCACTTCACACATAAAACAACATGTGCATTTGATCGAAACCTATATCAATATGTTTTGCATAGCATTACGATACCAGTATTTAGAGCGTTATATGGAGCTATACTTTATCCCCCTGTTCTTTTACTTTCACTGAGAGTAACCCTTCTAGAGCTTTATAAAATGATCCGTTTGGATCCTGAATGTTATTCAAGATAATCCACGAATAATGCCTGTGGTTTATCAACCCCCTGTCTCACAGCCCATCCAGGCAATTCATAAACTTCATCTCCAATGGGAAAAAGCATCTCAACATTATTTCCCATTGCTTATTGCCTAGCGTTTGATTTCAACAGAGCTGTATTATCTGTGACTCATTGCCTCTGTCTGGATGTGATGCAGGCTTTGCAGGGACACCTGGCTACCTTTCTCCTGAGGTTCTGAGGAAGGACCCATATGGCAAAGCTGTGGACCTGTGGGCTTGTGGTAAGCAGGGCGGCTTTCAGATATCCACCTCTTTCCTTGTTTGTTTTTGTCTACGTCTGAGTTGCTACTCCTTTCAGAAAACATGATATAGACTTCACACCTGATGTGATGAGTTTCCTCATTTATACAACTTTGTCTTTATGTTGTCTCAGTTGGCCAGACTCGGGATTGCTTCAGATTCTAACCTACTAGAGTTATGTTGACAAAAAAACCTATGATTTAGTGCACCAGTTTATTTATGGGGGCCTGTTGGTTTCATCCCAAGGTGCAGAGATGAGTTCTCTGTCAGAGCAGAGGAAAGAAGGCAGCCGTGCATTGATCTGATCGGAGCTCTCTCTACACTCTTTGGGTTTCAAAAGGGTACTTTTAAGTTCCAGGTAGAACCCTTTTTGGTTCCAGGTAGAACTCTTTTGGGTTCCATGTAGAACCCTCTGTGGAAAGGGTGCTACATGGAACCCAAAAAGGTTCTATATAGAACCAAAAGGGTTCTACCTGGAACAGCCGAAGAACCCTTTTTGGTTCTAGATAGCACCTTTTTGTTCTAAGAGTGTATGTCTATGTACATACTGTACCACAGGCCTCTGTGTCAACAAGGTGGCAGAATTCACTCTCCAATTGGCCCTCCTCTGGTCTATTTAGATAGACGATCAAAATTATACCCGATGTGTGAACAACTTTTACCTAGAACATAGTACATGTATATATCATATGAATCATATGTAAACATTATATAAACTTTGACAATATGTAGTGGTACAGGAACTTTTCACATTGTGCATTTGTCACATGCTTCCTAAACAGCAGGTGTAGACCACAGGAGGATGGTGGCACCTTAAATGGGGAGAACGGGCTTGTGGTAATGACTGGAGCAGAGTCAATGGAATGTATCAAATACATCAAAAATACTATTTCCAGGTGTTTGATGCCATTCCATTTGCACCGTTACAGACATTAGTATGAGCAGTGCTCCCTTCAGCAGCCTCCTGTGGTGTAGACTAACAGTGAAATGCTTACTTACAGGCCCTTCCTAACAATGCAGAGAGAAAAATATAGAAAATATTATAACACAAGCACAATGAGT
Organism: Salmo trutta; assembly: GCF_901001165.1. Lineage (NCBI taxonomy): Eukaryota > Metazoa > Chordata > Actinopteri > Salmoniformes > Salmonidae > Salmo > Salmo trutta. The sequence goes on from NC_042975.1 coordinate 48,946,777, forward strand.
AACGGTAACTTGGCTATATACATGAGGTACCAGTACCGAGTCCATGAGCAGGGGTACTAGGTAACAGTCATGGCCAAAAGTTTTGAGAATGACACAAATATTAATTTTCACAAAGTCTGCTGCCTCAGTTTGTACGATGGCAATTTGCATATACTCCAGAATGTTATGAAGAGTGATCAGATGAATTGCAATTAATTGCAAAGTCCCTCTTTGCCATGCAAATCAACTGAATCCCCTCCAAAAACATTTCCACTGCATTTCAGCCCTGCCACAAAAGGACCAGCTGACATCATGTCAGTGATTCTCTCGTTAACACAGGTGTGAGTGTTGACGAGGACAAGGCTGGAGATCACTCTGTCATGCTGATTGAGTTTGAATAACCGACTGGAAGCTTCAAAAGGAGGGTGGTGCTTGGAATCATTGTTCTTCCTCTGTCAATCATGGTTACCTGCAAGGAAACACGTGCCGTCATCATTGCTTTGCACAAAGAGGGCTTCACAGGCAAGGATATTGCTGCCAGTAAGATTGCACCTAAATCAACCATTTATTGGATCATCAAGAATTTCAAGGAGAGCGGTTCAATTGTTGTGAAGAAGGCTTCAGGGCGCCCAAGAAAGTCCAGCAAGCACCAGGACCGTCTCCTAAAGTTGATTCAGCTGTGGGATCGGGGCACCACCAGTACAGAGCTTGGTCAAGAATGGCAGCAGGCAGGTGTGAGTGTATCTGCACGCACAGTGAGGCGAAGACTTTTGGAGGATGGCCTGGTGTCAAGAAGGGCAGCAAAGAAGCCACTTCTCTCCAGGAAAAACATCAGGGACAGACCGATATTCTGCAAAAGGTACAGGGATTAGACTGCTGAGGACTGGAGTAAAGTCATTTTCTCTGATGAATCCCCTTTCCGATTGTTTGGGGCATCCGGAAAAAAGCTTGTCCGGAGAAGACAAGGTGAGCGCTACAATCAGGCCTGTGTCATGCCAACAGTAAAGCATCCTGAGACCATTCATGTGTGGGGTTGCTTCTCAGCCAAGGGAGTGGGCTCACTCACAATTTTGCCTAAGAACACAGCCATGAATAAAGAATGGTACCAACACATCCTCCGAGAGCAACTTCTCCCAACCATCCAGGAACAGTTTGGTGACGAACAGTGCCTTTTCCAGCATGATGGAACTTTTGCCATAAGGCAAAAGTGAAAACTAAGTGGCTCGGGGAACAAAACATCGATATTTTGGGTCCATGGCCAGGAAACTCCCCAGACCTTAATCCCATTGAGAACTTCTGGTCAATCCTCAAGAGGCGGGTGGACAAACAAAACCCCACAAATTCTGACAAACTCCAAGCATTGATTATGCAAGAATGGGCTGCCATCAGTCAGGATGTGGCCCAGAAGTTAATTGACAGCATGCCAGGTCAGATTGCAGAGGTCTTGAAAAGAAGGGTCAACACTGCAAATATTGACTCTTTGCATCAACTTCATGTAATTGTCAATAAAGCCTTTGACACTTATGAAATGCTTGTAATTATACTTCAGTATTCCATAGTAACATCTGACAAAAATATCTAATGACACTGAAGCAGCAAACTTTGTGAAAATGAATATTTGTGTCATTCTCAAAACTTTTGGCCACGACTGTACTATACTGTACATATAGGTAAAGTAAAGTGACCTGACAACAGGATAAATAATAAACAGTAGCAGCAGTGTATGTGATGAGTCAAAATAGTTACTGCAAAGAGGGTCAATGCAGATAGTTTGGGTAGCCATTTGGTTAACTATTTAGTAGTCTTATGGCTTGGGGGTAGAAGCTGTTCAGGGTCCTGTTGGTTCCAGACTTGGTGCACTGGTACCGCTTGCCATGCGGTAGCAGAGAGAACAGTTTGTGACTTGGGTGGCTGGAGTCGTTGAAAATTTGCAGGGGCTTCCTTTGACACCGCCAGATATAGAGGTCCTGGATGGCAGGGAGCTCGGCCTCAGTGATGTGCTGGACCGAAAGAACTACCCTTTTTAGAGCCAAGGAGTTGCCATACCAAGCGGTGATGCAGCCAGTCAAGATGCTCTCAATGGTGCAGCTGTAGAACTTTCTGAGGATCTTTTCATGCCAAATCTTTTCAGCTTCCTGAGGGGGAAAAGGCATTGTCGTGCATGTTAATTCACGGACCATGTTAATTCCTTAGTGATGTGGACACCGAGGAACGTGAAGCTCTCGACCCGCTCCACTACAGCCCTGTAGATGTGGATGGGAGCGTGTTGGGCCCTCTGTTTCCTGTAGTCCACGATCAGATCCTTTGTCTTGCGGTCTTAGAGGGAGAGGTTGTTGTCCGGCATAATCTAGAATGAGCAGTTTAACCTTGTGGTTTGATAAAAAAAACAAGGAGAAGGCTCATCGCTATGCACAGCTGTATTTCTCTGCCTTTTGATATTGACCTTGAGATGCATGTGGGCTTCATTTTTTTAATTTATTTTTTTATTTCACCTTTATTTAACCAGGTAGGCAAGTTGAGAACAAGTTCTCATTTACAATTGCGACCTGGCCAAGATAAAGCAAAGCAGTTCGACAACATACAAAAACACAGAGTTACACATGGAGTAAAACAACATACAATCAATGATGCAGTAGAAAAAAATAAGACTATATACAATGTGAGCAAATGATGTGAGATAATGGAGGTAAAGGCAAAAAAATGCCATGGTGGCAAAGTAAATAAAGTATGGCAAGAAAAACACTGGAATGGTAGATTTGTAGTTTGAAGAAAGTTAAAAGTTAAATGGCCAATGGGTTCATGGCCAGGCTTCGGGGGAGTGAGAGGAAGTCACAGGATACATAAGGTTGATGGCTAAGGGGGGCAACAGTGTGGGAATGAGGGAGTAGAAATGACTAGGGGTTCATTCTCATTCTCCTTACATGGAACAGGATCCACATGTGCACCCCATTGTGTGTATGGTTAACCCATCTGAGAGACAGAGGAGGGGTGTATGGAAGACATACACCATTGTGTGTATGGTTAACCCATCTGAGAGACAGAGGAGGGGTGTATGGAAGACATACACCATTGTGTGTATGGTTAACCCATCTGAGAGACAGAGGAGGGGTGTATGGAAGACATACACCATTGTGTGTATGGTTAACCCATCTGAGAGACAGAGGAGGGGTGTGTGGAAGACATACACCATTGTGTGTATGGTTAACCCATCTGAGAGACAGAGGAGGGGTGTATGGAAGACATACACCATTGTGTGTATGGTTAACCCATCTGAGAGACAGAGGAGGGGTGTATGGAAGACATACACCATTGTGTGTATGGTTAACCCATCTGAGAGACAGAGGAGGGGTGTATGGAAGACATACACCATTGTGTGTATGGTTAACCCATCTGAGAGACAGAGGAGGGGTGTATGGAAGACATACACCATTGTGTGTATGGTTAACCCATCTGAGAGACAGAGGAGGGGTTGATGGAAGACATACAGTCAGGTCCAAAATTATTGTCAACCTTGATAAAGAGGAGAAAAAATAATAATACAACTAACTAACTATTTTGTATGCAAAACTATATTATTTTATACTAATACATTGCTCAGAGATTATTTTTATTTTTTTACCAAATCTAAAAGATAGTGGTCAGAATTATTGGCACCCTTGTATTCAATACCGTTCAATACCTCACCTTGCAAGGCTAACACACTGAGCCTTTTTCTAAATTGTCATATGAGATTGGAGAACAGATTGGCAGAGATCTTAGACCCTTCTTTGCTCGTCTTTATCAAGGTTGCCAATAATTATGGACCACACTATACATACATACATACGTACGTACATACATACGTACGTACGTACGTACATACATACATACATACGTACGTACGTACATACGTACGTACGTACATACATACATACATACATACATACATACATACATACATACATACATACATACATACATACATACATACATACATACAGTATACACTACTTCTGTAGCACCTTTTCTTTTCAACAAACATAGAGATATTCATGTAACCACACACACACACACTGTACATACATACATATATACATTTGTGAGTGATCAAGGCTCAGATGTATTGATATCTGCAGCACCTTTTCTTTTCAACAAACATAGAGATATTCATGTAACCACACACACACACACACTGTACATACATACATATATACATATGTGAGTGATCAAGGCTCAGATGTATTGATTTCTGCAGCACCTTTTCTTTTCACCAAAGGTAGATAGCTGTATCTACCTTTGCTAGTTCATTCTTGAGTAACTGGAGTGATGGGCAGTCTCCTATTGTATTGTGATGTATATTGTCTGTGCCAGGTGTGATCCTGTACATCTTGCTGGTGGGCTACCCTCCGTTTTGGGATGAGGATCAGCACAGACTGTACCAGCAGATCAAGGCTGGGGCCTACGATGTGAGTCACATCCCTCCTAGCTCCTGTTCTTAACAATACGATACCCCTCCGTTACTTCACTGCTCACGGCTGCTGGGGAACAGTTGAAATGCAGCGCCTCTTCAGGATTGTGTAACGCACCAGTTTCCAAGTAGATGAATCATCTTAAATTCAGTGCCTGATATAATTGTGGCGTTCTGCTGGGAGGGAAAAAAGATCTGCATGTTTTTTCTTCTTCAATTACAGTCATAGTATCCCATGGCACACTCTACCGTTTCTTGTTCCGCTGCTCTGCCTACAGACTTCGGACAATCGTTTGTTTTGAACACCAATACACACCAGTACATTCACTGTCACATTCCTACCCTTTCTTATTCCTCTACTCTGACTACAGACTTTGGAAAATCGTTTGGGAAAGAGATTCTCGCTCATTCGAATATAATCACAGGCTTTAATTCCCATGATTTATTTCTATGTAAAGGCCATCAGCTCTGTGCTATGTCTCCTCTTATATGTACTGTAGTTCCCCTCGCCGGAGTGGGACACTGTTACTCCAGAGGCGAAGGATCTCATTAACAAAATGTTGACGATCAACCCTGCCAAGCGCATCACAGCCTCTGAGGTCCTCAAGCACCCGTGGATCTCAGTGAGTGCAGAGCGAGCACGTCCGTACATTCTCACGATGGCCACGATGTGCGGTAAGATTCGACCCTGTATCTAACCGGGCATGACTTTTGTTTCTCCTTTTCTCCTTGTCTCTCTACAGCACCGCTCCACTGTGGCCTCCTGCATGCACAGACAGGAGACGGTGGAATGCCTGAAAAAGTTCAACGCCAGAAGAAAGCTGAAGGTACTGCAGAGCTCCGGGGAGCAAAATGAACTGTCGATATGATACTGGAACATAACATGGGAATCTCTGTATTGCCCAGAGTAGGGAGAGAAACAAATATCAGTGAGGGGGTTTGAGTCCAATAGGATGGTTTGAATGAGGATGGAAATGCGATCTTTGGCAAAATGGCCTTCATGGCGCGATCTATTGAGGCAAAATGTCTTTCATTAGACGAGTCCATGCACGGTTCAAGATGAGAGGACGTCTCTTTGTTTGATTTGTTTCACGTGGAAGCTATCTAATGCATTTGGTTTTGTACATACGGCTTTTGTGTTTGCCCTTTTACACAACCCCTTTCAGGCAGATCCATTTAATTGTAATGCATTCAGCTTCCACTTAAAAAATCTGAACAACCTACGCCTTAAAACTAATGAATTGTGATATTCATGCAGTAACACCAACTGCTTTTTGAATCGAGATTGCCAATGCACATTTAATTTGGTGCTGTTAAGACACAGAAACTGTTGAAGTACTCTAGGTCATTACACTGACACTAAGCAGCAATCCAAGCTGTTGATTTTACATGTAAGCAACCTACTCAAACTGTTAATACTATATTCTAGCCAAGCTTGGTTGCCAACGAGAACACGGTGGCGTTATAAACTCTCCTTTTTGATGAATCCTTTTGTTCTTTCATCTTATGTAACGATCCATCTCTCTTTGTTCAAAGGGTGCCATTCTCACCACCATGTTGGCGACCCGGAACTTCTCCGGTAAGTCATGCAGAGGTGCCCTGTCGGAACGGTCCTCCTCTCCATTCATGAGTGGGATTAATAATTGGCCATTAAGCGAATGCTTTTATCCAAAGCAACATACATGCATGCTTCCTTTCTGGTTTTTTGGTTTTTTTTTTATGTACGGGTAGTCCCGGGAATCAAACCCACTACCCTGGCATTGCAAGCGCCATGCTCTACCAACGGAGCTACAGACTAGAGGACAGCTTAACGGTGTCCCTAGGGAGGTCACTATCCTAAAGGAGTGACATGGTCTCAGATGGCTGCTCCTAGACTGGGGGGCTCCAAGCCCATGGAACAGGGAGGAGATGATGACAGTTTGTGGAACTCACTGGTCATGCATCAGGACACTTCCCCATTCCAATTGGCACTCCCCTGTCAGACACTTTGGTCCGGATATACCAATACATTCACTGTCACATTCATTGGAATGATGTCTGTGATTTCTGTTCAAAACGGACACATTGTAGGACATACTCTTTTCTCCAGAGACTAAAATCTTTCAAGGACATTTTGTGTTTAATCTGTAAAGCAATAGCTTAATGATAGTAGGGAGGCTGAAAGAGGCTGGCCGTCTGTTAACTAAAAGGCTAGTTGTTATCACAATGTAGATTGTTGATTGACAAAGGTGCATGTGTTGTTGTCATCCCAGCCCACTTACTGTGGCGGAGCCATCTGTTATTGGATCCCCAGTCCCTCCATGACTTCACTCAGATGGTTCTGTGCCATCGAATCCACCACTGAACTAGTGGAACATAATGTGGCTTTTTACCGTCCCTATGTTGCTGTAATCTGCAATGTTTTGTCAAAATCCTCTCATTTCTTATACTCCTCTTGGTTACAAGGAAGGGACGGCTTGATGAAGGAGTCACAGTTGAACATAGTTTTGAGAAAGAAAAAAAAATCTAAGCAGAGATGGAGGGATCCCCTTCCAATCTCACAGTTTCCACATCTCTACCAATCTCCATCCAGCAGAGTTTATCTCCCCTCATAGCTCCACATAACCATTCTTATATTAAAGAAGTGGACCTGAAGGGGACAGCAGGGGAAATGAATAGCAGTGAGGGGCCATCTTTAAATGGGTACACATTCTCATACCAGTCAGGAATAGACCCCCACCCTATATCTCCCACCTGCCAGGGAATTCTGTCTGAAAGCCAAGCCCCCACAGCATTGACCCTAGAGGCCTTGTGGACTTAAAACCATCTCAGCACCTCTAACCACTACCATGCATCTTTCCTTTTTCCCCCGGTCTATCTTTACCCTCCAGATAGCCGTTGAGAACTACAGTCTACAGATAGGGGCGGCAGGGTAGCCTAGTGGTTAGAGCGTTGGACTAGTAACCGAAAGGTTGCAACTTCAAATCCCGAGCTGACAAGGTACAAATCTGTCGTTCTGCCCCTGAACAGGCAGTAAACCCACTGTTCCTAGGCCGTCATTGAAAATAAGAATTTGTTCTTAACTGACTTGCCTAGTGACATTTTTAAAAAAAAATGCTGTATACGGCAAGATTTCCTTTTTACCCCGGTCTATCTTTACCCTCCAGATAGCCGTTGAGAACTACAGTCCACAGATACTGTATACGGAAAGATTACCACTTCATGCCTATTTACAATAATGATAATGTCGCTGTAGCCAAATCTCCCCTTTAAGCTTTTAATAGCCTTTTCTTCTAGTCTATTAACTTCTCCTATTATGCTTGGGGTGGGTGCGGAAGTTCTGTGTAAACGCTAGTCCAAGGCCAGATTTGCTTTTAAGATGGTAAATAGTGCGATTTGGAATAAGGGTAGAGAAAGCGGACCTCAGGCCAGTGCTTGGGGTTACCAGAGACATTCCACTGCAGACGGGGAGCAGACCAGGGGGAAATCCCATCGGCTTTCAGCCACAACCCCTCACAGCCCCCAGCAGCAGGAGAGATTGGGGTCACAGTGCCAGGGAGCTAGGGGGCTGCGAGGCGGGGATCAGGCTACGCCCCAGCTGACGAGAGGCCAGACGAGAGGCCATGCTCCACACGGCCCCGGCCCATTCCAGGGCTAAAATTAGTAGCCATGTTGATGAAAATAAAGTGGGGGAAACACCCTGGCTCAGCTCTCATAGACAGGACATAAAATAAATGATTCCAGCTCAGAGACGAGGAGGAGGAGGAGAGGAAGGGAAGAGGATAGGTAGAAGGAGCAGGCAACAAACTGGACCAGAGCACTAGGAATAACAGGACGTGATGTACTGTATGGATCATAGCCAAACTCTAGAGAGTGAGGGAGTGGGTCTGGAATGTGCCCGTGGTATCTCCCTATCTCAAGTGCTCCTATATCACGGATCCCTCTAACCCACCTAGCCAGCCTCTGTAGCAGAGCCCAGTCTGGATCACCAGAACCTCTGGTGTTACGCTAGAGTAAACCATTTGAAATGTTTGTTTTTCCATTTTTTTTAACCGTGCTTTATTTCCCTAAAATCTCTTATTTGACCAGTTGAATGACCTGAGAGAATCTTCAACAACCTGTTGGGTTTGGATGCTACTAGTGACTCTTCGGCAATATTACTGTCTCATCGAGTTTATGATCAGTGGAGAGCAGGAAGTGGGCTGGATTTGAAGAAAATATCACATTTTATTTCCCAGAGACATATGGATCTGATTTACTCCATTTTCTTCTAACTCTTTGCATTCGACTGAGTGTTGGCCATGCCCTTCGCCCTCCTCTTCTGGGCTTTCGTGCCCTTTTTGATCGCCCTGTCCCTTTTTCTCTTTGTGTCCCGCGCAGGAGGTAACAAGGCCAACAAGAAGACGGATGGTGTGAAGGTAGGGCTCCAGCTCCACAGGTTTCTCTTCTCACAGTGGAATAAACCTGACCTGGAGGAGGACTTTTGGAGGCTAGCCGTTTAGTGTATACAACACACGCTGTCGATAGACCATTATCATTCCAAAATCTGGCCGTTATTCAACATTTTGTGAAAGGTGAAAGGTGCTTTCACGTCAAAAGCTTCACTGCGAAATGGAATAGTCCAACATGCTCTTTGAAAATGTCTGAACACAGATCTAAGTACAATATGGGATTATGGGAGTTTGACTGTTTGCTCCATTCTCTCTGAACATGCTGGCCCCACCCAAAGCCTTGATCTCCTCCAGTGTACAGAACTGGAGCTGCTAATAGCCCCCGCTTCCCTGTTTGTTTGCCCCCTTACACAGTCTATTGTCTCGGCCCCATGCCTTGGTGTGAGACTGAGCGGTAGAGTGGAGAGGTGTTATGTTTCGTTTTGCGCTCATGTCCCACTGTTCAGATGCACAGAGACAGCTGGCGGAGAAGCAGTCCAAGTTCAGTCATCTTCCTTGACATAAGTCCAAAGTTGTAAACACACACGTTTCCTGGTTTTTCCTAATGGCTGGACGAATTCCCCTACTAACATATGCAGTAGTACACAGGAGAACAGAAGATTCATAGCAACTCTGTTCGACAACATGCTTTGCTACAACATCATCCAATGTTCAGCATATTGTCAGTTAGATAGGTAGCTAACGAGATTAGTGCTTGGACATCTTATCTGTCTGAGAGCCAAAAGGAGAGTTTGCCTGTTTATTGATGTTGTTTGTCTGTTCCAGTATATTGAGTCTGTTTTGTGAGTTAGTGTGTGTGAGTTACTATATACATGTATCAGGGGATATGCTCCACCTGTGGTAATCCCCCAGTTCCCCCGGGGGCCTTAAGGAGCAGCCAGTCCAGTCCAGGATGTCTGATACTGGGATAAGTGAGGCATGCTGCTGGCCGCTCAGCCCTGCCACCTCTGCCTTATCAAAGGCATTCCTCCCTGACCACAGACCTGCCTGGCCCGGAGGTTTCCTACATGACACACCGCCACACGGCCTGCCAACCAGACGGCTCAGAGAGGTGTCCGGGGGAGACGACAAGGGCACCGTGGCAATACGAACCCCAAACACACACAAACACCTTCAGCCTCAAACCCACACACACACACACACACGTCCTCCTTCTGCAGCATGGAGGTCTCCCTCTCCTCCCTCTGTTGCTCCCTGGCTTCCGTCTCCATCTCATTCTGCGTGTTACTGTCTAACCTCTTCTCATTTCTCTTCCAGAAAAGGAAGTCCAGTTCCAGCGTCCAGCTGATGGTGAGTGTGATTTCCCCCCCATCCTCTTGACAGCGCGTCTCTGCCGCGCTCGGCTTTCCGCCTAACAGGGAAAGTGATAATAGCTTTAAAAAATCCAAACGATCCAAAGAACAAGCAAATAAAGCTGTCATTCAAAATGGAGCTGGACTTTCTTTTTGTTTTTGTGTGTGAACATCCCATCTCTAACGTTGCCTAATCCCGCTGCTTTTTTATATGCTCTTGGCGGGGAGGGGGGGGGGGTCATCGTGGGGTAACCCATCTCTCCTTCTCTAGGTTTTCCTCCCTCCTGTTCCTCCCTCCCATATCTCACCCTACTCCTCTTGCCACCCAGAACTCTGAATAACCAAATAGCCTGTTCTCTCTCTCTGAAAGGTGCAGACAGGGAGGAGGCTGTCCGTCTGTCCGAGGTGTGTGTGTGTGTGTGTGTGTCTTGACTCGGATCTTCCACTCACCCTCGTGTGGAGAGAATAACACCTGCTGTAATTGAGTGTGAATCTCTGAACCTGTCTGTGTGTTGTTTCTAGGAATCCTCTGAAAGCACCAACACCACTATTGAGGATGAAGACACCAGAGGTAAGGCTATTCCTTCCCTCTCACCTCTCACAGCCTCACCACCTGCAGACGATACATGTTAATAGGACAGGGTGACAGCTTTCAGGAGGAATATACAGTATCTCTGCTAAACCTATGAGTATCATGTACTGTATGTTACGCTCACACACACACACACAGCTGTTGAGATATGGCTTTCTCTGGCTCAGAAAGTGACATTCAGTAATGCTATAAATAACCCTAACACCAGCACAACACGGCTATGAATAGGTTCACTCTTACTTCAGTTACAGTCCACTTCAGTTACAGTGCATTCGGAAAGAATTCAAACCCCTTGACTTTTTCCGCATTTGGTTACAATACAGCCTTTATTCCAGAATTGATTAAATCGTTTTTTCCCCTTATCAATCTACACACAATACACCATCATGTTTTTAGATTTTCACATTTATATAAGTATTCAGACCCTTTGCTCAGTACTTTGTTGAAGCACCTTTAGCAGCAATTACAGCCTCGAGTCTTCTTGGGTATGACGCTACAAGCTTGGTACACCTCTATTTGGAGAGTTTCCCCCATTCTTCTCTGCATATCCTCTCAAGCTCTGTCAGATTGGTTGCTGCACAGCTATTTTCAGGTCTCAAGTGATGTTCGATTGGGTTCAAGTCCGGGCTCTGGCTGGGCTACTCAAGGACATTCAGAGACTTGTCTCAAAGCCACTCCTCCGTTATCTTGGCTGTGTACCTCGGGTCGTTGTCCTGTTGGAAGGTGAACCTTCACCCCAGTCTAAGCGCTCTGGAGCAGGTTTTCATCAAGGATCTCTCTGTACTTTGCTCTGTTCATCTTTCCCTCGATACTGACTAGTGTCCCAGTTCCTGCTACTGAATAACATCCCCAGAGCATGATGCTGCCACCACAATGCTTCACCGTGGGGATGGTGCCAGGTTTCCTCCAGGCGTGACACTTAGCATTCAGTCCAAAGAGTTCAATCTTGGTTTCATCAGACCAGAGAATCTTGTTTCTCATGGTCTGAGAGTTCTTTAGGTGCCTTTTGGCAAACTCCAAGCGAGCTGTCATGTGCCTTTTACTGAGGAGTGGCTTCCGTCTGGCCACTCTAACGTAAAGGCCTGATTGGTGGAGTGCTGTAGAGATGGTTGTCCTTCTGGAATGTTCTCCCATCTCCACAGAGGAATTCTGTCGGAGTGACCATCAGGTGCTTGGTCACCTCTCTGACCAAGGCCCTTCTCCCCCGATTGCTTAGTTTGGCTTTTGATACCCTTCCCCAGATCTGTGCCTCAACGCAATCATGTCTCGGAGCTCTCCCGACAATTCCTTCGACCTCATGGCTTGGTTTTTGCTCTGACATGCGCTGTCAACTGTGGGACCTTATCTAGACAGCTGTGTGCCTTTCCAAATAATGTCCAATCAATTGAATTGACCACATGTGGACTCCAATCAAGCTGTAGAAACAGCTCAAGGATGATCAATGGAAACAGGATGCACCTGAGCTCAATTTTGAGTCTTATAGCAAAGGATCTGAATACTTATGTAAATAAGGTATTTCTGTTTTTGCTTTTTAATACATTTGCAAAGATTTCTAAACCTGTTTTCGCTTTGTATCACATTTCAGGTATGACCCAGATGCAGATAAGGTCGAAGAAACAAACGTTTATTTCTAAACACAGGGGCAGGAAAACGACAGGTCAAAGGCAGGCAGGGGTCAGAAGTCCAGAGAAGGTGCAAAGGGAACGGCAGGCAGTCTCAGGGTCAGGGCAGGCAGGGGTCAATAATCCAGAGAGGGTGCAAAAGGTCCAGAACGGCAGGCAGTCTCAGGGTCAGGGCAGGCAGGGGTCGATAATCCAGTGAGATGGGGAAAGGTATAGAACGGCAGGCAGGCTCAGGGCAGGCAGAAGGGTCAAAACCGGGAAGGACTAGGAAACAGACAGGAGCAGGGGAACAAACGATGGCAGGTTTCACGAACAAAACGAACTGGCAACAGACAAACAGAGAACACGGGTATAAATACACAGGGGAAGATGGGCGACACCTGGAGGGGGGTGGAGACAAGCACAAAGACAGGTGAAACAGATCAAGGTGTGACACTGTCATTATGGGGTATTGTGTGTAGATTGAGGCATTTTTTAAATCCATTTTAGGATAAGGCTCTAACGTAACAAAAATATGGAAAAAGGGAAGGGGTCTGAATTATTCCAGAATGCACTGTACATGGCTACTGACTGACAACCTAACAGAGGGGGAGAGCAGATTCTAAAATCTCTGCTGTATGTTTTTTGAGACAGGTCTACTATGACAATTGACTACTGTGAAAACATTTCAGTTCATAAAGCAATGCAAATAGCTACTGTATTGACTCCCATTTGATACATTGACAGCGGCAGTACCCTTATGAATGAATATGAGTAAGTCAGTTAGATAACGGTTGGTGGGGGAGTTGCATTGCTATTGCTTATGTCATTAAGGGCTCCTTCAGTTTGAGCCTCCATGTTCTAGGGAATGGGAATAAATAGATAAAAAGACTGACAAAAAGACCTCCATCTCTTACCAACTACACTGAACAATGAATACAAGTTATTCAGGGGTTCTTTCTCAGCTCTTAAGGTTCCCTGGAGAACTCTTGCCTGATAAATAACCTTTGTGTTAATTGTGGGGTTCCTAACATGGCATCTACGGTTCTTCAGAATTCAAAAAATAAATTACTATTTCAAATATATGTTGATTCAGAGGTGTAAAATAACCACAGTGTTGGTGTTAATAGAGCTTGCCAGTTTGTAGTCCTAAAAACAGGAAATGAGTTACCTCTGGTTTGTTCAGCCATTCCTATGGGGAAAATGAATGGCGAAAGAAGGGTTTTGGGGTAAACGGCAAAAATAAGGTCTGAGGTTAACACAGGTTTTGGAGATCTTATACGTTTTGTTCTATGAGATAATATCAGTCAGTTAACATGACCTTGATGAATTATGAAGCATATATGTGCTTTTTTTAATAAGTAAATGCTTCAAAATGTACAAAAAGTGACCTTAGCAGATAAAGATTATTTCATAGAACAGAACATTTAAACTCTCCTAGGCCTGTGTTTACCACAGATCTTATTTTCGACATTTATCCAAAACACTTAAACTCCATTAACTTTACCATAGGCTTTGGCCAACAAGCCATGACAGAGTTAATGCCTACAAAAAGACACCAATACTATTGCTCTCTATGACTAGAGTTTAACCAAAACCATGCCCATCATTATCATATTTCCCAGCATGCTCTATTGCTGGTAGATTTGTTTGTAATTGTTTGTTGTTTTAGTGTTTTTGCATGTACATTGATTGATTCATTCATCTTAGGCTACTCAAATATAAATAACATACATATTTCAAAAATATTCCAATCTGTTACTTGGATTTATCGCACCCGTTACTGATATGATTGTTCCAGTTTAGATGTTTATGGTTGTCTCATACATTAGTCTTCCAAACCCTGGCAGTCATTCTAAATTCAGGTTGCGGTGTAATAAAAAATTGAAACGTTGGATATCCCCACTCTGGCTGGATTCCAATAAGAATTACACATCACTTTGCAGGCCAGCATAATGTGACTTGCAGGCCTGACGTGGCTTGTAAACTATGAGTTTCAGGCCACTGTATTAGGGTATAACTCGGCCCTCAAAAGAAGGCCTTATGAAATATGTATAGTCTTGAATAATACCATTTTAATGACAACATATTCACTTAGGATCTCACTTGGTGGAGGCCACAGGACTGAAAATGAGTGAATGCAACAACCATGTCTCTGTCACTAGCAAAAATAGACGTGTGGTACTGCTTGAAACGTTTCTGGTTTTGGATTTCTGAACGGTTCTTCAAAGAACCATCCCATTCATGATTCTTCAAAGACCTTAAAATGGTTCCCTTCTAGCCTTGCTCTCAATAACCTTATTTGGTTCCAACTTGCACCTGTATATTTAAGAGTGTTGAAGAGAAGGGCCTGTGAGATAAGGCTCCTCTTTGACTAGAGGCTCGTTGATTTTTTTTTGGAAACAAATGTGTACATTTCAACACCTTATCTCCTTCCACAAGATAGTTCCAGAAAATTGCATTGTGATTTCTCCAGGGAGGAGTGAGATACATGTGGCAGAACTGCAATTCGGGTGATGCAGAGAAACTGTGTGGGTGGAGTGGGCGAGACGAGAGATAGAACTGTGTTCTCTGCAGTGGTTGGAGGAGGTGCTAAGGGGCTGAAGGAAGGATAGAGAGACAATTATAATTCTATCAGTTCTGTATTTACAGAAGAGGAAAAGTGAGTTATGAGGACAAACTGTGAGGATGTAACCCCTGTGAGCGACCCCTCTTTACCATATGCAAGGCGCGACCTTGCTTTCCCAACTCTGAGCTGCGACCCAGAGCTGGTGGGAGAAAAGCTCTCTCGACACAAGCAGCTCTCCGTGTGGGCAGAGAACAGCCCCTTCACACTCAGTAAAGCACTGGGAGGCAGTAGGCAGCACACACGGACACACACGTGGACACACACACTGACACACACGTGGACACACACATGGACACACGCACGGACACAGACACAAGGCCACAGACATGCATGTACGCACGCACGCACGCACACATGCACAAACGCACACACACACACACACACACACACACACACACACACACACACACACACATTACTCCTACTATATACTGTATCTTTGAAATGGTACCTCACAGACTCATACTACAGGAAAACTGTGTTGAATTTTAGAGGATATCTAATCAAATCTCAGGGCTTTATGAAGGAGGGATCTAATTTATTTCTTCCACTGCCAGGCATATTGGAAAATAATGCATTTTACTGCCGTCCCATTCATCATGGTGGTTGTTGTCAGTAGTTTCCGTGCAGAGCTGTACGTTTGAGCTGTGTGTCTGAGCTGTGTGTCTGAGCTGTGTGTCTGTGTTTCACAGTGAGGAAACAGGAGATCATTAAGGTGACAGAGCAGCTTATAGAAGCCATCAGCAATGGAGACTTTGAGAGCTACACGTAAGTAAACAAATCATATACTGTACCTTCCCATTGCTGTTCACTCACTGTACTGCTGTACACTCTCAGAAAAAAAAGGGTTCCAAAAGGGTTCTTCGGCAATACCCACAGAATAACCCTTTTTGGTTCCAGATAGAACCCTTTTGGGTTCCATGTAGAACCTTCTGTGGAAAGAGTTCTACCTGGAGCCCAAAAAGGTTCTACCTGGAACCAAAAAGGGGTTTTCAAAGGGTTCTCCCATGGGGACAGTCGAAGAAACCCTTTAGGTTATAGACTAGCCCATTTTCTAAGAGTGCATATAAGTAACACAGATGGAATAGAAACAAACGTGAGTAACATCTGTTTCAATGCAATTCCACTGATAGAGTCTGATGAGCTCAATTGTGACAGTGTAATTGATAACTCCGGGTTTGGCTTTAGACGTTAATCCAAGATGACATTAAGGTGGTTGTGAGGGGAGAACTCCTTAGGTCTATGTCCTTACTGATTTAGAGAAAACATCAGTCCCAGTGCATGTGTCTGGAGCTAAATTCCTCTGATAAAGGAGGGGAGAAAACTGTCTGCTTGGCCAATCGAGGCCATTTATTTGGAGGCTTAACAAGCTGATCCCTTGGTCATGAATAGCTTGTGCATGTCAATAATTTGCTCCAAAATGTTGCACATATGCTGCATGGTAATATATTCTATGCAAACCATATGAATAACGTTTTAATTCATTATATGCAGCTCTTGAAATGTGTAAATGGTAAAAGGGATCAATTCAACATCCCATCTTGAAGTGCTTGAGTAGTGTGACTCTCCCCCAGCCCACTGCACAGTGCCAGATATAGATTTCTTCAGCAGCAAGTTTTTCTCCAAACTTGGCATTCTGAGGGGAGTAGCAACCCCCCAGTCTGTCCCTCGCATGTCTGTCACAACGTGCGGCCAGGGGGTCATCGGAGCACCTGTTCAAAACCAAGGGTATAAAATTCCCATCCAGGCCAGGAGGGGATTTTTTTTCTTCTGTGGTTGTTAGAGGTTCACAGTCATGGTAGCGCTGTCTGCCAATTGCCAAGGCCTGGAAAGAATCTTCTCCCTGCATGCTCAACTCTTTTACAACCATGCAGCGATCTGCCATGGACACGGAAAACACTGTGTCGAGTGAGTCACATGCCCCAAAATACTGCATGAGCAGCTCTGACTGGAGGGTCAGTCTCATCGCTTCACTGAAGCACTTCAAAGAGCAGAACAGAAGATAACCCTGGCTCTATTGCTCTCCGGTTGTCTTACTGCCTCTATCCCTGACTCTGTCTGCTTCTGTCTCTCTTTATTTCTGTCTCACTTTTTTCCTCTTTCTCCCCCTCCTCCCTCGCGCTCTCTCTCTCTCTCTCCCTCCCTCTCTCTCTCTCTCTTGTCTCTTCCACCTGTAGGAAGATGTGTGACCCCAGTGTGACAGCGTTTGAGCCAGAGGCTCTGGGTAATCTGGTGGAGGGCCTGGACTTCCACCGCTTTTACTTTGAGAACTGTAAGCTGCTTCCTTCCTCCCCCTTCACTCCTACTATGTCTTTTGAAATGATAAATATACATTTTACATCACACACAGACAGTTTCACACTATAGGAAAACTGTTGAATTTCAGAGGATATGTAATAAAATCCCAGGGCTGTACACAGGATGACTATAAATCTCTTGCTATACAACAGTAACAATCCATTTATTGTCCCAGTGAGGGAGAGAGTGACACTATAGTATAATATATCTTTGGAATGCGCTTTAATAGCCCCTTTGTGCCAATAAGCTCTAGCTAACAGTATCCATAATAAGTGACAAAATGTAATTTATATTTCATTAGGTGTGGTTAAGATGTGTTATTTTATTATAAAAGCAATAGAACCACAAAATGCTTCATGAAAATACATGAAAACAAAATATACGCAAGATTATAACATGAAAACAAAGTACATCTCAAATCCATCTCATCAATAAGGAGGAAATCTTGAAAATAAAATAAAATGGATTACCAGGTAACATTCCTTATTATGGGTGAAGCCACATACTTGTTTTAATACAAGTATACTTTCTCTAAGCCTGTGCAGTTGTAAAGCATTTTTCCCATAAACCATTTCTTATGGTTTATTTTAAAATTCCCTAGTGTAGGGATGTATTTTATATGGTTTGGTACCTCTGCACCAGTGTAATGGAAATAGCTTTTTCCAGCCATGCTTCTATAGCGCAGCGGTCTGATATTGCCAACTAGCTCTGGTATGATGGCTATGTGAGTCTCTAATGAAATGAATATAACCAGACAGGTAACTGGGGGAAAGATCATTTATAACTTAATAAAACATCAACAGTTTGATGTGCACCACCAAATCAACAGTTCAGTTCCCTGAAATGTGCGTCCTATGGCTGAGCTTGAGTGTCATTTTCCTTTGTTTGTTTTTGGACGTTTTAAGTTTCTTTCAGATGTTTTGTTATGCCACTGAATCATGAGACACAAGCATCGTCATAGTGGCAATGTATTAGAGATGTTGCCAGGGTCCTCATAGACTCTGTATCCAGGAACTTGGCTACCCTTGCCAGGAACGTTGTCATGGAGTGAACCTTCCCAATGACCTTCAGAGCCATGAGTTCACCTGTCATGTGTTGGTCCAGTTCACATCCCATGTATGTAACAGAGTATTTTTCCTTCACCGCTACACCATATCACTTGACAGAGAAGTTGGAGGAGTTTCTTACTTTGTGTTTGGAACCTAACAGGATACATTCTGTCTTGCCTAAATGCAGAGACAGTTTTTGTCGGATAACCACTTAGTGACTTTAATCAGTTCGCTGCTTAGGGTCTTTTCAACGGTCTCCTTATTCTTATGTGAAACCAAGAGGACAGAATCATCCACATACAGGAACAGAGGGCATGAACAGGCGGAGTGTATGTCATTTAGGTAGAGCAAAAAAAGCAATGGCCCCAAAATGATCCACTGGGGGACAGCACAGTTTATCTCCTTAGCATCAGACAATGTCCTGCCCGCATCCACACTTTGGACCCTATCAGTTAGGTGTGGCTTCACCCATAATAAGGAGTTGGTGCCAAAACCAATTGCTTTCAGTTTGTACAACAAAATATCATGGTTCACAGCATTAAATGCTTTTTGTAGGTCAAGCATGTCCATACCACAGAAGTTTCCCTTGTCAATTTATTGCTTGATAAAATCTGTCAAGTATAGTAAACAAGTGCCGGAAGAATATATAACTGGACTGAAGGTCCTATAAAATGTACTTTAGGATCTGTTCATGGAGTGATCTTTAAAAACCCTTTTACAACACAGTCAAGACTGACACTGGTCTGTAGTACTCTTGTTCAACTTTGCTTCCTTTCTTGTATAAAGGAACAACTCTTGCATGTTTCACCTCTTGATTCTGAGGGTTACATAAGGTCCAATATGATCAGCAGCATCACTCAAGAATCTAACTGGGATGTTATCCAGTCCAGAATCTCGTGTATTTATGGCAGTAGACTACGTACATTAACATGTAAACAATGCCTCTGGAGGCGAGGGGCTTGAATGAGTCCACCTCAGGAAGATCCGTTTGGGGTACTTGGTTGAGTTCTCAATTGATTGGTCCTTTGTCCACTCTCCCACAATGGGTTCAACACTGTCCATCTTCACCCAGCGTTGGACCTCCGCCTCAGATGGTGGAGCGACCACCACCTCCGCCTGGCACCTTCCGGCGTTAGTCACCGCCAGTCTCCTTAGCCTCTGCCTCACTCCCCCTCTTCTCTCTCACTTCCTGGGCTTTCCTATCCAAACATGGGCTTGCGGGTGTGGCTTGACTATATCCACCATCCCATCCATATAAGGGCACAAGGCAAGACCCAGATGGAGACACAGGAGGCAGATGGTTAGAGTCGTTGTAGTTTATTTATAATCCAAAAGGAGTAGGCAAGAGAATGGTCGTGGACAGGCAAAAAGGTCATAACCAGATTCTGAGTCCAAGAGGTACAGAGTGGCAGACAGGCTCGATGTCAGGGCAGGCAGAAGGGTCAGGCAGGCGGGTACGGAATCCAGAAAAAAAACAGGCAAGGGTCAAAACCGGTAAGACTAGAAAAAGAGAATAGAAAACAGGAGCACGGGAAAAAACACGCTTGTTGACTTGAAAACATACAAGATGAACTGGCACAGAGAGACAGGAAACACTGGGATAAATACACTGGGGAAAATAAGCAACACCTGGAGGAGGTGAAGACAATCACAAGAACGGGTGAAACAGGTCAGGGCGTGACAATCCAGCCCTGGTGGAGACTAGAATTGATGTCTTAGAAGAAGCAGGCTCTCCCGTGTGTACCGGTGTCTAGTTGCATCTTTAGTTTCCATGGTTACCACAGGTGAGAAGGACATAAAAAGCAGCAAAAAAGCAGCTAAAAGTCCTCTGTTTGAACAAGAAAACCTTCATCCAGCAGTTGAAGCAACCATTCCGAAGCAATGTACAGAAAACTGCATGCATGAAAAACACAACGGTCTTTGGCTACGGGCAATGAGATGATATAGGAAGATCTAGGCTGGTATTTCAAATCAAAACAGCCAGCTAGTTTATTGGAGAAGTAGTCAAATATCCAAACTAATAAAAAATTGTTGATCAAAAAAATGTCTGTATTCCACTTGTAACGAAGACACAAGGAGTCAGGAAGCAGGTGCAGTTGGTGAGTTTAATAAGAACGAACAGAGTGGATACACGAATAAGAGTGGCATATGAACACAGAAACAATACTGCCTGATGGGTGATAACAATGGAGGGCTAGATAAAGGGTGAGTAATCAGGGAAGTGATGAAGTCCAGGTGTGCCTAATGATGAGGCACAGGTGTGCGTAATGAAGGTTGCCAGGTGTGCGTAATGATGGGTTGCCAGGTTCGGTGGTTAGTAGACTGGAAACGTCGAGCGGCAGAGAGGGGGAGCGGGAGTAGACGTAAAAATACTTGAATAACTATCAACCGAAGAGGTCCTGCTTTAAATTACGTTGAGCTAATAAAGGCTAACATTCGTGATAGTTAAAATCTGTTCAATTTGTGAACGTCTAAATCAACATTAAACAGACAAGGGGAGAAGGACTATGTAAAGGGCTCGATTTTTGTCATTGTGAGCATATGCAATGTGTCTGCCTCCGACATAAAAAACGAATGTTTGACTTCCCCACAAAATTACTTATTTACTTATTTTAGGTTTAAGGGTGTAGGTCGCATTCTTTATCGTAGAGCTATGAAAGTTTTGGATTTAGATCCGCCTGCTTGAGACAAATTCAGCTATTGCTTTGTCATGTCTGTGCCCTGATGTAGTCGAGCTGGATTCATGTTTTTCTACGGACCGCCCCTTTGACATAACGTTGCAGTGTTGTTATATAAATGTTATATAAATGGATGTAATGATGCAGCTGACCGCCAGATAGAGGCAAATACAAGTTTATTCGACTGGGGATGTTGACATCGTCCTAGGAATGTCTGGATGGCTGTCTTCTGACTTCTAAAACAGTGGGTAACCAATAAAATAAGTAATGTAAACATATACAATATTCGAATATAAACATATTCGAAAAGTATTCAGACCCCTTGACTTTTTCCACATTTTGTTACGTTATAGCCTTATTCTAAAATGTATTAAATTATATATTGATTAAAAAAATATCTGCACACAACACCCCTATCAAGTTGTATCAGGTCTATCAGGTTGGATGTGGAGCGTCGCTGCACAGCTATTTTCAGGTCTCTCCAGATATGTTAAATCAGGTTCAAGTCCAGGCTCTGGCTGGACCACTCAAGATCATTCAGAGACTTGTCTTAAAGCAAATACTGCGTTGTCTTGGCTGTGTGCTTAGGGTCGTTGTCCTGTTGGAAGGTGAACCTTCTCCCCAGTCTGAGGTCTGGAGCAGGTTTTCATCAAGGATCTCTCTGTACTTTGCTCCATTCATCTTTCCCTCGATCCTGACTAGTCTCCCAGCCCCTGCCACTGAAAAACATCCCCACAGCATGATGCTGCCACCATCATGCTTCACCGTAGGGATGGTGCCAGGTTTCCTTCAGACGTGACGCTTGGCATTCAGGCCAAAGAGTTCAAACCTGGTCTCATCAGACCAGAGCATCTTGTTTCTCATGGTCTGAGAGTCTTTAGGTGCCTCTCGGCAAACTCCAAGCAGGCTGCCATGTGCCTTTTACTGAAGAGTGGCTTCCGTCTGGTCACTCGATCATAAAGACCTGATTGGCGGAGTGCTGCAGAGATGGTTGTCCTTCTGGAAGGTTCTCCTATCTCCACAGAGGAACTCTGGAGCTCTGTTAGAGTGACCATCGGGTTCTTGGTCACCTTCCTGACCAAGGCCCTTCTCCCCCAATTGCTCAATTTGGCTGGGCGGCCAGCTCTGGGAAGCGTGTTGGTGGTTCCAAACTTCTTCCATGATGGAGGATACTGTGTTCTTATGGACATTCAATGCTGCAGACATTTTTTGGTACCCTTCCCCAGATCTGTGCCTCGACACAATCCTGTCTCGGACAATTAGTTCGACCTCATGGCTTGGTTTTTGCTCTGACATGCATTGTCAACTGTGTGACCTTTATATAGACAGGTGTGTGCCTTTCCAAATCATGTCCAATCAATTGAATTTACCACAGGTGGACTCCAGTCAAGTTGTAGAAACATCTCAAAGATGATCAATGGAAACAGGATGCACCTGAGCTCAATTTCGAGTCTCATAGCAAAGGGTCTTAATTATGTAAATGTGATATTTCATTTTTTTTATATACAATTGTAAAGATTTCTAAAAACTGTTTTGCTTCGTCATTATGGGATATTGTGTGTAGTTTGATGAGGAAAAACATTTATTTAATCCATTTTAGAATAAGGCTGTAACGTAACAAAATGGGTGAAAAAGTCAAGGGGTCTGAGTACTTTTTGAATGCACTGTACCTATTTTTTAGTAAATCCAGTGCCCGATTTTGGGGACTGTCAGCTTAAGATGTTTTAAGCATTGTTGTGAACACAGAAAAATCCAATTTAGTTGTTTTTCTATTGAAAAGTGTGAAAAAACTGGGGAAAACCAGAAAAAATGGGGGAAATCAGAAACCTGTAAAAACAAAACAGAGAAAATGAAATTTGTGGGAAAAAAATTGAATTAGATTTAAAAAAATTATAATAATGGATTTCCTACCAATGTTTTTTGCTGTGCATGACTGCACTTTAGAGCGTGTGTCATCCTGCAGCACTGCATTTTGGGTAAAGTTGAGGTCATGTCCAATACTGGCTATGCACTAAAGAGGGAAAGAGGTTGGGCCATCCTAGAAATATTTTAGAGTAATATAATATATACAATTTACCAGATGCTTTTATCCAAAGCGACTTACAGTCATGCATGCATACATTTTTACCTATGGACGGTCCTAGGAATAGACCCCACTATCCTGGCATTTCAATGCTCTACCAAGACGCATGCCACTTTGAAGCCTATTTAATATGATTTATAAAGCCTTTATTAAGCGGTGCTTATGCCCCCCTTTATAAAACACAGGTTTATGTCACATTTGACATTGGTGGTTATGTCACACAGTTATGCCACATTTATAAACCCTTTATAGAGCATGACATAAATGTGTGATTTCTGACACATTGATGTAGTGTTTAAGAAGACTATATCAGCTGCACGTAATTTAAAGCAGGACCAAAAAATATATTTTTTCATAAAAACAATGCAGGAGTAAACTACCAAGGCGACAATTACAGGATTACAGGAAGTTGTGGAGAACAGAAGCTTGTAGAGAACAGAACCTTGGGGCCAGTTTCTGTAAGTGAATATAGTGCTCATTAGCTGATGCAGTGGCTGTATCCAGCCGTGGCTGCAGACAGCACGCTTTTGGCTCATTTGCTCCCTGATTTCTCATTTGTGGTGAGTAATGGACCAACCCTGCTCTGCTCTAATCCTCTCATATCAGCCACTGTTCTCCCAGGCAGTGGAAACGGCTCTAATGGGCATGATTGGGCTATTTGGGAAAATGACAGAGCGAGAAAGAGGAAAAGAGAAATGGAGAGAAAGGGAGAGAAACATAATGAGAGTGTGGCAGGCTGAGAGAGACATGCTTATATGATAACATTAATGAACCCACTCAAATATTAATTCCATAAAGCATTGATAAGGGAAAAGTGACATCATCAGCGAGAGAGAACCTGGCACACCTAGTCATAAACCACTGTGGAAATCCCTATCTTCCTGTAGAATGACTTATTCATTGACTGACTGTTGTCTTATTTGTTTGTTACTCCTCACCCCAGTGTGGTCTAAGAACAGTAAGCCTGTCCACACCACCATCCTGAACCCCCACATCCACCTGATCGGGGAGGAAGCCGCCTGCATCGCCTACATCCGCATCACCCAATACATCGACACCAATGGCATGCCCCGCACCGCCCAGTCTGAGGAGACACGCATCTGGCACCGCCGCGACGGCAAGTGGCAGATAGTCCACTTCCACCGCTCTGGATCACCCTCCGCCATCACCAAGTAAGTCAGTCTGGTGAGTCTCCTCGCCGCTCTTCTACTGTCTTTATTGGAGACATTTATCTCAGATCAGGGATTGCCATCTTGTGGGAGATGTTGCAATTGCATGCAGGCCTATTATTACTCAATGCCAGAGATACATTGGACAGGGTTAGACTACTGTCATCTGTTTTCAGTGTTTCTTTTTCATCTCTTTAATTCCCTCCTATTTGTTTTTGAATGAGGTAAGTTAACCTTTCGTTTCTCTGTCTCTTCCCCTGCGCCCAGCTGAGCTCCAGAGCGGGAGGGTTTGAGTGAGACATCTCTCTGAGTGACACCGGTGGGTGACCAGCCGGCTGCGTGGGGACACAGAGGGATGCCCACCGACCGGCCTGAGGAAACACGAGCCCACTGCATCTCATCTCTTTACTTGAAATCAGATTACTCCTCTAAACGCCGTCACAAGCAAATCGCATAAAATGTCACACCATGTCAGGCTCTCATGTATGTATATATGCTGTGCGTTTCAGGAACATCTCGGCCCTTGTCATTCTGTCTCTGCTCTGACTTTCATTTTTTTTCTTGTCATGTTTCATTGGCAGAGGCACAATTAGTACAAATGGATGTATGGGCGGGGTTGAATCTCTAAAGCACTTGCCGTAATCTCCGCCTAGATTTTTTTTTTTACACGTGACTTGGCCTTTTCAACGCAGTTGCACTTACGCCATACCGTTACACACCGCCATGCAATCATCTGAACCCGGACTTGAAAGCTATGATAGAAAACATTAAAGATGTACCGTGTATCGTTGAACCAAACTATCTACTGTATATGTTGTTTAATTTGACAGGGATTGGATTATGAGAAGTGGACAGTGAAATGTTCCTTTTGATTATGAATGTCTTATGGTGTATTCCACAGTTAATAATCCACCACCCCATGGTCATAGTGCCTCGAGCACATTTAGCGTAGACGGAGGAAACCGTACTTTCCCCTCACAGGTTTAAAGGATTAAATGGTGGACCGCTGGTCTGAATAGCCACTCACCTCATGTGATTATATGACTAGGGCAACAAACTGCCATTTCTGGGCTTCAATACTATACACAAATACATCTCTGTAATCTACAGAAACAGCTATTTTTAACATGGGTAGGGTACTGTACGTGGAAGTAATATTAAAGCACTTCTTTCGGTTCTTCCAATGAGGACTGTGGGTGTACAGATCTTCCCTACCTATTAGTGTTATCAATACAAACCCTCTTGCTTGTTAGAGCAGTTTAACTTACTTGCAACGGATAGTGTAAAGTACAGTATTCTGCCTACTACAGTCCAAAGTAAGAAGCAATTTGCAAAAGACCACTAACACTACCCCAGGATTTTCTGCAATAAGTTAGATTGTTTTTGTAATACTGAATAGTGTGTTCTGATAAAGATTTGGTGTGGATTTTAAAATGGCAATGATTTGAAGTGATTTTGTTTAATTGACGTGTTCCATTCCTTCTGTTTCTTTCCTCTCCAGTGTTAGCATCACAGTGTTAGCATCACAGTGTTAGCATCACAGTATATTGCATGCAAGTGTAAAATGAGCATTGGTTCTCTCTGCTTGGGCTTATAGTCCTCAAAAGTTGTTAAATGTGACATTTCAGATGTACTCTGAGATTTTACAAGTGTTTTATCTTTTTACTGTCAGAAGAATGTAAATACTGGACGAATTAGAACATTATATCACCTCTATAAGCTACAGTATATGTTTCCCTATGTGCTAACAATGAATTCCTCACAGAATGTTTGATTGTGCTGTGAAAAACTGCCAGAATGGGATTTAGCTTCTTTTTTTTTCTTCTTCAAAGTTGGATACTATTGGCAGTTCACTATAGATTAATATCCCACTTTGTACTGTAAAGCAATTTGTGAACAAATCTGCTGAGTAAGACAAATGTTTTCCTCAAAATATTTGCTAGGGAAGGATACACCAAGAACCCCAACAGCCAAATTCTCTGTGTCTTTTCTAGAACTGATTCTACAGAATGTATACTTGTTTTATACAGTAGTTTAGTCTTATGGTGATAATGGCCAGGCCTACTGCCG
Organism: Salmo trutta; assembly: GCF_901001165.1. Lineage (NCBI taxonomy): Eukaryota > Metazoa > Chordata > Actinopteri > Salmoniformes > Salmonidae > Salmo > Salmo trutta. The sequence goes on from NC_042975.1 coordinate 48,973,094, forward strand.
CTTTAATACAGTATTAGAACTTCAATCACACTGTTGCTCTGATGTTGCTGTTGTTCCTGTCTTCGCACTGTTGACAGGAGCACACTGAGGACCTTATGGTACTGTATAAGAGCACGGCATATTAGTACGCTTTTTATTATTCTGGGTAAGTTACACTTTCTTTTGAGGCATGCAAGTTTGTAATGTACCGAAGTTGATGTGCGTGTGTGTATTTAGAAAAATACATTTTCTAAAGGGTCAAAGTAGTAATTTGCAATTGTTATAGAATATATTGTGTATGTGGGGCTGTAAATAAAAGGATATTATAATGTAAAGGTATTGCACATCTTTTATAGTGTTTTAAGTGATCAGAGTTTTTGTAATGTGATGTATAGGCCTTCAATCATTAGTGTTATTTGAATAATTGAATTGATTTGATTATCAAGACACATTCCTGTTGCTGTGGAATAATGTTACTTTCTTTGACCTTTCTTTGAAACTTTTACCTTAAGGCGATTGACCGAGACCTATTTTCTCAATGCAGGACGCCATTTTTCTTTTCAAACTGCTCCACACTTTGAGCAGGGCAAGTTTTATGAAACCACTTCTGAGAGATGGAAAATGACACCCATTCTTCCAGTTACACTTTGGTGCTCCTCCCACTCTGTTTTCATGTTCAGGCCTACAGTGTCTGGTTTCCTTCCTGTATTGAGAGTTAGATGAACGTTCATGTTTTTTTTTTTTTAATGAAGCGCCATACATTACATTTGTATATTAGTGACTACGGAGTCCTTGTTGTGTATAGCACTGCACATCTAGCACAGAACTAGTCCAGATTGTATTAACGGTATTTAATGGTGTTTTTCAACAAAGCACAATATTAATCAAAGCATGACATTCCATCTGTAATCAACAACGTCTGTCTAATCATCTATATGTGGTATCCCAATCTTTTTGATGGTATGGGCTTGCATTAAGAGGTATTGTTACTTTGCATCAAACTTGTTTCATTAAAGATTTGTTCCATTTGTGTTTTGTCTAACACAAAATAATCATGATGACGCCTAACTTAACTTAAGAGACACCTTACAAATAGAAAGATCTGTTTAAATGTATATATTCACTTTTAGGTTCCCTTTTTTTGTGTGGAAACGATACATAGAGAGTGTTTCAGCTGCCCACTAGGCCTTAAGACATTAAGACGTGCAGGTGGCAAACTCGGTCACATTCTGAGCGGATATCATACGTCACACATTGTTCACATTATTTCTACACTTTAGAAGAGAGGACTAAGATGAGATGACAGCTATTCAAAGAGCATAACAATTTTCTAAAGCACCGTACATTTTGCCCACTTTCTCCAGGACTTTTTTGCCATTTTGACTTTGGTGAGGGATTCTGGTCAGTATGCGTGTATGCATTTTCTCTATCTAATGAGTTATATGGAGATGGAAGTTGATACTTGAGGAAAAAGACAGGACTATCGTAAGATAATGGAAGATCCAGTCTACTATAAATTGCATGCAGGACACACTAGTCCTGGACTGAAAAGCTATTTCAATGGACATTCTTTATTGATAATGCTTTGGACTAGGCTTACTCTCTGTCCAGGAAACTGGCCCACACAGTATTAACCATTGCTAATGAAACCAATCTTTACTAAGAAAAAACAGTAACAGTTATTTAATTTGGATTAAAAAAAACAACCCATGCAATGATCATGTATTAAGAAATCTGGGATTATACAGTGGTATCAGGAGATTTTTAAGGTTTTGCCTATGGAAAGATTTAGCTCTGGGATGAAAGGAAATTAAAACATTTATATTAAAGTGTGGCAGCCGAAGCTGGACCATTTGCCTAGAGATTAAGTTGACCTGTTTGAGAGGGGCAGAAATGCTGTAGCTTGGCACACAAATGGGCAACCTTAACTCAGTGTAAACATGGTATGTGGATACAGTACTGAATAGCCTATAAAAAATATAAAAATGAAAAACAATACCAACATTCGGACCTATTGTTTGGATCTCTACAATGATATTGATAATAATGTTTGTGCAACTGTAATAATGTATCTCTATTCCATTGCAGCTAATTTAGATTGAAGGTAGTGACCTTTCATTTGTATTTTATTTCACTTGTATTTATTAAGAGGAGCCCAATTGAGACCAGGGTTCATTCTCAATGGTGCCCTGAGAACAAAACAATTCACAAATCAACTTGCTAATGCAATAAAACATAAAAAAATAAACTACAAGATAAATACAGATACTGAACTGTACGCTACATTTCAACAACACAAATCAATTAATACAATCTACTGAAACACTCGCAAACCTCAGTGAAGTCATCCCTCGTCAGCGTTCTAAATTGCCCTATTGGCACAAGGGATTCAAAACGTAATGAGGTTTGTAAATGATTCCAAACACGGGAGCATTGAAACTAAAGGCTGATTTACATTGGTTGGTGGAGACACAAGGGACCTGAAGAGTTAACCAACCCTGTGAGCGGGTTCTGTGCCTCGTAATTGTATACTTTAAACAGAGAACTGAGATATGTTGGAAGCTTGTGCAGCGGAGCTTTGAAAAACAAAAAGAGAGAAGTTAAGTGATCTACAGGAATTTAGAGAGGTCCAGCCAACCTTCTGATAAATGGGGTCACCATAATCAAGAGCTGGCAGGATGGTTGCCTGTACAACCTGCTTCCTATTGTTTCGGGAGAGGAATGATCTATTTCTATAAAAGAAGCCTACTTTAAATCTCAGCTTCTTAACTAGCTTATGCGTATGTTTTTGAAACCTCACATTTTTGTCAATCCAAAAGCCGAGATATTTATAGGCGGGAACCTGCTCGATGAGAGAACCATCCAATGCATAAACCATCCAAAATATTTCTATGAGAATTAGAAAAAAACATACATTTACTTTTTCCCGCATTAAGTACCAATTTTAAATCAACAAGGGCTTTCTGCAAGGCAATAAATTCAGATTGCAGCTCTAACATAGCCTGGTCAGCAGTAACATAGCCTGGTCAGCAGTAAGGGCATTAGTGCACTTAATAGTGTCATCTGCATACAGATGAATGTTGCAGGTTTTGCAGATTTACAAATCTTATTTATATTAACAGTAAAGAGGAAAGGTACCAAAATCAACCCCTGCGGGACACCTTTAGTAATATTGAGGTGACTTGACACCATCAGAAAGCACACATTGTGTCATGTCTGACAGATAGTTCCCAAACCACTTGCAAGACTCCTAGTCGAGGCCCATTTCAGAAAACCTTTGAATGAGTGGTGAATAGTCGACAATAACAAAGGCCTTGGATAGGTCTATAAATATTGCAGCACAGGGATTGTGTTCCTTGGATTATGTTTTAGATGAATATGTTATAAATACCTAACAATGTTCAGTGGAATAAAATACAAAGTTTGCAAGCAAGCAGAGTAGGCTAGTTCTGGTTTGCTATTCACTTCAAGCATGCACCTACACGGGCACGGCATGCAGAACTGACAAAGTCTGTCTGTCGCCCTGACAAACTGTCTACAACCCTGTCTTTGATTTGTATAGTATCATCACATTTTGATCAGTTTAAGTCAATTTACACCTTTTTGAAGCTAATGCTCCTCTGAGATTTATGCTTAAATTCATTCCTCTTAATTTCGTGCAGGCAAAAGATAAATGGATCCCCTGATAGTTATAGTTTTGGTGGTGACAGCAGCAACACAAGGTAAGACATTATATTACAGAGAATAAGAGAATAAGGAGAATAAGACCTAGCCAACCCATAATAACAAACAAACAAAAACAATCTGAAAAGTATGCTAATTGTTGAAAATGTTCTGTTAATCCAATGTTCTGCTAATCCAGTTTCTATGATTTACATAATATTAAAATATATATATAAAAAGCAGTACATATTCTAGAAGAGTGGGTTCACTGTTAAATAAATAATTAATAACTGAGTGCCTTCAGAAATTACTCATACCCCTTTACTTATTCCACATTTTATTATGTTACAGCCTGAATTTAAAATGGAATAATAAATGTAAAAAATCTCACCCATCTATATCCCATGAAGACAACGTGAAAACGTGATTTTAGACATTTTTGCAAATGTATTGAAAATTAAATACAGAAATATCTAATTTCCATAAGTATTCACACCCCTGAATCAATCACCTTTGGCAGTGATTACATCTGTGAGTCTTTCTGGGTAAGTCTCTAAGAGCTTTGCCACATATGGATTATACAATATTTGAACAGTTTTTAAATGTTTTATTCTTCCATCTCTGTCAAGTTGATTGTTGATCATTGCTAGACAGCCATTTTCAAGTCTTACAATAGATTTTAAAGCCGATATAAGTCAAAACTGGGCCACTCAGAAACATTCAATGTCGTCTTGGTAAGCAACTCCAGTGTATATTTGACCATGTGTTTAAGGTTATTGTCCTTGTAAAAGGTGAGTTTGTCTCCAAGTGTTTTCCTCAGGTTTTCCTCTAGGATTTGGCCTGTGCTTAGCTCTATTCCGTTTCTTTATATTCTAAAAACTCACTAGTCGTTGCCGATGACAAGCATACCCATAACATGAGGCAGCCACCACCATTCTTGAAAATATGACGAGTGGTACTCAGCAACGTGTTGTATTGGATTTGCACCAAACATAACACTTTGAGTTCACGACATAAAGTTAATTTATTGCAAAATGTCTTTGCAGTTTTTCTTTAGTGCCTTGTTGCAAACAGTTTGAATGTTTTAGAATATTTTTATTCTGTACAAGCTTCCTTCATTTTACTCTCATTTAGGTTAGTATCGTGAAGATACTACAATGTTGTTGATCCAGCCTCAGTTTGCTCCTCCAGCCTCCATTAAACTCTGTAACTGTTTTAAAGTCACCATTGGCTTCATGGTAAAATCCCTAAGCGGTTTCCTTCCTCTTCGGCAACTGAGTTAGGAAGGACGTCTGTATTTTTGTAGTGACTGGGTGTATTGATACACCATCCATAATGTGAATAATAACTTAATCATGCTCAAAGGGATATTCAATGTCTGCTTTATAAATGTTTACCCATCTATCATTTTTCTAGGCATTGGAAAACTTTCCTGGTCTTTGTGGTTGAATCTGTGGTTGAAATTCACTACTTGACTTAGGGACCTTACATACAATTGTATGTGTGGGGTACAGAGATGGGGTAGTCATTCTAAAATAATTTTAAAGCCTATTATTGTACACAGAGTGAGTCCATGGAACTAATTGTTAAGCACATTTTTACTCCTGAACTGATTTAGGCTTGCCATAACAAAAGGGGATGAATACTTATTGACTTAAGACATTTCAGCTTTTCGTTTTTTATTAATTTAAAACAAATCTAAAAACATAATTCTACTTTGACATTATTGGGTATTATGTGTAGGCCAGTGACACAAAATCTACATCTAATCAATTTAAATGTAGACTGTAACACAACAAAATGTGGAAAAAGTCACTTTCTGAAGGCTCTGTATATGAAATATTTGCTTAGCATAAATTTCATTATTTGTAATTGTTTTATTTTTTTAGCCTTTATTTAACTATTATTTAACTATTTAACTATTATTTTGTATTGAGCTATTGTTATATTTAGACTGTTTCACTTAAATGCACTTTCAGACTTAAATTAATGCAACACAAACATACATTACCTACTGACCTAAAATAATTACTCCACAGTTAGTGCCACGGCCTGTAATCTCTCTCACGATAATGGAACTCATCAATGCTATGGGGCTTTGGGAGAAGCTTTGTTCATTGTCCTGGCTGCAGACAGCAGTAATGAAGAAATAAGATTGAAGAAAGGTGATAAATATATTCTGGACATCAAAACTGGTAAAGACTGGAAACTGAAATTGCAACCGGAGTTCAAGAATCGCTCTGAGTTATTTAATAATGGAACATTCAGGCTGGACAGAGTCTTAAAAAATGACTCTGGAGATTACAAAATTGACATATTTAACTCAGAGGGATCACTGTTGCGCTGGGTCAACATGAAACTTCAGATACAAGGTACAGAACCTTTTTGTTTTTTTAGTTAGGCCTAAACACTTAACGCATCCTTTTCCTGGTGAGGGGGCTTTCTGAAAGGTCACCAGGATGTCAGTACTTCAATAGGTTTATACTGCAGTACTTGGCAGCAGTAATACTACACAGAGAGAGGTTATTGTTAAGACATATACTGTAATGCTTTAGATATACATTTTGTATGAGTTAGTAGATTTTATGGCGTCTCTGTGTTTGTGTCTGTCAGCCCCGGTGTCAGTGCCAGTGTTGTCTCACCTCTGTCTGCCTCATGGAGAGACCCTGGTCACATGCTCCTCAGAGGGAGATGGTCTGCAGTATAACTGGACCATGAGCGGCCAGACTCTGACCAGGAGTGTAGCCTTCAATGCTGTCACACTGAAGAGCAGTGAAATGGCAGAACTGACCTGCCTTGCACAGAATAATGTTAGCAGAAGGAACTCAACAATTGATCTCCCGGTCTGCCCAGGTAATGTCAGGACAGTTGACTTCATTCCCACCTTTTGAATTAAGAGTAGAAATCATTTAATTTGCATGAATCATGAATCATGTAAAAGTGTACTGATGTTTTCTTTCTAGTTGTCTCTTCCCAGTTTCCTTTTGTAGCTGTGACAGGGGTTTTGATTGTTGGAACTCTCGCACTGCTTCTTGCACTATATGTCGGTATTAACCATCTATGCAAGAAACAAAGATCCAGATATGATACTTCAGGTAAAAATGTTAAAAAAAGTTGTACTTTTGTGCAGAACATACAACATGTCCAGATTGTACAACAACTTTCCTCTTCCTTCCATGTTTCAGTAAGCATTAACGAGGATGAGGATGTGGTATACGCTGATGTGAAAATAGACAAGCAAAGGAAGCAGAGGACCCCAGCCACAGACATGGTGTAGTATGGACAGATCAACATGGCTGGGAACCCAGATGTGGCAGGCAGCCCAGAGACTCAAGGGTAGACATTTTAACAACATGTCAATTTATAAAGCAGAACTAAGACAAGGGTTGACTGAACATTCTGTGCATGCATGCCCTGGATGAGTTGGTCAGACAGACCATTGAACAGGTGACAAATGAACATCAAGAGATGACAACAAGAAAGACGTACTGCATGTCATTTTGAGTTTGTTAAGATTAATAAGTATCAACTTTTCTATTGCATTGTACAATGGTATGACAATTTTTAAGTATTTTGTCATTTTTCCTTAAAACCATGCTAACAATTTATCTGTATTTCAATGTTGAATGGATCCCGACTAGGGTGCTTGCAAGTCAGACCTTAGCTCTATTGCTTGAGAGAAAGCATCTGAACATTTCCTGTAAACTGAGCCGCAATATCATACTGTAAATGTAATCCTTTATTTCTTCTGGGGCATCCACGTTGTTGTACCAATGTTTATTTGTGTTAAAATACTTAGTTATAACTGTTATATAATATATTGGGAACGGTATATAAATGATGATCTTCGGGATCGGTGTCCCTTCCACGGGACGGTTGAGCTAACGTAGGCTAATGTGATTAGCATGAGGTTGCAAGAAAATTTCCCTGGACATAGACATATCTGATATTGGGAGATAGCATAAATTCTTGTTAATGTGACTGCACTGTCCAATTTACAGTAGCCATTACAGTGAAAGAATACCATGCTATTGTTTGAGGAGAGTGCACAATTTTGAACATGAAAAGTTATTAATAAACAAATTAGGCACATTTGGGCAGTCATTGTACAACATTTTGAACAGAAATACAATGGTTCATTGGATCAGTCTAAAACTTTGCACATACACTGATGCCATCTAGGGACAAAATATAAATTGTGCCTGGGCTGGAATAATACATTATAGCCTTTCTCTTGCATTTCAAAGATGATGGTACAAAATATTATTATATATTTTTTCTGTATTATCTTTTACCAGATCTATTGTGTTATATTCTACTACATTCCTTTCACATTTCCATAAACCTCAAAGTGTTTCCTTTCAAATGGAACCACGAATATGCATATCCTTGCTTCAGGGCCTGAGCTACAGGCAGTTAGATTTGGGTATGTCATTTTTGGCGAAAATTGATAAGAAGGGGGTAATCCTTAAGAGGTTGTAGATAAATAAAGACATTGTACATCTTGTACATCTTTTACAGTGCTTAACGTTTATAGAGCTATTCATATTATTTGTGTTTTCTTATGTATATTGCTGCAGTGATAACAGTACAAGATTATATTAGTATTATAATAAGAAGACAAATTTATTTTAGTTGTTAAAAAAAAGGAAATCCAGTTGAGCTGACAAAATCTAGCCTACTATAAGTTAATAGAATTTAACATTTTAAGTCTGTAGATAAATAAGTGTAGCCGACACTACGCCACTTAAGTTTGCTAAGAGTTTAGGAACTATTTCCATGTAATAACGGCAGGTAGCCAAGTGGTTTTAGAGCGTGGGGCCAGTAACTGAAAGGTTGCAAGATTGAATCCCCGAGCTGGTAAAAATCTGTCGTTCTACCTCTGAACAAGGCAGTTAACTCCCTAGGCTGTCATTGTAAATAACAATTTGTTCTTAACTGACTTGCCTAGTTAAAGAAAGGTTAAAAATAACAGCTCACAGGTGCTTTACAATTTGGTGGGAGCTTACAGCCAGGTTGCTGCTTTTATTGTGGTCTCTTGTAAAATAGTTGCATATAATCAAAGTATTTGGACAAAGAAACACAGAAAAATAACAATAAAATGACACCCCCTTTGTGACACCCCCACTGTAATCTGTAGGCCCAGTTTGGTTCACTCGTTCCAGGAATGGGCTGTGGTGATGGTTCAAAGTTCTACACACACAAAAAAGATGCTATCTTCCACAGATGGTTCTACATGGAACCCAAAATACTTCTACCTGGAACCAAAAAGTGTTTTCCTATAGGGACAGCTGCAGAACCCTTTTGGAACCCTTTTTTCCTAAGCATGTATGGGAGTAGCGTCAATTCCAAATGTCCACACAAGAACTGCAAGACAGAGAGAACTGGTGACAGTATGGCGTCCCACAATCACCCAACAACAATTGTTTAATGGGCTATAATGTCCAGTAAGGGTGTCGACAAATAACCCTCAAAACCAGTCTAACACTATTGCTCTCAGTGCTCACTCACTAGCCAAACACAAACACAGACACACACGCACCAGCAACTACACCACCAGCGCTACAGAAATAACGTTCAATCTTGCGGCTGGTACTTCCCTTTCAAATCCACCCTCCACTCTCCAACACACACAAACAGTTTGGGTCTAGCTCACCAGATACTGTTAGTTGTGTACATATTGCTGTACACAGTATATTGTTTTTGTTTTATTATCCCCCCGGGGATGATAAAGACTATTCTACATGCCCAGGAGTTGACGGGCCCTGTCAGATGTGATGTTTCGCCTTGTGGAGGGTGTGTGGCCGCACGTCTGCTTCTCACCTGTGTTATAGATGACGACTCATCTACCCATTTTAGAATAAGGCTGTAACATAACAAAATGTGGAAAAAAGTCAAGGGGTTTGAATACTTTCCGAAGGCACTTTGTAACTCAACATTGGGAACACGCGACTTGAGATGCAAGGCAAGGTATTTACAAAATCTCATGCATCCTAGTGATAATTGAAACATAACTGTCAGTATTATATCTACAGTATTAAAATACCATGAATGGCCAGACACTGACCAGGAGCGTAGCCTATGATGACCACTACCAGAGCACTGTCATCATACTGAAGAGTGATATGACAGGAACCCTAACCAGTAAGGTTCAGAACCAAGTTAGCAGCAGCAACTCCACTATTCAACTCCCGGCCTGCCCAGGTAAACTGTTCAAATAGAAAGACTCAATACACCATGGAAAGTAGTGCACCTTAGCTAACATCTAGTGTTTTGGAGGGTGTTTGAACGTAAACCCAATGTAAGTGGCATGATACACTGAATGTATTTCAAAACAGAATGGAAGTACTTTGAAACACCCAAAGTGGGCCAAAGCTACAGCAGGCCAAAATAGCAGTGGCTATTTAGTGTAGCAAATAGCATGTGGGTATGCATCAAACAGTAAATATAAGTCATAAAATTAGGAGGGAAACAAGCCAGCAGTGTTAACTAAAAAGCAGGCCTTAATTTGCATAAAAGTGCATGAAGCTGCAAACAATGCTATATGCTACACAGTAAATGTAGCATCAAGAAAACTGATCAATGAATCCAAATGGCTGTTTTAGTTGGACTATTAGCATTAGCGTCCGAAACGCTACACAAAATAAATGTTCTTATTGAGTGAATTCCATTTCCTTCTTCAATGGGATAAAATGTTATAGTGCTTTCATTGACGCATACTTTCTTCCATCTGTGCATTTGGTGTGATCTCACCTGTCTGAGTTCATAAAGGACCCAAATACAGGGAAGGCACCTGCAAACTTGCCTGTTTTTATACTGGACCATAGAGTTTGCTAGGGGGAATTCTGAACAGTACAGGAGCACAATGTTCGAAGTTCACATTTTGCTTATTGTTTTTAGCTATTTCTGTCTCCCTGCAGAAAGCATACACCTTTATTTAACTAGGCAGGTCAGTTAAAAACAAATTCTTATTTTCAATGACAGCCTGGGAACAGTGGGTTAACTGCCTTGTTCAGGGGCAGAACGACAGAGTTGTACCTTGTCAGCTCAGGGATTTGAACTTGCAACCAACACTCTAACCACTAGGCTACCCTGCCGCCCCAGGGTAGGCATTGAGCCCTGGGCTGAAGTTTTGTACAAGTTATGTATGAGCACCACTTTTAAATTAGCAGTCATTGCCTGCATTTTTTCCCCCATGAATGTGAACTATAATGCCACATTTCTGTTGATTTTGAAGAATAATATTAATACCTTATTGATCTTTGAACTGTCTTTACGTAATAAAAATATGTGAAAGACCTGTTCATGTTTTATTTAATAATTTGCAAATAAAAGAAAGTATTTGAAGCTTCAATCATGTCTTGAAAAAGTAATTTTGTACTCATTAATTATTATCCTGGACAAACGTATTCATTTACTTCCACAAATCTATATTTTCTTGTGTCCTTTGTTTGAGCATTATACTGTACAATTTACCTTTAGGAATTACCAATGATGAGTTAATCAACACACCACACAAGAGCAGGGAATATACAATAAGAGGTTCTCCCATTTACAGTATTTGGAAACTCCAGAAGGGATCTAATCCTGCACTAGACAGGACTCAAAACACCATCATAGTGTTTAGGAGCTTTTGAGAGGGGGAACAACACCAAAAGAGAAATGATTTAATTCTGTACTACACAGGACTCAAAACACCTTTCAGTGCTCCCAGTCTCTGGCTAGGTTGTGCACAACTAAGTGGTGTTACCTCAAATCATGTTTCAGAACACCTCATGATGAATGTTTCAGTACACTTCTGAAACAGAAATCTGGACATAAATCTGTCCCAATACCCTCACAACCATGTTTCAATACACCAGCAATGATATGGTTTTGTCTCCTTTATGGTGGTGGCAGCTCAGTTGCCACTAGTTTTAGTGTTACAAAGCACTTTGTTTTTAACATGTCAGCACAGTTGACTTCATTTACACTTTCCGACTTGCCTGATTAGATCATTTTAATGATCATTTGTATATTTACAAGAGGCCACATTTAATTACACACATTTAAAATACCATAAGTATGAAATTTTCAAAGTATTCATAATAGATGTGATATTTTGTAACATATCATACGATTTTATATTTACATGATTCATCTAAACATATACTTTAACAAATATTGTTGCTTTATAAATCATCTCCCTCAGTTTCTCTATGAATAACATTGCAGTTCTGTTTTCTTGCTCATGTTCACTCATACTGCTACTGTACTGGACATAATAATCTCAATGAGTTTACACAGGTTACAGTAAAGTTAGGAGAAGTGTTTCCTTCAGGAATGAATCATCATGACCTCATGACCTCAGAACAACACATATACAGGCTCCACATATCTCACAGCAGATTGGCTACTACCACTGCTTAATACACTTTACCAGTTTGCAACCCATTGCTGTAAATAGTTCGGTTACACCTCAGTTGTACAGTAGCCGGACTATTATGTTTAAGAAAATAAAATGCCTTCAATTGCACTGTTCATTTTCATTTTCCGAAATGAATTCACTGTTATAGCAAGATGTGGGGAAAGTGTCTGAGGTGAGTCACTACTGATGTACAAACGTTACATCTGATGCGCTTCATCAGAGCAAGGGAAACCACACTAGCTAAAGCAGGCCCAGAGTGTAATATGCATTGCATGGCTTAGCAGGTTATTCTATATTTGAGTGGTTATTGAGTTCATGTTTTGCAGAGTAACTCAAAACGAAACAACATGAGCAGCGTCCCTTTGTCACACCACACCTACTAATGTAGCTGTTTCTAAAGCTCAGTAGCTCAACTAGGCCGGCCTGTGGTCAGCCTGCTCATCATGAAGAGAAGAAGTGGAAAGTGAGGTGAGAAGCACGGCCGGCTTAATGTAGGGTCTTACTGGGGCTGAATCTCCTGGGCTCAGGCCCATGGGGGGCCCAAGAGGAAGAGAATGTAAACACTTTCTGATTTTCTCTATTTTTGCAAATGTTTGATACTCAATGTTATAGATCTTCAACCAAAACCTAATATTAGATAAAGGGAACCTGAGTTTACAAATAACAAAAAATAAGCATACTTATTTTTACCCCTTTTTCGTGATATCCAATTTGTAGTTACAGTCTTGTCCCATCGCTGCAACTCCCGTACGGAGTCAGGAGAGGCAAAGGTCAAGAGCCATGCGTCCTCCGAAACATGAGCATGCCAAGCCGCACTGCTCACTTAACCCGGAAGCCATCCGCAGCAATGTGTCAGAGGAAACACCGTACAGCTGGCACCCATAGTCAGCTTGCAGGTGCCCAGAGTCAGCTTGCAAGCGCCCAGCCCGCCACAAGGAGTTGCTAGAGCACGATGGGACAAGGAAATCCCAGCCGGCCAAACCCTCCCATAACCCAGACAACACTGGGCCAATTGTGCACCGCCTCGTAGGTCTCCCGGTCACGGCCAGCTGTGACACAGCCTGGGATCAAACCAGGGGCTGTAGTGACACCTTAAGCACTGCGATGCTGTGCCTTAGACCACTGCGCCACTTGGGAGGCCTTAAAGTTATGCAACACCCAATTCCCTTGTATGAAAAATTAATTACACTCAATAACTGGTTGTGCCCCCTTAAGCTGCAACGACTGCAACCAAATGCTTCCTGTAGTTGTTGATCAGTCTCAAATATCGCTGTGGAGGAATTTTGGCCAACTCTTGCATGCAGAACTGCTTTAACTCAGAGATATTCCTGCCACATCATCTCAATTGGGATTAGGTCTGGACTTTGACTAGGTCTTTCCAGAACTTCAAATTTGTTGCTTTTTAGCCATTTTCTTGTAGACTTGATTGTGTGTTTTGCTGCATGACCCAGCTGCGCTTCAGCTTCAGCTCACAGATGGGTGGCCTGACATTCTCCCATAGAATTCTCTGATACAGAGCAGAATTCATGGTTCCTTCCATGAAGGCAAGTCATCCAGGTCCTGAGGCAGCAAAGCATCCCCAGTGTTTGGTTTTATGGGACCCATGTAGTCCAAAAAGTTGACTCAAGTTTTCCAAAAGCACCTGGAAGCACCTGGATGATCATCAAGACTCTTGAAAGATTGTTCTGTGGACAGATGATTCAATATTAGACATTTTGGTATGATGTGTCCCATTATATATATGTATATATATATATATATATATATATATATATATATATATATATATATAAATAATCCTCCTGTGGTTGGCGGTTGCAGTAAAAAAAAAAAAATATATATATATATATATATACATACTGCTCAAAAAAATAAAGGGAACACAAACAACACATCCTAGATCTGAATGAAAGAAATAATCTTATTAAATACTTTTTTCTTTACATAGTTGAATGTGCTGACAACAAAATCACACAAAAATAATCAATGGAAATCCAATTTATCAACCCATGGAGGTCTGGATTTGGAGTCACACTCAAAATTAAAGTGGAAAACCACACTACAGGCTGATCCAACTTTGATGTAATGTCATTAAAACAAGTCAAAATGAGGCTCAGTAGCGTGTGTGGCCTCCACGTGCCTGTATGACCTCCCTACAACGCCTGGGCATGCTCCTGATGAGGTGGCGAATGGTCTCCTGAGGGATCTCTTCCCAGACCTGGGCTAAAGCATCCGCCAACTCCTGGACAGTCTGTGGTGCAACGTGGCGTTGGTGGATGGAGCGAGACATGATGTCCCAGATGTGCTCAATTGGATTCAGGTCTGGGGAACGGGCGGGCCAGTCCATAGCATCAATGCCTTCCTCTTGCAGGAACTGCTGACAGACTCCAGCCACATGAGGTCTAGCATTGTCTTGCATTAGGAGGAACCCAGGGCCAACCGCACCAGCATATGGTCTCACAAGGGGTCTGAGGATCTCATCTCGGTACCTAATGGCAGTCAGGCTACCTCTGGCGAGCACATGGAGGGCTTGCGGCCCCCCAAAGAAATGCCACCCCACTCCATGACTGACCCACCGCCAAACCGGTCATGCTGGAGGATGTTCCAGGCAGCAGAACGTTCTCCACGGCGTCTCCAGACTCTGTCACGTCTGTCACATGTGCTCAGTGTGAACCTGCTTTCATCTGTGAAGAGCACAGGGCGCCAGTGGCGAATTTGCCAATGTTGGTGTTCTCTGGCAAATGCCAAACGTCCTGCACGGTGTTGGGCTGTAAGCACAACCCCCACCTGTGGACGTCGGGCCCTCATACCACCCTCATGGAGTCTGTTTCTGACCGTTTGAGCAGACACATGCACATTTGTGGCCTGCTGGAGGTCATTTTGCAGGTCTCTGGCAGTGCTTCTCCTGCTCCTCCTTGCACAAAGGCGGAGGTGCTGCTGGGTTGTTGCCCTCCTACGGCCTCCTCCACGTCTCCTGATGTACTGGCCTGTCTCCTGGTAGTGCCTCCATGCTCTGGACACTACGCTGACAGACACAGCAAACCTTCTTGCCACAGCTCGCATTGATGTGCCATCCTGGATGAGCTGCACTACCTGAGCCACTTGTGTGGGTTGTAGACTCCGTCTCATGCTACCACTAGAGTGAAAGCACCGCCAGCATTCAAAAGTGACCAAAACATCAGCCAGGAAGCATAGGAACTGAGAAGTGGTCTGTGGTCCCCACCTGCAGAACCACTCCTTTATTGAGGGTGTCTTGCTAATTGCCTATAATTTCCACCTGTTGTCTATTCCATTTGCACAACAGCATGTGAAATTTATTGTCAATCAGTGTTGCTTCCTAAGTGGACAGTTTGATTTCACAGAAGTGTGATTGACTTGGAGTTACATTGTGTTGTTTAAGCGTTCCCTTTATTTTTTTGAGCAGTGTATATATATATATATTTTTTTTTACTGCAACTGCCAACCACAGGAGGATTCAGGAGCCAGCTCTTAATGAGTGTAGACAGCCTGCTGCTGCCTGCTGCCGCTCTACAAATGATCAGATGGGGGAGAAGAGGAGGTAGGGGTAACACGTGGGTAACTGGGGGGCCATGCCTTGATTTGGTAACTGATTAATAAAAAGAAATACATGAATTGCATAATAAATACATGTGATTGATCAATTGTGTGAGTCTGAGACTGGGCCCAAGCTCATAGAGGGCCCAAGAGGCTGTAACGATCGTCTGGAAGAGGGGACCAAGATGCAGCGTGGTAAGTGGTCATAATGATTTTTAATGATACACTTCAAAAAACAAACAGGGAAAACGAAAGCCAACAGTTCTGTCGGTGCAAACCACACAACAGAAACAACTACCCACAAAACCCCAAAGGAAAACAGGCTGCCTAAGTATGATTCCTAATCAGAGACAACGATAGACTGCTGCCTCTGATTAGGAACCCTACTTGGCCCAAAACAAAGAAATACAAAAACATAGAAAAAGGAACATAGAACGCCCACCCAATGTAACACCCTGGCCTAACCAAAATAAAGAACAAAAAAAACCTCTCTATGGCCAGGGCGTTACAGAGGCAAAAAATGTATAATGAAAATACAGAATAAAAAATAAAATATCAAACCACAGGAGTCCGCTCTCAATGTTCAAAATTCACCAGAAAGCATAATTTAGCCACAGAGGATCAATAGTGTCCAAAAAATAACTCTGTATAAAAATGTATCACAATCACATACATGTATCTGCCAATATAAAGGAAACACCAACATAGTGTCTTAAAAGGGTGTTTGACCACCACGAGCTGCCAGAACAGCTTCAATGCGCCTTGACATAGATTCTACAAGTGGACCTAAACCATGCCAGGAAAAGCACCCCACACCATAACATGTACTTTGTTTCCCTCAGTTACTCAAGTCTTTCCTTTATTTTGGCAGTTACCGGTTGCCTACAGTCGAGAAGGCTGCAATTTGGCCAGCATGTGTGCCAAATATACAGCTTGTTGCATTGTGGCCATAGACATATAATCTATAGAAGGGTTTTGGAACCTCTTACCCTAGGTAGCTAGCAATGGCTGCCAGTCCTGACTTGAATGAGAACTGATACCTATGGATTATATTTCTATGGTTGGTTGCTGCTGTCTGTTTGCCTTTTGCAAATTTCTAAATATAATCGTGGGAAAAACGTACAGTTTGGAAAGCAAATGCCTACTGCTGAAAATAGAAGAACCAATTGAAAAACAATTTCTCAACAACTCCCAATTTTTGGTGAACAGCAGCACTGTTTTTCAAAGTAGCCTAGCTCATCTTGAGATAGGCTATTGACAAGACCCGCTCATCAGCCATCACCGTGATTGTTAGTTTATGGCTTCATCTTCCTTATTAGGTGAGTCAGTGTGCCACTGGAAATGTTATTTAGTAGCCTACTGTAGCCTATAATATATGAACAAAATGAAAAACACAACATACAACAATTTCTAAGATTTTACTGAGTTACAGTTCATATAAGGAAATCAGTCAATTTAAATATATTCATTAGGCCCTAATCTATGGATTTCACATGACTGGGAATACAGATATGCATTTGTTGGTCACAGATACCTTAAAAAAAAAGTAGGGGCGTGGATCAGAAAACCAGTCAATATCTGGTGTGACCACCATATGCCTCACGCAGCACGACACATCTCCGTTGCATAATGTTGTCCCCCTCCTCTTCAATGGATGTGCGAAATTGCTGAATATTGGCGGGAATACACGTCGATTCAGAGCATCCTAAATATGCTCAATGCCTGACATATCTGGTAAGTATGCAGGCCATGGAAGAATTGGGACATTTTCAGATTACACGAATTGTGTACAGATCCTTGCGACATTGGGCTGTGCATTATCATGCTGAAACATCAGGGGATGGTGGCGGCTGAATAACACGGCAGTGGTCCTCAGGATATCATCACGGTATTTCTGTGCAGTCAAATTGCCATCGATGCAATTGTGTTTGTTGTCTGTAGCTTATGCCTGCCCATACCATAACCCCACCGCCACCATTGGGCACTCTATTCACAACGTTGACATCAGCAAACCGTTCCCCCACACAACAGTGTACACGTGGTCTGCGGTTGTGAGGTCGGTTGGACGTACTGCCAAATACTCTAAAACGACGTTGGAGGTGGCTTATGGTAGAGAAATGTACATTCAATTCTCTGGCAACAGCTCTGGTGGACATTCCTGCAGTCAGCATGCCAATTGAATCTTGAAACATCTGTGGCATTGTGTTGTGTGACATAACTGCACATGTTAGAGTGGCCATTTATTGGTCCCAGCACAAGGTAATCATGCTTTTTAATGAGCTTCTTGATATGCCACACCTGTCAGGTGGATGGATTATCTTGGAAAATAAGAAATGCTCACTAACAGGGATGTAAACAAATTTGTGCACAACATTTGAGAGAAATACGTTTTTTGTGCATATGGATCTATTATTTCTAATATTTCAGCTCATGAAACATGGGACCAACACTTTACATGTTGCGCTCATATTTTTGTTCACTCTACACTGAGGGGAAAAAACATTATGAACACCTGCTCTTTCCATGTCATAGACTGACCAGGTGAATCCAGTTGAACCCTTATTGATGTCACCTGTTAAATCCACTTCAATCAGTGTAGATGAAGGGGAGGAGACGGGCTAAAGGATGTTTAAGCCTTGAGATAATTGAGACATGGATTGTGTATGTGTACCATTCAGTGGGTGAATGGGCAAGACAAAATATTTTTGTGCGTCAGTAGACACAATTTAAGAAACCTAATTTATGTCCCTTTAACTACCCTGAATACCTCTACTGGTCCTACAGCTATTGCATGCAGTAATCATGTAACTATGAATCAGATTTAAACTGTTAGCTCTAAGCTGGTGTGACCTAGGAGGAAGTCCACTGTGAGCAGCTCACCCTGCACTAACATAAAGAACATGAGCACATCTACTGCTGCTAAGCTTCCCAGTAAGGCAATGCAAGCAAGTAAGCATCCCAGAAGAAAAGTGCTCAAAATAGCCCATGTTAACATATGTAGCTTAAGGATCGAGGTTCATGAAATCAGTCATTTGCTAGTAACAGATGACGTTCATATTCTGACTGACTTAGATAATTAATACCTTTGGCGATACAGTGGCAGCAAGACAAGGTTATAAACTTTATAGAAACGCTAGAAATGCCAATGGTGGAGGTGTTGCTGTTTATATTCAGAACCACATTCCTGTAAAGATTAGAGAGGATCTCATGTCAAATACTGTTGAAGTAATATGGCTACACATTCATCTGCCTCACCTAAAGTCTATTCTGGTGGGAAGCTGCTATAGACCACCAAGTGCTAACAGTCAGTATCTGGATAACATGTGTGAAATGCTTGATCATTTATTTCTAATTTAACTAGGCAAGTCAGTTAAGAACAAATTCTTATTTATAATGACAGCCTAGGAACAGTGGGTTAACTGCCGTGTTCAGGGGTAGAACAACAGATTTATTTTTTTACCTTGTCAGCTTGGGGAATCAATCTAGGAACCTTTTGGTTACTGGCCCAACACTCTAATCACTAGGCTACCTTGATATCACATAATGTATATGATATCAACAGAAAGGTATATTTTCTGGGTGATTTAAATATTGACTGGCTTTCATCAAGCTGCCCACTCAAGAAAAAGCTTCAAACTGTAACCAGTGCCTGCAACCAGGTTCAGGTTATCAGTCAACCAACTAGGGTAGTTACAAACAGCACAGAAATGAAATCTTCAACATGTATTGATCACATCTTTACTAACGCTGCAGAAATGTGCTTGAAAGCAGTATTCAGATCCATCGGATGTAGTGATCACAATATAGTAGCCATATCTAGGAAAACCAAAGTTCCAAAGGCTGGGCCTAATATAATGTATAAGAGGTCATACAAGAAGTTTTGTAGTGATTCCCATGTTATTGATGTAAAGAATATCTGTTGGTCCGTGGTGTGTAATGAGGAGCAAACAGACACTGCACTAGACACATTTATGACATTTCTTATTCCAGTTGCCAATAAGCATGCGCCCATTAAGAAAATGAATGTAAAAACTGTTTAATCCCCGTGGATTGATGAGGAATTGAAAAATTGTATGGTTGAGAGGGATGAGGCAAAAGGAATGGCAAATAACTCTGGCTGCCCAACCGATTGGTAAACGTACTGCAAATTGAGAAATCATGTGACTAAACTGAATAAAAAGAAGAAGGAACTACACTATGAAATCAAGATAAATTAAATAAAGAATGACAGCAAAAAGCTTTAGAGCACCTTAAATGAAATTCTGGGAAAAAAGGCAACCTGAGATCCATCATTCATTGAAACAGATGGCTCATTCATCACAAAACCAACTGATATTGCCAACTACTTTAATGATTTTTTTCATTGGCGAGATTAGCAAATTTAGGTATAACATGCCAGTAACAAATGCTGACAATACACATCCAAGTATATCTGACCAAATTATGAAAGACAAGCACTGTAATTTTCAATTCCTTAAAGTTAGTGTGGAAGAGGTGAAAAAATTATTGTTGTCTATCAACAATGACAAGCCACCGGGGTCTGACAGCTTGGATGGAAAATTACTGAGGACAATAGCGGACTATATTGCCACTCCTATTTGCCACATCTTCAATTCAACTGTCAGAGCAGCTCACAGATCACTGCACCTGTACATAGCCCATCTATAATTTAGCCCAAACAACTACACCTTCCCCTACTGTATTTATTTATTTATTTTGCTCCTTTGCACCCCATTATTCCCATTATTTATATTTCTACTTTGCACTTTCTTCCACTACACATCTACCATTCCAGTGTTTTACTTGCTATATTGTATTTACTTTGCCACCATGGCCTTTTTTGCCTTTACCTCCCTTATCTCACCTCATTTGCTCACATTGTATATAGACTTATTTTTCTACTGTATTATTGACTGTATGTTTGTTTTACTCCATGTGTAATTCTGTGTTGTTGTATGTGTCGAACTGCTTTGCTTTATCTTGGCCAGGTCGCAATTGTAAATGAGAACTTGTTCTCAACTTGCCTACCTGGTTAAATAAAGATGAAATAAAATAAAGAAAAAAATGTAAGCCTACTAGAAATTGTGTGCCCTCAGGCATGGAGGGAAGCAAAAGTAATTCCGCTACCTAAGAATAGTAAAGCCCTCTTTACTGGCTCAAATAGCCAACCAATCAGCCTGCTACCAACCCTTAGTAAACTTTTGGAAAAAATTGTGTTTGACCAGATACAATGCTATTTTACAGTAAACAAATTGACAACAAACTTTCAGCATGCTTACAGAGAAGAACATTCAACAAGCACAGCACTTACACAAATGACTGATGATTGGCTGAGAGAAATTGATGATACAAAGTTTGTGGGGGCTGTTTTGTTAGACTTCAGTGCGATCCTTCGACATTATCGATCATAGGCTGCTGCTTGCCAAACGTATGTGTTATGGCTTTACACCCCCTGCTATATTGTGGATAAAGAGTTACCTGTCTAACAGAACACAGAGAGTGTTCTTTAATGGAAGCCTCTACAACATAATCTAGGTAGAATCAGGAATTCCCCAAGGCAGCTGTCTAGACCCATTACTTTTTTCAATCTTTACTACTGAAGCATTGTATTTAGTGCCAGACATGCACTCAAACATATTCGCTTGGCCTTGCTGTTATGATTTTAGTTGTCATTGATGTCTTTTGCTTTTTTTGCATTGTTGTTCTGTTTTCTTTTGTCTTTTTCCTTTTCTCATAAGTTCATTGTCTTGGTTGTTGATGCATTGGGAGGGTTCTTGGGAGTGGAGAATGGAATTAATTATATTTTTTATTATTTTCTTTTCTTTTTTCTTTTTCTTGGGGGGATGACTGTGGGAGGGGTCTCGGATGGTTGAGGGACACCTTTGGGGAACTGTGGGGGGGATCTTGGAGGGTTCCCGTCCTCGTTCTTTTTGGCCTTGTGGGTGTCACGTTCGTCGTAGGAAGGAGACCAAGGCGCAGCGTGGGTATCATTCCACATCTTTTATTTTAATGTGAAACTTTGCAAGACAAACAATAAACTATAAACAAAACACAAACTGTGACGACAGAGGTGCTACATGCACTAACTCAAAATAATCTCCCACAAACACAGGTGGGAAAAACAACTACTTAATTGAAATGCATTCAGGTTGACTATCTCTGTCACAAGTATTTCCGTGTTGAATGGAGGACCAATACGCAGCAGGAATGTGGATGCTCATCTTTTAATTATATAGAATGAAGCGTACACAAAAAACAAGAACGACGAACGACAGTTTTACAGGCCAACTCCAGAATGCTTAGCAGTGCAAAATATAACTACCCACAAACTACAAACCAAACACACACCTACTTATAGGACTCTCAGAGGCAACTAGAAACACCTGCCTCCAATTGAGAGTCCAGCACCCAAACCTACACATAGAAAAACTAACCTAGAACATACTAACCCAGAACATACACCCAAAACCCAGGGACACATAAATAAAACACCCCTCTACACCACACACAAAAAACCCACCATACAAAGCAAATATACCTCTGCCACGTCCTGACCAAATATAATACAAATAATACCTAAATACTGGTCAGGACGTGACATTACCCCCCCCCCCCCTAAAGGTGCATACACCGAATGCACCTAAACAAAGACAACCCAACAAAAAAAATAAACCCCTAAACTAAAGGGAGGGAAGGGAGGGTGGCTGCCGTCAACGACGGCACCTGTGCTACACCCCCCCTCCCCAACCCACCTAAACTGGAGGTGGTTCCGGCCTACTGCCCTCCAGACTGCAGACAGACTTGCTCAGTTCCAGGCCCTAGGCAGACTCCCATCGTTCCGGACCGTAGGCAGACCCATTCCGTTCCAGATCGTAGGCAGACCCATTCCATTCCACGCTGTAAGCAGACTCATTTTGTACACAGTTAATCACATTTAGTTCCAGATCGTCAACAGACTTACTCAGTTTCGGGTTGCTGATAGACTCCCTTGGTTCCGGGTCACAGGCAGACTCCCTCGGTCCCGGGTCGCAGGCAGACTCCCTCGGTCCCGGGTCGCAGGCAGACTCCCTCGGTCCCGGGTCGCAGGCAGACTCCCTCGGTCCCGGGTCGCAGGCAAACTCCCCCGGTCCCGGGTCGCAGGCAAACTCCCCCGGTCCCGGGTCGCAGGCAGACTCCCTCGGTCCCGGGTCGCAGGCAAACTCCCCCGGTTCCGGGTCGCAGGCAGTCTCCCCCGGTTCCGGGTCGTAGGCAGGCAGTCTCCCCCGGTTCCGGGTCGCAGGCAGTCTCCCCCGGTTCCGGGTCGCAGGCAGTCTCCCCCGGTTCCGGGTCGCAGGCAGTCTCCCCCGGTTCCGGGTCGCAGGCAGTCTCCCCCGGTTCCGGGTCGCAGGCAGTCTCCCTCGGTTCCGGACTAGACACTGTTGCCGGATACTTTAGACTGCACACTGGTGCCGGATACTCTGGACTGCACACTGGTGCCGGATACTCTGGACTGCACACTGGTGCCGGATACTCTGGACTGCACACTGGTGCCGGATACTCTGGACTGCACACTGGAGCCGGATACTCTGGACGGGGCACAGTCTCCGAACTCTCGAGGCTGGGCTGACGCACTGGAAGCCTGGTGCGTGGGGCTGGTAGAGGAGGTACCAGGCTGAAGACACTCACCCTAGGGCTAGTGCGGGAAGCAGGAACCGGCCGAGAGGAATTATTCTTATGCACTATAGGCCTAATGCGTGGTGCTGGTACTGGAACTGCCAGTTTTAAACCACACACCCCATGGCTAGTGCGAGGAGCGGGAACAGGCTGACTAGGACTAGGCTGACCCATGTGAAGCTTGATCCGTGGTGCTGGTACTGGTCGTGCCAGACTGGAGGTACGCACTTCCGGGTCAGCACGAGAGGCGGGAACTGGAAAGACTGGGCCATGGAGGCGCACAGGTGGTCTTGCTCGCACCTCCTGCACAACCCGTCCTGGCTGGGTGGAACTAGCAGCCCTGTACAAGCGGGGTGCTAGTACAGGGCGAACTGGGCTGTGCAAGGGCTTGATAGTTACCGTGCGTAGAGCGGGCGTAGGGTAACCTGGTCCAAGGAGGCGTACCGGCGACCAGACGCGCTGTGCAGGCATCCTCCTACCAGGCTGGATGCCCACTCTAGCACGGCATCTGCGAGGGGCTGGAATAGCTTGCACGGGACTGTGCGAGCGTATGGGCGAGATCGTGTGCACTTCTCCAAACTTCGGCGCCCTCCACTCCATACGTCTCTCCATGTAAGCACGGGTAGCTGGCTTATGGCTTTTCCTTGGCCTAGCCAATCTACCCGTGTGCCCCCCCCAAAAAAATTCTCGGGGGTGCCTCTCGTGCTTCTCCATCAGCGCGTTCATGGCCTCATATCGCCGCCTCTCAGCCTTCGCTTCCTCTATCTCCTCCCGTGGGCGACGGTATTCCCCAGCCTGGTGCCAAGGTCCAGCCCCGTCCAGAATCTCTTCCCAAGTCCATCTCTCACCATAGTCCATATCATGCACTTGCTGCTCCTTTCTCCGCTGCTTGGTCCTGTTGTGGTGGGTAGTTCTGTCACAAGTATTGCCGTGTTGAATGGAGGACCAATACGCAGCAGGAATGTGGATGCTCATCTTTTAATTATATAGAATGAAGCGTACACAAGAAAACAATAACAACGAACGACAGTTTTACAGGCTAACTCCAGAATGCTTAGCAGTGCAAAATATAACTACCCACAAACTACAAACCAAACACACACCTACTTATAGGACTCTCAATCAGAGGCAACTAGAAACACCTGCCTCCAATTGAGAGTCCAGCACCCAAACCTACACATAGAAAAACTAACCTGGAACATACTAACCCAGAACATACACCCAAAACCCACGAACACATAAATAAAAAAACCCTCTACACCATACAAAACAAATATACCTCTGCCACGTCCTGACCAAATATAATACAAATAATACCTAAATACTGGTCAGGACTGTCACAGTTGACTTGGACTGGTGTAAGGCGGAATCAGATGCAGGAGACAGGTGCTGGAGTTGAGTGTCCTTTTAATAATTTGACACAAAAAACAAAGCCCTGAGGCACAGGGCGCTACAGACAGACTGCCTGGGAAAAACGCATTCCCGATATGGCGAACAAACTATAAATATTAGCGGCACAAAAAGGCACGGGGCGCAGCCCGGTAAATTCTCTCCTCCTTTAACTGTCAGATAACAAACCCGTAATAAAAACACGGACCACCGTCCTGAGTGGACAATCAACAATCCCGCACAAAATCCCAACTGAAAACACACCTTAAATAAATCCCCACTAATGACAACACAAAACAGGTGCGGAACAGACAGACAATACTAAACGACAGAAACAACGATCGATGGCAGCTAATAGGCCGGCGACGACGACCGCCGAGCGCCGCCCGACCGAGGAGGGGCGCCACTTTCGTTGGATCCTGTGACAAGGACGTGACAATCTCATGAATCTGGTTGAGAGAATGCCAAGAGTGTGCAAAGCTGTCATCAAGGCAAAGGGTGGCTATTTTTGGTCACTACATGATTCCATATGTGTTATTTCATAGTTTTGATGTATTCACTATTATTCTACAATGTAGAAAATCGTACAAATAAAGAAAAACCCTTGAATGAGTAGGTGTTCTAAAACATTTGGGTATGAAAACTTCAAGACTAGACTAGATTGATCTCAGGTTGTCAGAGTAGCCACGTATTTCAGTCATTTGTGTGGTATTAAAAATGATTAAGCTAATATAATATTTTTTCAGGAACGCTAACAAATCTTCACCATGTGTGAAAATCATTGGAGCCTGCTCTAGAGGAGGAAGGGGAGGAACATCCTCCTCAGTGAATTTCATGAAAAGTTATTGTTTCTAGATAAAACTATTCTAAATATATTCGCATCACCAAATAATTGATTATAACACATCGTTTTGCAATGAAGGTCTACATTAGCCTCAACAGCACTCTGTAGGGTAGCACCATGGTGTAGCCGGAGGACAGCTAGCTTCCGTCCTCTTCTGGGTACATTGACTTCAACACAAATCCTAGGAGGCTCATGGTTCTCACCCCCTTCCATAGACTTACACAGTAATTATGACAACTTCTGGAAGACGTCCTCCAACCTATCAGAGCTCTTGCAGCATGAAATGGCATGTTGTCTAATCAATCAAAGGATCAGAGAATGAATCTAGTACTGCAGTGCATCAAATGTGGTGAGTAGTTGCAGGTCCTTCAGGTGGGGGTCTTGCAGGTCAGGGAGGCTGTCTCACCCAGACCAGCGAGACACCCTCCCAGACCTGCAAAACCCCCTCCTGAAGGACCGGCACTGAGAGAACCCACGCCAAGAGGACCTACACCCAGACCACAGCATCACCAGCCACACCCCAGCAAGCTAAGACCACCCCAAGCAAACCCTGGCCACACCCTATATAGCCCCCCCCATATCAGACCTATGCTCCTTCTGCCCACCCCATGCCCACCCCATGCCCCCCGCCCCTGCGGCAAGGACATCAACATGACAGTAGGACATAAGCCCAGGCCGTGAGCAAAGCAACAGGCCCAACCCCCACTATTACACCCGCCCAAGCCCCATCCTGCAAACTAAGAGACATGTATCAGATGCTCAACATGCTCTGATCACACCTAGAGTGATGGTCCGGGCCTAAACCACACAAAAACAACATTAGACATTATGGAACACAAAGCTTTTACTATCTCATCCTGGAATATACAAGGTCTGAGGTCATCTGCCTTTGGCCTTAAGAGCAGGAACCCAGACACTGTCATCCTACAAGAAACATGGTATAAAGGAGACGGACCCACTGGTTTCCCTCTAGGTTACAGAGAGCTGGCAGTCCCATCCTGTTACGGGAATTAAGTTATCAATGTTCTTATATTGTTAAATTAAGATCCTAGTTGGTTTAGCCACAGAAAAAGAAAAACCTTCCAGCTAACCAGAAATTGGCTGAGAACATGAGTTGGACATGCCGAGAGATGAGTTTGGATTGGTCTGCCCTATAGCATGCATCTGTCTATTGGAGCTGGTCAGTATGTCTAGGTAATCGAGTCAAACTTGGCTTTTTAAAAATGTATCACGTAGTAAAACTGCACAAACCTAATGTCAAGTTAAAGTGTACTGTTAGCTAGCTAACATTAGCTGGCTGGCTCGCTAGCTGCTAACGTTATGTGTATGCGCTCCACTTTCTGGAGGACCGAGTTTTGAAATCAGTGGAATTCGAGTATGATAGCTAAGGAGATGGAGAAAACACCAGTCTGGATTACATCATCAAACTAAGGGCAACCATGCATGGCATCAGACAGGAGACGCGTCCAACCATGATGTATACTGGTAAGATAGACTAGCTAGCTACATTTTCAGATATTACACGTTTCTAATTTTGACAGAAAGTGGTTTCATTTCAAGTGTACTGTTAACTAGCTAACGTTAGCTGGCTGGGTCGCTAGCTAACGTTGAGTATGATCTTATTCTTCGTAACTCAGACACATTTGCTTGACTAGTTATTGCCATAGAACCTGGTTGGTTGGCTACCTGCAGATTCATGCAGGGTAGTAACGTCATGAGTTGTGATTATCGTCCATTGTTTAGCTAGCTAACTAGCTACATGTCTTAACAAAATACTCCATGCAAGTATCCATTTCAATATAATGTCACTGCAACTGTTGATAGACATACTAGCTGGTAAATTAGCTCTGGCTATCTACTCCGATTTCAGACCATGGGTAAGATAGTCTAGCTAGCTGTATTTTCAGATATTACACATTTCTAATTTTGACAGAAAGTGGTTTCAGGGTTGTAATGTCATGAGTTGTGATTATGGTCCATTGTTTAGCTATCTAGCTAGCTACATGTCTTAACAAAAGACTCCACTCCAATATTTTAATTTCAAGTTAGTGTACTGTTAGCTAGCTAGCCAGCTAACATTAGCTGACTGGCTCGATAACTAACGTTACATCATGAGTTGGGATTCATTGTTTACCTAGCTAGCTATCTAGCTACATTTCTTAACAAAAGACTCTCATCTTTGTGTGCCAGAGCGCAGAATAACTGTTGAATTGTTGAATGCTCAACACCCTTTGAATATGTCCGCTGTCAGTAAACATCGACAACAAAGTGTAATTCAATTGTTGCCAGCAGCATTGTTACAGTCACCAACGCTCGGGATAACATGCAAACTACCTAAACAGCTCTGCTAGGGGGAGTAAAATGGTCAGAGTGGGGTGTTCTCTCATTATGAGTCTGGAAGTAGCTAGGAACCTAGCCAATGTTAGCCAGTTAGCTTGGGTGCTTGACTGTCGTTGTGAGATCAGAGCTTTTGGAGCAACCCTACTTATTGGCAAGAGCGTCCAATGTGCGCTCTGATCGTGAAACGCTCTGAATTTACGAACTGACAATCTGACAGCACAGTTGCAGTCACCAACGCTCTGGATAACATAACAGCCTAACCAGCTAATGTTCAGTGAGCTGTTCTCTCTCTTAGATGTCTGGAAGTAGCTGGCAAGTTAGTACAGAATACACGGATCAACCCTTAAAGAGATGGGTGGGGCTAAGGCTGAAGAGGGTGTGAACAATGCTGAATGGGTGTAGACAAAGAAGGGCTCTCCAATAGTAGTACCAAAACATTGAAAAATGGTTTTCTCAAAAGTAAGTTGACAAGTTGATCAACTTTCAAAGCAGAATTACTTACCCATTGTTTCCTCAAATGCAGTGTATGATGTACCATTTTGTAGCTATGTGTCTCTACTTTTATCCAATGTAAAACACAGAAATTAAAATGTTGCTACATAAGACCGAATCCAGGTGGTGAGTCATACATTTGACCTTTCGGCTTCCCTATCAAATCTAAGAATTTCAAGTAGACAACCTAAGAAAATTAACAACAATGACAAATGGTTTGATGAAGAATGAAAAACCAAAATGTGAAACCTATTCAACCAAAAACATAGAGACCCAGAAAATCTGAGCCGTCGTCTTCACTATGGAGAATTACTAAAACAATACAGAAATACTCTACGGAAAAAGAAGGAACAGCACATCAGAAATCAGCTCATTGTAATTGAAGAATTGATAGAATCTAACCACTTCTGGGAAAATTGGAAAACTCAAAAATTAAACACAAAGAGTTATCTATCCAAAATGGAGATGTATCCAATATTTTTGGCTCTATAACAAAGAACAAACAGCAGAAAGATATACACGATCAAATACAAATCTTTGAATAAATTATTAAAGACTACCAGAACCCACTGGATTCTCCAATTACATTGAATGAACTACAGGACAAAATACAAACCCTCCAACCCAAAAAGGCCTGTGTTGTTGATGGTATCCTAAATGAAATGATAAAATATACAGACCACAAATTCAAATTGGCTATACTTTAACATCATCCTCAGCTCTGGCATATTCCCCAAAATCTGGAACCACCTCAATCCACAAAAGTGGAGACAAATCTGACCCCGATAACTATTGTGGGATATGCATCAACAGCAACCTTGGGGAAATCCTCTGCATTATCACTAGCAGCAGACTCATACATTTCATCAGCGAAAACAATGTACTGAGCAAATGTCAAATTGGCTTTTGACCAAATTACCGTACGACAGACCAATTATTCACCATGCACACCCTAATTGACAAATAAACAAACCAAAACAAAGGCAAAGTCTTCTCATGCTTTGTTGATTTCAAAAAAGCTTTTGACTCAATTTGGCATGAGGCTCTGCTATACAAATTGATGGAAAGTAGTGTTGGGGGAAAAACATACGACATTATAGAATCCTTGTACACAAAAAGTGTGCGGTTGAAATGGGCAAAAACACACACATTTTTTTCCACAGGGCCGGGGGGTGAAACAGGGATGCAGCTTAAGCCCCAGCCTCTTCAACATATATATCAACGAATTGGCGAGGGCACTAGAACAGTCTACAGCACCCGGCCTCACCCTACTCGAATCTGAAGTCAAATGTCTACTAATGGCGGTGGAGGGGATTGCTACCGTTTTCACAGGCTCCTAACCAACTGTGCTATTTTGTTTGTTTTTTCGCTTAGTTTGTAACTCATTTTGTACATAATGTTGCTGATACCATCTCTTATGACCGAAAAGAGCTTCTGGGCATCAGAACAGCGATAACTCACCTCGAACTGGACAAACACATTTTCTTTAATGAGTCCGGTGCGAAGGATTTGCTGCTTTGTCGAGACAATGCCCAAATCTCTGTCATCAGCATAAAGAAAAGATGGAGAAAAAGGGGGAGGAGGGCAGGGTGCCTTGTAAGAGTTTGCACTCCCTGTAGGCTGACTCGTCATTATTGGTAATCAGGCCTACTACTGTTGTGTCGTCTGCAACCTTGATGAATGAGTTGGAGGCGTGCGTGGCCACGCAGTCATGGGTGAACAGGGAGTACAGGAGGGGGCTGAAAACACACCCTTGTGGGGCCCCTGTGTTGGGGATCAGCGAAGTGGAGGTGTTGTTTCCTACCTTCACCACCTGGGGGCGGCCCATCAGGAAGTCCAGGACCCAGTTGAACAAGGCAGGGTTCAGACCCAGGACCTCAAGCTTAATGATGAGCTTGGAGGGTACTATGGTGTTGAATGCTGAGCTATACCCAATGAACAGCATTCTTACATAGGTATTCCTCTTGTCCAGATGGAATAGGGCATTTTGCAGTGTGATGGCGATTGCATTGTCTGTGGATCTACTGGGGCGATGAGCAAGTTGAAGTGGGTCTAGGGTGTCAGGTAAGGTAGAGGTGATATGATCCTTGACAAGTCTCTCAAAGTACTTCATGACTTACTACGGACAACAAAGGGAAACCCAGCCGTGAGCTGCCCAGTGATGTGAGCCTACCAGACGAGCTAAATGCCTTGTTTACTCACTTCGAGGCAAGCAACACTGAAGCATGCATGAGAGCACCAGCTTTTCCGGACGACAGTGTGATCACGCTCTCCATAGCCGATGTGAGCAAGACCTTTAACTTTTCAAGGTATAGGGGGCAGTATTTTCATTTTCGGATGAAAAGCGTGCCTAGAGTAAACTGCCTAATACTCGGGCCCAGAGTCAAATATTTGCATATTATTAGTAGATTTGGATAGACAGCACTCTGAAGTTTCTAAAACTGTTTGAATGATGTCTGTGAGTGTAAGATAACTCATATGGCAGACAAAAACCTGAGAAAAATCCAACCAGGAAGTGGGAAATCTGAGAATTGTAGTTCTTCTTTTGAATCCCTATCAAAACCACAGTGTCTGTGGGGTCACGTTGCACTTCCTAAGGCTTCCATTGGCTGTCAACAGCCTTTAGAAACGTGTTTCATCCTTCTCCTGTTACTGGGCAGAAAATAGGAGCTCAGTCAATGAGTGGACTGCCTATGGACAAAGGACTTGGTGATGCGCGAGCCCGCCAGCGCGCCGTTCATTTTTTTTCTTCTTGAATGAATATGCTATTGTCCGGTTGGAATATTATCGACGTTTTGTCTTAAAAATACGCTAAGGATTGATTGTAAACAACGTTTGACATGTTTCTACGAACGGTAATGGAACTATTTGACTTTTTGTGTCTGGATTTATGCTCGCGCGTTATGCCTTTGGATAGTGATCTGAACGCACAAACAAAACGGAGGTATTTGGACATAAATATGGAGTATTTCGAACCAAAATTAAATTTCTTGTGGAAGTAGGAGTCCTGTGAGTGCATTCTGACGAAGATCAGCAAAGGTAAGAGAATATTTATAATACTTATTCTGAGTTTAGTTGACCCCAGAACTTGGCGAGTATCTGTATAGCTTGCTTTGATGGTGAGCTATGTAGTCAGAATATTGAACAATGTGCTTTCTCCGTAAAGCTATTTTAAAATCTGACACAGTGGTTGCGTTAACCTGTTGGGGATAGGGGGCAGTATTTGCACGGCCGGATAAAAAACGTACCCGATTTAATCTGGTTACTACTCCTGCCCAGTAACTAGAATATGCATATAATTATTGGCTTTGGATAGAAAACACCCTAAAGTTTCTAAAACTGTTTGAATGGTGTCTGTGAGTATAACAGAACTCCTATGGCAGGCAAAAACCTGAGAAGATTTCATGCAGGAAGTGGCCTGTCTGACAAGGTGTTGTTGTTCTTGCTGAGTCAGGATCTTAGCTGTAACGTGACACTTCCTACGGCTCCAATAGGCTCTCAGAGCCCGGGAAAAACCTGAACGATGACGAGGCAGCCTCTGGCTGAAACACATAATCGCCTTTGCCAAGTGGCCGATCAGAGGACAAAGGGCTTAGGCGCGTGCCCGATTCGACCCCTTGCTGTATTTTCTTTCGGCTGTTTACCTAATTGCAGATTCCCGGTCGGAATATTACCGCTTTTTTACGAGAAAAATGGCATAAAAATTGATTTTAAACAGCGGTTGACATGCTTCGAAGTACGGTAATGAAATATTTAGAAATCTTTTGTCACGAAATGCGCCGTGCGCGTGACCGTTATTTACCATTGGGATAGTGTCTAGAACGCACAAACAAAACGTCGCTGTTGGAACATAACTATGGATTATTTTGGACCAAACCTACATTTGTTATTGAAGTAGAAGTCCTGGGAGTGCATTCTGACGAAGAACAGGAAAGGTAATCAAACTTTTCTAATAGTAAATCTGACTTTGGTGAAGGCTAAACTTGGTGGGTGTCTAAATAGCTAGCCCTGTGATGCCTATCTACTTAGAATATTGCAAAATGTGCTTTCACCGAAAAGCTATTTTAAAATCGGACATATCGAATGCATAGAGGAGTAATGTATCTATAATTCTTAAAATAATTGTTATGCTTTTTGTGAACGTTTATCGTGAGTAATTTAGTAAATTGTTAGTAAATTCGCCAGAAGTTTGCGGGGGGTATGCTAGTTCTGAACGTCACATGCTAATGTAAAAAGCTGGTTTTTGATATAAATATGAACTTGATTGAACAAAACATGCATGTATTGTATAACATAATGTCCTAGGTGTGTCATCTGATGATGATCATCAAAGGTTAGTGCTGCATTTAGCTGTCTTCTGGGTTTTTGTGACATTATATGCTAGCTTGAAAAATGGGTGTCTGATTATTTCTGGCTGGGTACTCTGCTGACATAATCTAATGTTTTGCTTTCGTTGTAAAGCCTTTTTGAAATCGGACAGTGTGGTTAGATTAACGAGAGTCTTGTCTTTAAATAGCTGTAAAATAGTCATATGTTTGAGAAATTGAAGTAATAGCATTTCAAAGGTATTTGAAAATCGCGCCACAGGATTCAACTGGCTGTTACGTAGGTGGGACGAATTCGTCCCGCCGGTCCTAGAGAGGTTTTAAGGAGAAGTATATCTATAATTCCTTCAATAACTGTTGTAAATTTTATCAACGTTTATGATGAGTATTTTTGTAAATTGATGTGCACATTCACCGGAAGTTTAGGTTTTTCTGAACATCCCGCGCCAATGTAAAATGGGGTTTTTGGATATAAATATGAACTTTATCGAGCAAAACATACATGTATTGTGTAACATGAAGTCCTATGAGTGTCATCTGATGAAGATCATCAAAGGTTAGTGAATATTTTAGCTGTATCTTTGGTTTTTGGGATGCATGTCCTTGCTTGGAAAATGGCTGTGTGGTTTTTCTTGTGAAGTTTATGTCCTAACATAATGTAATTTTATGCTTTCACCATAAAGCCTTTTGAAATCAGACAATGTGGTTAGATTAACGAGAAGTTTATCTTTAAAATGGTGTTAAATAGTTGATTGTTTGAGAAAATGAAATTATGAGATTTTTGCTGTTTTGTATTTCGCGCCATGCTATTTCACTGGCTGTTGAATTGTGTCCCGCAGGTGGGACGGTAGCATCCCACGTAGCCCTGAGAAGTTAAACAGGTCAACATTCACAAAGTCACGGGCCAGACAGATTACCAGGACGTGTACTCAAAGCATGTGCGGACCAACTGGCAAGTGTCTTCACTGACATTTTCAACGTCTACCTGGCCGAGTCTGTAATACCTACATGTTTCAAACAGACCAACATAGTCTCTGTGCCCAAGAAAGCAAAGGTAACCTGCCTAAATGATTACCGCCCCATAGCAGTCACGTCAGTAGTCATGAAGTGCTTTGAAAGTCTGTTCATGGCTCATATCTACACCATCATGCCAGAAACCCTAGACCCACTCCATTTCGCATACCAACAGATCCACAGATGACGCAATCTCAATCGCACTGCACACTGCCCTTTCCCACCTGGACAAAAGGAACACCTACTTTAGATGATATGACATTTGAAATGTCTTTATTCTTTTCGAACTTTTGTGAGTGTAATGTTTACAGTAAATTTTTTGTTGTTCATTTCACTTTTGTTTATTATCTATTTCACTTGCTTTGGCAATGTTTCCCATGCCAATAATACCCTTAAATTGAATTGAAATTGAAAGACAATATTTGAACAGTTTTGAACAAATTCATTTCTTCCAAAATGAAGGAAAAGCAAGAGAGAGATCGATAGAGGTTTCGTTTTATTTTTATTTTTTTCTCGGTTTCACTTACTTAGCTAGCAAATGCAGCTAGCTAGTTTAGCCTACTCAAACACCCTGCTCTATCAGAGGGATGCTATGTTATCTAGCTGGCTTTGACTATCCAACACAAAACTGGAACTCTTCCAAGTCAAGGTAAGATTTGGCCAAGATATTGGCCAATATGGCCATGCTCATGAAAAAAATGTGTATTGTCCTCCCTCATCTTAAGACAGCCACTGGTGGAAATCCTAAAAAGGACTCTGCTCAACTGCAGTTTATGCCACTTCGCAAGTGTTATTATGGCTTTATTATAAAGGGCCTTTTTCTTCAACAGTACATTTACCATGCATCAAATTGCATATATATATAAAATAATAATAATAAAAGAAATCATAGGTCACCATCATTTTTGGTAAAGAAATCTGTGCACCAAGATGCAATTTGATGCGTGGTAAAAAAAGTTATATCTTTTCAGTCTTACTTTATCAAATGCCTTTTCAAACTCCGCTGTAAATAACAGGCCTGGCTTCTTATATGTTTCATGATGTTCTATTATTTCTACTAGTTGTCGTATATTATCTCCAATGTACCGTCCATGTAAAAAACCTGTCTGATCAGGATGAACAATACCTGGTATAACCTTTTTAATTCTGAGTGCTATGCATTTCGCTAGTATTTTTGCATCACAGCATTAAAGTGTAAGGGGCCTCCAGTTTTTTAAATAGACTGGGTGTTTATATTTGCCATCTGGGTCTTGTTTTAATAATAGAGAAATCAGACCTTCCTGCTGAGTACCTGACAGATATAGGAGTAGTTAAAACAATCTAACAATGGAACTTTTAGTATATCAAAAAAGGTTTGATATACCTCTACCGGTATGCCATCAAGCCCTGGGGGTTTTCCAGACTGGAAGGATATAAAAGCCTCAAAAAGTTCTTCCTCTGTAATTTAGCCTTCACACTGATCTTTCTGTACATTTGTTAATTTTCCATTTTTTATATTATTTGGAAAGAATTCCTTACCGTACATTATTTTGTCTTATATAAAAATAAGTTGTCCTCTAGTAAACTTTGATACAATTTCCAATATCCCGGTCCACGTGGAAAATCTATAAGAGTTATGTGAATGCTATATGATGATCTGATCGCATTCTGTCACCTATTAAAACTTGTTTAACCTTTGATGCAAGAGAGAGAGACAAGAAAGTAGTCAAGACGACTAGCTTGATTAAGTCTCCTCCATGTATATCTCACTAGATCAGGGTTTTTTAGTCTCCAAATATCCACTATTTCTAATGTGTCCATAATATTTGTGATTTCCTTAAGGGCACGGTGATGATAGTTTGTAGAGGGATTACTTTACGGTCCATTGAGGTACTTAACACTGTGTTATAGTCTCCTACCATAATGATTTGATCATTTGTTGCCTGTAAGTTCAATAAATTGGTATAAATGTTTTCGAAGAAGTATGGATCATCCTGATTTGGACCATATAGATTAATGAGCCAAATCTCTTTTTTGTCCACTTTCATATTCAAAAAGATCCACCTTCCTTGCAAATCATTCCTGACTATTTGCACATTCAGATCAACATTTTTGTTAATTAATATCATCACATCTTTTGAGTTCCTTTGTCCATGACAGAAAATTATTTCACCACCCCCTTCCTTTTTCCACGCAACTTCGTCTAAGGATGTAGAGTGAGTTTCCTGTAAACAGGATATGTTATATTCCTTTTCTTTTAGCCATGTAAAGACTGATCTTCTTTTTTTATAATATGCCAAACTGTTACAATTATAACTGGCTATACTTATTTCACCCCTTACCATAACTAGATACTATTGTATTGTAAAGTTACTGCCATCAGAGGTATTATGACAGTCAAAATTAGAGCTTTCAAATGTCTGATATTTAGAAGTCAAGAAATGGGTTCTAGCAATATTTGTTTTAATTCCTTGCCTGTTTGCCTGTGAGCCAATGCCAGAGATGTTAGAAAATTGAGACAAGATATTATGTATGTAGTAAATCTGAGTAGGTTGATGTATATGATATTGGATGTGATTTAGTGAGAGTGTGTACAATGTCTGTGTAAGAGTAAGACTATAATGTGTGCTATCCAAATAAATAATAACTCTGCAAATTTGCGTGGTTGAGTGTCTATGTGTGTAACATGTAGTGTGTATAGCCTTAACATTCATGATGATAATTGTAATCCATATCGTATCACCATCATAGTTGCATCATAATTACCTTTAACATCATTGAAAAACACCTCCCAGCATTTCCATAGCAATTGACGTTTC
The DNA here is from genome assembly GCF_901001165.1 of Salmo trutta. Lineage (NCBI taxonomy): Eukaryota > Metazoa > Chordata > Actinopteri > Salmoniformes > Salmonidae > Salmo > Salmo trutta. The sequence goes on from NC_042975.1 coordinate 49,009,553, forward strand.
ACATGATCATGAAAGAGACCTTGCATTACTCTAGAGACGGCTTCACTACAGTACAAATGTATTCCGTACAATATGTTATTATTCCCCAATGGCCCTATTCTGATATCTTCCCCTTGATTGTCGTAAACATATATAAACTTGTAGACAAATACATAAAAAAGATAGACAAACAATAAACATATTAAATTATAAAACAGTTCTCGACAATAGAGAGAGAGGGAGAGAAGAGAGAAATAGAGAGTGAGAGACGAGAGCGAGATCAGGTGTGTGTGTGTGTATGTATAAGTCCGTATGTGTAAGCGAGCATGTAATTGAGTACATGTGTGTTCATATCCACTTCATAATGTTCAAATACTTTTACAGTTCCCATAGTTCCCTATGATTTCTTAATCCGGCCTTGGTGAGCAGGACATGGTTGTGAGCAATTTTCCCTCTAAACTGCACGCGCAGTAGCCCTGAGACTACTATGCAGCTCCCCAGGACTGCTACGCGGAAATATCAGCCCATGGATAGAATCACCATGTTGAACTTCACTCAACTTTCTAGAGCAGAGGTCACCAACCAGTCGATCGCGGTCGATCGCCAAACATTTCTGTAAATAACCCAATGATATAGGCTTGTGTTTCTATTTTTTGTTATTCGTCTCCGGCTGTTGACGATAGGTGCGTCCTATTCAGCTGCCCTGCGCGCCAGGTAACCAAACTGTTGTCATTTTGATCCATTTCATGTGTCTGAAGGTACAAACTTTGCCTTCCCAGCGGGCCCAGAGAGCAAACCAAATGCACTGTAGGCGTACCGCTGGCCAATTGGATGGCTCAAATGACCGTGTCTGCAGGAACATAGCAGGCATGAAAGAAAGCTACAGTAAAGTTGATACTGTGAGATTTTTAAATGTTTAAAACCAAGACTAGAAAGAGACTGTCAACGAATACAGAAAAGAGCTGCTGTTTTTATAAGTGAGTTCATGTTTAAGTTCTTACTCAGCACTGTCAGAAGTTTGTATTCAACACTTTTATAAGCCATAAAATGCATTCATCCTGTTTCCACTCAGTGCTACAACAAGCACTGCAGCAGTAATGAATGAGTAGGAAGGTGCATCTATTGTCACGTTCTGACCAGTAAGGGGTTATTTGTTATTGTAGTTTGGTCATGACGTGGCAGGGGGGTATTTGTTTTATGTGGTTCGGGGTTTGTTAGTATATGTGTTTATGTAGAGGGGTGTTTGGTTAGAGTATTCCGGGGTTTTTGGGTTATGTTCTATATTTCGTATTTCTATGCTCAGTCTATGTTGTGTATTTCTTTGTTGGCCTGGTATGGCTCTCAATCAGGAACAGCTGTACATTGTTGTTGCTGATTGAGAGTCATACTTAGGTAGCCTGTTTTCACCTGTCCCTTTGTGGGAAGTTGTTGTTGCACTGCTGTGTGTTACCCTGCAATACTGTTCGTTCGATCGTGGTCTTGTTTTGTTTGTTACGTGTTCAAATAAAGTCACTATGAGCACTCAACCCGCTGCGCCTTGGTCCACTACGTACGATGACCGTTACATCTATAACTTGCGTTGTTGTTATTATTAGCGGCTTGTTTTTGTTTTTTTATATCAAGGATTATTTCACTTTCTCTGTTCATAGGAGTAACAACATGAATTTGTGCTTGAGGCAGAAATAATGTGGTGCGACTCGAGTTTTGCCATCATCTGGAAGACTGTCCCTTTTTGGTCAGTGTCAGTGGAGGAAAGAGAGAGCGGAGGGATGTTGAGAGGCGAACCCTCAGTCTGCTGCTCTCTCCCTCTGCTGAGACTGACCATCAGATGCAGGCACCATCAGCTCAATAAAATAAGTAATAAAACAACAGATCGGTGTGATCATATAGTCTACCTCAAATGTTGAAATGTATATGTTTGATTGTCTCATGGAATGTAGACCTACATTGAACACCACACATTGGCTGCTACTGTGCGTCCAACTACTCTGGTGATGTTCTCTGCAAAAACTGAAATGCAAGTTTTTCATTGCTTTAGAATAGATGAGCAAACATGATAGTGGGTCAGATTTATTAAGATAAGATATACGAACTATTAACATATTCAACCTACCATTGCTTATGTAAAGATAAAGAAGCATAGTCCATATTGGAAGCCCACCACTAGATGTTAAAACTCAGAGTCTGAGGAGAAGACATGTTTATAAAATAGAACGTTTGTCAAGAAATGATGGTCTAGTTTTCATTGCACTCACACGGTTACGTTTCTTGCTATGGGAAATGGCCCCTCTCTAATGTCAGCGGCGAAGATGAACTTCAGAAGCACATGATACCACAGGATATGGGTTTAGCATTTGTCAAAACAGTGATGCATTGTCTTTGCAAACTCAACTGGCTACGAGACGAGCACTGCACAGTCCCACTTCCCACAGTTTCAACCACGTCCATCCACTCACAACCAATGTTCCCTCCAAAAAATTAGGTACTTTCAGGTCTACTGAGAGCAAACTTGAATGTTGTGAAAATTCTGCGCAACTTCCAACGTATATTTACTGTGAACACTGATGCTGTACCTGCTTTAAGTTGCAGTTTTAACAGTGGCCATGTAGACTACCGTGGCTATTTGATCATAATGTAGGCCTACCAGAGTGGCCTACCATCAAAAACAATTGAGGATATGCATCCCATAACATTTTAACATGGAAATAGCTGTTCTATCACTCCAGCCTATAGGAGACTCCATATTCCTTCACCCTGAAATTGAGTTACATGCCAAGGTCCCTGACGCGACATGGAAACATGCAAACATGTATATAGCTAAAAGGGGCATTTTAATGAATTTAAAGGAAAGGTGTGAGTTATTTCCAAATGGTTCACTGAAGTTTCTTGAAGGACTGAGAACAGACAGTGTAAAGTATACAGTGGAACTATTTAATGATGATGGAGAATGTATATCCAAGCGGTACATTGAGCTCCGCATTCTAGGTGAGTAGTTTGTCATTTTTGCATATTTGACATAATCTGCTCTATAATCTACATTGACATAATTGTTATATTTGACATGTACGTTTTAGCGTGAGCGTACCTGTCTGTGATGATTTAAGTGAATGATTTTGATCAGTTTGATGTTTATTTTTGATAGTTTTTTTTTTTTTTACAGGCAGAGGTACAGTAACTCCTCATGCATTTTCTGCATAGTATTGGTCCAGAACCACTCTCTGTAAAGTAGACCTTCCCATTACTTGTCCGGGTAGCACAGTATGTTTTGAGTCAAGCTTTGAGGGCACGAATATCAATCAGGGGATAGTGTACAGAACAAAATACCTTGTAATATTCATGAATGAGTGTCTTCAGAAAGTATTCATACCCCCTTGACTTATTCCACATTTTGTTGCTTTACAGCCTGAATTCAAAATATATTACATCCCAAATCGGTTGTTGATTATTGCTAGACAGCCATTTTCAAGTTTTGCCATAGATTTTCAAGTAGATTTAAGTCAAAACTGTAACTCGGTCAGTCAGGAACATTCACTGTCTTCTTGGTAAGCAACTTGGTAAGCAACTTGGTTAGCAACTTGGTACGCAACTCCAGCGTCTGGTGGAACCAGGTTTTCCTGTTGGATTTTGCCTGTGCCTAGCTTCACTCTGTTTCTTTTTTATCCTGAAAAATTGCCCAGTCCTTAATGATTACAAGCACACCCATAACACGATGCAGCCACCACTATGCTTGGAAATGTGAATGGTGGTACTCAGTAATGTGTTATTCAATGTCTGCTTTTTTTACCCATCTAGCAATAGGTGCCTTTCTTTGCGAGGTATTGGAAAATCTCCCCTTGTCTTTGTGGTTGAATCTGTGTTTGAAATGCACTGCTCGACTGAGGGACCTTACAGATAATTGTATGTGTGGGTACAGAGATGAGGTAGCCATTCAAAAATCATGTTAAACCCTATTATTGCACACAGAGTGAGTCCATGCAACTTATTATGTGACGTGTTAAAAAAAATACACCTGAACTTATTTAGGCTTGCTATAACAAAGGGGTTGAATACTTATTGACTCAATACATTTCAGCTTTTCAGTTTTAATTAATTTTAAAAAATGTTTTTTTTTTTTACATAATTCCACTTTGACATTATGAAGTATTGTGTGTAGGCCAGTGACAAAAAAAAGCTGAATTTAATCCATGTTAAATTCAGGCTGTAACACACCGAAATGTGGAAAAAGTCAAGGTGTGTGAATACATTCTGTCGGCACTGTACGTACAATTCAACTGTGGCATTTGTTTTGGAAAAAGGTCTCATTTCAACTGTAGCTGCGTTTGGACTCTTTGCATTTGCACTGATGACACTGGCCGTCGCCATTCTGAATTTTAAAAAAAGGTGTCAGGAGACAAAGAAAAAAGGTACAAGTAATATCCTCAATTGTTTGTCATTTTGTTGCAATACTATGGAGCATTCACATTAAACATTCTATTTCCCCAAACTGCACTGATGTGTTTTTAGATGTGGAGGAGAACCTCTATATTGAGCTTTTACAGCCCAAACGGTCACAGGAGGAGACCAAGACCTACCCAGACCAAGACACCTCCCATTACGGTAACTCACAGCAGAGAGTGACACAGTACATTTCCTTTGTATTTGAAGTGTTCAGTAATAAGTATCACCGCTTTATGATTATAAAAGTATATTTTGTAAGATGGTGAAATTGTCTCACAACAGTTTTCTGCAGATCTATTGCACCCGCTTCAAGCCGGATAAAGCGAAGACTATCACTGGAGTTGGATAATAATGATATCTAAGTATGAAGAACATGGTATCATTGAGATATTACGAATGTGTTTATGGTTTTACATTTCAATAGCATCTATTTTACAATATGAACTATGCAATTATTTACCATTATTCACTGATAAAGTGTTTTGTTTTTTTTTACCTGTATTTTGATATTGTATCATTCCCATATTCACATTACGTTAGTAACATACTGGACCACTAGGTGGAAGCATTACAGTATGATAAAGAAACAGTGTTCATTTGTGACAATATCTGAGAAGAAACATCCCATGATAACTGTAATTACATCAATAGTTGTTTCCAAACATATGGACACACTGGGACAAGTGTAAATTATTCCATTTCTAATTTCAAAACCAAGCTGTTCTGGTCATTATTGTCAAATATAAGTTTTGCTTCTTCAAAATGAAGATCATTAGAATATATTACTATCATTACATAGTTCAAGATGTTTAAGTCAGCAGTCTAGTTTCATTTGAAGTGATGTTAGAATGACGAATGTAAATACATGTAAATATTGTTACTAAAAGTACTCAGAAGGTGTCAAACAGACTACATATGCATACATGTATATTTGTATATTTGCACAGTGTGAATTGCAATGTCAGCTTAGTGAAGTATTGATTCTTTTTTCAACCTCATCTTTGCCAATTTTATCATTCATGCCATTGCTGTCGGTAATCCTGAAGAAATCTATTCAAAGTACATAGCAGTGTAGCAATGGCTCTAATCGCAAACAGATTTTTATTGTGGAATTTAGTAAATAAGTACAAGGACTTGCAAAATATTACAAAATACGTTTTGAGAAGACAGCAATAATCAGTGGTTGTACAGCTAATTACATTTGCAGGGTATTTTTTCATTAAATAACTATGTAAGTAATTAGTAGCTTAGCTATTAACACTTCAATCGTCATAATAAAAGGCAATTTCAAAACTGTTTTTCAAAATTGGTATAATGAACATATTAATATATTCTATTTATTTCCCTTGATCTTCCATAGATGTGTGTACATGGAGAAGGAAATGTATATGTATTTATTTATTTGAAATACATTGATTTTTTATTTAATTTTTTAAGTGCAGGTAATACTGCAGAAATAGCATGAAATGATTGCTAATGACATTGTGCATTTCAAATCTCAGGAAATAATTGCCATATAATTTTAAAAACCATTTGCTCAATATGTTTCTAAATATATACGCAAAATATCCATTATAAAAGGAAAATTCTACTAAAATTCTGTAGCTTATAGCGTTATGGAAAATTAGCACTCCGTACTCCATTTTAGTATCATATCATTTTTTTGGTATGATATAAAAACCAATGACTATTATTTGGGTTGTCTGTTTTGTAACACACTGTAAAAGCTGTTATTCCAAGAAGGAAATGGACCTCTACAATTTACAGTCACCTGACAATCTATGAAACATCCTTGCACACCTAAGGGATACATGCATCTATCACGTAACACTACACGCATGTCCAGAAGAAGACACCCAGTGCATCCACATTCTTAGAACAATGCAAATGCTGCAGGGAGAAGAACATGTTGGGAAATCTGAGGAAGAGAGGTGTGTAGCAAAACATGCATTTAGCTAATGAAGCATTATATTCCCAGGCAGTTACCAGCATACATAAAACAAACAGATAAACAAAAATGCAAAACCCCAACAACAACCTCCGGCAACCTGCCTTCCAGGTTTGTAGCTTCCAGGAGAGGTTAAAAAGAGTAGGATCACATGCATATTGTGTCAAGGTAAGAGCATGCAATGGGCCCCGCCCAGGGGGCAATAAAAGGCCCAATCTTTACGACCCACCGTGATCAAACTTTCCATAAACTACAGCTTTATGACCTGGCTTTAGTTAATGATTCAACTGACAGGTGACAAAGATCTACAAAATGTACATGGCAAAACGTCTGTCTCTTCGACTTCATTTATTTGACCTTCATTCATTTTTCTCATGGGAATCATGATGGGAGAGAGAGGAGAGAATAAATCATGTCTTGAGGTAGTAGATTATATTTCTTTTCCCCCACTTGTCCAGAGCATTGCAGTCTGATAAACATTATTACCGTTGTGACTCATCACAGCTTCACATTTTAGCTCCCTAAAAACAAAGCACCTCACACCTCTTAATAAATTTAAAGTATGGTGTAAACTTTAAATAAAGTGGAAACAGGTAAATAAAGCACACATTTCTTGTGGGTCACTGTTGAGACCTACTTTTCCTTTTTCAGAGAACAGTCATTAGTAATTACCATACATGGTAGGTATATCTCCTTAACCTTAATTTAGTTCTTAGCCTACCAAATACTTATTTTGGTGATTTCCAAAACATAACTCAATTTAAATTACAAATCAGAAAATGTTCCCTTTAAAAATATTATTCAAATAATATTGTGACTTTATATGGCAGTTTAAATTATACAAGTTTACTTTTTTTAAATGTCAGTTTACACCTCTCTTGAGCAATGTTATACCATCCAATGCTCCTGTAGATCCAATTAGAATTCCTTAACCAGCATTACATGTTGTTGTCATCCACAAAGAACTGTAAAGAACTGCATTACCATACAATATAAGTGTCTTTTTACAGCTATCGACACACACTGAGGAATCCTACATCCGGAAATGCTGTGAAAACCCCTGATACACCCCCACGAACTAATAGCTAAGCATATTCAGCAAGCCTCCTGACACTAAACTAAATGTCTCATCTCTGTAAAACAATAAATCTACCATAAATCCATAAAGACAAAGATAATCCCCCCACGGGGTGATTCTCTATACTCAACTTGTCAAACAACAAATGCTGCATGATGGGTCTCCAATAAAAAGTAAATGAGTTTTGGCATATTTTCAATCCCTGCATGTATTAAAAACCGCATGTATTAAAAATAATTCACATGAGCAACACGATGCCTACATCACCCATGCCCTACCAAGGTTTTCCAACACACAGCTTTGACTGTGTGTTCTGTTGTACTTCAGAAAATGTGTAGGCAGGTTGCTTTAGATTCAAACCTTCTCAGTCAGCCTTATTCATACTCTTAGAGGAGCTGCTCCCACAATCATGTGATTTGTACTGCATACAAGGTAAAGTGTTGGATTCTTCACCACACCACACTAAGACATTATTAAGCTTTTTTAGAATATGCTTCTAAAGACTCCTACATTAATGTGGATGCTACCATAATCACAGATTATTATTTCTCCTTTATTTAATCAGGTTGGCCAGTTGAGAACAAGTTCTCATTTAGAACTATGATCTGGCCAAGATAAAGCAAAGCAGTGAGACACAAACAACAACACAGCGTTACACATGGAATAAACAAACGTACAATCAACAACACAATAGAAAAGTATATATACAGTGTGTGCAAATTAGGTAAGATTAGGGAGGTAAGGCAATAAATAGGCCGTAGTGGCGAAGACATTTACAATTTTGCAATTAAACACTGGAGTGATAGATGTGCAGAAGATGAATGTGCAAGTAGAGATACTGGGGTGCAAAGGAGCAACAAAAAAAATAACAATATGGCGATGAGGTAGTTGGATGGGCTATTTACAGGTGGGCTATGTACAGATGCATTGATCTGTACGCTGCTCTGACAGCTGATGCTTAAAGTTAGTGAGGGAGATATGAGACTCCAGCTTCAGTGATTTTTGCAATTCGTTCCAGTCATTGAGACCAGAGAACTGGAAGGAAAGGCAGCCAAAGGAGGAATTGGCTTTGGAGGTGACCAGTGAAATATACCTGCTGGAGCACGTGCTATGGGTGGGTGCTGCTATGGTGACCAGTGAGCTGAGGTAAGGCAGAGCTTTACCTGGCAAAGACTTATAGATGACCTGGAGCCAGTGGGTTTGGCGACGAATATGAAGCGAGGGCCAGCCAACAAGAGCATACAGGTCGCAGTGGTGGGTAGTATATGGGGCTTTGGTGACAAAACGGATGGCACTGTGATAGACTGAATCCAATTTGTTGAGTAGAGTGTTGGAGGCTATATTGTAAATGACAAGTCAAGAATCGGTAGATTAGTCAGTTTTACGAGGGTAGGTTTGGAAGCATGAGTGAAGGATGCTTTGTTGTGAAATAGGAAGCTGATTCTAGATTTCATTTTGGATTGGAGATGCTTAATGTGAGTCTGGAAGGAGAGTTTACAGTCTAACCAGACACCTAGGTATTTGTAGTTGTCCACGTATTCTAAGTCAGAACCGAAAGTGGTGATGCTAGACGGGCGGGCGGGTGCAGGCAGTTATCAGTTGAAGAGCATGCATTTAGTTTTACTTGCATTTAAGAGCAGTTGGAGGCCACGGAAGGAGAGTTGTATGGCATTGAAGCTCGTCTGGAGGTTAGTTAACACAGTGTCCAAAGAAGGGCCAGAAGTATACAGAATGGTGTCGTCTGTGTAGAGGTGGATCAGAGAATCACCAGCAGCAAGAGCGACATCATTGACATATACAAAGAAAAGAGTCTGCCCGAGAATTGAACACTGTGACACCCCCATAGAGACTGCCAGAAGTCCGGACAACAGGCCCTCCAATTTAACACACTGAACTCTGTCTGAGAGGTAGTTGGTGAACCAGGCGAGGCAATCATTTGAGAAACCAAGGCTGTTGAGTCTGCCGATAACAATGTTGTGATTGATAGAGTCGAAAGCCTTGGCAAGGTCGATGAATACGGCTGCACAGTATAGTCTTTTATCGATAGCGGTAATGCACCCATGACCAGCTCGGAAACCAGATTGCATAGCGGAGAAGGTACGGTGGGATTCGAAATGGTTGGTGATCTGTTTGTTAACTTGGCTTTCGAAGACCTTAGAAACAGTTTGGGTCTAGAGTGTCTTCCCATTTGAAGAGGGGGATGACTGCGGCAGCCTTCCAATCTTTGGGGATCTCAGATGATACGAAAGAGAGGTTGAACAGACTAGTAAAAGGGGTTGCAACAATTGCTGCGGATAATTTTAGAAAGAGAGAGTCCGGATTGTCTAGCCCAGCTGATTTGTCCAGATTTTGCAGCTCTTTCAGAACATCGGCTATCTGGATTTGGGGGAAGGAGAAATGGGGAGGCTTGGGCAAGTTGCTGTGGGGGGTGCAGTGCTGTTGACCGGGGTAGGGATAGCCAGGTGGAAAGCATGGCCAGCCTTAGAAAAATGCTTGTTGAAATTCTCAATTGTTGTGGATTTATCAGTGGTGCCAGTGTTTCCTAGCCTCAGTGCAGTGGGCAGCTTGGAGGAGGTGCTCTTATTCTCCATGGACTTAACAGTGTCCCAGAACTTTTGGGAGTTTGTGCTACAGGATGCAAATTTCTGTTTGAAAAAGCTAGCCTTTGCTTTCCTAACTGCCTGTGTATATTGGTTCCTAACTTCCCTGATAATGCTGAATGAATTGTGAATAATGATGAGTCTGAAATGCTAACCTCGCCTGTTATTGTAATGGTGAGAGGTTAGCATGTCTTGGGGTTTGATATTTGTGTAAAAACATTCCATATCCAAATATAGCTAGCGACCTTTCTGTGCCTGTTTGCTAGCTAGCTAGCTTTCAGCTGACTGGTGTTAGCTAGCTACAGAAGCTAGCTGCTGGACTTTGGAAAAGCAAGCTAACGTTAGCTAATTTTAGGTAGCTAGCTATCTAGCTAATCAAAATATATGTTTTCATTTATTGATTACCTCAGCTTGAATACCACCATATATATCTATCTACAGTAGCCTAGGTTTTTTCTCATACACTTCTTATGACGGTCAACCTGGTGAAGTAGTAGCTGTGCTGATGCCGGTTTCTCGACCCAGTGTTAGAACTCTGAGCTTTGGCTGAAAAATATATTAGTCGTTCTAATCCGACACCTAGATATTGAGCTAGATCAGGGAAGACGTTTTATTTTTTCCTAATGCTAACGAGCCTGTTAAAAATCCGGTATCTGGTTTTTGGTAACAGCTGGATGGCTCATGGAGAAGCAGAGAGTGTGTTGTGTACCACCAATCAACGGGATTTGCACATTTTCATCAACATTGGTGTCATATTGGCTTAGATATGATGGTATGGAGATTTGAATTTAACATGGAGCTTCAACCAAAGCCAAAAATGTGGACATTTGCTGTGGATCTATTATGCCTCATGTTAACACAGAAATCTTGTTAGCTAAATGTCATACAGTCCTAATATATTATTTTGTAGGACCACTGGATAAAAAAACATATACATACACTTGCATGCAAACTGAATGTATTAATTTATGGACCAATTAATTACACAATGGATGTTTTAATTGATTTTTCAACCCCCATTTTACTTTTATATATTGTGGCGTGGTCTCCGAAAATTGTTCTTTGTAGAAGAAAGTTCAATGATTAGTGGAATGAAATACAAATGAAAAGGCTTGCAACTACAAACCAGTATTACTGCAACAATACATCAACATTTTGGAAACATTGTAAACCAAACTCAACCAAGTTTTATCAGTATGAAAACCTAGCACAGGTGACGTAATATGAACAGCAGGTGGTAATGTTATCTAATCATAATCATCAACCACACATGAGATTTGTCGCACACAATATAACAGATACCTAACTACTCTTTAATGTGCAATACCCTCGTAACATCCTTAGCGTGTCATATATAACCACCTAGAAGTTGGTCTTATCATCCCAGAAGGTTGATACATATAAATCTAGACTATAAATCTCATGAACCTTACTTGATATACTGTATAGCCTACTGAATGCTTCCAGGAATGTTAAGTAGGGGTATTAATGGTATTCTAATTATTACACCTGTTATTATTAGACTCCATAACATTTTATGAATTGCGTTCAAACTTAAGGTTGTATAAACTACAGAATAGTGGAAATTTGGCCCGTTCATGCTCATGTAAAACTGTCATTGGATACCTCTGTCACATGGCCCAAAAGTCAAAAAGTCAAATATTCATATGAGATATTGTATTATTCTTACAGTGGACTTCTTGTAATTTAATCTATACTTCCTGAAAGGAGGTGATGCATTGTCTTGGTTTTGGTTTTTTGGAACTCTCCAGTTCTTAGGTAAGTGGGTGGAGAACAGGGGTAGGAGAAGGGGAAGGAGAAGAGGACAGAGCACAGACAGGTCATCCTGCCATCAAGGGCTAGGAAGTTCTTTGATCTCTGCATTTGAACAGCCAATGGGGAAGTGACACAGGAACAGTCAGTGACACAGGAACCATACAAAAGAGGCCAGGGCTTTCCACGGGAAACTCTGACCCTTCACTATCTACTGTAACTCAATATAATGTTGCAAAGTTCCCGACCCAGAAATACAGTATCATTTGGATTTAACACTTCATTAAACGTTGGTGCTGGTCCATTCTCGTCTCTTTTGATTTCCCAGTTTGATCATTCCAATGCTTCACTGAAAATCTCAGATGTAGTTGACTTTTGCTGTTTATGAACAAATAATCGAAATGTGTGTTATAATACACGTATGTAAAATAAAATGCCTTTGTAAAATGAACAGGGACAATAGCAGTTTATCATCACCTGTAGAGTCTCACATATAACGGTGAATAAATATGAACTGTTTTTCCACAGATAAGTCACTGACTTACAGGTAAGTAACTGATTCAAATAATGATTTATTAAACCATTAAAGTGTCTTCTATTTCTTCTTGAGGTTTACAGATATATTTACACATAATAGCTCGAGCTATAACACTAGGAGAAAACTTGCCATATGAAGAACTGCTGTGAAAAGTATTCCCTTTTTTGCTTGTAACCGGAGTAGAAAAATGATTAACTTTTATAGCATCTCACCTCCAGGTATGTTTCTCTCACGTAGTCATAAAGCAATCCGTTGATTTGCACCTGACTTTCGCATTCACTTTGAGGCGCCCCTGTCCCTGCCTGGCCAAGCTAATGCCAATGAAAGCTGGTTGACTCACAGCTAGCAGATTGACCCTGGCACCTGCTTAATGAGACTTCGGAGTTAGGGGGACAGAGACCCCTAAACCTATCCTGTCTACTTATAGGAGCTGGGTGTACACACACTCTCTTTGTAGATGCCTGTACAGCAGTGTCGATAATGAAAATTGAAGCACTACTTATGTTTCTTCGAGCAGGGTACAGCATTCAATAAAAAGTACAGAATAATTGACACTCTTCTAGCTTTTGTAGTAATTGTAGTACTAAAATGAGGCAGGTGCGTTATTGAGACCAAATGGCATCACGCGGAACTGGTAGAACCCCAGGTGCCTAGCCTAAACGCTGTCTTCTCTATACTGGATGTCTCCACCTCAATTTGCCAGTTTCAACTGTGTAGATCGATTGTGCTGAAATACTGGGCACCACGGATATCGTCCACAACTACTTTCATGTTGGGCATAGTGAAAGCGTTTGACTGTGTCACACATTATTCAGTTGTTTGTAATTGACAAAGAAGCGATTGCCCTGATCTTTTTTCCTCACAACAACCACTGGGGCTGCCCATGGTGAAGTTGATGGCAGGTTATTAACTCCATTTATTTGATACCTTTTCTTCTGCAGCACAGAATCAGTCACATCTTATTGCAAGAAGCGCAACATTAAAATCGCTCCAAGGTAGCAGCAACACATCGAGTGTTCCTGTGTATTCAAAACATGGCGTCACAATCTTCACCTAGCGCAATGGAATTTTCACTTGAGGTTTTAATATTGCAATGATGTCCATTGGGACCATTCTGTTAGCCAGAGGTGGAGTCCTTTATGTAGCCAGCCCTGGGGGGCTCTGATGCCAGGGTGAGTCCCTCAGTAGCATGTCAGCAGTAAAACAGGAGTCCATTCTCAGGTCACGTCTTAGAATCACCTGCTAAACCAGGATTTGATGATATAAAAAGCAGAGGTTGTAAAATAAAAGAACTGAATATCAGAATCATTTGAATATAGCTGGTTCAGCATGAGGAAGCAGGATTCGGGCTTCTTCAACTTGTCTCATTACTTCACAGCTATTTCATTGTGATTATAGCAACAACGAAACTCTTCAGTGGTATCTGTAGCAGCAGATGAAGACATCACATTAACGATCAGTGAAAAGTCAGCGGAAGAAAATCATGGAAATGAAAGGGGTTAATAATTGGCCAGTTAATTATTACCATAGAGGCAGATATAACCTCAGTTCCTCCAATATGACTGTGTGTGGTGAGGCTGTGCATGGATTACTGTGCAGCTCAGTGACAGAGGGCAGGTCAGGGCCAGCTATTAAAGGCCTGTTAATGTGGTTAATTAGCGGACTGAGGGGGCCATAAACCTCAGCCAGCCAGCCACAGAGATCAGAGCTCTGTCACCATATTTGCTCTACACTGCTCATCTGTTAGCAAGCTGGAAAGACTAGAACAATTATTAAAAACTTGTTTTGATTATTCATATGTTCCTCTATACACAGTGTTGCTAACTCTTAATGTTCTTGGGAGTCTGTGGGGGCAACAATATTCATATTTGCTTGTTATTAAATCAGTTTTCTAGTTCTTATCTGTGTTTTCCCTGAAATAGGTGATGTGTGGTTCCCAGGATTTCTGGGCCCCCCTCTCTATCTTATTGACAGTGGCTGATATATAGGCTAATATGTCAAATATGACACTTGCTTGTATTCGATCACTCTGTGCACTGTTTCTTTAACCTTATTGCGGGGGAGAGATTGACAGAGCCTTGACCTCAGGCTTGTTGGGTAGTTTACAGAAACACTCCTTTATAGTCAAATCAAACGCAGGAGGTAGCCCATTGTTGCCGTCTCAGAAACTGATTAACAATCGGCAGTAAAACATAACGACCTCAAAGGCTACTTATCGCAGGCTTGTCTTTGTCAAAAGACTGGCAGACGCTGCATCAAAGGACAGTGGAAAAGTATGGGTTACAAAGAAGCCAAATTGTAAATTGAACATACTTTGGGGTCAAATGAAATATTGTTTTGTTTATTCATTTTTACCATTGAATGAAGAGTTTGTGAAATCATTCAAATATGCTCGGGCACTTTCCGCCCCTAATCGCCTTTTAAATCATGATGAAATGTTGGTTTTAACAATTTGTTTTTTAAGAAAATTAATTTTCACCCGATTTGAAATAGTTTGAAGCACCAGTAGCAGCTCTGACATGCCTTGGGAGCAGGCTTGTCATGACCAATTCACACTATACTGACAGCCCTGGCCTGATGTTAGCCCATATCACAGACTTCATTCACAGGCTTTAGCAGAAAGACAAAGCCAGGGAGGGCATAGCAGGATCAGCAATGCTAATCAACATGTATGAATGTATAGTGTCCCGTTCCCACCATTGTCTCCTACAGTAGACTGCATCTGTAGAATCCCTGTTCCTCTAGGACTCTTATCCTATCCAGAGAGCTGTGAAGTGTGGCTGACTATGCCAGTTCAGTGATGCGGTGTGAACTCTGACACCAGGTCAGAGGAGGTGAGGAGGAACTCCAGCTCATGGAGCAGACAAAAAAACGTATAAACCCGTGTTATATGAATGCTCCCCAATTATTGTTGACGCCTGGTTAACGTATATTTAATCCGACTTCAAAATCCATCTAAACCATTCAAAGCATAGATCGTTCTTCGTGCCGATGCTTGTTGTCCGGTGTATGATTTCCCATCACAGTTTAAACACAGTTGATGAATCCATATAATGAGACCATAGAAAACGAAATCATTGGTATAAGAAAAATCTAGAGAAATGTCTGCAGATCTGACATTAAAGGGAGAAGAGACGGGTCTTTATGGAGCTCCTTGTAAATCCCAGATAACAAAACATGTAAATGTCTGAGTGGAGACGAGACGTAGGATTCCCTTTCCTCTCTTCTCGTCACAGTTGGATCCTCTGGCTGATCAGGGGAAGCCAGGTTAAAAACTAGTCAGACATAAATATGGGTTAGAATCCAGCTAGATATTCTCAGATGTGTCAGTGGCCTTGCCACACTTATCACCTGATGTGACATCCTTTACACCTGAACAAGACAACCACTCTTCACGCAAAGTGTAAAAGAGGGGACAATGGTCACGAATTTAACACGACAGCGAATTTCAGCATAGAGACATCATTGTCAATTTTCATTACAAAACCTCAGTTGAAGTGGCATTTCAAATAAAGTGTGTGAAGACGTCAACTGAGCTCAATAAAACATTCAAACACAAAGGGTGACAAATTGTGTTTCTATTGTGATTTATTTTGTAATATGGTGAGAATATCGACATCTTTAACTAAAAGCATACTACATCTACAATAGCTTACTGTTGAAGTGTAGACTTTAGAGCTCTTTTTGACATATTTACTTGATTACTTACTTCCTTTCTCTTTTCAATGGTTAAACATTTACATTTTACTACCTATGGCACAGGGAGTATGTCAACCCTAAGCCCCATATCTCCCGGGTTGCCAAACATGAACTTGGTTTGGATTGGGTTCTGCAATGTCATGTCGAAATCGTCTAAATTACCAACAAGACAAAGGTTAATTACCCGGGCAAAAGGTAAGTCTGTCAAAAGTGCCATGAGGCATATTCATGGCTGTCTCACTTGAGGAAACTAAGTGTACCCCTCTGCAAAGCCAAAAAGCCTCCATCCTAACCATAGACCATGCACAATGCCATGTCCAATTGACCCTTTACTTAACATTCGTATTAATGTTGCCTTATGTAGTGATAACTCTCGATGTGCTGTTTACAATACCTCTAACACTTCATAAATATTGGCTCGGTCACAACAATTGGCCGGTGTGACCGTAGCATGTTAGGGGGGGATTAAGGGTTGATTGTTACAGTCTACCAGACATCTGTAACTGGTACAGGCTAATAGGCTTCTGGTATATACAGCTTCTGGCCTTAATTAGGCCCCGCGAAACTGACCCACTACAATCAGCGTCATACTGATAGGATGGTCATGACATCGCTCTGTAATACCTTGTGTAAATGTTGTGTGAAACCTTCTATATTTTCATATATTGCCCAGCATAGACGTATATATATATATATATATATATATATATATATATATATATATATATATATTATGTATTTTTTTCTCCACATATATGTACTTCGTATTATTATTATCTTAAAATAACGTGCCATTTATCATCCTGTAAAAAAGAAAGACGCCATCTGACAAAGTGCCTTCAGTCCGTGAGTGTCTGCGTTCGTTGGTATTTCGACAGGCAAGGCGCGTGCTGCGGAATACCAGTAATCTCAATTAAAAGGTTTACCTGACAAGGGCACTTAAGCATATCAAGCATTTATAGACAGCTACTGCATTAACCCTATTCTGATTACTATTACTTTACAGCTCCCGTGTTTATACAGAATAAATCTGACCAGTATAGAGGATATTAGGCGGCAGTAAGTATATTGTAAATGAACGTTTATGGTAAAACTGCCCCATAAACACGTGGCTATATAAGCTAGTATGAGCACTGCAGAGGCAATTGTTTTTTATTGAAGGTGGTGGTAAGAGTTATTTGCTCTGTTTGGTTTCTTTTTATTTGCTTGAAATAATTGTCTGTTTACATAGATTATGATAATATTCCCTTCTTTGATTGTCTGTAAACAGATTCCATTCTGATTATGGCACATCTGTCTTAAAAGTTAGAGTTTAGATGAATCCATGAGGACACCAGTAACTGCTGTTGAGAGTAAATATAGCACCTAAATAGGCTGGTGTTGTTTAAAGTGAACTTATTTTATTTAGAAATCATTATTTCCTGTACGCGCATGCAAGATCAATTGGTTTTGGACGGCCATCTTGATATTTGAACAGTAAAGCTACAGTAATTGCCTTTGGCTGATAATCCTGGTAGGCCTATTTATTTGGAGGTGTGCTGTATTTCAACATGTTTCCATACGCCGCTTTTAGGAATCACCTATAGAATCAGAGCATCAGACTCTCTCAACAACCATATCTCCGTTACTGTGGTGAGGAAATTTCTAGAGCATTACCCACCAATAAAATTTACAGCCTTGAGGAAGCTAAGAGCAAGCATGCTATTGTTTATACAAATTATTATCTGTTTCCCTGGGAAAAGACACCACTGAAAGAGAAAAAGGCTTATCAAAAATGTTGTGTTTAAATTCATTTTCAAGAATATATGTTCAACTTCCTTTGAATCCTAGAGCCTTTGGATCCAGTTTTATTTGAATCCTAGAGCCACCGTCATGACTACTTTATGGCAAGGACCAAATGATTGTCATGGTAAGAAACTATCACATAAATTACCATTACACTGACCATGCCTCTAATGGTGCTGACCTGTGCATAAAGATGCCAGCGTTTCTGTGGCAAGACCAACCAACTTCCTAGCGAGACTCTGGGAGAGCTTGTAAAAGTAACAGGGCTAAGTACTAAACATACAGCAGATCATCTGGGGCTTTCCTTTTGTCATGTCTTTAGTGTTTCGATGATAGACCGATTAGTCTAAAATACTTTCCCTTGGAGACCAGAGCAAAAACAACCCCACCCACCAATACCTGTCAGTCCAACCCTTTTTGTGTGTCACTGGCAGTGGGTTCCGGCTCAAGTTGAAGATGACTCTTTTTGGAGGTACTTCCTGGTGTTCAGGAGGGCACTGATATGGTTCTATCTCACTGATACCACCCGTGGTGTTTAACAAACAACGGAACTTAGAGCTGCTGAAGTTCAAAGTTCAGAACCATTGTCATTTACAATTTCCAGGCATCCAAACAAGACCTGACACACACCAGGAAATGCTTTGTCCTAACCAAGTGTCACTCCACATTGGGTTGTCAAGTCTGGGTGGAAACGAATAACAACCTTGCCTCAGTGAGGGGAGATTACGGAATCAAAGGTTCTTAATACAATTTTATGGTTTCAAAAATATGTATGAGGCAGATATGTGGTTGTTTCCCCTAGCTATCTTATTCAGATTAATTCCCTTACTGTAAGTCGCTCTGGATAAGAGAATCTGCAAAATTACTAAAATGTTAAATGTAAATGTTTTACATAAAGATCTCATTATACTTTATATAATTTAGATATTTTTTTTTAACATTTGTTAAATATTGATGTCACAAATGTATCATTTGTACATTTCTTTATAAAAAAATGTAGTTATTTGTTACATTTGACTGTGCAAAACCTAGCATTACTACTTGTTTCTCTGAGAGTGAGGCAGATGTATAGCATTTTGTAAAAAAAAAAATATAATAATAATACTTATTAGTCTCTAGGAAAAGAAACCATCAAGTGATAGATTTTAAACAAGTGCATGTCGCTCATTGAACAATCTCATGATTAGATAGTGAAAAAACACATCAATCTCTTTCATAATTTCTTTAAACAATAAAAGCTAATATGCCAACATTTCGGAAAATGGATATCCTCCTTGTTTGCGGTGGGAAGAAAACATGTTACCAAGAAAAAAAAATGATTTTTTTGTGTTATTTATCTTTTATTGCAAGTGCCAAATTGTCCTCTCGAGTGGTCATTGGGACATAAATATGAAAAAATGACATTACAGTCAATGGGTGCAGTAGGTGAAAAACATTAACATTACTGTCAATGGGTACAGCAGGTGAAAAACATTAACATTACTGTCAATGGGTACAGCAGGTGAAAAACATTAACATTACTGTCAATGGGTACAGCAGGTGAAAAACATTAACATTACAGTCAATGGGTACAGCAGGTGAAAAACATTAACATTACTGTTAATGGGTACAGTAGGTGAAAAACATTAACATTACTGTTAATGGGTACAGTAGGTGAAAAACATAGTTGCGGCATCCAGGTGTCCAATACAGAGGACCTTTCTTGATAAGCTCTTAATTAGCTTTTATTTAATGTGAGAAAAATTTGACACAGTTCTGACAACTCCCTTAACTATTCCTGAGATATTCACTTACTAGAAACTATTTGAACATTAAACTCACAAAAAAAATTGTAATAATTACACACACTTTTGACATTTCAATAAAGTATGCCAATTTTGGCAACAGAACATTTTTAAAAGAACCAGGAAAATGAAGTTGTCAAGGTCACACCCCCACACATGTGATATCATTGTAAAGCCCAGAATGCCCTCTCCAATGGACAACAAGACTTAATACAGTGGCTTGTAGATACCGACCAAGAATTGATGTCTACTAGAGAGGACAAAAAATGTAGGGCATAGTGTTTTGGAATGAAACTTCATATCGCCCTCTGTCAGTCTTACAAGCAACACTTTGGTTTGGGCCTCATCATTCAAATAGGCCTTTCTTGTCTGTGTGGGTGTGAGGGGGGACTAAACGCATGCTTACTCCATGTTTAATGACACTGTAGAGATAGTTTCTAACATTGTCTGCTAACATAGGACTCCAAATGGGAGAGTATTGGCTCTATCTGCACAGTTTACAGGGTCTTAGAATCCACTACCCTCCGTACTCCTTCCTGGGCTCAGAATCTCACCCAATGGCCTTCTTCTCCCTGGCCTTGGGTCAAGAGATGTTCCCAAACAGATGGATCCTCCTGCTCTGTTTACTCACCGTCTTTCTCACCTTGCCCTTTGGACGCCGCGCCCTGCCTTTGGTAAGTAGATTGGCAAATAGGTCTGTGCGTGCGATGCAGCAGGGCTGATACCACAGGCCTCCACAGAGTGCGCCTCTCCGTCGCGGGGCCGTGATAACGGGTAGAGACGATATTAAAACGACTCTATCCTCCTGAAGCCAATCGCTCCTTATCGTGCCACTCAGTTTTACTGTGCAAACAGTCATGCCTCCTTGGTGAGTTGTCACGGGCCCTGCCTGTCTCGTTGTCACTTTGACCACTGACTCTATCACTTTTTTTATGACATGATACCTCTCCTTTAACCTGCTGATGTTCGCAGAAAGACCCACACGATAATGATCCAAAATACTACATTGTAAATCCATAAAGTCACAACACAAACCCCAAATAAATTCAATTCGATACACAATGATCACTTACACGGTTTTCTTTAACTTTCACAAATTAGATTGATCCAGAGATGAAGTGTCAGCTGAAATCACATTTTTTCAATGATGTTTATCCCAATCATTCCCATTTGAAATGCATTGTTGTCATTTGAGTGCCTCGAAAAAACACGTGTTGCACAGTAAGCTTATGGCCACACTTACGTAGCCTTAAGACATTGAAGTAGGATTTCACATTGTGGACACTTTTGAAATTATGTTATTCTAAGTGTGTGACAGATGGTCATATTGTAAATGTGTGCTCCAAATCTCTTCTAAAAAAAAATCTCTTCTATAAAGAATGAGCTCCAGAGTTTACAATAAAGCTTTTAATACAAATTACTTAAAAAATATACACTTATTATTATTCTGGCATGGAATCAGAACCATTTACAAGTATTTCCAGTATGTGATGGGCAGAGCAGAAGAGGTATGTATCAACAATAGAAACAGTAGAAGCCATTATAACAGTAAAATACAACAGTTTAATATCTATATATGTTTATATCTGTTCTTATATCAGTTTCTGACAAGACAGTCCAACACGAACGTGTGCAGAGCGGCTGGCAGTCCTATCGCCTTCAACCACAGAACATGGGCCATCATTTTCAGTTTATTTCCATATGATTCTACAAATTGAATTTGCCACAGTTTTTCAACACCCAGCAGGTGATCTACTGCGCATGGCCGACGTTCGTGTTGGTCTATCTGGTCCTTTAGACGTTTGTTATTATTCTTTTTATTTTTTTACAAAAGCGAAGGAAACAGCAGCAAGTCTTTATTTGTTGTCTGTCTTTGGAGCTGTTGACTCCTGCATTTGACCCCGTGTTGCTCAAGCTGTTGACGGGGGACGGGGGACGGGGGGGGGCAGTCGCTATTGCAGGTTAGATTTGGACAAGAGTCTTTTTTTTCCCGTCACGTCAGACCATCGTCCTCAGTATTCTTCTTTGATAGTCATTGGTATAGACGGAGACACTAAGCCACCACTGCTGCTGGTCACCATGGCAATGTTGCCGGGCATGCCAGAGCCTGGGGGAGTAGGTGTTGTTGTGGACGCAGGCTGAGGCTGTTGCATCTTCTTCTTGTTCACTTTCCTCTCTTTGGCACGCCGATTCTGAAACCAGATTTTTACCTATGGAATAAAGAAAAGATTTGATGTAAGTGCTCCGTGACTGGTCCGGTAAACTTTTGAGAAAGGCGCGCGTACGCGCACGTGTGTGTACGTGTGTGTGTGTGTGTGTGTGTGTGTGTGTGTGTGTGTGTGTGTGTGTGTGTGTGTGTGTGTGTGTGTGTGTGTGTGTGTGTGTGTGAGAGAGAGACAGAGAGAGAGAGAGAGAGAGAGAGAGAGACAGAGACAGAGACAGAAAATGGAGAGATTGTCCCCTGTCCCCTGATGTTGTGTCTGACCTGTCGTTCTGAGAGGCTGAGAGACGTGGCCAGCTCTGCTTTCCTCCTGATGGTGATGTAGCGGCTATAGTGGAACTCCTTCTCCAGCTCCAACCGCTGGTGATCTGTGTACACCACCCGGTACTTGTCTTTCGTTCTTGTCTTACCACCTGCAACAGAGTACGGCCATCTGTCAAATTTTATATTGTGTGTGTAAATGTAGAAAAACAACTTATATTTTGACTAACTTCAATCCTTAAGGGTCTATTGACGCCACCCATGCGTCGATCTAAGTAACAGTAAAAATCCGTCAATTTCAGCTGGAGATATGCATGGGCTGCATCTCAATCCAACGCGTCCGCCTATTTCGGCCTTCCACATCTGCGGTGGAAGGTGGCCGAGCTACAGTAGTGTTTGTCACATGAGACATCCCAAAAATCGGTCTTCTCACGAAAATGTGTGTAACGTCCGAACGGTTTGGCCTAAAAGCGAATATGACCACAAGACGAAACTCTCACGAACACGATGTGTCACGGGACTCATCTGAAGGTAACCCATACAAATGAATGAAAGTATGGAGGTAGTTTTGTGGCCAACAAAAATAATGGGTTAAATATGTGTCCAAAAAACAAAAATATTTCCTGAGCTTTCTTATATCTCCTAGATAAAGGACAGACACTTTAAAACATTATGATACATTTTTTTACTGTCTTTCTTACCATTTATGAATATGTTAATCCAGTGGTTCCCAACGTTTTTCGATTACTGTACCACCAACTGAATTTTGCTTTGCCCGGAGTACCCTTGAAGTACCCCCTCATGTGCATTTCAGAGGTAGGCCTATGGTCTTATGTGTCTTCTCAAGTACCCCCTGAGGATCAGCCAAATATCCCCTGAAGATCGGCCAACTACCCCCTGAGGATCGGCAAAGTTGGGAAGCGCTGTGTTAGTCAATACGTTTCTATAGGCTACAGCAGTAAAGGGCAAATTCAATATTTTTTATACATAAAGGGGTCCTAAAATAATAAATCAAATAGCTAAATGATCCATGGTATGACCAACTTAAAACAACTCCATATGTCAGCTTAGTAGACCCCCCCACCCCCCACCCAGTATAAACTAGCTGAACAGATGTGATTCTGAGTAGGACTCCTTTTCACTAGGAGACAGGGCTTGACCTGCATTGGTTATAATGGGAGGATGACTGGCCTACTGTCCAGTCCGATTTCACATTAACTTACATGCCGTAAATAAGCAACATTGGAAGAGTAAATAAAGATGACATCAGACATCTGTGAAAATGTGGTTTCTGCTTCATTTCATACATGAAACCTTTCACTAAAACACACACACAGATAAAGTAGCAAAGCTCTGGGATCAACTAGCCTTTTTAATTAGGTACCGTAAATCAAAAGTCACTTAATTCTGTCCATAGTGAATGAGGCACCTAAGTGCAGATGCAGCGACCAAGTTAAAGATTAAAATGTGTGAGCTGAGAGGGTGAGGGGGCTGCCCGTGAGGGCGCCAGACCTGACGACCAGAGAGTTAATCCAGACCATTAGGCTGTTGAAACACAGAACACACCCTCCTGCTCCAATGTTCCCCTAATTGTTTCTCTTCACTTCCTGATTCGTAATTCTCTAATGACCGTTGTTTTCAAATTTCCATGTTGACAGAGGAGAGGACCACTCCTAAACAGACGGCATCTGAGGTGTATGTCTACGGGGGTATTGAGCCATACAATCGTAATGCTGCGTTAATCAAAAACGGTACTGATTGTAGTGGCTCCCATCACCAGCGACAGCACAGTTTGCAGTCACATGAGAAGGCCACCAAGGGGCTAACTTTGAGCCTGTACATTAGCATTTCATTTGAATGTTTGGTGGCAAAGCATCCTAACGCTGCACTGTAGAGGACACAGAAATATTCAACAGTCCGATGATAGTTTCCCTTGACGGAACTGTTAAAAATGCCAACAGCATTCAAGAACACATAAAAACCATAATCCAATCCAAATGTGAAAAATTTGAGAAGTGGTAGTGTTTACATTGCATGAGTGGAGAATGATTGATGCACTGTCCATTAATCTATGTAGCACTGTACTTCTGTAATAATTATCATTGATGGCTGCTGAGATAAATGGTTAAGCAGTTGAGGTTAAGGAGATTTTCTGGCCGGTACGATAAAGTGACATGGAGATAATCTGTAACGCGGACCGTAGAACTCTCTGTCTGGGTTAACCAGATAACCACATGAACTGGAACGACAAATTTTGGATAGAAAAATGTACTTTTGAAGCATCCACATCCAATAGGTACAGTAAACAGGACATTTATGGAAGCCCAAAGTCTGTGTCCCTGCTGCCTTTGTAGTCATAAGCGGTCCCAGGCAGCCATTGACAACAACTTGATTTCTGTTTGGTTTTCTACACAGGAAGTAAAGCGTTGGAGTCATCTAACTCTCAGCTTGGGCAGTTTGGTCTACTGGATTCACATGGGTTCAAACTGCATTCTTGTAATTCAGTATCAGTACCTATAATCTATGAGGCCAGAAGGAGCATGCATACTCTGGAATTATTTGCTATTTTCTCTTCGGGCCTGCTTGCTTGTACTGATAAAGGTGATTTAATACAAACTGTAGGCACAGTACAGCTAAGGTGCTTCCATGCCCCTTCAATTGAAGTCCGTAAAATATAATTTTTCATAAATCTCATGCCATATGATGTCATTGCCTGGCGTATTATATCAGTAGGACCTATATGATTGCCTGACGTAGGTCTAGTGGAGGACAAGCGTGAACCAAGCGAGCGACATCAAAGTAGTCGACAACAACTACTCGCGCCTTGAGACATAATGCCTAACAAAGAATTACAACACAGAAAACAATTCTAGAGCCCTAGGTCGCTGACATACAAGAACATAACAAACCTCTTCATTTGCCTAACGAGATCTTCCAACATTAGCACTGTTTCTTTCATTTGATCACTTGCAGGTTTAGCAGTCTCAGCTGACTCTAAAGGATTCTTATTGAAATTATGAAAGAATCCTGTAACATTATGAAATATGCAGATGTCGGGGGAAAGGAGTGATTGCTCACGTAATAATTGTGACATCTACACCAGACAAAATCCAAATGATTTCGATGATGACTATATTATGCCTATTATAGACTATATTATGCCTATTATAGACTACATTATGCCTATTATAGACTATATTATGCCTATTATAGACTATATTCTGCCTATTATAGTCTATATTATGCCTATTATAGACTACATTATGCCTATTATAGACTACATTATGCCTATTATAGACTACATTATGCCTATTACAGACTACATTATGCCTATTAGACTACTAGACTACTACTATTACTATTCTCTACCGATGATAGGCAATTATAATCATAACTATAACTATAATCATTGAGCGCTTATTATTTCAATAGGTCAACACACAATGCAATTAAAATGCATACCCTGCTTTACCCTCAACTGTCAATACATTGATTGCTGTGATTGGGAGTCCCATAGGGTGGCGCACAATTGGCCCAGCGTTGTCCGGGTTTGGCCGGTGTAGGGCATCATTGTAAATAAGAATTTGTTCTTAACTGACTTGCCTAGTTAAATAAAGGTTAAATTAAAAATATATATTTTTTAAAACATTACATAGCCTATACTACACAGATGTAGGATCTTCATTTGGGTCAGTTTGCTACAGCAGGAAAATAATTCTGCAGCAACAGGAAATGTGAATGGATTATAATTAATTAAAATTTGTGTATGTTAGAGTTCTTGTTGGGGCAATTCAAGTCTGAAATTTCAAAGGGGAAATTACAAACTTTAGAAGCCTTTTTAAAACTCAAATACAGTAGAAATTTGCATTTCCTGCTGTCCAGGAAAATTTGCAGTAACAAAAGAGTGATCAAATTAAGATCCCACATCTGTACCCATAAAACGCACGAGATAATGCCACTAATTTAAGATGGCATGCGAGGTGTGATTCATGTGTTCACACAAGCATTGCAGTGAAGAGCAACTGTGCCAATGAGCGCAAAATATAAAGTTTATGTCAGTGACGTATGATATTATATGACAATACACAGCAATGTCAAATACTTTGATGGGATTGGACAAATACTAAAGAATGAAAGAACTATGAAAAATCAAGCGACAGATAACCCGGTATTCAATCTTTCTGAGTTGAAACACGAATTCGTCTCTGAATTTAGAGAACAGGTGCACGCATCATTCAAGGAATGTGACTCCCAAGGGCAGTGGCTCTGGTTTAGCTTTTTCCTCTCAACACGGTGCCTACAGTATTTCAGTATCTTTGATGTGAGAAAGAAAACGGGCCAAGATATTGAATTTAACCCATCATATTTCATATGTATGTGATTTGCTACAGATACATTTCGTTTATTATTATTTTAATAAACATTTAAAAACGTGATTTAGGTTTTACTTTCTATGGTTTTATGGACAACCAAATTATCCACTTCTTGATTACAAAAAACCACCTCAGTAACCTACCTGAATTTGCCGGTGGTACGCTCCGCCTCATCCAATCATAAGGGTTTCTGCGCTGAGAATTGGGAGACAGCTGCCCAACAGATGAGTTGATAGACGGGAGAAGACCGGGTTGTGGGACTGGAGAGAACTCTGGGGGACTATACCCTATTGGTCCCGGATTAGATGTGGACGGTCCTGTCCCCGGCCCATAGGGTGACCACTCTTCCCGGCTCGGCGGGTAAGCGGGGTTCCAGGCCCCCGCCTGGCTGTGGTGAGGGTCATTGTTAATCCCAGCAACGTGGTGGTATCCGCTGAAATCCGAATACTGTGGAGGTGCGGGGACAAAGTTCTGATGGTTCAAGTTTAGGCTGGGATGTCGCACTGAATTTGGGTACATGCTGGGTTCCTTCTCCAAAAGATAACTCACGTACATCTTTCCGTATGGGAACTCGTGCGCATAGTGTGCGTCAAGCGCGTTGCTCCTGCCTCCTCTACCCCAGGTTTCTGTTGAACCAAGGCCTCCTCTACCTGGCTGGTCTATAACCTACTCTTCAACTTCTTGTTTGCTAAACACGCTGCCAGTCAAGAGGTGTCGCGCTGACGTCAACATTTTATAGCCCTCACCTCCCTCCCTCACCTTGTCCCACCAGGGACAATTTGCATTAGAGACGGGCCTGCATTTCAAAGGCAACCGAGCAGCGGCATCAAAGCCGTCACGGGCATTTAGAAGAATGCTACAAATCGCACAGGAGAAACTAACATGAGTCCATGTTGATTTTCTCAGTGGGAGAACCTGTCACTGCATTGTCCGCATAACGCCCATACGTGCCTTGTGGAATAAAATGGCGACGGGTCGAGGAACGTGGTAGCAAGGCCTGGAGTGGCCATGGCCTTTAAAAAAAACAACAAAACAGATAGCCTATCTATAAAATCATGTTGTGCATATAAATGTGCCCCAATAAATCCCTATTAAATGCTAAACGACCCTATATACTAACCATACAATTCCCTTAGATAGCCGACATTCTGCCGTGTGCTCATCTCTTGTTTTGGGTGATATATTCCTTGTCATATTAGGCCTATATGTATATTTATTTCATGAGTTGGCCTATATATTTTACTCTCCCGCTGGAGCATAACATATTTCAAGTGACCTTCAGCTACAACTTATTGTATCGTTCAAATACGGAATAGACCGTGTTCTTTGCGGGAAAGTATTAATGTGTTCTTTCTGCGGTGTGCTGAAACAGATAGCGCGGCTCCATGGCTGTATCAGGGGATTTCAAACAGATCTCTGAGGTGATATGCCGGTCTAGTCTCGTGTCCACCTCCCGGTTGTTCTAAACCAGGAGGAAGTGGCTCATGGAATATTCCCGAATTTTACTAAAACTCATTGCTCTCTCGGTGCCCCGAGTTTACGCTTCTCTGTTGTTGTTACCCCTCTTGTGCTTTAGAAATGGAATTGGACCAGTGAAAAAAACATGCAGGTTGTAGCTGAGTTTTACGAGGGTCACACAATTCAAATAGAATTGGTCTACATTTAGATACCATTGAAATACATCGAATTTCAAACGAAATACGACTTCAAAGCTAAATCACACCGTCTATTTTGTCAAAAATAATTAAAGACAAAACATTAGATGTCCATCCAGGTCATTATTCTACTGTAATTCATTCAGACCTTAATGTTCAAGTCATAATTACGAACGAAATAGAGTATAATATTTCAAGTGTTCCTTCTTTTTTTCTCCTTTAGATCTACAAGAGTTCGTTTATGTCAGGTGTCTGCTATTACCGGTAATAACAAAATGGAATAGAATGTTTAGAAACAATTTTTTTATTGGATGAAGCATTTCAATAATACCGTTTTTAGCTTAATTGTCCTAAAAATCGAAATAATTGTAGCTATTTATAAAAATAAAAAAAAAGATATTTATTAAAAAACGATATTTTTGATTTATGAAGGATATTTCAAATATGTAAAATTGTACTTTCATTCCTGTCATACAATAACACAGATGCTTATTATAACAACATCAACAGTATAAACAATACAAACGAAAATAATTATAAACATAAAATCAGAACGATAACTATATAATAATAACTCATGAATTCAGTGTATTTCAGTTCAGGTGACAGTTTTTAGCATTCTGTCAGTATCAAAAGAAAATCAGACCTAGATGGATTTTATGTAATTCAACATATTATATTGAAGGCTGTTTATATAACACTAGGGCAGTTTAAAAACCAGCACTAATCATTTTAAACAGTTTGAACCAGTTAATGTTCAGATAATAACCTGATAATAACCTAATAATAACAGTGAGAGCATACTGTACACTGTGAAGAAGCATTTGTGGGCAAGGGTATAGTGCTACAGAGACTTTGAACTTCCTAGTGTCTTATGGCATTCTACTGTTTTCTCTCCTCTCCCTGTCACCTGTATAGCCGTCTCGGGAGCACTATGTTCTGTGTGGGCTGGCGTGTTCACCTGTGCTCTGCGAGGAGGAGGACTGTGCTGTGAGGTGACCTCTGTCTGGCCCCTGAGGGGGTTCCTCCACCAGGCTGAGGGCCCAGGGAAGTGGCCCTGCTCTGGTTCCCCGTGGCTCCCCATGGCTCCCTGTCTGGGACAGTGTTTGTCGGGCTCCGGGAGGACAGAGGGACACAATGACATGGGGAAGCCTCTCCCATCTCACCCGCCCTTAATGGTAAATATGCGGCCCTATCTGCCGTTCTCCCACTGCTTCCCACAGACTACCAGTCTGCCTGACTCTCTCAATTCAATTCAAATGGCTTTATTGGCATGGGAAAAATTGCCAAAGCAAGTGAAATAGATCAACAAAAAATGTAATATAAAAATCAGAAATTGAATGTAAACATTGCACTCACAACAGTTTCCCAATAATAAAGACATTTCATATTGTTATATTATTGGCTATAATAATGTATAACAATGTTGAAAAAGTTAAAGTACGAAAGGGAAAATAAATAAGCAGACGAATATAGGTTGTATTTACAATGGTGTTTGTGTTCCACTGGTTGCCCTTTTCATATGGCAACAGGTCACAAATCTTGCTGCTGTGATGGCACACTGTGGTATTTGGCCTAATAGATATGTTGTTTGCTCTCAAATTCTTTGTGAGTCGGTGCAATAAGAGGGGAATATACGTCCCTAATATGGTCATACATTTGGCAGGAGGTTAGGAAGTGCAGCTCGGTTTCCACCTCGTTTTGTGGGCAGTGTGCACATAGCCTGTCTTTTCTCAATAGCCAGGAACGTGTAACATCAACAGCAAGGCTATGGTCGCTGAGTCTGTACATAGTCAAAGCTTGTATTATTTTTGGGTCAGTCACATCGGTTAGGTATTCTGTCACTGTGTGCTCTCTGTCTAGGGCCAGATAGCGTTCCAGTTTGCTCCGTTTGTTGGTTAATTATTTCCAATGTGTCAAGTAATTATCTTTTTGTTTTTCCCGTGATTTGGTTGGGTGTAATCGTGTTGCTGTCCTGGGGCTCTATAGGGTCTGTTTGCGTTTGTGAACAGAGCCCCAGGACCAACTGGCTGAGAGGGCATTTCTCTACGTTCATCTCTCTGTAGGTGATGGCTTTGTTATGGAAGGTTTAGGAGCCACTTCCTTTTAGGTGCCTCTCGAATTTAACAGCTCTTTTCTGGATTTTAGCGGGTATTGGCCTGATTCTGCTCTGCATGCATTATTTGGTGGGTTGACGTTGTACACAGATGATGTTTAGGCATAATTCTGCATGTAGAGAGTCTCAATTTGGTGTGTGTCCCATTTTGTGAATTCTTGGTTGGTGAGTGGACCCCAAACATCACAACCTTAGAGGGCAATGGGTTCTATAAGTGATTGAAGTCATTTTAGCCAGATCCTAGTTGGGATGTCAAATTTGATGTTTCTTTTGATGGCGTAGAAGGCCCTTCTTGCCATGTCTCTCAAATCGTTCACAGCTTTGTGGAAGTTACCTGTCGTGCTGACGTTTAGGCCAAGTTAGGTAAAAATTCTTTGCTCTAAGGCAACGGTGTCTAGATGGAATTTGATAGAATTTCTCTCTGTTTCTCAGTCAAAGACACAACTGATTTATAAACATACTATAGATGAACATGAATGTGTATTTCATCATTTGTTTTGCCCTGAGAAATGCAATTGTGAATTTGGACACATTTTCATGGGAAGAAATGAATAACAATCATGAAAATGGGTAAGATGAGAAATAAAAGTTCAAAGCAGGCTGGGGAGGGGTGACAGTGTTAGGTCACACTTCACAACCAGGTGTGACTTCCTCGTCAACGCAGGGTGCCATGGAGACAGTCAGGGGGATGACCCGACCTGCGAGTCATGGAGACAGTGAAGTCCTGGCTGACTGGCTGACTGCTCTATTGATTCAGCTCAACACAACAGGTGGAGAAACGAGGGTGTACAGCCAAGAGATCAATGCAATTCAGTGGAACAAGAGCAATGGTAAAGTCACATTGTGTACGTTTGTACAAAATTATAATTCGGTCATTGCTTCACATTTAATTCATGCTGAATGGCGTACTCCATGACTATTCCAAATAAAATGTGCCTTGAGAGAGAGAATTTGAGTCCAAGAGTTTCATTAGGGATCAGTCGAAAAAAAGACATCTTAATATTGTGGAAAGGTGTTATGGTATAGGTTTAGTTGAGATTTGTTGTTTGGCATGTTATGTTACCATTCATTTCGACATGATGAATGTTTATAGGCATGTAGTTGTAGTATTTGATCTTTTTTAGATAAGATTAAGAGAGGTAGACTCCATTTGAAGTATTATTACACTTTATGTATTGCTTATGCTTATAACTAAATCTAGGATATGAACTAAATATCAATTTATTCTTACGTGAATATTAAGGAAACAAGGTGAGATGTTTTAGAGCGGTGCTCTCAAAACAAGGGCAGTTGTGATTTGTTTCATCCACATTTCAGATATTCCGCAGTCAAAGTTTAAAGGGCCAATCAGGAGTTGAAACAATAACAAAGCTCCACTCTTTCGGTAAAAACCTGAGGGATGGGGGATAGAGAAATGTGATCACTCTCAAATTCATACACAGAGCTATGGGTGTAAGGACTGGCCATCAATGATATCAAAATGATAGTTTTTAACCATGTTTTGAGACTATACAGAGTGTTTACAGTTGCTTTGTTTACAAACATTGGACTAAAACAAGCTTATATTTTGGGTTCTGATGTGGTACGAGAGTTAAACTCAGCTCATGAGGCCTTTATAAGTTCTATTCTTCAAGAATCAATTGGTACACACTGTATCGTTCATTTAAGGCCAAAAAATGGATGTAGCAAATGCTGAATGCTCCTTTAACTATTGCTTGATACTACAAGTTTTCAATTCACATTTACTCATCTTTTATTTTACAACTGCCCACACACAGTTGTGCATGGGGTCTCTGTTGTGGTCGTACATTTAACCTGAGCGTGCAGTCCTGATGACCTGTGTGAAGATTGAATGTGAACTGCCCTCTGTCTCCCCCTGTTGCATAAATTAGGAAATTGCATGGGGCTTATTTATAAGTCGCACACGTAGCAAAAGGTTTTACATCGTCGTAAAACGTTTTGCAACGTTTCTATTGGACACATTTAGGTAGGTCCCTCCCTGTTTCATTCTGTTTGGTTTTGTTTGGTTCCTACACCCCAGAAGTGGAATGGGAGCAGAAAAAAGAAGGTATTGTTTTCTTGAAACTTAATTTTGTTGAGATGGAAATAGCAAACAAAACCTTGCATAGGCTTTATAAGAACACAGCAATAGAGTGAAATATGTATAACTGACAAATTGATTAAAGAAAACTAAGTTGAGAGTAAAGAGTGAGTGAACAGCAAATGTAAAAATGTGCAAAGAAATCATTATTCTCTGAGCTGCATCCTTGGTTTGGGGATTATGTCTTCATGCATAATTTCCTTTCCTTCAACTCCATTGGCCAAAAGTTCTCTTAACTACTTCAAGTTAAAAATAAATAATTACGACCTCATATTATCTCTGTTTATCGCTGCAGATCACCATGGAAACTGAGGGTCATACTCTGGGCATGCTCCAGTACTGGGATGGATCTGTGATGCTGGTTTTCATGTGCAGGATCCAATAGGTTCTCTCTCTCTCACACACACGTACACACACACACAAACACACACGTACACACACACGTACACGTACACACACATGTACACACACATGTACACACACACACACACACACACACACACACACACACACACACACACACACAGACACACACACACACACACACACACACACACACACACACACACACACACACACACACACACACAGTCAGCTGAAAGAGTCTTGTGTCTGCCTGCGGTCAAGCCTCCGCTCTGCTCCCAGTTTGTTCCACTTCCGGAGGAACATATGGACCTAAATATCCCACGTGTTGACAGATGTGCTGAGTTAGGCTGATCAAGAGAGCTGCTGGACCAACCTCCAACTCACAGAGCCATATGTACGGTGGGTGCTAACCCATTTCATTTGGTTTCTTTACATCAGTCTATTTAGATAAATTGCACTGTCAGATATAGTTTTCCCCTAATGGTCTCCCTCACTTTCATTGCCATCCCACTTGGCACTGACTTGCTTTATGCTAAAGAAACATTAGAATACTGCCCACTGGGCACAGACATCAATTCAACATCTATTCCACGTTGGTTCAACAATATTTCATTGAAAAAACGTAAAAACAATGTTGATTCTACCAGTGTGTGCCCAGTGGGATGCTACTATAATATGCTCTGGTACTGTACATCAAATTACTTACAATGTCTATCTAGGCTTTGAGCACTCCAAATTACATTTTGCTTTACCACTCCTTACTAAAGTCATACATTATTCTCTGATAAAACTGAATGGCAAGCTTGAGGACATGTCAGATATGCCCAAGCACCATTATGGCAACAGTAGAATATGTTGGTCTCTGTCAGCATGCTGAGTAGGGTGGTGAATAGTCCTTTTGTTCTCCCGATCTGGAATACCTCACCATCAAATGCTGATCGCATTACCACCTACACTGCCGTCTATATTCAACCCCATGCCAACACCGCAACAGCTCTCACGAAACTACACTGGATGCACTGGATGCAAACTGGAAACCGCATGTCCTGAGGCATATCCTGAGGAAACCGCATATCCTGAGAAATCTGAAGAAAACGCTACCGAAATTCTATCAACTCCTTGCTTGGTTATATTTTACCTCGTAGGGGTCGGGAAGGAAGGAGGATGCGGGCAGTTCTAGTTCTATTTCACCGCATAAACGCTCACTCAGTCCACGCAAAATTATTACCTCAGAATTGCTCTCCAAGGACGGTGTTTTTGACAGTGACAACCTGCTGCTTCAGAGGACCAAAAAGACTGGAAAGAGAACACTTTCTTTACCATATTTTTGTCTTTATATAAGTACATTTTGTTAAATAGGAATAAATAATTTAAGCTGTTTTTAGATTGACGTGGCTAGCTATGGTACTTATATACCTCAGTCTGCCGAGTCAGCTAGCCAGCTACAGTAGTTGGCTAGCTAGCCAGTATCACATCCTGACCAGTAAAAGGGGTTGTTTGTTATTGTAGTTTGGTCAGGGCGTGGCAGGGGGTGTTTGTTTTATGTGTTTCGGGGTTTTTTGGTTAATGTTCTATGTTGGTATATTTCTATGTTCGTTCTAGTTTTTCTATTTCTATGTTTAGTTTATTGGGTTGACCTTCAATTGGAGGCAGCTGTTCCTCGTTGCCTCTAATTGAAGGTCCTATTTAGTAGGGGTGTTTTTTCCTGGGTTTTTGTGGGTAGTTGTTCTGTATGTAAGCTGTGTGCCTTACAGGACTGTTTTTCGTCGTTGTTTTTGTTTAAGTGTTTATTTTGGTTTTCTTGTAAATAAAGAAAATGAGCATACACATTCCCGCGGCGTTTTGGTCCACTCCTTACGACGAACGTGACAGAACTACCCACCGCTAACGGACCAAGCAGTGGAGGAAGGAGCAGCAGAGGGATTTGGAGTCATGGACATGGGAGAAAATTTTGGACGGGGCAGGACCTTGGCACCAGGCTGGGGAATACCGGCGACCTAAGGAGGAGCTGGAGGCAGCCAAGGCGGAGCGGCGTCATTACGAGGCATTATACGCACAGATTAGCAAGTGTGAGAGGCAGCCCCAATAATTTTTTTGGGGGGGCACACGGGAAGAGTGGCTAGGTCAGGTAATAGACCTAAGCCAACTCCCTGTGCTTATTATGGGGAGCAGCGGATCATGAGAGCGCTGGTCTATGCGGAAGTGCGCACGATCTCGCCCATGCGCACGCACAGTCCGGTGCGAGCGATTCCAGCCCCTCGCAAGTGCTGTGCTAGAGTGGGCATCCAGCCAGGTAGGAGTATGCCTGCGCAGTACATCTGGCCACCAGTACATCTCTTAGGCCCAGGCTACCCTTCGCCTGCTCTACGCACGGCAGCCATCAGGCCTCTGCACAGCCCAGTTCGCCCTGTGCCAGCACTCCTCCCGTGCAGGGCTACTGTGACTACCCAGCCAGGACGGGTGGTGCAGGCTGTGCGCTCCAGACCTCCAGTGCTTGTTTATGGCCCGGTGTATTAAGTTCCTGCTCCTCGCACTAGCCCTGAGGTGCGTGTCTCTAGTCTGGCGCCTCCAAAGCCAGCACCACGCACCAGACCTCCAGTGCGTCAGCCCAGTCCAGTACGTCCTGTTCCTGCTCCTCGCACTAGCCTTGAGGTGCGTGTCTCCAGCCTGGTACCTCCAGTACCAGCCCCACGCACTAGGCCTCCAGTGCGTCAGCCCAGTCCAGTTCGTCCTGCTCCTGCTCCTCGCACTGGCCTTGAGGTGTGTGTTACCAGTCTGGCGCCTCCAAAGCCAGCCCCATGCACCAGGCCTGTAGTGCGCCTGTCCAGTCCAGAGCTTCCGGCGACAGTTCCCCGTCCAGAGCTTCCGGCGACAGTTCCCCGTCCAGAGCTTCCGGTGACTGTTCCCCGTCCAAAGCTTCCGGCGACAGTTCCTCGTCCAGAGCTTCCGGCGACAGTTCCCCGTCTAGAGCTTCCGGCGACAGTTCCCCGTCTAGAGCTTCCGGCGACAGTTCCCCGTCTAGAGCTTCCGGCGACAGTTCCCCGTCCATAGCTTCTGGCGACAGTTCCCAGTCCAGAGCTTCCGGCGACAGTTCTCCGTCCATAGCTTCCGGCGACGCCCACAGTCCGCAACCGACAGAGACGGCCCACAGTCCGGAGCCTGCAGAGACGGCCCACAGTCCGGAGCCTGCAGAGACGGCCCACAGTCCGGAGCCTGCAGAGACGGCCCACAGTCCGGAACCGGCGCAGCCAGAGTCGCCCTACAGTCCGGAACCGGCGCAGCCAGAGTCGCCCTACAGTCCGGAACCGGCGCAGCAAGAGTCGCCCTACAGTCCGGAACCGGCGCAGCCAGAGTCGCCCTACAGTCCGGAACCGGCGCAGCCAGAGTCGCCCTACAGTCCGGAACCGGCGCAGCCAAAGTCGCCCTACAGTCCGGAACCGGCGCAGCCAGAGTCGCCCTACAGTCCGGAACTGGCGCAGCCAGAGTCGCCCTACAGTCCGGAGCTCCCAGAGTCGCCCTCCAGTCCGGAGCTCCCAGAGTCGCCCTCCAGTCCGGAGCTCCCAGAGTCGCCCTCCAGTCCGTAGCTCCCAGAGTCGCGCATCAGCCCGGGGTCTCCAGCGACGTGCATCAGCCCGAGATCTCCAGCGACGCGCCTCAGCCTGAGGTCTCCAGCGACGCGCTTTAGCCCTGAGCCTTCAGCGGGGGTGGACAGGTTAGGTTGGGGACTAAGGCCAGAGCCGGAGCCACCTCCATAGTAGGAGGATTGGGGGGGGGGGTGTAGCACAATAACCATCGGTGACGGTGGCCACCCTCCCTTCCCTCCCTTTAGTTTGGGATTATTTTTGTTTTGGGGTTTATTTGTGTGTTTTTTGTTTGAGGTGCATCCGGGGTCTGCACCTTTGGGGGGGGGGGG
Source organism: Salmo trutta (assembly GCF_901001165.1). Taxonomy (NCBI): domain Eukaryota; kingdom Metazoa; phylum Chordata; class Actinopteri; order Salmoniformes; family Salmonidae; genus Salmo; species Salmo trutta. The sequence goes on from NC_042975.1 coordinate 49,046,180, forward strand.
GGGGGGGGGGGTACTGTCACGTCTTGACCAGTAAAAGGGGTTGTTTGTTATTATAGTTTGGTCAGGGCATGGCAGGGGTGTTTGTTTTAGGTGTTTCGGGTTTTTTTGGTTAATGTTCTATGTTGGTATATTTCTATGTTCGTTCTAGTTTTTCTATTTCTATGTTTAGTTTATTGGATTGACCTTCAATTGGAGGCAGCTGTTCCTCGTTGTGTGTTTATTTTGGTTTTCTTCTAAATAAAGAAGATGAGCATACACATTCCCGCTGCGTTTTGGTCCACTCCTTACGACGAACGTGACAGCCAGCTAGCTCACTCAGCCAGACAGTTTTATTTAGCTAACGTTAGCTAGCTAGCAAGCTACTGTAACTGTTATTGCAGCTTTCTGTTTGTATGTAGTTGCACTTCAATGGCATCCCTTGGGGAGATTTTCTTTTATCTTTCCAACCAGGCGAAGTACTATGAAGACAGCACTGATCTCGGCAAGAGGCGCAACATGCAGAGAAATTCACAATTCAGGGTAATGTTAAGCAGTTAACTTCTATTAGATAACTGGACGGATTTCGTATGGACAACCATATTCCATCTAACGTTAACTTGTTGCTAGCTATACATATAGTTCAGTGGAGGCTGCTGAGGGGAGGATGGTTCATAGTAATGTCTGAAATGGAGTAAATGGAATGGTATCAAACATGTAGTTTCCATGTGGTTGATACCATTCAATTGACTCCATTCCAGCCATTATTATGAGCCGTCCTCCCCTCAGCAGCCTCCACTGATATAGTTATATGTCTGTCATATTGAGGTGTCTAGCTATAAGTTAAACCTGATCAATCAAATGGATAGGTGTAAGCAATTATGGTATTTCCAAATGCCCTTAACTAGGTGTCTTCGCTAGACAGACACAGAGAGGGGGGAGGAAGAAAGTGAGAAAGAAACGATGAAAGTGAGAGAGGGAGGGAGAGAGAGGTGGGAACTGAGTGGAATACAGACAGAGAGAGAAAGACAGCAGTGAAAATGTACTTAGACTTGAGTATTTCAACAACTCTTCTCTTCAAACTTGTTAGGTAATCATATCTACCTACCTACGGGGGAAGGATGGCCAGCCACACAGGGAGGTGATTTTTACTAAAGAAGAGAAGGAGGCCGTGCTGACCGAGATGTATGCTGGTCATTTCGGAGTGAAGCGCGTGATTGCCAAAATCAACCTACACTTCTTCTGGGCAAGTGAAATAACCTTTTGTTTATTAATCACATTATATTATATCTGAAATTATTATGAGTTCAATGAATGTCATATCAGAGAGCACCCTGTCTAGCCTGCCAGAAGATTGAGAGGGCGAAGACTGTGGCACCGGAATTGAAGCCCATCAAAGTTGTTTCACCATGGCATATGATCGGTAAGTGACCCAATTCAAATTTGAAGTGTAACTTGCTTGTTTACGTCTCTGTCTTCTACCCTGTTCCCTTTAACTCTGCTCCTGTTCTCCAGGAGCTTGGGGTTCTACCCAACACCCAGACTTGGATCCACATGATGTCCTTCATTACCAACCACCCTCCAACTTTTCATTACATCATTTACAGATACTGTTGTTGTCATGATGTCATTATCTGCTAAGAAGGTTTTCTTGCTCTATCATACCGGGCACATAATATGTGAGATACACAGATTAACTAAAAACACTAGCACTGCAAACACCCAGAACAAAGAGAGCAGCATTGCCTGGACTTTGCAGTCTACCTCTTCAAGTCCCCCTTCCGAGACTGGCTGCCTGTTGAGAACAAGTGACAGGCAGAACCTCCCACCCACACAGCAACCACCTCCTCTATATTCCAAACACCAAAATTCAGTATTTTAGTCTATGATTGTCATGTGAGTGCACCAAAAAAAATCTGTGAAAATAAATTTATGACACAACTGTACCAAAAACGATCAAAGTTTATGTATTAAAATCTTAAATATTGGTTGGTTTTCACAGCTGTTTCACAAGGTGTTCATTATTGTAAGTTGTAAGGTATCCTTTGATGGTATTAATTTCATTGTTGTATCCTAGGACCTGCAAAATATACATATATATATATTAAACCACAAGGGTGTAATAATGAGCTATGCGAAATATATAAAAACTAAAAATCATAATAGAGGACGACTGAAATTATATTATTTCAGTGTAGATAAGGGAAGGTTAAAATGAAAACATGACAAGCCAGTGTATGAATCAAATGGATTTGCATATGAATGGAGTGGAAATTAGCTGAATTCGTGATCTGTAAGGTAAATAACTTTAATGTGTCAAGCAGATTAGATGTTTTCTTTGCCATTTCCAAAATGTAGCCACGTTTAAGACATGGATTTCATGTTGTAATGTTAACAAGGTACCCAAAAGTAGTTCAAAATGAATGATTTTATTAGCTAAACAAAACTTGTTTAAACAGTGAAATTGTCGCAGAAATCAGCCTCGTTTGCATTGTGATGATGAAAATAACGTAATTTAGGCTGTAATGATCTCCAAATTAGGTCATCACACCGTTGATATAGAAACGGATGCTAATAGTTTATCGGATCCCATTGTGACGTAGAGGGGGACACTATTTGACCGGGGGACATTATTTGTCCCTAACATTATACATTGGGTTAGGGCCCGGGTAGAGCCTGGTTATTCATCAATAACTAGGGTACGTTCAGGGTTCAGGTATCACTAAATTGATCACTAACATTTTGAAGCTGAGCCATTTGCGCGTGCTCTGCTAAGATTATAACATGGTGTCAGAAGTGCTTATTTCATAGAAAATAATTATGTTCCTTGAGTTTTGTCGGAGTTTAGAATGACGATGAGTAGCTAACAGCTAACTGCTCTCTCATGTCTTTTCATTGAGCAGCCCAAGCGGTGCCATTGCTATGGATACTAACAGACTCAGAGCGAGCTGCGCACAGGGAGGAAGTGACATACGCAGGAGCAGCTAATGGATTTACTAACGGAGGAAGTTATTTCGGATTTCGGGCAAAGCCTTAAATTTGGCAGAAGCCAACGGACCTGGGTAAGGTAGGGCCTGAATGTCACGGAAATGGGTAGGACTCTGGCTTAAAATTCATGCCCGTGAAGGGCTCTACCATGGCCGACGTGACTAAGTCATTTAAGCACGTTAACCCTCGCAAGGCAGCCAGCCCAGATGGTATCCCAAGCCGCATCCTCAAATCATGTGCAAACCAGCTAGCTGGAGTGTTTAAGGACATATTACATCTATCCATATCCCTGTTGTCCCCACTTGCTTCAAGATGTCCACCATTGTTCCTGTACCCAAGAAAGCAAAGGTAACTGAAGTAAATGACTATCGCCTCGTAGCACTCACTTCTACCATCATGAAGTGCTTTGAGAGGCTAGTTAACGACCATATCACCTCCACCTTACCCGACAACCTAGACAAATACCTATGTAAGAACGCTGTTCATTGACTACAGCTCATCCTTCAACACCATAGTGCCCTCCAAGCTCATCACTAAGCTCAGGGCCCTGGGTCTGAATCTCTCCCTGTGCAACTGGGTCCTGGACTTCCGCCACTCTGATCCTCAACACTGGGGCCCCTCAGGGGTACGTGCTCAGCCCAATGACTGCATGGCCATGCAGGTCTCCAACTCAATCATCAAGTTTGCTTATGACACAACAGTGGTAGGCCTGATTACCAACAATGACGAAACAGCCTACAGGGAGGAGGTAAGAGCCCTGGCGGAATGGTGTCAGGAAATAACCTCACCTCAATGTCAACAAACGAAGGAGCTGATCGTGGACTACAGAAGACAACAGAGAGAGCACGCCCCATCCACATCAATGGGGCTGCAGTGGAGCGGGTCAAAAGCTTCAAGTTCCTCGGTGTGCACATCACTGACGACCGGAAATGGTCCCTTCACACAGACAGTGTGATGAAGAAGACGCAATAACGCCTCTTCAACCTCAGGGGGCTGAAAAAATGTGTCTAGGACCCTAAGACCCTCACAAACTTCTACAGATGCACCATTGAGAGCATGCTGTATCCCCGCCTGGTACGGCAATTGCACCATCCACAACCGCAGGGCTCTCCAGAGGGTGTTGCAGTCAGCCCAACACATGCCCTCCAGGACTCTACAGCACCGCGGTGTCACAGGAAGGCCAAGAAGATCATCAAGGATTTTAGCCACCCGAGCCACGGCCTGTTCACCCCGCTAACATCTAGAACAAGATGGGCAACTGGCGGCCTTTTGAAGCCCCTTGGATCAATAAACAAATCATCCGAATTTGAACTCAGTAGGGGTCTCAAGTCACTGTGGCAAGTTGGAATAGTAGAAAACATGTCAGTCACTGATAGTCACTCAATTAGCCCATGTCAGCTAACAATTTTTAGATTGGTAAATTAGTTTGCGGCCAGCTATCTAAATTTAGGAATCATGGTCGAATGGCCACTATTGATTTTGTTTATTTATTTAACTAAGCAAGTCAGTTAAGAACAAATTATTATTTACAGCGACGGCCTAGGAACAGTCGGTTAACTGCCTTGTTCAGGGGCAGAACGACAGATTTTTATCTTGTCAGTTCAGGGATTTGATCTAGCAACCTTTCGGTTGCTGGACCAAAGCTCTAACCACTAGGGTACCTGCCGCCCCAGTTTCACTCAGATATCATATTAAAAACCTACAAAATGTCTCTCCAACCCATGGCAAAGTGAGTAAAATTGCATAAAATGTGTTATAAAATTGCAAAATCTTATCTCCGCCCATGGCAAAATGTGTAGAATTGCAGCAAACTTGCTTTAATCAATCAAATGTATTTATAAAGCCCTTTTTACATCAGCTGATGTCACAAAGTGCTGTACAGAAACCCAGGCGAAAACCCCAAACAGCAAGCAATGCAGATGTAAAAGCACAGTGGCTAGGAAAACTCCCAAGGCCAGAACCTAGAAAGAAACCTAGAGAGGAACCAGGCTCTGAGGGGTGGCCAGTCCTCTTCTGGCTGTGCCGGGTGGAGATTATAACAGAACATGGCCAAGATGTTCAAACGTTCACAGATGACAAGCAGGGTCAGATAATAACAATAACAGTGATTGTAGAGGGTGCAACAGGTCAGCACCTCAGGAGTAAATGTCAGTTGGCTTTTCATAGCTGATCATTCAGAGTTAGAGACAGCAGGTGTGGTAGAGAGAGAGTCCAAAACAGAAGGTCTGGGACAAGGTAGCACGTCCATTGAACAGGTCAGGGTTCCATAGCCACAGGCAGAACAGTTGAAATTGGAGCAGCAGCATGACCAGGTGGACTGGGGACAGCAAGGAGTCATCAGGCAAGGTAATTCTGAGGCTCAGGTCCTCAGAGAGAAGAGAGAGAGAAAGAGAGAGAGAAGAGAGAAAAAAAGAGGGAGAGAATTAGAGGGAGCATACTTAAATTCACACAGGATACCGAATAAGACGAGAAATACTCCAGATATAACAGACTGACCCTAGCACCACGACACATAAACTATTGCAGCATAAATACTGGAGGCTGAGACACAGGGGTTGGGGAGACACTGTGGCCCTGTCCGACGATACCCCCGGACAGGGCCAATGAGGCAGGATATAACCCCACACAATTTGCCAAAGCACAGCCCCCACACCACTAGAGGGATATCTTCAACCACCAACCTATTACCCTGAGACAAGGCCGAGTATAGCCCACAAAGATCTCCCACAAGGCACGAACTCGAGGGGGGCGCCAACCCAGACAGGAAGATCACGTCACTGACTCAACCCACTCAAGCGATGCACCCCTCCTAGGGACGGGATGGAAGAGCACCAGAAAGCCAGTGACCCAGCCCCCGTAATAGGGTTAGAGGCAGAGAATCCCAGAGGAGAGAGGGGAACCGGCCAGGCAGAGACAGCAAGGGCGGATCGTCGCTCCAGTGCCTTTGCGTTCACCTTCACACCCCTGGGCCAGACTACACTCAATCATAGGACCTACTGAAGATATGAAAGATGTAAGAATGAAACAGTGCTGAGGTCACCAAGTGTAACATAGCTTCAGCGTGAAAATCAGCTAGAAAGATGTGTCAGCATCGAGTAATTGTCTCTGGCCCCCTCCCAGTTAGGGGGAGTGATGAGCTCTACAGCAGTCTCACAACTCAATCGCTGGTTGAAAACTGTTTTCTGCCCCTCCCAAAAGATAGAATTTGTAGATAATTGGCCCTCTTTCTGGAACTCACCCACAAACAAGACCAAGCCTGGCCTGCTGAGGAGTGACGGACTCCATCCTAGCTGGAGGGGTGCTCTCATCTTATCTATGAACATAGACAGGGCTCTAACTCCCCTAGCTCCTCAATGAGATAGGGTGCAGGCCAGGCAACAGGCTGTTAGCCACCCTGCCAGCTTAGTGGAGTCTGCCACTAGCACAGACAGTGTAGTCAGCTCAGCTATCCCCATTGAGACCACGTCTGTGCATCGATCTATGTTGGGCAAAACTAAACATGGCAGTGTTCGCCTTAGCAATCTCACTGTAATAAAGACCTCTTCCGTTCCTGTCATTATTGAAAGAGATTGTGATATCTCACATCTCAATATAGGGCTACTTAATGTTAGATCCCTCACTTCCAAGGCAGTTATAGTCAATGAACTAATCACTGATCATAATCTTGATATGATTGGCCTGACTGAAACATAGCTTAAGCCTGATGAATTTACTGTGCTAAATGAGGCCTCACCTCCTGGTTACACTAATGTCCATATCCACTGTGCATCTTGCAAAGGCGGAGGTGTTGCTAACATTTACTTCTAGTAAATGTCATGAATTCTAGTCATGAAATCTATGCAGCCTACTCAATCACTTTTTATAGCTACTGTTTACAGTAGGCCATATACAGCGTTCCTCACTGAGTTCCCTGAATTCCTATCGGACCTTGTAGTCATGGCAGATAATATTCAAATTTTTGGTGACTTCAATATTCACATGGAAAAGTCCACAGACCCACTCCAAAAGGCTTTCGGAGCCATCATCGACTCAGTGGGTTTTGTCCAACATGTCTGCGGACCTACTCACTGCCACAGTCATACTCTGGACCTAGTTTTGTTCCATGGAATAAATGTTGTGGATCTTAAATGTCTTTCCTCATAATCCTGGACTATCGGACCACCATTTTATTACATTTGCAATCACAACAAATAATCAACTCATACCCCAACCAAGCATCATCAAAAGCTGTGCTATGAAACCCAAGATTCCTAGATGCCCTTCCAGACTCCCTCCACCTACCCAAGGACGTCAGAGCACAAAAATCGGTTAACCACCTAACTGAGGAACTCAATTTAACCTTGCGTAATACCCTAGATTCAGTCGCACACATAAAAACAAAAACATTTGTCATAAGAAACTAGCTCCCTGGTATACAGAAAATACCCGAGCTCTGAAGCAAGCTTCCAGAAAATTGGAACGGAAACGGTGCTACACCAAACTGGAAGTCTTCCGACTAGCTTGGAAAGACAGTACCGTACAGTATCGAAGAGCCCTCACTGCTGCTCGATCATCCTATTTTTCCAACTTAATTGAGGAAATAAGAACAATACAAAATGTATTTTTGATACTGTCGCAAAGCTAGCTAAAAAGCAGCATTCCCCAAGAGAGGATGGCTTTTCTCTTCAGCAGTGATAAATTCATGAACTTCTTTGACGAAAATATCAGAATCATTAGAAAGCAAATTACGGACTCCTCTTTAAATATGCGTATTTCTCCAAAGCTCAGTTGTCCTGAGTCTGCACAACACTGCCAGGACCTAGGATCAAGGGAGACACTCAAGTGTTTTAATACTATACAGTCGTAGCCAAAAGTTTTGAGAATGACACAAATATTAATTTTCACAAAGTTTGCTGCTTCAGTGTCTTTAGATATTTTTGTCAGATGTTATTATTGAATTTCTGAAGTATAATTACAAGCATTTCATAAGTGTCAAAGGCTTTTATTGACAATTACATGAAGTTGATGCAAAGAGTCAATATTTGCAGTGTTGACCCTTCTTTTTCAAGACCTCTGCAATCCGCCCTGGCATGCTGTCAATTAACTTCTGGGCCACATCCTGACTGATGGCAGCCCATTCTTGCATAATCAATGCTTGGAGTTTGTCAGAATTTGTGGGGTTTTGTTTGTCAACCCGCCTCTTGAGGATTGACCACAAGTTCTCAATGGGATTAAGGTCTGGGGAGTTTCCTGGCCATGGACCCAAAATATCTATGTTTTGTTCCCCAAGCCACTTAGTTATCACTTTTGCCTTATGGCAAGGTGCTCCATCATGCTGGAAAAGGCATTGTTCGTCACCAAACTGTTCCTGGATGGTTGGGAGAAGTTGCTCTCGGTGGATGTGTTGGTACCATTCTTTATTCATGGCTGTGTTCTTAGGCAAAATTGTGAGTGAGCCCACTCCCTTGGCTGAGAAGCAACCCCACACATGAATGGTCTCAGGATGCTTTACTGTTGGAATGACACAGGCCTGATGGTAGCGCTCACCTTGTCTTCTCCGGACAAGCTTTTTTCCGGATGAACCAAACAATCGGAAAGGGGATTCATCAGAGAAAATAACTATACCCCAGTCCTCAGCAGTCCAATCCCTGTACTTTTGCAGAATATCAGTCTGTCCCTGATGTTTTTCCTGGAGAGAAGTGGCTTCTTTGCTGCCCTTCTTGACACCAGGCCATCCTCCAAAAGTCTTTACTCTGGACCCTGATCTCTCTTCTGACAAACATATCAAGACTGTTTCAAGGACAGCTTTTTCCATCTACATAACATTGTAAAAATCAGGAACTTTTTGTGCAGGGAAATTTATACATGCTTTAGTCACTTCTAGGTTAGACTACTGCAATGCTCTACTTTCCGGCTACCCGGATAAAGCAACAAATTAACTTCAGTTAGTGCTAAACACGGCTGCTAGAATCTTGACTAGAACCCCAAAATTGTATCATATTACTCCAGTGCTAGCCTCTCTACACTGGTTTCCTGTTAAGGCTAGGGCTGATTTCAAGGTTTTACTGCAAACCTACAAAGCATTACATGGGCTTGCTCCTACCTATCTTTCCGCTTTGGTCCTGCCGTGCATACCTACAAGTATGCTACGGTCACAAGACGCAGAACTTCTTACTGTCCCTAGAATTTTTAAGCAAACAGCTGGAGGCTGGGCTTTCTCCTATAGAGCTCCATTTTAAGGGAATGGTCTACCTATCCATGTGAGAAACGCAGACTCGGTCTCGACCTTTAAGTCTTTATTGAAGACTCATCTCTTCAGTAGGTCCTATGATTGAGTGTAGTCGGCCCAGGTGAAGGTGAACGGAAAGGCACTGGAGCAACGAACCGCCCTTGCTATCTCTTCCTGGCCGGTTCCCCTCTCTCCAATGGGATTCTCTGCCTCAAACCCTATTGCAGGGGCTGAGTCACTGGCTTACTGGTGCTCTTCCATGCCGTCCCTAGGAGGGGTGCACCACTTTAGTGGGGTTGAGTCACTGACGTGATCTTCCTGTCCGGGTTGGCGCCCCCCTTGGGTTTGTGCTATGGGGGAGATCTTCGCGGGCTATACTCAGCCTTGTCTCAGGAGAGTAAGTTGGTGGTTGAAGATATCCCTCTAGTGGTGAGGAGACTGTGCTTTGGCAAAGTGGGTGAGGTTATATCCTGCCTGTTTGGCCCTGTCCGGGGGTATCGTCGGACGGGGACACAGTGTCTCCTGAACCCTCCTGTCTCAGCCTCAAGTATTTATGCTGCAATAGCTTATGTGTTGGGGGGCTAGGGTCAGTCTGTTATATCTGGAGTATTTCTCCTGTCTTATCCGGTGTCCTGTGTGAATTTAAGTATGCTCTCTCTAATTCTCTCTCTCTTCTTCTCTCTCTCTCTCTTTCACTCTCTCTCTCTCTCTCTGAGAACCTGAGCCCTAGGACCATGCCTCAGAACTACCTGGGCTGATGACTCCTTGCTGTCCCCAGTCCACCTGGTCATGCTGCTGCTCCAGTTTCAACTGTTCTGCCTGAGGCTATGGAACCCTGACCTGTTCACCGGACGTGCTACCTTGTCCCAGACCTGCTGTGTTCAACTCTGAATGATCGGCTATGAAAAGACAACTGACATTTACTCCTGAGGTGCTGACCTGTTGCACCCTCTACAACCACTGTGATTTATTATTATTTGACCCTGCTGGTCATCTATGAACATTTGAACATCTTGGCCATGTTCTGTTATAATCTCCACCCGGCACAGCCAGAAGAGGACTGGCCACCCTTCATAGCCTGGTTCCTCTCTAGGTTTCTTCCTTGGTTCTGGCCTTTCTAGGGAGTTTTTCCTAGCCATCGTGCCTCTACACCTGCATTGCTTGCTGTTTGGGCTTTTAGGCTGGGTTTCTGTACAGCACTTTCACATCAGCTGCTGTAAGAAGGGCTTTATGAATACATTAGATTGATTGATGAGTCTTCATTAAAGACTTAAAGGTCGAGACCGAGTCCGAGTCTCTCACATGGATAGGCAGATCATTCAATAAAAATGGAGCTCTCTAGGAGAAAGCCCTGCTTCCAGCTGTTTGCTTAGAAATTCTAGGGACAGTAAGGAGGCCTGTATTTTGTGACTGTAGCGAATGTGTAGGTATGCACGGTAGGACCAAATCGGAAAGATAGGCAGGAGCAAGCCCATGTAATGCTTTATAGGTTAGCGGTAAAACCTTGAAATCAGCTCTAGCCTTAACAGGAAGCCAGTGTAGAGAGGCTAGCACTGGAATAATATGATCACATTTTTTGGTTGTCTTTAGCACTAGCTGTGTTTAGCACTAACTGAAGTTTATTTGTTGCTTTATCCGGGTATCCAGAAAGTAGAGCGTTGCAGTAGTCTAATCTAGGAGTGACAAAAGCATGGATACACTTTTCTGCAACCTTTTTTGGACAGAAAGTTTCTGATTTTTGCAATGTTAAGAAGATGGAAAAAAGCTGTCGTTCAAATATTCTTGATATGTTCATCAAAAGAGAGATCAGGGTCCAGAAAAATACAGAGGTCCTTCAAAGTTTTATTTGAGACGACTGTACAACCATCAAGATTAACTGTCAGATCCAACCTAGAACTAGCAACTCTGTTTTGTCCGAGATTAAAAGTAAAACATTTTCCCCCATCCACTTCCTTATGTCTGAAACACAGGCTTCTAGGGAGGGCAATTTTGGGGCTTCACCATGATTCATCGAAGCTGTGTGTTGTCCACATAGTAGTGAAAGTGAAGATTATGTTTCCGAATGACATCACCAAGAGTTAAAATATATAGTGAAAACAATAGTGGTCCTGAAACGGAACATTGAGGAACACCGAAATTTACAGTTGATTTGTCGGAAGACAAACCATCCACAGAGACAAACTGATATATTTCTGACAGATAAGATCTAAACCAGGCCAGAACTTGTCAGTGTAGACCAATTTGGGTTTCCAATCTCTCCAAAAGAATGTGGTGATCGATGGCATCAAAAGCAGCATTAATGTCTAGGAGCACAAGGACAGATGCAGAGCCTTGGTCTGACATCATTAAAAGATAATTTTCCACCTTCACGACTGTAGTCTCAGTGCTATGATGGGGTCTAAAACCAGACTGAAGCGTATCGTATACATTGTTTGTCTTCAGGAAGGCAGTGAGTTGCTGTGCAACAGCTTTTTGAAAATGTTTTGAGAGGAATGGGAGATTCGATATAGGCCAATAGTTTTTTGAAATATTTTCTGGGTCAAGGTTTGGCTTTTTCAAGAGAGGCTTTATTACTGCCCTTTTTAGTGAGTTTGGTACACATCCGGTGGATAGGGAGCCGTTTATTATTTTCAACATAGGAGGACCAAGCACAGGAAGCAGCTCTTTCAGTAGTTTAGTTGGAATAGGGTCCAGTATGCAGCTTGAAGGTTTAGAGGCCAAGACTATTTTCATCAATGTGTCAAGAGATATAGGATTAAAAAACTTGAATGTCTCCCTTGATCCTAGGTCCTGGCAGTGTTGTGCAGACTCAGGACAACTGAGCATTGGAGAAATACGCAGATTTAAAGAGGAGTCCGTCATTTGCTTTCTAATGATCATGATCTTTTCGTCAAAGAAGTTCATGAATTTATCACTGCTGAAGTGAAAGCCATCCTCTCTTGGGGAATGCTGCTTTTTAGTTAGCTTTGCGACAGTATAAAAAATGCATTTTGGATTGTTCTTATTCTCCTCAATTAAGTTGGAAAAATAGGATGATCAAACTTCAGTGAGGGCTCTTCAATACTGCACGGTACTGTCTTTCCAAGCTAGTCGGAAGACTTCCAGTTTGGTGTAGCGCCCAATTTTCTGGAAGCTTCCTTCAGGGCTTGGGTATTTTCTGTATACCAGGGAGCTAGTTTCTTATGACAAATGTTTTTGTTTTTAGGAGTGCGACTGCATCTAGGGTATTACGCAAGGTTAAATTGAGTACCTCATTTAGGTGGTTAACCGATTTCTGCACACTGACATCCTTGGGTAGGTGGAGGGTAGTCTGGAAGGGCATCTAGGAATCTTTTGGTTGTCTGAGAATTTATAGCATGGCTTTTGATGATCCTTGGTTGGGGTCTGAGCAGATTATTTGTTGCGATTGCAAACGCAATAAAATGGTGGTCCGATAGCCCAGGATTATGAGGAAAAACATTAAGATCCACAACATTTATTCCATGGGAAAAAACTAGGTCCAGAGTATGACTGTGGCAGTGAGTAGGTCCGGAGAGATGTTGGACAAAACCCATTGAGTTGATGATGGCTCCGAAAGCCTTTTGGAGTGGGTCTATGGACTTTTCCATGTGAATATTGAAGTCACCAAAAATTAGGATATTATCTGCCATGACTACAAGGTCCGATAGGAATTCAGGGAACTCAGTGAGGAACGCTGTATACGGCCCAGGAGGCCTGTAAACAGTAGCTATAAAAAGTGATTGAGTAGGCTGCATAGATTTCATGACTAGAAGCTCAAAAGACGAAAACGCAGTTGTTCATTTTTTTTGTAAATTGAAATTTGCTATAGTAAATGTTAGCAACACCTCCACCTTTGCGAGATGCGCGGGGATGTGGACATTAGTGTAACCAGGAGGTGAGGCCTCATTTAGCACAGTAAATTCATCAGGCTTAAGCCATGTTTCAGTCAGGCCAATCACATCAATATTATGATCAGTGATTAGTTCATTGACTATAACTGCCTTGGAAGTGAGAGATCTAACATTAAGTAGCCCTATTTTGAGATGTGAGATATCACAATCTCTTTCAATAATGACAGGAATGGAGGAGGTCTTTATTCCAGTGAGATTGCTTTGGGTTTGCCCAACATAGATTGATGCACAGACACGGTCTCAATGGGGATAGCTGAGCTGACTACACTGTCTGTGCTAGTGGCAGATTCCACTAAGCTGGCAGGGTGGCTAACAGCCTGCTGCCTGGCCTGCACCCTATCTTATTGAGGAGCTAGGGGAGTTAGAGCCCTGTCTATGTTCATAGATAAGATGAGAGCACCCCTCACCCCTCCAGCTAGGATGGAGTCCGTCACTCCTCAGCAGGCCAGGCTTGGTCCTGTTTGTGGGTGAGTCCCAGAAAGAGGGCAAATTATCTACAAATTCTATCTTTTGGGAGGGGCAGAAAAACATTTTCAACGAGTGATTGAGTTGTGAGACTCTGCTGTAGAGCTCATCACTCCCCCTAACTGGGAGGGGGCCAGAGACAATTACTTAATGCCGACACATCTTTCTAGCTGATTTACACTCTGAAGCTATGTTGCGCTTGCTGACCTCTGACTGTTTCATTCTAACATCGTTGGTGCCGACTTGGATAACAATATCCCTATACTCTATACACTCGCCAGTTTTAGCCTTAGCCAGCACCATCTTCAGATTAGCCATAACGTTGGTGGCCCTGCCCCCTGGTAAACAGTGTATGATCGCTGGATGTTACTAATACTATGGGTAATACTACGGGTAATGTAGTCGCCATTGACTAGGGTGCTCAATTTGTCAGAGCTAATGGTGAGAGGCTTCGGCATCTCAGACCCCCTAACGGGTGGAGGAGAGACCAGAGAAAACTCTGACTCTGACTCGTTGCTTTGATACGGCCAAATTTCTCTATGCCCCATAGCAAAATGTGGAATTTGCATAAAACATTTGTTATTTATCCCCGCTGTCAATAGGGGGGCTGCTAAAATGTTTTACTCGCTATGTGGTGGGGGGTATGTACATCTGGATACGCAGACCCGTGAGAAACTGCAGCCCCCTCATGATGAGTTCAGATTTTTTTGTGGTCCCCACCCCCATCAAAGTTGCCCATCTCTGATCTAGGAGGAGGAGACAGTACAGGTGCATCAAAGCTGGGACCGAGAGACTGACAATCAGTTTCTATCTCAAGGTCATCAGACTGTTAAACAGTCACCAATAGCCGGCCTCCGCCGAGTATTCTCTTCTGAACTTTAGTCACTGTCTTTGGTCTGATGAAACCAAGATTGAACACTTTAGCCTGAATGCCAAGCATCACGCCTGGAGGAAACCTGGCACCATCCCTACGGTGAAGCACGGTGGTGGCAGCATCATGCTGTGGGAATGTTTTTCAGTAGCAGGGATTGGGAGACTAGTCAGGATCGAGGCAAAGTTGAAAATAATAAATTACAGAGAGATCCTTGATGAAAACCTGCTCCAGAGTGCTCAGGACCTCAGACTGGGGTGAAGGTTCACCTTCGACCCTAAGCAAACAGCCAAGACAATGCAGAGGTGGCTTCGGGACGTCTCTGAATGTCCTTGAGTGGCCAAGCCAGAGCCCGGACATGAACCCGATCGAACATCTCTGAAAATAGTTGTGCAGCGACGCACCCCATCCAACCTGACAGAGATTGAGAGGATATGCAGAGAAGAATGGGAGAAACTTCCCAATACAGGTGTGCCAAGCTTGTAGCGTCATACTAGAAGACTCGATGCTGTAATCGCTGCCAAAGATGCTTCAACAAGGTACTGAGTAAAGGGCCTGAATGCTTATGTAAATGTAATATTTCAGTATTTATTTGTAATAAACTTGCAAACATTTCTAAAAACCTGTTTTTGCTTCTTCATTATAGGGTATTTATTGTGTGTAGATTGATGAGAGAAAAAAAACAATTCAATCAAATTTAGAATAAATCTGTAACGTAGCAAAATGTTGAAAAAGTCAAGGGGTCTGAATACTTTATTTATTTGCTCCGGACTCTGACATTGCTCATTCTCACATTTTTTCATTTCTTTCTTTTTACTTTTGAATTATGTGCATTGTGTTTTGTATTGTTTTCTAGGTATTATTACTACACTGTTGGAGCTAGAAATACAAGCATTTCGCTACACCTACGATAACATCTGCAAATCTGTGTACGTGACCAATAAACTTCGATTTGATTTTCGTGGTTACCCCCACACACTGGTCTAAAACTGGTGAGGTCAGTAATCAGGGTCTGCCTCATTTCATGTTGGTGTGTGTGCGTGCCTGTCCTCCCACAGAGCAGAGCCATGACAAACACTGCTGTGTCAGAGAGAGCAGGAACATGCCAGCACTAACATCTCCCTCTCTCTACAGCAGTGCTATGTGGGAAATCTCATATGAATATGATCCCGCACACAGTCTGGATAAATAAGATCCAAATGCCGTCTCTGAAAAGTCATAAAAGTTTTGAAGTATTGAATTTAGTTTCACTATTATATTATTTTAGCTAATGGAAGACGATTAAACTCATACATACACGAGCACACACTGAACATTTAGACGTTGTCTGTCCAAGAGTGACTTCACAGAAACCAGTTAAATCCCTCCACTGACCTTGCTTCCCCTTCCCCCACAAAAAAAAACACAAATAAAAAAGCTCTAGCTAAGGTTCTGGCGAGCTCCCTGCATTTTCTAGCCAGCCACTCACATCCTGAGAAGGAAAAGGAAAAAGAAGGGCTGAAAAGCCAAGATTGAAAACAGACATAGAGCTTGGACCCTCAAAGAAAGGCAGCAGCCATTCTCTTTTCTCGCTCTTTATCGGAATGGAATAATATTGACTTTCAAGGCAATAATAGACTTCCGCCAGTGGATAAGATATTTATTTTGTATTGATTTGTTTGTCCTTTTGTAGTAAGAACGGACATAGCAATTCTAGCCAGAATGCTGTCCTGTTCAAGGAGGAGGAACTGTTTACCCTAATGGCTTCAAGAGAATTGTTGTGTATTGTTTACTTCCCATACACCCACTCTCCTAAAGCATGCGCCAGACGGAAGGTTTCCACCCATATATCCCTGCAAATTGAAGGAGCTCACTCAACATCAAATTCAAGGACTTTTCTCCAACTCAGAAAGGATACGGGATATCTTACTAGTCAACAGAGAAGACAGGGTGGTGAAAAATGTGGAGAGGAACTCTCCCAAGGTAAGTGACGACCATATCGTCCTTATCATCTTTCTTCTTCCCACTCTTATTCTAACACACAAAAAGGAGGGTTTCAAGGCTGCGTCTCTCTGTCTGCAACCAGCCCAGACTATTTCACAACTGCCAACCCACACTTTTGTATGTGAGACACTACTGGTTTCTCTGCTCTCGGGCATGATAAAATCCCCAACATGGTGATGGGTGACAAAGCTATCCACATCCTGATGGGTCTCTCTTGTGGTATTGTCAGGGTGAACAACACAAACTGATGTTTTTCCGAATAGCTTGTCTCTCAGTGCAGCTGGTATGCATATCCCCTGCTGTGTGTTCCTTCCCCTCAGGCAAGGCAGCTAAATGATAACAAGAGGACTTTAACCAAATAGTATTTCCAGACATGTAAGGATACTCATCATTGACAAGATGGTCAAACTTGTTCCCAAGATAGATGAAAAGAAAACAGCATGTAACATGGGTTGAGAGCCACGACGGCCACACACTGTCTGGTTTGTGGCCGTCGCTGAAAGATTTACTGACCCTCTATGGATATCCCTCATCTCCTTCAATGGGGGCTGTTCGACATTAACACTTGCTTGGATTTCAGTTCAATGGCACAATGGTCAAAGAACACATAGACATAGTATGTTACCACACTGTTGCGTAATAGCCTAGTGGTTAGAGCGTTGGACTAGTAACCGAAAGGTTGCTGGATCGAATCCCTGAGCCGACAAGGTAAAAATCTGTCGTTCTGCCCCTGAACAAGGCAGTTAACCCACTGTTCCTAGGCCGTCATTGAAAATAAAAATTTGTTCCTAACTGACTTGCCTAGTTAAATAAAGGTAAAATATAAAAAATGATGTGCCACACAGCTCATTATATATTGACTATTCAACTGCGGATTCAGTAGCATCGCTTACCAACATTTTATTATTCTGTACATTTGAGTCAAAACGTCTGTGTCCTCCCGTCTTTCTTGCACACTTACCAAAGAACGAAGACATGAGAAAAGGCATGCGTGGAATGTCATTACAGATACACAATTCACCCGAAAGCAAAACAAAAGAAAAGGAACCCACTACTGTAGCTGTGAGAAAAACAGCTCGTCTAGATCACATGGTGCAAAAAGAAACCAAATTGCAATAGCAGATTTTGCAGTGTAGAGTTTCATGCTCATACACCCTTCCATTTTTACTAGACACTTACTTTCCATCACAGGATGTACTAACCTCAATGGGGTAAAAGTAATACAGCAAGACTTCCCTCAACTAAAAACAATGGCATAAAATACTCTTCTACCACAGAACTGGGTACTGCTCTATACACTGTAACCTGATTACTCTATAACCACCACCGACCCCTCCCTTCAATCCAGACAATGCATGGAACATGTGTTAAATTGATTAAGGCCTTGTTTGGGTCACAGATGAACATTTGCTTAGTACTGAAAACTACAAAATTGTCTATCAATATACTGCTGCGGGGTCGTTTATGTAACATCTAGTCAGGCCAAACTCTCAAGGATTACAGCTTATTAACGCGTATTTGAAAGGGTGAAATGATGGCCTCTGCGTGATTTCATTTCCATTGCATTTTGCTATAGCGGCTACTCGAGGGCCTATTACCATTTAATAGGCCTGCGACGAGCTAGGAGGAGCTTGTGTTTAATTTAGTACATATTTTTGAAATGAAAATATGCCATACCCAATGAGAGGGTCTGCTGCAGACTGTACGTGGGCTGGAAACGTACCAGTCGTGGAGTCGTTGACGGTGCTAAATCGGATACAGGAGCGCAGGCCATATGAAACAGAGGTTTAGTTTGTTTTGCAGCCTTTCCGATTGGTGGGAAACACATGGCATGCAGCGCGGTTATGGTAGGGTGCCACAGATCAGCATCTGCGTTCGCAGGCTGGTTGCGTCTGGTGTGTCAGTCACTCACCCCCACACAAGGGAGGCCAGTGTTCCTCGTCACAGAGACACTGTGACGGCCAGGTTCTGCCCACCCTCAAAATGATAAGAAAGCAGCTGGCTGCTTTAGCTCAGCTCAGAGGGTTTCGTAAACACCATGCTCCAGACTCTAACTGATTGAACTGATGAGGTGATGCCCAGTTCAGTTCCGTTGGGAATTCAGTCTTATCCCGAATTTGCCTAGACCTCTAGATAAAGTATCTCTCACTTACTCAGTGGCTCCTCCCTGGCGAGGAGGAAGTATGAGTGTGAAATGAGTTTGTGTGTGTTCATGTAAACAACCTTTATTTGATCTATGAGGCCAGGTCACATAGAGACAGTTTATTTTGTTTTATTAGACATTTTGACTCCAGCCCCTCTTTGGGAAGCGGCCAACTAACATTATAGGACCTGGGCCAATGTGCTTACAAACTATTGATGCTTTTCTGAAAGAGTTCATTTGCAAACCTTTGCCAGAGAGAGGTTTTTGGTTTATGGCAAATAATGTTTGTTTTAATTCCTCAAAAGAGCACGAGTCCTGAGAGGATGCTTGGTTAGAAAAGAGCTGATAATCTCAACAAGGTATTTTGATCGCATTGGCTTTCTGGCTTTCTGTGGAAAATTCCCCCTATCTTTGGGGCTCTTTCCCAACATCTCCCTCTATGTGGCCTCCTCCCTTAACCACTCTTCCTCTACCTCTTGATATTTTCCCCTGAAAACACATTGCTTCTTTCAGATGGAATTTCCTTATACTTGGCCTGCATGGTCTAGTCATTAAATCCATGCCATATTCCGTTTGTTTCCAGAGGGAACACAAAATTCAAATGATCAGGTAGCAAGAGCAATTCTTTTTAATTCTGTTTAAAATGCCCGGGGTCTGTTTATTGAGTTGTTCATTCCCCAGAGAAAAAGGCAGTGTGATTAATGAAAGGATGGGGGGGGTCCGTTTTAAGCTCTAGTAAAACCATAAGGAGGGAAACAGGGAGAGAGAGAAAGAGAGGCTAACATGGCAGTCACATCACAGTGAGGTTCTGTCTGTCTGCACCTCTTGCCTGCGAGTTGCCACCAATGCCCCATCTGTACTCTCACTTTCAGACATAATGTAGCTGGGAAGGACATTAACTTCACTTGCCGAGGATCACTATAGCTGGCTGAAGGGTCTTGTAGCAGAGAGGTATGCATTTGATTCATGGTACCAGACAGACAGCAGAGCAGTGTCCTGCTGCTTCTTTGTCCTGCAGCTAGTGGTCTGAGACAACCAATGATGTTCGACTTGGAATGTCAATGGCCTTGACAACATAACGTTACTGTGACTGAATGGAAAAGATGAATCATAAGACACCATGACTCAGATTGTACAAACAAAATTGCTCTCAATAGGTTAATACAAACATTTTACAAAAGTGCAGAGGAAGAAAGACCTGCTGGTTGGTGTAGTGAATTCCAGAAGCAGTATGTCATAGATTTTGGGAACCCCCAGTTGTGACATCTCTATTTTGACTGTGAGCTCAGCCTGGCCTCAAAGAGTAGAAGAAACATAGTAAATGCAGTGGCATGTATTCATGCATGCCAAGGGAAGCCAGGCTTCCCCCAAGTATTGACAAAGAAACAAAACAAAATATTTAGTCTCTCTAAGTTTCCATAATCTTCCTGAAATTCGCAAGAGCCTGAATCTATCTCACCGGGAAAAGCATCCGAGCAAAACAGCGCCCCTCTGTCTCTGTATGCATAGGCCATGTATCTGATGGTGTCTGGTCATAAAGAGTATGACATTGTTGCCGCCAGTAGCATTTTTAAAAATTGAACAAGGCAAGTCAGTTAAGAACAAATTCTTATTTACAATGACAGCCTACTCTTGCCAAGCCCGGACGATGCTGGGCTAATTGTGTGCCGCAATATAGAACTCCCAATCATGGCCAGATGTGATACAGCCTGGATTCGAACCAGGTACTATAGTAGCACCTCTTGCCCTGAGATGCAGTGCATTTGGCCTCCCTTGAAAACATTTGTCATTGATACAAACATTCTTGAATTGTTGCATCTCGTTGTTTGTTGTCCTCCGGTGGCTAGCTAGCTAGCTAAAATTGGCCCTTTCCTAAATTAACCATGGATGAAGATAGGGATTTGGACTTGTGGTTTTTCTTAATTCTCCGTACTGGCCAATGATTATAACGGCAACTCTGATCCAACCATAAATTCATACATTGTGCCCCTGGAAGTTCAAAATGTATCTACAGTGAGGGAAAAAAGTATTTGATCCCCTGCTGATTTTGTACGTTTTCCCACTGACAAAGAAATGATCAGTCTATAATTTTAATGGTAGGTTTATTTGAACAGTGAGAGACAGAAAAACAACAAAAAAATCCAGAAAAACACATGTCAAAAATGTTATAAATTGACTTGCATTTTATTGAGGGAAATAAATATTTGATCACTCTGCAAAACATGACTTAGTACTTGGTGGCAAAACCCTTGTTGGCAATCACAGAGGTCAGACGTTTCTTGTAGTTGGCTACCAGGTTTGCACACATCTCAGGAGGGATTTTGTCCCACTCCTCTTTGCAGATCTTCTCCAAGTCATTAAGGTTTCGAGGCTGACGTTTGGAAACTCGAACCTTCAGCTCCCTCCACAGATTTTCTATGGGATTAAGGTCTGGAGACTGGCTACGCCACTCCAGGACCTTAATGTGCTTCTTCTTGAACCACTCCTTTGTTGCCTTGGCTGTGTGTTTTGGGTCATTGTCATGCTGGAATACCCATCCATGACCCATTTTCAATGCCCTGGCTGAGGGAAGGAGGTTCTCACCCAAGATTTGACGGTACAAGGCCCCGTCCATCGTCCCTTTGATGCGGTGAAGTTGTCCTGTCCCCTTAGCAGAAAAACACCCCCAAAGCATAATGTTTCCACCTCCTTGTTTGATGGTGGGGATGGTGTTCTTGGGTCATAGGCAGCATTCCTCCTCCTCCAAACACGGCGAGTTGAGTTGATGCCAAAGAGCTCCATTTTGGTCTCATCTAACCACAACACTTTCACCCAGATGTCCTCTGAATCATTCAGATGTTCATTGGCAAACTTCAGACGGGCATGTATATGTGCTTTCGTGAGCAGGGGGACCTTGCGGGCGCTGCAGGATTTCAGTCCTTCACGACGTAGTGTGTTACCAATTGTTTTCTTGGTGACTATGGTCCCAGCTGCCTTGAGATCATTGACAAGATCCTCCCGTGTAGTTCTGGGCTGATTCCTCACCGTTCTCATGACCATTGCAGCTCCACGAGGTGAGATCTTGCATGGAGCCCCAGGCCGAGGGAGATTGACAGTTCTTTTGTGTTTCTTCCATTTGCGAATAATCGCACCAACTGTTGTCACCTTCTCACCAAGCTGCTTGGCGATGGTCTTGTAGCCCATTCCAGCCTTGTGTAGCTCTACAATCTTGTCCCTGACATCCTTGGAGAGCTCTTTGGTCTTGGCCATGGTGGAGACTTTGGAATCTGATTGATTGATTGCTTCTGTGGACAGATGTCTTTTATACAGGTAAGAAATCAGAACCATTGAAAGCCACATCATATTTAGCTTACGTTGATTGAACTAAATTGTTTTTGGTATCCTTTAGTTGTCACTGTATTAGACTAACTATCAGTGATTTTGTGATGCTGAAATGTTTGAAGTTGAAATGGTGCTGGAATAGTGGAGGCAGCTTGTGTTTTCTTTGCGACTTGCGGTAACTTGCATGACCATCAGGGGCAAAAATCTGATATCAACTTTGGAGGGGACAATTACATGAAATTTTCTCAAGAGCAATTCCTGAGGGGGACACCAAAAGTAGTGCTGTAACACATAGCCTACATTGTAATATGGTAAATGTATATTGAGGAACCAAAGAAATAAGGTGTTTGCCGTACTCCTAACTACCGGTACCCAAAACTACACAACTAATCACAACAGCAATACCATTGTCTTTAACAAATCTTAGTTCAGTCACCAGTTTAAGTTGAGAGTGGGGGTATCCATGGCATTTTCCAATTATGTTCCTATTTTACAAGTCAAAAAAATTGAGAACCTTTCATAATGTTGCCAAACAAAGACTCAACAATCTTACCTGAGACTCCCTGTCTCTGCCAGTCTGTCCCTGCATATCTGTCCCCAACTCTGCTGTCTGTGTGCCATCTGTTGCCTGCTCTGCCTAATGACATCATTGTGAAACATTTCCATTAGAATTTCATTTCTTTTTTATGAACATTTTATCAACTAGTCTTTGAGATATTAGGCTACTAGCGTTCTTACTATGCGTTTTGGTGTATTGAAAAATACTCTGATGTCCGTCTTTTATTTTTCTGCCATTTTTCTACCTGGCTGGCTGGCTGGCTACACACACAGTGTGTAGGTTATTTACAGTAGGAGATGGGCTTCTATCATCTTCAATCATTCTATTTGGGCTTCGATCTAAAAGGTAGCTAGCAAATGTGAAACGGATTAAAATGACAAGAGTTGAAAGCTGTATGAGTTCACCATTTACACAACATATGCTGCAACCTTTTGTAATTGTAATAGTTTGTTTCATATTGGCTGGCTTCCAACAATAGCTGAATTTGCAAAGCTAGCGAGCACCAATTCAGTTTCAGTGGTGTTTGCTATAATCTTTGCTACCCGGGTTAAATAAAGGTGAAATAAAATAAATAAATAAAAGTTCCCTTGCGACAATTTAGCTTTTGCAACGAGACCATTAAATATATTTAAGACAATGGTAGAAGAGAGTGTAGTTCTGTTCAGTTTGGATTTCAGTTTATTGCTAACCTTATCACAGGGACTTTGAAGCACTAACTTACATCATCTGCATGCTGATCTTGGAATAAATTGACGATAGCAAAGATTCCATCTTTGACGACGCCACATAAATGGAATAGGTACTAGCTAGCTTAATAGTTAATATTTGCGCGCTAGCTCTGCATATTCAGCTAGTGTGTGTGCGCGATTGACTGGATTAACCTCATGTCAGTTACGTGCATTGAGTGCCTTTCAGACAGTAGATACGACCTCTCTGTTACCTAGCAAGCTAAGGAACTGGTAGTGGATCAAACCATTGTGAGGCAAAGGGTGGGGGGGTCGCAATCTTTTGAAACTTAAAAACGTGCTATTAAGTATCTATAATCAGCACAATTGCTTTCATTGCGTATTATTAATATTATTTAAATTACATAGTTATGTTTCAGTGATATATTGGGGGGGACAAATCATATTTTTCCCAGGATGGGGGGGTCGTGTCTCCCCTGTCCCCCCCGGGATTTCCGCCCCTGATGACCATGCTGTGGGTCATGTAACTGTTTGCAATATGCTTTGTCGATTTCACTGGACAGAGGTTGCTCTCTGGTTTTGTGAGTAAACAAAGGTGTGGTTGAATTTATTCTGCCAGTGTGTCTTCTTATTGTCTCGGTCTTAGGCCTATATACCACGGTCGCAAAGCATATGAACTAACAGGTCATAGAGCAAACAACGCAATTATCTGGCTTTTCTGGCTTGGCTTCCCCAGTGATTTTACCCATGCACCGCTACTGAGTAAATGTAAATCTGTGACAGATGTGTTACATTTCGAATGGTTACTTAAGACAAAAATGAAAGAAGGGAGTTTGGGCAGGCAGGCGGGGGGGCGGGCGGGCGGGCGGGCGGGCGGGGAGGGAGGATGGGTGGGTGGGCGTATACCCAAAGGTTGCCTGTTCGGATCACATCACGGACAACTTTAGCATTTTAGCTAATTAGTAAGTTTGCAACAACTACCTAAAATGTTTTAGCTACTTTGCAACTACTTAGCAGGTTAGCTAACGATTTCCTTAACCCTAACCTTAACCCCTGACCTGAACCTTATCCCTAACCTCAACCCCTAACTTTAGCCTTAACCCCTAGCCTAGCTAATTTGTAACATACACTCTTAGAAAAAAGGGTTCCAAAGGGATTCTGTGGCTGTCCCAACAGGAGAAACTTTTTTGGTTCCAGGTAGAACTCTTTTGGGTTCTACAAGCTCCCTCACGACGCCAGGACAGGGGAGTCAATCACCACCTTCCGGAGACACCTGAAACCCCACCTCTTTAAGGAATACCTGGGATAGGATAAAGTAATCCTTCTAACCCCCCCCCCACCCTCCCCCCAAAAAAGATATAGAGGGACTATTGTAAAGTGGTTGTTCCACTGGATATCATAAGGTGAATGCACCAATTTGTAAGTCGCTCTGGATAAGAGCGTCTGCTAAATGACGTAAATGTAAATGGGTTCCATGTACACTGCTCAAAAAAATAAAGGGAACACTAAAATAACACATCCTAGATCTGAATGAATGAAATAATCTTGTTAAATACTTTTTTGTTTACATAGTTGAATGTGCTGACAACAAAATCACACAAAAATAATCAATGGAAATCCAATTTAGCAACCCATGGAGGTCTGGATTTGGAGTCACACTCAAAATTAAAGTGGAAAACCACACTACAGGCTGATCCAACTTTGATGTAATGTCCTTAAAACAAGTCAAAATGAGGCTCAGTAGTGTGTGTGGCCTCCACGTGCCTGTATGACCTCCCTACAATGCCTGGGCATGCTCCCGATGAGGTGGCGGATGGTCTCCTGAGGGATCTCCTCCCAGACCTGGACAAAAGCATCCGCCAACTCCTGGACAGTCTGTGGTGCAACGTGGCGTTGGTGGATGGAGCGAGACATGATGTCCCAGATGTGCTCAATTGGATTCAGGTCTGGGGAACGGGCGGGCCAGTCCATAGCATCAATGCCTTCCTCTTGCAGGAACTGCTGACACACTCCAGCCACATGAGGTCTAGCATTGTCTTGCATTAGGAGGAACCCAGGGCCAACCGCACCAGCATATGGTCTCACAAGGGGTCTGAGGATCTCATCTCGGTACCTAATGGCAGTCAGGCTACCTCTGGCGAGCACATGGAGGGCTGTGCGGCCCCCCAAAGAAATGCCACCCCACACTATGACTGACCCACCGCCAAACCGGTCATGCTGGAGGATGTTGCAGGCAGCAGCATGAGGGTGGGGGTTGGGTTGTAAGCACAACCCCCACATGTGGACGTCAGGCCCTCATACCACCCTCATGGAGTCTGTTTCTGACCGTTTGAGCAGACACATGCACATTTGTGGCCTGCTGGAGGTCATTTTGCAAGGCTCTGGCACTGCTTCTCCTGCTCCTCCTTGCACAAAGGCGGAGGTAGCGGTCCTGCTGCTGGGATGTTGCCCTCCTACGGCCTCCTCCACATCTCCTGATGTACTGGCCTGTCTCCTGGTAGGGCCTCCATGCTCTGGACACTACGCTGACAGACACAGCAAACCTTCTTGTCACAGCTCACATTGATGTGCCATCCTGAATGAGCTGCACTACCTGAGCCACTTGTGTGGGTTGTAGACTCCGTCTCATGCTACCACTAGAGTGAAAGCACCACCAGCATTCAAAAGTTACCAAAACATCAGCCAGGAAGCATAGGAACTGAGAAGTGGTCTGTGGTTACCACCTGCAGAACCACTCCTTTATTGGGGGTGTCTTGCTAATTGCCTATAATTTCCACCTGTTGTCTATTCCATTTGCACAACAGCATGTGAAATTCATTGTCAATCTGTGTTGCTTCCTAAGTGACCAGTTTGATTTCACAGAAGTGTGATTGACTTGGAGTTACATTGTGTTGTTTAAGTGTTCCCTTTATTTTTTTGAGCAGTATATAATTCTCTGTGGAAAGTGTTCTACATGGAACCCAAAAGGGTTTTTACCTGGAACCAAAATGGTTCTACCTGGAACCAAAAAGGGTTGTTCAAAGGGTTCTCCTATGGGACAGCCGAAGAACCCTTTTTGGTTCTAGATACAATACAACTTTTTTTTCTAAGCGTGTACCATACAAAATGGATGATGGACATCCCCAAATGAAAACATACCATACGAAACGTAACATATCATACTAAATGGAGGGAGACAGATTTACACTTACTATGTTACATCTACCCCTGGTTGGTGAGCTTCCATTTCACAGACCTTACTTACTTGAGTTGACATGCTCTGTGCACTCCCAGTACACCCACTCATTCCTGTCCCAGTGTCCTTGCCATCTTTGTGCTCTCCACTCTTTATTTGAGCCTAATTGTTTCCAGACACGGCAAGTCCTCCATGCTTCCAATCCCTCTAAAAACATCACATACATAGTATTTAAAGGCCTCTCTCTACACAGTACTCCTTTACGGACTTCTTCACCATTCAATGTTTATTTTCCAGAGTGTTATCAATTCACACTGGCACTATGGAGTTGGGCTTGGCAAAGTCTCTGCCTTTGGTGGCCATCTTTGCAGGTAAGAAAAAGCTAAATGGGGTTTTTACACTGTAGTTGGATTGTAAATTGGTCAAGATTGCACATTTGTAATGTGTTCGCGTTGTTCATCTCATTATGTTTGAACCCCAGGAAGAGTAGCCACTGCCTCGGTAGAAGCTAACTGGGGATTCTAATAAATGCTAAATACATTTCCCAGTGCTGCTGCAGTTTTGTCCAGAGGGCTTCAGTCTGGAGCTCAGCCCCAGCGAGAAAGAGGTCATACTGAGCACCAACTCCTCCTTCACGGTGGTCTGTTCTGGTTGGAGCAAGGTGACGTGGAAGTCTCCCCACGACCCCAGCCTGGAGGGAGTGGCTGTGGAGGACAGGGGAACCACCAGTGTGCTGGTCCTCCACAACGTCACCTGGAGGCACTCTGGGAACTATATCTGTGAAGAGTCCTCTACACAGGAGACCAAGGACATATCGGTGTTTGTACCAGGTGAGACCAAACACCCTCTATGAACCTTCTATTTTCTTTTTCATGCATTTGTATTTTATTTTATTGGATAGGACAGAGGTAGAGAGGAATGATAGAGGAGAGAGTGTGCTAAAATAGCAGTGGGCCGGATGCTGCAGCGATATGTGAGATCCGGAGGCAGTGGCTTAGACCATTAGACCATCCTAGACCACTGAACCTTCTATTTTAGGGAGGACTATGGAGGGACAAACTGTTACAATTCAAAGCTAATACAAATTAGGGCTGGTTTCACAATTGACACCACCCCCTACCGTTTGAATACAATGTCCCCGTGTCTCTAAAGGCTATTTTAGAAATGTCATTGTTTTTGATTCCCTTTTTACTTCCCCAGACCCTGAGGAATGGTTTCTTCCCCTGCGGCAAGCAGTAGTGATGAAGGAGGGAGAGGAAGGTACCATTCACTGCATGGTGACTGACCCTGGCATTAACGTGACCCTGTACGAGAGGGACAACAAGGCCTCTGTGGAGGGAACATACCACCCCAGTAAAGGGTTCACCGCCATCCTGAAAGATAGCTCCTACATCTGCCGAGGTGCCATGAACGGAGAGGAGAAGGCGTCCCAGGTGTATTATGTCTACAGCATTGTGGGTAAGGCTCTGTGTCAACCCTCAAAGTGAAACTTAAATCAAAATAAAACAAAGTGTCTCAACGCACAATCTTAAAATATTCTTTAAAAAGCTGTAAAATGCTTATTGAAGACCAGGCTGCTGGAAGGTCGGACCTGTTATAATGTCCTCTTCCGGTTTATTCTTTCCAGTCCCCAAATCCATGAACGCCTTCATGACACTCTCAAAGACTGTGCTGAAACAAGGCGAGGCCTTAATGGTTAATTGTACTGTAGAAGAAGCAGAGATAGTTTACTTCGAATGGGATTTTCCTCGTAAAGAGGTGAGTGGACAATATGCGACCTATATTACCAAGCATAATCATCTCTTTTGTTGATAATTAGGTTGTTGCAATGCTGTTCTTACTTCTGTTATATTTTGTTTCCATCTGAAGACAATTGAGCCACTGACAGACTTTCTATCGGAGATTAGAATCCGCTCCTTCTTGAACATCTCCAGTGTCACTCTGGAGGACTCTGGCCAGTACATCTGCCGAGTGCAGGACCCTTTTTCCGGAAAGTCAGCCATGGATAATCTCACTGTCACTGTTCTGGGTGAGCAACCACCCTCAAAGCGTTTCCAAACTCACAACAACATAAGCTGAGTAACTTTTCATTAAATCGAGTGAAAAGGTGGCAATACTATGCACAATGTCATGGGGCCTCCATGGGCTTTGTGTGTGTCTGCTTTGGAAAGTATCTAACTGATTGATGTTCTTGCCATGCATCTATAAGGTAGTGATCTTCTATTCAAATATCATTTTACAGAACGGGGCTTTGTGGATTTGGAACCCTCCATCAACACTAATGTTTCAGCGCTGCAGTATCAGAGCGTTGAGCTCAAAGTGCAGATTGAAGCGTATCCCAAACCTCAGGTGCTCTGGACCAGAGACAACACCACCCTTACTGGGGAAACTGTATCCATGGACACCAGACAGGTGCATGAGACCAGGTACCCATCATACATGATCATGAACAGCCCAACAAAGAAATCTATTATTATGGTGACAATGAAATTGAGAATCAGTACATAAGCCCCATGATATTGATTGTGTTCTGTTTGATCTTTGACCTTAAGTTACCTCAGTACTCTGACCTTGGTAAGGGTCAGGATGGAACAGAGGGGCCTCTACACTGTCCAGGTGGCCAATGAAGACGACGTCAAGGAGATAACCTTTGATCTTCAAGTCAAGTGTAAGATACATGCCTGAATCATTATCAACTCTGGACAGACATATCTACATTAGATGGGATCACTATTCAGCCATTTTTCTTTATTGAGTTAACATGTCTGAATTTAAAGGATGTTGAACAGTTTATTCTATTGATTAAACAATCAAATTACACTGAACAAAAATGTAAACACAACATGCAACAATTTCCAAGATTTTATTGAGTTAAAGTTAATGTAATTAAAATAAATTAACTACGCCCTAATCGATGGATTTCACATGATTGGGAATACAGATATGCATATGTTGGTCACAGATACCTTAAAAGAAAATACAGGGACGTGGATCAGAAAACCAGTCAGTATCTGGTGTGACAACCACTTGCCTCATGCAGCGAGACACATCTCCTTCACTTAGAGTCCCACTACTCTTCAATCGCTGTGCGAAGTTGCTGGATATTGGTTGAGAACTGGAACACGCTGTCATACACATTGATCCAAAGCATCCCAAACATGCTCAACAGGTGACATGTCAGGTGAGTATGCATGCCATGGAAGAACTTGGATATTTTCATCTTCCAGGAATTATGTACAGATCCCTGCGACATGGGGCTATGCATTATCATGCTGAAACATGAGGTGATGGTGGAGGATTAATGGCACGACAATGGGCCTCAGGAACTTGTCACGGTATCTCTGTGCATTCAAATTGCCATCGATAAAATGCAATTGTGTTCATTGTCCGTAGCTTATGCCTGACCATACCATAACCCCACCGCCACTATGGGGCACTCTGTTCACATCATCAAACCGCTCGCCCACATGACGTGTAAAGAGCACACTTCTCCAGTGTACAAGCGGCCATCGGAGGTGAGCATTTACCCACTGAAGTCGGTTACAAACTGCAGTCAGGTCAAGACCCTGGTGATGACGGCGAACATGCAGATGAGCTTCCCTGAGACGGTTTCTGACAGTTTGTCCAAAGATTATTTGGATGTGCAAACCCACAGTTTCATCAGCTGTCCGGGTGGCTGGTCTCAGATGATCCCACAGGTGAAGAAGCCCGATGTGGAGGTCCTGGGCTGGCGTGGTTACAAGTGGTCTGGGGCTGTGAGGCCAAATTCTCTAAAATTATGTTGGAGGCGGCTTACAGAAGAGAAATGAACATTCAATTCTCTGGCAACAGCTCTGGTGGACATTCCTGCAGTCAGCATGCCAATTGCACGCAATCTCAAAAGTTGAGACATCTGTGGTATTGTGTTGTGTGACAAAACTGCACATTTTAGAGTGGCCTTTTATTGTCCTCAGCACAATGTTCTTGTTATACCACACCTGTCAGGTGGATGGATTATCTTGGCAAAGGAAAAATGCTCACTAACAGGGATGTAAACAACTTTGTGCAAAGAAATTGAGCTTTTTATGCATATGGAACATTTCAGGGATCTTTTATTTCAGCTCATGAAAGATGGGACCAACACTTTACATGTTGCGTTTATATTTTTGTTCAGTGTATCTATGTTTCACTACCTTTCACTGTCTCATTGGATATTTCCTCTCCCTGCAGCTCCCCCGAAGATAATAGATTTGTCTGACCAGCATATGGACCAGGGCCACGGGGTGCTCTGTGTCACAGAGGGGGTCCCCACACCCACCATTCACTGGTACAGCTGTGAAAGCATTGGAAAGTAAGGGATCAGACCCCTGGAAATACTGACCAACACAATGAAGCATATTCTGGCTCTTCAGTTGTGTTTTGACTTTTACTCTCAATCTGTAGAGGGCAGTGTTACAATAGGGTCACACATTGTAATTAAACAATTGAGTGATATTTGTTAGACCTGTTGCTTATTTTGGACTCTCAATAGTCTATAGCGTGTTTTTTTATCAGTCACCCAATATCTCGCTCAGACAGAAAGTCTCACGAACTGAACAAGCATATTTTCTATCACCATCGATGCTAATTATGACATCTTCACCCAGATGCAGTAATAAGACCACAGCGTGGAAGTCTCTGTCGGCTGACCAAGACAACGTCAGCATCCAGATGAACGTGAGCTACATCGAGGCCTCAGGGGTCAACCACGTCCGCAGCCTTTTGACCTTCCAGACCATGGGGGGTATTACATCAGTGCGCTGTGAAGCCCGCAGCGAGAGAGGGCGCAGGGCCTGGGACATCAAACTGGTCTCGAACTGTAAGCATTCATGCAAATAAGCGATACGTATTTACATATATGCAAATAAGCTATAAGCAGTTACAGTAACTGTCATTTAAAATATTTCATTTAAAATGGAAACAAATTGATTACTTTTGATTTACTGATATAAACTCTTTCAAATCACAATCTATTTAAAGTGCATTGATCAAAAGCCTCAATACACTTTACAGACATATTTATACAAATAAAATCCTAGAAATGTATTAGTCTTTGGCAAAGTCTTTGACTTTGACTAACAGAGTATGAATAAGGAACACAGAGGTTGTCCTCTTGTATGAGCTCCTTCTCTGTGTGTGTATCTGCAGCTCTGTTCTCCCAGGTGGCTGTCTTGGCTGCAGTGTTAGCCCTGGTGGTCATTGCCGTCATCTTCCTCATCATCCTCATCGCTCTTTGGAGAAAGGTGACCCCCCCCCCAAACAGAAACCCATCTCCTTCCCATCACATTTGTCTTGGTAGTGATGCTACTGTTGAAAGATGAGATTGTAAAATTAGCGAGGATTACAATAATTGACAGGAGCCTGGCCAGTAGGTCTTAAATCATGTGGAACTGCCACTTTAGTCACAGCCTTGCCTGGCATAACAAACTTTCTGTTGATTCTATGTATTTATGTATTTTTGTGGAAGCAGCAGCACTCTTTCATTGTCCAAGACAAATTTCCCCTTGGGGACAATGAAGTATAATACTGTTTATAAAGTGGGTGGTTCGAGCCCTGAATGCTGATTGGCTGACAGCCATGGTATATCAGACCATATACCACGGGTATGATAAAACATTTATTTTTTTACTAATCTAATTACGTTGGTAACCAGTTTATAATAGCAATAAGGCACCTCAGGGGTTTGTGATATATGGCCAATTTTTAGCTGTGGTATATTGGCCATATACCACAGCCCCTCGTGCCTTATTACTTAAATATATAATATATAAAACTCTGACAGCCTTTTGTATCTGCCTTTAGAAGCCCCGGTATGAGATCCGTTGGAAGGTGATCGAGTCAGTGAGCTCAGATGGCCATAAGTACACCTACATGGACCCCATGCACCTGCCATATGACTGTGTATGGGAGGTACCTCGGGACAGCCTGGTCCTGGGTGAGCGACTATTATATTACAGGGAATGTTTTAGTATAATTGTGTGAATACTATAGCCTATTTATGAATCATGATGTATTGATATATTTGACATGAGCTAAGCTAACAGTACACCTCCTTTTCTGTCATACCAGGTCACACTCTGGGTTCTGGAGCATTTGGGAGGGTCGTGGAGGCCACAGCCTATGGCCTTCGTCACTCTCAGTCCACCACCAAAGTGGCTGTGAAGATGCTAAAGTGTGAGTGCTTTATGCTTTACTATTACCAACAGCTTGCCATTTCCTCCATTTTACACACAAACCACTGACCTCGGTACTCATTCTACCATGCAAAAATATTGCAACACTGCATGTTCTGCTATTGTTTTGACTGACAGCCACAGCAAGGACAAGTGAGACTCAGGCTCTGATATCTGAGCTGAAGATAATGAGTCACCTTGGGCCCCATCTAAACATCGTCAACCTACTGGGGGCTTGTACGAAACGAGGTGGGAACTGGAAAGCATACCACTGCTTATAGACTTAACATATTCTGATAAGTTAGTCAAAGTGTGTGTTAGCAACTGCCCACTTTTCTCTGTCCTGAAGGTCCTATTTACCTCATAACTGAGTACTGTTGCTATGGTGACCTGGCTGACTACCTTCACCGCAACAAGCATACCTTCCTGCAGTACTACGCAGACAAAAACCGCAGGGATGCTGATATGTGCAGGAACAGCACAGAGAGTACAGTCCAAATCCAAGGAAAAAGGCAAGACTGATGCCTTCCGAAATACACACTACTGATTTTACATTGCAAAATCACCCATCAGCATTCAATGTTTAGTTGCATTGGAAAATGTATTCAGAGGCCTATGCTTTCTGTAAGTCAAAGATGTACTATCACTTATTGTAACAAATTGTGCCCTTGGTTTTTGACAGTGAGAGCGATGGGGGTTACATGGACATGACCAAGGAAGAATCTTTAAATTATGTCCCAATGCAAGAGCTGAGTGACAACATCAAGTATGCAGACATCGAGCCTTCAGTCAATGAGACACCCTACCATCAGGACAACAACTACCAAGGACAAGGTACATTTTTGTACACATTATCCACTGGGCACACACTGGTTGAATCAACATTGTTTTCACGTCGTTTCAACTAAATGACGTTGAACCAATGTGGAATAGATGTTGCCTGTGCCCAGTGGGCACTTTCTTTTTCAGGGGTTGGAACCAGTTCAGGGACCAGAACCGAAAACCAGAAAAATAACTTTACAAAAAAAAATAACTACAAGGAACAGAATCAGAACCGGGAACGAAAGTGATCTATACTTTCCTTGAACAGAAATGTTATTTCAAAAACATGGAACTGGTTAATAACATTATTTTACATTCTGGCCATTTCTTCCAGTCCCATAAAAAACGCAACGAAGCGCCTATTCAAAGCCCTCCCTCTGTCAATCAGAAACTTCTTCCAGTGTCTGCATGCCAGATGAAAATCTTTGCCAGTATGTGTTCATTTAGGCAACCTGCCCATCCCCCTCCAAGCATAGTCTAGTAGCCTACTGACGTAAGTATGATTCAGAAGTTAGGGAGAGAGATTTTTTATTAGAGGAGAAAGGATTCACTTTTTCAATGCTAGTTAGGGATTCTATAGTTATCACATTTCACATTGGATGTATTAACTACAAAAAGGTAAGATGTGCTTTTAATCCAGGTGCCGCTCTGCACACACAAGCTTGTTAGCTAGCTAGCTCTGGTCCAACATTTAGCCAACTCTGAAGTTCAAACACATTCAAAGTTCCTCTATAGAAGCCACTCCTACAGGCATAATTCTGTGAGCCTAATTCAGATAATGCATGTCATCACAAGATGCCCAGCACTTCAAGCCAAGCCTCCTCCTCCTTCATTCACCCTCTCTTGCACTCTCCACACCAGCAAAATGTCAGTTGCATCTCGTGCCCTACACTTGTCTTTCTATCACAGCATGTAAACAACTCACTGAGCTATAGTTTTCCTGCTCCATAGCAAGCTGCTCTATCCGCAGCGCATGATTGGTGAAGTAATTTAATGTCGAGCTAATTGTTAAAAAAGTATGATTTCTGTAACGGGTTGGCAGTCGTGGTGAAGGAATGAGGCACAGGAAGCAGCGAGCACAGGGTAGTGGTGTATTTAATTTACACTCACTCATCAAACAAATACTCCCAAACACAGGGGAGAAAGTACACACGGCGTAAAATAGCGCCGACACGAACATGAGCCGTCACAATAGAAATAATCCCGCACAACACGGAAGCGGACCAGCTAACATAAATAGCCCCGCTAATTAACCAAACTAACACAGGTGCACAAAACCAAAAAGAAGGGAAAACCAAAAAGGGAATCAGTGGTAGCTAATAGGCCGGTGACGACGACCGCCGAGCGCCACCCGAGCAGGAGGGGGCGCCACCGTCGGTGGGAATCATGACAATTTCAGAGGTTTAAAAATGAACAGACAGGAACGACATAAACCGGTACTTTTTGGGAGGTTTGAACTGGTTCAGAACTTTATTTTGCTGGTTGGAGCAGTGGAACGGAATAAAATAAATAAGGGTTCTGTTCAAAGTGAACCGATTGAAAATGTATTTCCGTTCCAACCCCTGCTTTCTACAAAGAAATAGGGTGTGTCTGAATTGGCACCTTATTCCCTATATAGTGCACAAATTTTAACCAGAGTTCTATGGGCCCTGGTCAAAAGTAGTGCACTATATAGGGAATCGGGTGCCAATGACTGGAACGAACAACAAAGATCTCTGAAACTGGAAACACTTATCTCCCTCACCAGCTTTAAGCACCAGCTGTCAGAGCAGCTCACAGATCACTGCACCTGTACATAGCCCATCTATAATTTAACCCAAACAACTACCTCTTCCCCTACTGTATTTATTTATTTATTTTGCTCCTTTGCACCCCATTATTTCTATTTCTACTTTGCACTTTTTTCCCCTACAAATCTGCCATTCCAGTGTTTTACTTGCTATATTGTATTTACTTTGCCACCATTGCCTTTTTTGCCTTTACCTCCCTTATCTCATTTCATTTGCTCACATTAAAAAATATAGACTTATTTTTCTACTGTATTATTGACTGTATGTTTGTTTATTCCATGTGTAACTCTGTGTTGTTGAATGTGTCGAACTGCTTCGCTTTATCTTGGCCAGGTCGCAATTGTAAATGTGAACTTGTTCTCAACTTGCCTACCTGGTTAAATAAAGGTGGAATATTTTTTTTTTTTACAAAATATAAATGCTGAAGGCATAAAACACTTCATAAAAGCAACATTTTATTTGATGAAAACTTGGTTGTTCATCATGTATTATGGGAAGCAGCAGCAAACAATGGTCCTCCTCACGCTACTTTAGTGTGTTGAAGACATTTCAACATCCGTCAGGCAGATGGTGAGCAGACAAACAGACCCCTGATGTTGAAATACTACCGGAGAGACCAAAATAGGGAAGCCTTTCTCTCCACTTAAGAGTGTTGACACGCAAGCATCTTACAGAAAAATACGTATATGTTTCAACCTCTTGTGTAACCAGACGATGCCTTCTAACACTGTTCTTTTGATAAACACCATCAGTTGGTCATTTGTTTGCACGGTCTGGCTCAAAGTTTATGACAATTTGATGTTCTCTTTTCATGTTGCTCAGGCCAAGAGAGAGCAGACGTCCCGTTGTCTATCAGTGACTCCCCAATTCTGAGCTACACAGATCTGGTGGGCTTTAGCTACCAAGTGGCTAAGGGCATGGACTTTCTGGCGTCCAAGAATGTATGACTATGGAATAGCTTCATAATACATCCTTATTCATATCATGACATTTCTTGCCATGTCACATCAAACGTTCCTTAATTCTGGAGAACATGTGTAAATGACCTTACTGAACCCACATGAACTCCAGTAATAGTCTATACTGTTGGCCCTGTCCTCACAGTGTGTTCATCGTGACCTGGCTGCCAGAAACGTTCTCATCTGCGAGGGAAAGCTGGTGAAGATCTGTGACTTTGGCCTGGCCCGTGATGTCATGAACGACTCCAACTACATAGCCAAAGGCAACGTGAGTTCATTTGTTTAGTTTTTTTGTCGCTATGTATTTGTTTACATGCCATTGGAAGATGTGCAGTAAGTAAAGGTAGGGAAGAAACAACCAAACAGTCATTCTGTTCGGAGATGAAAGTGATTGAAACTGAAAGACAATTTTTTGATATGGAACTTCCAGAGATGTGGGTTAATATGACCTACTTATGCAAAATATCTGACCGACAACACTATAATGTTTAAATGGTTTAAGCTATTTTTTCCCCAAACAGACTGCTGCATTGCTGGTTAATTCTGTACATCCTGAGAGTAAAATATGTTTTAGGTTAAAAAGATGGCGCAGGCGCCATTTTCAGGGTTTTTAAATGCTAAAACTTCCTAGTAGGGTGAAGTTGTTTTTGCCAGAAATGTGGTTGAGTTATTGGATATCTGGGCTGCAGACTCTTTCCACTGGGGTTTTCTTGGCTTTTGGCTTTTTTGGTCTTCGATCAGAAGAGGATGTGAAACAGCTTTCCAAAAGTCATTATGCCATAGATGGTACAGGACTTCGGTCAGAATACCAAAACATTGTCAATTTTCTTCACTGTACCAAAAGCACAAGGCCATTTTCCATAATTACATCTGTAACTCTGTATTACAACTGTCATTACCCAAAATGGATTACCTACAGTATGTCTGTGATATTATAGACATTCCTGCCACTGAAGTGGATGGCTCCAGAGAGTATCTTCCAGAACCTCTACACAACCTTGAGCGATGTTTGGTCTTTTGGCATTCTGCTTTCAGAGATCTTTACTCTAGGTAAATACAAAAGTTTCTGCATAGAACAGATGTGTTTTGATTCTTTACTTATTGCAATTAGAGATAATATTTATGACTGTATTTCTTGATATTAGTTACAGTGCATTCGGAAAGTATTCAGACCCCTTGAATTTTTCTGCATTTTGTTACGTTACAGCCTTATTCTAAAATGAATTTAATAATTTTTTTTATCTACACAAAATACCCCATAATGACAAAGCAAAAACAGGTTTTTACAAATTTTTGCAAATGTATCACAAATAAAAAACTGAAATATTACATTTACATAAGTATTCAGACTCTTTACTCCGTACTTTGTTGAAGCACCTTTGGCAGCGATTACAGCCTCAAGTCTTCTTGGATATGATGCTACAAGCTTGGCGCACCTGTATTTGGGGAGTTTCTCCCAATCTTCTCTGCAGATCCTCTCAAGCTCTGTCAGGTTGGATGGGGAGTGTTGCTGCATAGCTATTTTCATGTCTCTCCAGAGATGTTCGATCGGGTTCAAGTCCGCGCTCTGGCTAGGCCACACAAGGATATTCAGAGATTTGTCCCGAAGCCACTCCTGTGTTGTCTTGGCTGTATGCTTAGGGTCATTGGAAGGTAAAACTTCTCCCCAGCTTGAGGTCCTGAGCACTCTGGAGCAGGTTTCCATCAAGGATATCTCTGTACTTTGCTCCATTCATCTTTCCCTCGATCCTGACTAGTCTCCCAGTCCCTGCCGCTGAAAAACATCCCCCACAGCATGATACTGCCACCACCATGCGTCGCCTTAGGGATGGTGCCAGGTTTCCTCCAGACATGACACTTGGCATTCAGGCCAAACAGTTCAATTTTGGTTTCATCAGACCAGAGAATCTTGTTTCTCATGGTCTGAGAGTCCTTTAGGTGCCTTTTGGCGAACTCCAAGCAGGCGGTCATGTTCCTTTTACTGAGGAGTGGCATCCGCCTGGCCACTCTACCATAAAGGCCTGATTGGTGGAGTGCTGCAGAGATGGTTGTCCTTCTGGAAGATTCTCCCATCTACACAGAGGAACTCTGGAGCTCTGTCAGAGTGACCATCGGGTTCTTGGTCACCTCCCTGACCAAGGCCCTTCTCCCCCGATTGCTCAGTTTGGCCGGGCAGCCAGCTCTAGGAAGAGTCTTGGTGGTTTCAAACTTTTCCATTTAAGATTGATGGAGGCCACTGTGTTCTTGGGGACCTTCAATGCTGCAGAAATGTTTTGGTACCCTTCCCAAGATACAATCCTGTCTCGGAGCTCTACGGACAATTCCTTTGACCTCATGGCTTGGTTTTTGCTCTGACATGCACTGTCAACTGTGGGACATTATATAAACAGGTGTATGCCTTTCCGAATCATGTCCAATCAATTGAATTTTAATCAAGTTGTAGAAACATCTCCAGGATGATCAATGGAAACAGGATGCATCTGAGCTCAGTTTTGAGTCTCATAGCAAAGGTTCTGGATACTTATGTAAATAAGGTATTTCTGTTTTTTATTTCTAAAAACCTGTTTTCACTTTGTCATTATGGAGTATTGTGTGTAGATTGATGAGGGGGGAAAAGTAGTTATCAATTTTAGAATAAGGCTGTAACGTAAGAACATTTGGAAAAAGTCAAGGGGTCTGAATACTTTCCGAATGCACCGTATACACCTTGTTTCGGCCTAACTTCAGGAGGAACGCCCTATCCTGACATTCCCATGAACGAACAGTTCTACGCTGCCTTGAAGAGAGGCTACAGGATGCCTAAACCCCCTCATGCTACAGACGAGATGTAAGGCCTCATCTGTCTCTCTTTGTCTGTAGGAGTTTATGAGTAAAATAACTACTGCATGCATAGGACAAGGTGAGATTCACTCGGAATAAAAATGTTCTTTCAGCTATGACGTCATGTGCAAGTGTTGGGATGAGAAATTCAAGAAGAGGCCACTGTTCTCCTCTCTGGTTAATTTGACGGGAAACCTGCTGACTGATGCTTACAAAAAGGTATGGAAAACTAGAATCATTCTCAACACTATGGCTATGACTACTTTGATTGCTCATGTATTAATAACTCCATATCATTTCCAAACCATCCCAGAAATACACCCAGGTGAATGAGAGCTTTCTGAAGAGCGACCACCACGCTGCGATCAGGTCCAAACCCATACCAGCAGGGAACCCGGCTGTGTCTTCAGATGACCACTCCTCAGGGGATCGAGCGGGTCAGGAGACAGGGGAGACGGGGGAGATAGGGGAGACTGGGAAGGAGGCTGGCCCCTCCCAGACTGACTACATAATCGCCATCCCAGATATCCATGTAGTCGAAGAGGCAGAAGCAGGTGGTGAGGTGCTGGACACCGCCACACAGAGTACATCAAGGTAACGTAGGATCTTCTCTCCACAGAATATGTCTCTTGTCTGTCAACTCTGTGGCTGTTTCCCACAGGAAGAGTGTGGCTGCGTGAGTCAGAGGCAGCATTTGAGGACTTCCCAATTCTGCACAATCTTTTCTTATGTTGTGTTTCTGTTTATTGCTCATTGTCATTAATAATTGGCAGTTGACACTCGGTCTTTTTGATTTTCCTCTGACATTAATAAAGCAGTAATAACGTAAAACCAATCTTTGTTCTGCCTTCTTAGTCCTCCAAGCACAACCGACCAGACAGATACTGATACAGCCTCCCTGGATGGACCAGAAGCATCCCTAGAAGAACCAGTACCCACAGAGGAAGAGGTGCCTCCCCCCACGCAAGAAGACAAGCTCCCCCAGTCTCCATGTACCCCTGAAGTGGAGGAGAGTTTCCTGTAGCCCCTCATTAGAGAGCTGAAGTTAGAGGTGTCTACTGTATAGGACGATGTTGTACATGACAATGTGTGTTGTTAGTTAAACACTAATGTTGTAGGCCCTTTTAGGAAACATTATATCGTTATTATTTTTGTATATTGGTAATATACTGTATATCTTTCAGGTACTTTTTCCCTTTTAATGCTATGATTCACAAAAAAAAGCATCAGCAGTTTGACAAATGGCAATGGTAATATTATATGCAAATGTAATCAAATTCAAGTTGTCAAACTGTAAAGAAAAGTATATTTGGCATGGGAATACATTTAATTTCAATCATTAAAAAAAAAAATGTTTTAAAGAGAATGTAAGCTTGCAGTAATGCACCGCATATTTGCACTTCTCATTCTCAATTTTAGACAAAATTATGTTTTGAAAAAGCGATTAAATAAATTTAAGCATACATTTTGGGACTTTTAAATGAATGATATATACCCATTGATTCTTGAAGAATATAACTTATAAATGCCAGCTTAGCTCAACTGTTATACCCCATCAGAACCCAAAATATAAGCTTGCTTAACTCCACTGTTTGTAAACAATGTAATTGTAAACAAACACTGCCTCGAAACATGGGCCTAAATTCAATCAAATCAAGCATTAACCGGCGATAGCAAACAGCTGCATAGGATGTTTTGGCGGTGTTGGAGGTGGAACTGCGTTGGAGCGATCAAATCAGTCAGCAGCTGCTCTTGCGATCATTGTAACGAAGCAACCCACGCCCCACTCGCCTTAGAAGTGTAGGCGATCTAGAACCTAAAAGGGTTATTTGGCTGTTCCCATAGGAGAACCCTTTGAACAACCCTTTTTGTTGTCAGGTAGAACGCTTGTTTGTCATTCATATTCCATTCACCCAGTTCAACGTAACATCGATAAGTTTAGGCTACTACATGATACTCTAATTTTCCCTATACCCATCATGAGTTTGCTAAAACCTAGCCTATGAATGAGTTTACAACATAGGCGCAACAGGTCGAGAGAAATTTGAGTAATCAAGGTGACAGACATTGACACATTCAATCGTCTTGCATAATCTTGCCTGCATCTAGCTGATCTAGGGTGTAATCATTAGTCCAACAGTTGCAAACGCGAGTTTCTATTGGACCAATTCAGTTATGTTTATCCCCGTTTAAGCTTTTTTTTTCAACAGAATGGGCGGAATGAATACACCCCTGATCACACTCAAACAGTTCAATTTCATAGCGGCCACATACAAACAGCATGATCCCTTCGATTGTTGTAGAATTCCTTCTTGCATCTACTCCTCTCACCTTTTTGATTCGCTTGTGGACTTCAGTGCACAACACAACAGCTGTCTGTGACCAGGCGAAGAAAATGCTACACAAAGCCTACATCTTTGTCACCATATTATCCAACATCAAGTCAACAGAGCTACGAGAACTAATGCGTTAATAAACCCACTACATTGCCGTACAGTGTACAGTTAGCAAGCAGTTTAGCAGTTACATTGGCGGGCCCCGGTGGCAATAAATTAATGAAACCAAAAGCTTACCTTGACTTGGAAGAGATCCACTGTTGGATCGCCATAGTCAGCTAGGTAACATAGCATCCTTTTCTGTTTGAGCCGGGTGTTTGAGTAGGCTAAACTAGCTAGCTGCATTCCCTAGCTAAGTAAGTGAAAGTGAAAAAAATACAAAATATAGCTCTCCCTCTCTTGGATCTTCATTTTTGAAGAAATGTATTTGTTCAAAACTGTTCAACTATTGTCTTTCTCTCTCTTTGAGTCAGCTACTCACCATGTTTTATGCACTGCAGTGCTAGCTAGTCGTAGCTTATGCTTTCAGTACTAGATTTACTGAGGAGTAGCTTCCGTCTTGCCACTTCATAAAGGCCTGATTGGTGGAGTGCTGCAGAGATGATTGTCCTTCTGGAAGGTTCTCCCATATCCACAGAGGAACTCTGGAGCTCTGTCAGAGTGACCATCGGGTTCTTGGTCACCTCCCTGATGAAGACCCTTCTCCCTCGATTGCTCAGTTTGGCTGGGCGGCCAACTCTAGGAAGAGTCTTGGTGGTTCCAAACTTCTTCCACTGAAGAATGATGTAAGCCACTGTGTTCTTGGTGACCTTCAATGATGCAGACATTTTTTGGTACCCTTCCTCAGATCTGTGCCTCGACACAATCCTGTCTCAGAGCTCTACGGACAATTCCTTTGATCTCATGGCTTGGTTTTTGCTCTGACATGCACTGTCTACTGTGGGACCTTATATAGACAGGTGTGTGCCTTTACAAATCATGTCCATTCAATATAATTTACCACAGGTGGACTCCAATCAAGTTGTAGAAACATCTCAAGGATGATCAATGGAAACAGGATGCACCTGAGCTCACTTTCGAGTCTCATAGCAAAGGGTCTGAATACTTATGTAAATAAGGTATTTCAGTTTTACATTTTTTATACATTTGGAAACATTTCTAACATATCTTTGCTTTGGGGATTTGTGCATAGATTGATGAGGAAAAAACTTGATTTAATGCATTTTAGAATAAGGCTGTAACATCACAAAATGTGGAAAAAATCAAGGGGTCTGAATACTTTCCGATTGCACTGTATATAAGCAAACTGTTTGGACTGGGAAGCATACTGTAAGCTTAACACAGTTCCACCTCAGACACCGCCAAGGCAGCTGCTATGTGGATGTCAGCTAAAGCAGATATGATTATATCAAACTATAATTTTGATATGATGGATGGTCAGTCCTTCCATCCGTAGCTATGTCTATGAATTTGAGAGTGGTTGCATTTCTCCAGCCACATCCCTCAGCTGTTTACCCAAAACAGGGGCAGGATGCTGGCTTTGTTATTGTTTGAACTGCAGATTTCCCCCTTAAGCACGACATCTCATTCCTTCCAAGGGTTCTCATGCGGTCAGGGTTGTTCCATCAGGTTTCGTCAGCATATTAAAAGGTACTGATTGTAAATGTCAGAATTAATTTGTGATACATTTTTCATCAATAGTATATATTCATTGTGCCTAATCTGTTTGCCTGGCTAGAGTATTGTCTTGTGCAAAATGCTGTTGAATTTCCAACTCTATATTGAAAGGTCTGTGGCATGTATCCTTGAGTGTTAACTCAGACACATTGAAAGGGCAGTTGATACTTTACATGCAATTTCTTGAGATGTACTAAATGACTTAGTTTTAATGCTGTTTTAATGATTTTTCATGTTGTTTCATTTCAAATGAAGTGCCTTTATTGTTAACATTTTTGTCATAATCTTTCAATTTTTACTCTCGGTATAGTATCATTCGTATACAGTCTGTAATGTATGGTACCTCTATATCAAAGCAATGATAGTATATTCTTATTTATAAACTGGGTAGGTTCCTGTATGCTGATCGGCTGAAAGCCGTGGTATATCAGACAATATACCACAGATATGATGCAAAATTACTTTTAATTATTTTTGTAACCAGTTTATAATAGCAATACGGCGCCTCAGGGGTTTGTGGTATATGGCCACAAGGCCTCCGCATTGTGTTGTGCGTAAGAACAACCCTTTGCCATAGTATATTGGCCATATACCACACCTCCTCAGGACTTATTGCTTAAATATACACTTTTCATTACTGTAACCAGGGCTGGCAAAACATGTATATGTTCCCTGTTCTGTTAGGTATCTAAATTGTAAATAATAGTAAGATGGAAAGGCACACGGTAGAGGGATGTTTCTGAATAAGACAAAAAACGATATCTAAACATCTTAGACAGAAAAAAAAGGTGCACATTTCTATTTTTAATGAACTCCATACACTAATTGAGATGCATACATTGCTACACAGCAAATGCACTGTGAGGGTTTTTTAATGGCATTTGCTTGCATATTTTGTTATATCAGTTTAAGTGAATAATGGTCAGCCCATTCTACTGTACATGCAATAAAGATGTTCACTATTATTTCCACTCATGTCTAATTGAATTGACCATCTGGAAATACATTGTATTAACTGTGAACGTTGTTATATTGTAAAAAAAACTAGCTATGAGTAAGTTTACATGCACACTAATAATTCGATATTAAACTGATTATAGCAGTAGGTCGGTTATGGCATTAGTCATGTTGTCACGTCGGTTGAAAGGAGAGGACCAAGGTGCAGCGTGGTGAGCTTGCATATTATTTTTATTAGAAAAGACGCCAAACAAAACAACAAACACTACCCAACAAACCGTGAAGCTAAAGGCTATGTGCCATAAACAAAGT
Organism: Salmo trutta; assembly: GCF_901001165.1. Taxonomy (NCBI): domain Eukaryota; kingdom Metazoa; phylum Chordata; class Actinopteri; order Salmoniformes; family Salmonidae; genus Salmo; species Salmo trutta. Next base: position 49,090,330 of record NC_042975.1, read on the forward strand.
CAACTTCCCACAACACAAGGAGGGAAAAAGGGCTACCTAAGTATGGTTCCCAATCAGAGACAACGATAGACAGCTGTCCCTGATTGAGAACCATACCCGACCAAAACATAGAAAATAAAGAACATAAAAAAAGGAGAAAAAAATGCCCACCCTAGTCACACCCTGGCCTACCCAAAATAGAGAATAAAAAACCTCTCTATAGCCAGGGCGTGACACATGTAAACACCTTACTCTGTTTGTCTTAATCGGCATAAGGTCATAATCGAAGTAAGCATACACCAATTAAAACACCTTGTTTTCTGAGCAATCTTTAGACTTAAGGGGATAAACACCGACGTTCTGCATATTACCTCGGAAATAATGGACGACGCAGCCGAGTCTCTTTGGGGAGTTCATTTTTCCAAGGTATTGTACATAAGAGGTGTTTATCATGCTTACACCACAATTGCCAAAGAAAACAATATTAAAGCACATATTTACAGGTATAAATTATATCTTCATTGATATTTTCATTTTTAGAAGATAATTCATACTTTCTCATCTTTTGGTTGCTAGAGATGCGACCCAGTCTTTCGTTCGATTAGTTCAATATTTATGGATGCGACACAGTTGTTAATTCTGTATGCTCTGTTGCCATGCTCGCTGGCAACATACTTGTCCCCCCCAAAACAAAAAAAAAACATACTTGTCCCTTGCTTGCTACTGTAGCTAGCCAGCCAACTAGATATGGCTAACACAGTCACAACCTCTGCAGCCAGAATAAAAGCAAGTAGCCGGATTTGCGTTTGTTTAAGCTGTTTTCTATTGACATTCATTTGGATACATCCATAACAATGAGCTGATGATGCCCGATTGCCTTGGGTAGCTAGAAAGGTTGCCTACTTGTCATGACACTCAACACTGTTTATTATGAGGAGATTGCATAGCATATCAAACACTAGGCTAGAAGCTAGCTAAATAACGTTAGTTTGTTTCCAGAAAAACTACCAGTATGACAACCGAATTAAAACATACCAGTAGCTGAAAGTAGCTGTTCAAACTAGAAACATGTGGGAGGATTTGACAGCACAGCGCCACTTGCGTCATGACTGCAACAAAGGGACCGGTGAAATTCATGTTGATCACTCACTGCATTAGGACACCAGATGGTCCCAAAAAAAGATGTCTCTGAAAAAAATGTTTTATCGATACTAGTAGTTACGTTTTTCATAGTTGGCCCAGCGTTTACAATGTATCCAATTTCGGTTTGTGTGGTTGTAGGTTTAGCTTTCTGTAACTTTGTTGCAAGTATGGTCTGCATGTGTAGGCGCATATTGTGTCATGATTGCAAGGTGTCCCGATATCATTTCTAACTGTCCTGAAATCTTTTCCAACTGTCAACACTAGAATGCCCTTCTAGCCAATCAGAAACGAGTATTCAACAATGTTGCGGTATAATTAAGCAATAAGGCCCGAGGGGCTGTGGTAAATGGCCAATATACCATAGTTAATGGCTGTTATTACGCACAACGCAACGCAGAGTGCTTGGATACAGCCCTTAGCCATGGTATATTGGCCATACAGTATATCACAAACCTCCAAGGTGCCTTATTGCTATTATAAACTAGTTACCAACGTAATTACAAGAGTAAATATAAATATTTTGTCATACCCGTGGTATACGGTTTGATATACCACGGCTTTAAGCCAATTAGCATTCAGGGCTCAAACCACACAGTTTATAATAGAACTTATACCACAACATTGTTGAATACTGATTGGTTAGAAGGGCATTCTAGAATGGACATTAAAACAGTGTCAAGTGTCCTGACGAGAAGGCAACCTTTTCTAGCGTCACAACGCAACGCAGAGTGCCTGGATACAGCCCTCAGCCATGGTATATTGGCCATACAGTATATCACAAACCTCCAAGGTGCCTTAGCATTCAGGGCTCGGCGAGAAGGAAACCTTTTCTAGCTATGCCCGGCAAAATCGGGCATACTTAGCTCATTGTTATGGATGTATTCGAATGACTGTCAATAGAAAATATCCTAAACAAATGCAGCTACTTTGCGGTTATTCCGGCTGCAGAGGTCGAGACTGTTAGCCGTAGCTAGTTGTCTAGTTAGTAAGCAAGGGACAAGAATGTTGCCAGCGAGCATGGCAACAGAACACATAGAACTGGGTTGCGTCTCAAGCAAACAAAAGATGAGAAATAATGAATTATCAATGGCAATTAAAAAAAAATTATACCCGTAAATGTGTGCTTTAGTATTGTTTTCTTTGGCAACTGTGGTATAGCGGGATAAAAAAAAATGCATGAAATGAAAAATGAAATGTATATATTCACTACTGTAAGTCGCTCTGGATAAGAGCGTCTGCTAAATGACTAAAATGTAAATGTAAATGTAAATACCTCGGTTCTGTACAAAGGAACTCCGCAACGAGACTTGGCTCCGCCTCGTCACGCCGTGTAGTCCATTATTTACAAGGTAATGTACAGAACGTCAGTGTTCGTCCCTTACATGTAAAAGCATTAAATCAGAATTATAACGGCGTACTTGATCTGCGCATGTGCTAGCACAAGCAGCGCAAACTTCTTTCTTTTGCACAACAGAAGTGAGCTCGAAATAGCTGAAAGTGTGCATCTTAGAAATAGTTTTCACATACAAACATTATGTTTCCTAACTCAGAATCAAATATTCTTCCCAAAAATAACATGGGCGCTGTGGTAGAACGTTTATTTTGATTGGTGATTTTCTGCATTTATCAAAAGTCCCGTCAGGTAGCCTGATTTCAGATGTGTCCATGTAAAACAGGATTATTATGGAAATCCTTCTTCTTGCAAAGCTTGTTAACTTTTAAATCAAACTATTATATTAATCTGACTATTCACAAGAATCGCATTATTGTGTGCACATAACCGTACTCATTGACTCGTCCATCAAAAGAATGAAAGAAAACCCAAACTACTTTAACATGTACTGGCTGTATGCACTGTGCGAGGTGAGTAAGGGGAAGTTCTGATGACATTAGGCTATAAGGACTGAGAAGCCACACCAATCAACCAGTTCCTTAACTACCCTTGAGTAGAGAGGACAGACATTTACACAGAGAGACAGAGCAGTCAGAGACATACAGAGGCAGTGAGAGGGACAGAAGATGCTCTTCCTAACCCTTCTCCTGGGCATCATGGTCTGCTGCACAGCCCAAGGTAAGCACGTGAATCAAATGCTACCCTAGTAATACTGTAAGTAGTTGAAAATCAGCTCCTATGGCTGCGTAATTTGTCTTTTGACCAATCAGATCAGATCATTTGGCAATAACTGGGCAAAATAATTGGGCTGCCTGCTTAAACGCAGCTTTTGTTATCCAAATAATTGGGATTTCTTAACCAACAAGACCTAATTTAAAATCATATGGTTCTGTTAATATTCACTAAAATGTGTAATAAATGTGTCATGAGTTATTTTGATGTAAAAAAAATCATACTGTATTTTGCACAGATAAATTGTCATTACATCATTCACAAAAGTCATCCAAAAGTGTATCTTTCATATAAAGTGTTTCTGAAGTTTCTAATGAATTTATAACACACATAAAAACCCACAATATTCTGTGTGGTTGTATTATATTTGACATATTCTACAATATAGATACATTATGTTTTGTCTTAATTAAAGGTTTATGACAAAACATAAAAATCTAACTATGGGTGTAACAGAATTTTTACTCAAGTTGATAGTGACTTTGAGGTGTTCTGTGTTAGTGAAGACTGTTACAGTGAGAACAGGTGTTTAGTTGGCTTTGTGAGTTCTGACATCTGAGAGCTGGGGGGTGGGCAGAGCTAACGGGACCTGTCCAGTTCCTGGTGAGCCCCCCCCCCCCTCACTTCCCCACATCCCCATAAAAAGCAGAAGTACGAGTGAGAATGGGAAACAGGCCCCCAAAGACCACGATCCGCCTAAACAGGTCCCCAGCCCAATGTGTTTCCTGGAACTAGACGCTATGTGGGGTTTCGTTTCAACCATTTCCACACACACAAAGACACGGGTCAAACCGGCTCAGGCACACTCTCATTTCCCCTTTCTCCCTAAAAAAAACAACAGAACAAATATGAAACAGACAAATGCCTTAATTGGTAAGTAATTCTCACTGTTGACGTTGGTGCACACCGAGAAATTACATTTTCCTTGAATCATTCCTTTTTTCTATGGATGATTTCTAAGGCATTACCATTGAAGTAACTCATCATTCACCATTATGATACAATGTTATCATGTCAGTAACAGCAAATGACATAACTTTGGTACTCAAGTGTTGGCATCATTCCTGACAGAGGAGAAATTCAAGAAGATGTAATTCACTGACTTAAAGTAAGGGGATTGTTTGATGCCCATTTTAGTATTTTACACACAAAAAAGTGAAATACTATGATGTACAGTAAAACAAATTACAATTATTATTGCAGGTTTGTTGCCATGAATTAAAATGGGATGTCTTCACTCACCACAAAATGTCTTTGTTTTCACTGTTGGGGGTTACCCTGGGGGTCGGGTGTGGGGATACCCCAATGCCATGATTACTGTATATATGTGATAACCTTTGTATGCTTGCAATGCGCAATGATGGAAAAGTACTGGGTAATGGAAATGTACTTCTTTAATTCTCAGGATGAGAACTGCCTGTACCTGCTGATAGTCACGCAGCCTCAAGGCTGAGATGGCATATAGTAGAGTGAGAAACCACAGTCTCGAAATGTTTTTCTCATTTTAGATACTTTGTATCTAATCCAATGCAACAATGTCTAATCGAATGCAACAATGGGGGCACGGACATCGACTCAAGGTTAACAATTAGGTGATAAACCAATCACAGTCTGATACTCAAATAATGTGAATATAAGTCAAGGTTACTCTCGTAACCCAGGTTCTCTGATATTATGAGTGAGATATCTCACATATGGGATTCACCTGAATCTCATAATATCTCTTTCAATATCTCACGTGGGATATGGCCAACTCCGTATGGCAAACATGCTCTTCCAAAGCCAGGTAGTCTCCACATGCCTGTCATGCCCTGACCATAGACAGCCTTTTATTCTCTATGTTGGTTAGGTCGGGGTGTGACTAGGGTGGGTAATCTAGGTTGTTCTATTTCTATGTTGGCCTGGTAGGGTTCCCAATTAGAGGCAGCTGTTTATCGTTGTCTCTGATTGGGGATCATATTTAGGCAGCCATTTCTCCACTGTGTTTTGTGGGATCTTGTTTTGTTTTTGTGTAGTTGCCTGTGAGCACTCCAGAACGTCACGTTTCGTTTGTTCGTTTGTTTTGTATTTGCTGAAGTTTCACTTCATAATAAAGATGTGGAACGCTACGTACGCTGCGCCTTGGTCCAGTTCTTACGACGAGCGTGACAGAGCCAACCCTCAGAGGCCCTGACACAGGACGGTATGTGCCAAAGAAGGCGCAGTGACGTCTAGCCAGTAGAACCTCACAAAAGTATGAGGAGATGATGCCCGACAAGCCACATTGCAAATCTCCTGTAAGGAGATACTCTTGAACGATGCCCAACAAGCCCTCAGACCTTTCGGAGGCTGTAACTGCTTGCTATTATAGGCCAATATAATAGCTTCCACAATCCAATGTGATAACCGTTGACAAGAGAGGGGCCTCCCCTTGCAGGGCCCAGGACACAAAGAGTTGACTCCTCTTGCGCAATGCTCTTGTTCTATCAAGAATATGTGCAATGCGCGTACTGGACACAAATGGTACAGACACTCATCTTCCGTAAAACTGAATGGAAGGCAGGTAGAAAGCCACATGCGCCAAGGCAAAACAATTCTAATTGTCGCTGACCTTAGGCATAAAGGCAGGGTTAGGCGACAAGGGAACCTTGTAAAACCCAGTGGCAAACTGTAGGCATGAACGGTGAACTAAAAGTGCAAGCAGCTCACTCATTCGCTTTATGGCCATAAAGGCTAAAAGTAAAGCGGTCTTGAAGGAGAGATAACTCTCAACGCGTTCCAGAGGCTCAAAAGGCTGCTGTGAAATACCCTCAAGCACAATAGACAGATCCCAAGACGCGGCTCAAGGCTCGGAAACTGGACTTAATGAAACAACATAACAAGGGGTGTTATCCCACCGTGTTATTGTCAAAAGTCTATATGACAGGACGAAAGAGTGGCTAGATAGACCTTAACCATTAAATACATATACAGTCAGGTCCATCATTTTGGCTCTGTACGCCACAACAATGGATTTGAAAGGAAAGAATCAAGATGCGCTTTAAGTTTAGACTTGCATCTCTAATTTAAGGGTTTTGCCAGAATTATTGTATGAACCGTGTAGGAATTATAACCATTTATATACATTTATAACAAAAGTGCATTCGTCAAAAAAAAAGCACAGTCGTTGCACCAGTGTACAGTTGAAGTCAGAAGTTTACATACACCTTAGCCAAATACATTTGAACTCAGTTTTCACAATTCCTGACATTTATCCTCTTACATTTAGATGTTCCGCTAGCGGAACGCCTCACCAATATCCAATGATAGAGCGTGGCGCGAATTACAAACACCTCAAAAATCCCAAAACTTCAATTTTTCAAACATATGACTATTTTACACCATTTTAAAGACAAGACTCTCCTTTATCTAACCACATTGTCCGATTTCAAAAAGGCTTTACAACGAAAGCAAAACATTAGATTATGTCAGGAGAGTACCCAGCCAGAAATAATCACACAGCCATTTTTCAAGCTAGCATATAATGTCACTAAAACCAAAACCACAGCTAAATGCAGCACTAACCTTTGATGATCTTCATCAGATGACACTCCTATGACATTATGTTATACAATACATGCATGTTTTGTTCAATCAAGTTCATATTTATATCAAAAACCAGCTTTTTACATTAGCATGTGACGTTCAGAACTAGCATACCCACCGAAAACTTCCGGTGAATTTACTAAATTACTCACGATAAACGTTCACAAAAAACACAACAATTATTTTAAGAATTATAGATACAGAACTCCTTTATGCATTCACGGTGTCCGATTTTAAAATAGCTTTTCGGTGAAAGCACATTTTGCAATATTCTGAGTAGATAGCCCGGCCATCATGGCTAGCTATTTTGACACCCACCAAGTTTGGCACTCACCAAACTCAGATTTACTATAAGAAAAATTGGATTACCTTTGCTGTTCTTTGTCAGAATGCACTCCCAGGACTTCTACTTCTACACCCAATGTTGTTTTGGTTCCAAATAATCCATAGTTATATCCAAATAGCTGCGTTTTGTTCTTGCGTTCAAGACACTATCCGAAGGGTGACGCGCCGGCGTGTATCGTGACAAAAAATGTCAAAATATTCCATTACCGTACTTCGAAGCATGTCAAACGCTGTTTAAAATCAATTTTTATGCGATTTTTCTCGTAAAATAGCGATAATATTCCAACCGGGAGACCTTGTTTCGTTCAAACACTGAAAATAGAAAATGGAGTTCACATGCATGCGCGCACGCCAGTGTCATTGTTCTCAGAACGACCACTTTCCAAAAGCCCTACTGTTTTTCGCCCAGGGACTGCAGAGTTCTGGCGCCTTCTGAGAGCCTATGGGAGCCTTAGAAAATGTCACGTTACAGCAGAGATCCTCTATTTTCGATAAAGAGGCTACAGAAGGCCAAGAAATGGTCAGACAGGGCACTTCCCATATAGAATCTTCTCAGGTTTTGGCCTGCCATATGAGTTCTGTTATACTCACAGACACCATTCAAACAGTTTTAGAAACTTTAAGGTGTTTTCTATCCAAATCAAATAATTATATGCATATTCTAGTTTCTGGGCAGGAGTAATAACCAGATTAAATCGGGTACGTTTTTTATCCTAGGCCTTGAAAATACTGCCCCCTATCCTAAACAGGTTAATCCTAGTAAAAAAATCCCTGTTTTAGGTCAATTAGGATCACCACTTTATTTTAAGAATGTGAAATATCAGAATAATAGCAGAGAGAATTATTTATTTCAGATTTTATTTCTTTCATCACATTCCCAGTGGGTCAGAAGTTTACATACACTCAATTAGTATTTGGTAGCATTGCCTTTAATTTCTTTAACTTGGGTCAAACGTTTCGGGTAGCCTTCCACAAGCTTCTCACAATAAGTTGTGTGAATTTTGGCCAATTCCTCCTGACAGAGCTGGTGTAACTGAGTCAGGTTTGTAGGCCTCCTTGCTCGCACGTGCTTTTTCAGTTCTGCCCACACATTTTCTATAGGATTGAGGTCAGGGCTTTGTGATGGCCACTCCAATACCTTGACTTTGTTGTCCTTAAGCCATTTTGCCACAAATTTGGAAGTATGCTTGGGGTCATTGTCCATTTGGAAGATCCATTTGCGAACAAGCTTTAACCTGTTTGGGGTAGGGGGCAGTATTGAGAATTTTGGAAAAAATATGTTCCCATTTTTAACTGCCTCCTACACCAACTCAGAAGCTAGAATATGCATATTATTGTTCAGGTTTGGATAGAAAACACTCTGAATTTTCTAAAACTGTTTGAATGGTGTCTGTGAGTATAACAGAACTCCTATGGCAGGCAAAAACCTGACAAGGTTTCAAGCAGGAAATACCCTGTCTGACAAGGAGTCGTGCGTCTTGCATCTTTTTATTGAAAAGTAAGGATCTTAGCTGTAACGTGACAATTCCCAGGGCTCCAATAGGCTCTCAGAGCCCGCGAAATAACTGAAGGTTTACGAGGGAGCCTCAGGTTGAAACAGATTATCGCCTTTTGTAAGTGGATGCTCAGAGGACCTTTGAATGATGCGCGTGCATGAGTCGCTCCCGAGGAGAAATTTTATTCGGCTGTTTAGGCTCAATGCATACTCCCGGTCGGAATATTATCACTTCTCTACGACATAAATGGCATAAAAATTGGTTTTAAACAGCGGTTGACATGCTTCGAAGTACGGTAATGGAATATTTAGACATTTTTGACACGCCAATGCGCCATGCGCGAGACCGTGAAGAAGCATTCTAGAACTCACGAACAAAACGTCGCTGTTTGGATATAACGATGGATGATTTGGGACCAAACCAACATTTGTTATTGAAGTAGAAGTCCTGGCAGTGTATTCTGATGAAGAACAAGCAAGGTAAGAACATTTTTCTTATAGGAAATGTGATTTTGGTGGATGCTGACCTGGGTGGGTATCTAAATAGCTAGCCCTGTAATGCCGGGCTATGTACTTAGATTATTGCAAAATGTGCTTCATCCGAAAAGCTATTTTAAAATCGGACATATCGAGTGCATAGAGGAGTAATGTATCTATAATTCTTAAAATAATTGTTATGCTTTTTGTGAACGTTTATCGTGAGTAATTTAGCAAACTGTTAGTAAATTCAACGGAAGTTTGCCGGGGGTTATGCGTTTTCTGAACGTCACATGCTAATGCAAAAAGCTGTTTTTTGATATAAATATGAACTTGAATGAACAGACATGCATGTATTGTATAACACAATGTCCTAGGTGTGTCATCTGATGAAGATCATCAAAGGTTAGTGCTGCATTTAGCTGTGGTTTGGGTTTATGTGACATGATATGCTAGCTTGAAAAATGGCTGTCTGATTTTTTCTGGCTGGGCACTCTGCTGACATAATCTAATGTTTTGCTTTCGTTGTAAAGCCTTTTTGAAATCGGACAGTGGGGTTAGATTAACAAGATTCTTGTCTTTAAATAGCTGTAAAATAGTCATATGTTTGAGAAATTGAAGTAATAGTATTTCTAACGATTCAAAAATCGCGCCACTGGAATTTCAGTAGCTGTTACGTAGGTGGGACGAAATCGTCCCACATACCCCAGAGAGGTTTTAACTTCCTGACTGATGTCTTGAGATGTTGCTTCAATATATCCACAGAATTGTCCTTCCTCATGATGCCATCTATTTTGTAAAGTGCACCAGTCCCTCCTGCAGCAAAGCACCCCCACAACATAATGCTGCCACCCCCATGCTTCATGGTTGGGATGGTGTTCTTTGGCTTGCCTACAGTCTCCCCCTTTTTCCTCCAAACATAACGATGGTCATTATGGCCAAACAGTTCTACTTTTGTTTCATCAGACCAGAGGACATTTCTCCAAAAAGTACAATCTTTGTCCCCATGTGCAGTTGCAAACCGTAGTCTGGCTTTTTTTATGGCGGTTTTGGAGCAGTGGCTTCTTCCTTGCTGAGCGGCCTTTCAAGTTATGTCAATATAGGACTCGTTTTACTGTGGATATAGATACTTTTGTACCTGTTTCCTCCAGCATCTGGTCCTTTGCTGTTGTTTGTAAAGATGAACGTGGTACCTTCAGGCATTTGGAAATTGTTCCCAAGGATGAACCAGACTTGTGGAGGTCTACAATTATTTTACGAGGTCTTGGCTGATTTCTTGAGATTTTCCCATGATGTCAAGCAAAGAGGCACTGAGTTTGAAGGTAGGCCTTGAAATACATCCACAGGTACACCTCTAATTGACTCAAATGATGTCAATTAGCCTATCAGAAGCTTCTAAAGCCATGACATCATTTTCTGGAATTTTCCAAGCTGTTTAAAGGCACAGTCAACTTAGTGTATGTAAACTTTTGACCCACTGGATTTGTGATACAGTGAATTATTAGTGAAATAATCTGTCTGTAAACAATTGTTGGAAAAATGACTTGTGTCATGCACAAAGTAGATGTCCTAACCGACTTTTCAAAACTATAGTTTGTTAACAAGAAATTTGTATAGTGGTTGAAAAATGAGTTTTAATGACTCCAACCTAAGTGTATGTAAACTTCCAACTTCAACTGTAATTGGACAAACTAACATAATCATAAATTAAATTGTGAGTTTTAATACTTGGTAGCAAATCCTTTGCAGTCAATGACTGCCTGAAGTCTAGAACCCATAGACATCACCAGATCCTGGGTTTCTTCCCTGGTGATGCTCTGCCAGGCCTTTACTGCAGCTGTCTTCAGATCCTGCTTGTACTTGGGGCGTTTTGCCTTCAGTTTTGCCTTCAGCAAGTGAAATGCATGCTCAGTTGGATTTTGGTCAGGGGATTGACTTGGCCATTGCAGAACATTCCACTTTTTTGCCTTAAAAAAGTATTGGGTTGCATTCGCAGTATGCTTCGGGGTCATCGTCCATGCGCCGTCCAATGAGATCTGAAGCATTTGGCTGAATCTGAGCAGATAATATAGCCCTAAACACTTCAGTATTCACCCTGCTGCTTTTTTCAGTAGTCACATCATCAATAAATACAAGGGAACCAGTTCCATTGGCAGCCGTACATGCCCACGCCATACCACTACCTCCTCCATGCTTCACAGATGTGGTGGTATGCTTCGGATCATGAGCAGTACCTTCCCTTCTCCATACTCTTCTCTTCCTATCATTCTGGTACAAGTGGATTTTTGTCTCATCTGTCCATAGGATATTGTTCCAGAACTGTACAGGCTTTTTTTTAAATATGTTTTTTAGCTAACTCTAATCTGGTCTTTCTGTTTTTGAGGCTTAACAATGATTTACATCTTGTGGTAAACCCTCTGTCTTTACTTTAGTGAAGTCTTCTCTTGAATGTTGAATTTGACAGAGATACGCCTCCAACCTGGAGGGTGTTCTTGATCTGGCCAACTGTTGTGAAGGTGTTTTTTCTTCACCAAGGAAAGAATTCTTCTGTCACCCACCACAGTTGTTTTCTGTGGTCTTCCAGGCCTTTTGGTGTTCCTGAGCTCACCAGTGCGTTCTTTCTTTTTAAGAATGTACCAAATAGTTGATTTGGCCACACCTAATGTTTTAGCTATCTCTCTGACAGGTTTGTTTAGATTTTTCAGCCTAATTACTTTATTACAATTACTTTTGGTCCCTTAAAAAGGGGGTGACCACATATAGCCTTCCCTGTAGCTCAGTTGGTAGAGCATGGTGTTTACAACACCAGGGTTGTGGGTTCGATTCCCACGGGGGGCCAGCACAGAAAAAAAAAAAAAAAAAAAAGTATGATATGTATGAAATTGTATGAAATGTATGCATTCACTACTGTAAGTCGCTCTGGATAAGAGCGTCTGCTAAATGACTAAAATGTAAATGTAAAATATAAAAAGTGCTGTAATTGTCACACCGTTCACCCGATTTGGATGTTAAATACCCTCAAATTAAAGCTGAAAGTCTTGGTGGTTCCAAACTTCTTCCATTTAAGAATGATGGAGGCCACTGTGTTCGTGGGGACCTTCAATGCTGCAGACATGTTTTGGTACCATTCCCCATATCTGTGCCTCGACACAATCCTGTCTCAGAGTTCTATGGACAATTCCTTTGACCTCATGGCTTGGTTTTTGCTCTGACATGCATTGTCAACTGTGGGACCTTATATAGACAGGTGTGTGCCTTTTCAAATCATGTCCAATCAATCAAATTTACCATCTCAAGGATGATCAATGGAAACAGGATGCACCTGAGCTCAATGTCGAGTCTCAAAGCAAAGGGTCTGAATACTTTTATAAATAAGGTATCTGTTTTTTATTTTTAATACATTTGTAAAAATGTCTAAAAACCTGTTTTTGCTTCGTCATTATGGGGTATTGTGTGTAGATAGATAAGGGAAATTATTAACGTAACAAAATGTGGAAAAAGTCAAGGGGTCTGAATACTTTCCGAATGCACTGTACTGTAGGTATTGCAGTTACAAATGTGATAATTCAAATGTGAAGTATATCATTACCGTAGACCAGTGGTTCCCAAACCTTTTATAGTCCCGTACCCCTTCAAACATTCAACCTCCAGCTGCGTACCCCCTCTAGATCCAGGGTCAGCGGACTCTCAAATGTTGTTTTTTGTCATCATTGTAAGCCTGCCACACACACACAATACGATACATTTATTAAACATAAGAATGAGGGCTAGTTTTTGTCACAACCCGGCTCGTGGGAAGTGACAAAGAGCTCTTATAGGACAAGGGCACAAATAATAATATAATAATAATAATCAATAATTTTGCTCTTTATTTAACCATCTTACATATAAAACCTTATTTGTTCATCAAAAATTGTGAATAACTCACCACAGGTTAATGAGAACATAACTCTGCAATGTTGGGTTATATTGGAGAGTCTCAGTCTTAAATCATTTTCCACACACAGTCTGTGCCTCTACCTCATGGTAGTGAGGGCCAAGAATCCACTCTCACATAGGTATGTGGTTGCAAAGGGCATCACATTTGCCAAGGCAATAATCTCTAAGCGCAGCCCTATCCAGAAATCTGGCAGTGGCTTCTGATTAAATTAAATTAGATTAAAACCGCTTGTTGCGATTTCGATGAGGGTCTCTTGTTCAGATATCGGTAAGTGAACTGGAGGCAGGGCATGAAAGAGATAACGAATCCAGTTGTTTGTGTCATCCATTTCGGGAAAGTACCTGTGTAATTGCGTGTCCAGCTCACTCAAGTGCTTCGCTATATCACATTTGACATTGTCCATAAGCTTGAGTTCATTTGCACACAAAAAATCATACAATGATGGAAAGACCTGTGTGTTGTCCTTGTTAACTCCCTGGGATATGTGGGACCTCGACAACAGCCAGTGAAATTGCAGGGCGCCAAATTCAAACAACAGAAATCTCATAATTATTCCTCAAACGTACAAGTATTATACACCATTTTAAAGATAAACTTCTTGTTAATCCAACCACAGTGTCCAATTTCAAAAAGGCTTTATGGCGAAAGCAAACCATGCTATTATCTGAGGACAGCACCCCAGCAAACATACACATGAAATCATAATTCAACCCGCCAGGCACAACACAAAAGTCAGAAATAACATAATGCATGCCTTACCTTTGAAGATCTTCTTCTGTTGGCACTCCAATATGTCCATTAAACATCACAAATGGTCCTTTTGTTCGCTAAATTCTGTCGTTATCCAAAATGTCCATTTATTTGGCGCGTATGATTCAGAAAATACACCCGTTCCAACTCGCGCAACATGACTACAAAATATCTGACCTGTAATCTTTGTCCAAACATTTCAAACAACTTTCCTAATACAACTTTAGGTATTTTGTTAACGAAAATAATCGTTCAAATTTAAGACAGGATAAACTGCGTTCAATACCGGAGGAAAGCAAAGTGGAGCTTGCTTTTCAGGTCACGCGCCTCTATCAAACAATACACTTCCCTCGACCCTCGTTCTGAACAGGGCTACTTCTTCATTACACAAAGGAAAAACATCACCAATTTCTAAAGACTGTTGACATCCAGTGGAAGCAATAGGAACTGCAAGCAACTGCCTTAGAATTCTAGATTCCCAATGAAACGCCATTGAATAGAGAGTGACCTCAAAAATAAAAAATCCTGGTTGGTTTGTCCTCGGGGTTTTGCCTGCCAAATAAGTTCTGTTATACACAGACATCATTCAAACAGTTTTAGAAACTTCAGAGTGTTTTCTATCCAAATCTACCAATTATATGCATATCCTAGATGCATATCCTGAGTAGCAGGCAGTTTAGTTTGGGCATGCTTTTCATCCAAAATTCCGAATGCTTCCCCCTATCCTAGTGAAGTTAACACAGACAGAAAAGAGCTCCAACTTCTTAATCATAGCCTCAATTTTGTCCCGCACATTGAATATAGTTTGGGAGTGTCCCTGTAATCCTAGATTAAAGATCATTCAGGTGAGAAAAAACATCATCCTGACAGGCCAGTTGTGTGAGAAACTCGTAATCATGCAAGCAGTCAGACAAGTGAAAATGGTCAGTAAAGAAAACTTTAAGCTTGTCTCTCAATTTTAAAAAACCTTGCCCCTTGATAACCAGCGCACTTCTGTATTTTGTAAAAGCGTTACATGGTCGCTGCCCATATCATTGCATAATGCAGAAAATACACGAGAGTTCAGGGGCCTTGCTTTAACAAAGTTAACCATTTTCACTGTATTGTCCAAAACGTCTTTCAAGCCGTCAGGCATTCCCTTGGCAACAAGAGCTTCTCGGTGGATGCTGCAGTGTACCCAAGTGGCGTCGGGAGCAACGGCTTGCACATGCATTACCACTCCACTATGTCTTCCTGTCATGGCTTTTGCACCATCAGTACAAAGTCCATTTGATGTCATAAAGCTGTCCAGTACTTTAAAAATATCCTCTCATATTGTCCTGGTTTCCAGTGGTTTGCAGAAGAGGATGTCTTCCTTAATAGGGCAAAGGGGGATACTTAGTCAGTTGTACAACTAAATGCCTTCAACTGAAATGTGTCTTCCGCATTTAACCCAACCCCTCTGAATCAGAGAGGTGCGGGGGACTGCCATAATCGACATCCACATCTTTGGTGCCCGGGGAACAGTGGGTTAACTGCCTTGCTCAGGGCCAGAATGACAGATTTTTACCTTGTCAGCTCGGGGATTCAATCCAGCAGCCTTTCGGTTACTGGCCCAACGCTCTAACCACTAGGCTACCTGCCGCCCCCCATTAACGTAACGGACATATATCAGGAGCTGTGCCAGGCGTGACACATCTGTTGGCTCATCCAGCTGTAACGCACATAATTCACTGGTTTGTATGTGAAGCAGTAATTGTTTCAAAACATCTCCTTTCATGTTACTGATGCGTTGTGAAACAGTGTTGTTTGATGAAGACAATGTCTGTATAGTTTTTTGGCCTTTTCCCCCAGCAGTGTCCCAGCCATATTCGCGGCAGCAGGAAGAATTAAGTCCTCCACAATAGTTCGGGGCTTGCCTCTCCTAGCCACTCGGTAGCTCACCATATAAGACGCTTATAGCCCCTTCTTATTAATGGTATCTGTTACTTTTATACATGTCTTACTACTCAAAAGTCGTCTTTATTCTCGCTCAAAAAACTCCCGTGGCTTATTTTTCAAATTGTCATGTTTCGTTTCTAAATGTCTGCGCAAGAGTGAAGCTTCCCACGAGAGCGTAACGGTTAATGTGATTGGATGTTAATTATTTGACTAGGCTACCTGTATTTGACATAGTGTTGTTATTTCGCTGGACACTAGATAGTTTCATTTTATTTTTGGCAGTGAAACGAGGCTTCTCAGGCGAGAAAAAAACCTCACCCAAAAGTATAGCCCCGTTGGAAAATAGAAATGTACTGTTTGAAAATGTGAATCCCATTTTTATTTGGCATACTAACGACAGCATTGCACGTACCCCAGTTTGGGAATAGCTGCTGTAGACATGATGCACGAGATTGCTAGATTTGATTATGTGTGTTATTTATTCCTGGTTCTGTCTTCGGCCTGTTGACAGAGCAGAGCCCTCCAGTGATCAAGCTGAACTCGGTGGTGCTGAGGGAGGCTGAGTGGACTATCCCTATTGGAACCTCATCTTTCACCTTGACCTGTGAGGGATACAGCACAGTCACCTGGTCAACCACAGCATTCAAACTCATGAGGAATACTAGATTGGGGAGTGTGATTACCACCAGGCGCCTTACAGTAGACTACACTGGCACATACAAGTGCATGTATGAGAACCAACCAGACCTCATCTCAGAGGTCCACATCTATGTGAAAGGTAAGTGTGTAAGTATTGTCATATTCAGTGCTCAACCTGAAGACCCACATGCACCATATATCACGTGTTATTGTCCTTATAGATCCCCATAACATCTTGGTGACCCCTCGAACCCTGGGAGATGTGAAGGAGGGCAGTGATGTTCTCCTCTGTCAGCTGACAAACCCCATAGCCACCGACCTATCCGTCCGTAAGGCCAACGGAGACCCTACACCCCCCGACATGAACTACACTGTCAACCCAAAGAGAGGAATCCTCATCCGATACCTTCTGACCAGCCACAGCGCAGACTACGTCTGCAGTGCAAAGATCAATGGGGTCACGAGAGTCTCCAAAGTTGTCCCAATCTTCGTCATTCAAAGTGAGATGAAGCTGATGCCTGTGCATTTGTGGTTGTTGGACATTGAGGTTATTAGCCCCAAAGCATTTCGACACGTCTAAACACTTCTCTTCGTCTGTTCCAGGGTTGCGTTTGCCACCGTCTGTGTTAATTGAGGTAGACGGGTATGTTCGTATTGTTGGAGAGCGGCTCCTGATCCTCTGCATCACCAGCAACCCTAACCACTTCTACAACGTGACGTGGAAACACTCCTCCCTCGAAGTCAGTTAAACAGTAGCCTATTGTCAATTTCTGTCATTAAATCATAGGTGTTTTCTCTACCGACGTGTGCTTTTAACTTGTATGATACAGTATATTTCTGAAGATCTGAACTGATATGTTGGTGTTGTTTTTATAGGCATTGGACTTCTCACGTAAAATAATACAAGAGGACCAGACTAATCAAGTGCACATCACCAGTAGTGTGACTATCCCAGCTGTGGCCATGTCTCACACAGGAAACTTCACCTGTACAGCCATAAATGAGGCTGGGTTCAACAGCTCCACCACCTACCTGCAGGTTGTAGGTAAGCATTAGGGAGTGTTGATCTAGTGTCTAATATGTTTCACTACACAGAAACATACAGTAGTTATGTAAGCCTGCAAGATCAGGATGGTAGTACGAGGCTAGTGTTGATTTCCACAAACACCAAACACGGAAGCCTGTTTAAAAAGTGAAACTCAGCTCAGCATCCTCAAAGGAAATTGGGGTGTGACAATCTCAATTTTCAGTTTAGTTCAAGTTCGTGGTCACAATAATGTTATCTCTCTATTTTCCTTCTCACCTCATCAGATAAGCCTTACATTAGGCTCATACCCCGCCTGTCACCAGATCTCTACCTAAATGGCTCCTTAGTTGAAGTGAACGAAGGAGAAAACCTTGAGATAAACATTCAGATCGAAGCGTATCCCCAAATCAAGGAGCAGTGGTGGGACATCCCCATGTCTCACAATCACAACATCTCCACTCATGACGACACATGGGCCGTCCGATACAATAACAGGTCATTGTTTTCCACTCTAGTTTCACTGGACATGATTTGTCTGATTCTGAATATTTGTATCGCATCATTTATAAAGATGCTGAGTAAATACAGAATCTATTTATTGAAACTGCGCTGTTATTTGAAACCGACTGATACGGTCACCCTGTAGGTACGAGAGCAGCTTGCTGCTACAGAGAGTGAGGTCTGAGGAGAGAGGCCAGTACACCCTCCACACTAGGAGCACATGCCTCAACGGCTCCATCACCTTCAATGTTCAAGTCTACCGTAAGTGATCTCACTCCAACGTAATCGGTCACATCAACATTCAAACTGGCAAGAAAATATGGACCGCAATTGTGACCCGATCTGAGGATGTGACGCCGACTTAAAAAGCGTGATGCTGTTTGCCCTCTCTGACTGAGTAGAGAAACCCAGTGCCATGGTCAGACTGAAGAATGTTACCACCCTGACCTGCACCGCCTCTGGATACCCAGCTCCCACAATCCTCTGGTACCAGTGCCCAGGAATAAAAACCACGTAGGTGTAAAAACTGCTGATGTAGAAAGGGCTTTATAAAACACATTTGATTGATTGATTGTAGATTCTCTAACTGGATTGCAATAGAACAAGATCTTTCCAAGGCACAAGATGCAGAGAGAGCTGTTTCACTGTTCTGTGCTCATCCTGATGTTCCTCTGTTGTCAGGTGTGATGGTGATAATGACACCGTGGAGGTGCAGCCTCTTCTCACCAGCACCATGGAGGTGCAGAGTGAGCTGACCCTCAGTCCCTCAAGTATGGAGGTCACAGTGGAGTGTGTGACCTTTAACCTGGTTGGTAAAGAGCGGGACATCTTCGTATTGCGTAAGACAACCTTTGCAGATATACAATATACTGTACAAAGAAAAGTTTTGTGAGATTCTCACATGGCGCTGGTTCTGTCACATTATGACTAGTTTTAAAACAGCTACAGGTAGTGTTATTTCTAATATCCCTTTTCAGTGCTGAATAATGTCATGAGCTGACTTCAAGGGCATCAAATGTGTTTGTTATGTCTTAGGTGTCCCTGCTGTGATTTCACCAGAATTTGTAACGTCCAAGCTGTTCACACCCACTTTCATTGGAGCCACCAGCACAGCAGCCCTTCTGTTCCTTCTGCTTGTCATTGTCCTGTACAAATACAAGCAGGTAAGTTGCATTTACTGGCCCATTCACTGGCAATCAATGTCCAAAGACATGTGCAGTTAGACCAATACACAACATATGTTTTCTCTCATAGAAACCAAAATATGAAGTCCGGTGGAAGATCATTGAGGCCAATGACGGGAATAACTACACCTTTATTGATCCTACACAACTTCCTTATAACAAGAAGTGGGAGTTCCCTCGTGATAAGCTGAGGCTTGGTATGTTTAATTGCAGTTTTGGGGATAAAAACAGAGACCAGTACACTAAACAGTAATGACTGACTGAATACTGTGTGTTCCAGGCCAGATTCTGGGAGCAGGGGCTTTTGGGAAAGTAGTGGAGGCCACTGCCTATGGTCTGGGGACCAATGACAACATGACCACACGCGTGGCAGTAAAGATGCTCAAGCGTGAGTTAGCCTCCTCATACTGTGTGTAAAATCTTTCCTGCAGCGTTGCATTTACTTTACAAAAGGAAGTCAAAGTTATTGTACAATAGATAACTGTTATTGGATACTTGCTGTTATTGAATACTTGTACCGATCGTAGAAGAAGCACTACCTCAGTACAAAATTACTTCTCCTCCTCAGCAAGCGCCCACTCAGAAGAGAGAGAAGCTCTGATGTCAGAACTGAAGATCCTCAGTCACCTGGGATCTCATGACAACATTGTTAACCTGTTAGGGGCATGTACTCAAGGAGGTGCGACAAACTCTTTTCTGTACTTATATTTGCACACAAGAAGGTCAACATGACTTGGTGAGTGTCATTGGTTAACCAAATCGGTCATCCCATTATTGTGTTCGACCACAGGCCCAATGCTGATGATCACGGAGTACTGCAGCTATGGCGACCTGCTGAACTTCTTGCATGGCAAGGCCAAGCTGTTCCTGTACTCTATCCCGAGCGGACCAGGGAATCCAGAGGTTCCACGGGTTCCAAAGAACAGTGATCACTACAAGAACACATGTGCACAGGAGTCCCGTGTAAGGAGGTAGGCTGTACTGATCACTAACACGCCTCTCTAGTCTCAACTCACTCTTCTTTTTCCAATCTCCCAGCAGAGACACGGTTCCTGTTTAAGTGGAAACACACCAGAACGAGAAACAGATGTGAAAGAAAGTTTCAGTCTCCACAAATGGTTTATGTAATGTGTATTCCACTAGTCAGTGACCTCATGTGCTCCAATTGTATTCATTGCTCTCTGTGGTGCCGTATCACAATCCACATTCTAACAAGATGCCTCTTCACACGTGTCAAGGTCTTTATGCTTTCATTGAAACCACACAATATAATGCCTACACAGAATATATGTATAGTGTAGACCGTAGTGTAACCTTGTCATGTAGTACATGAGGACACAATGGGTATAATTAAAGGGTACGTTTACTCTGCAAGCTTAGCGCTCCATCACAGCAAACATCATCAGCACATGAATACTCTTCTTCTACGTATCACTACATCATCTCCGTAGTGATGTGCAGTTCGCAAACAATTCGTTCTTTTTGAACGACTCTTTTTACTGACCCGAGAGTCATGACTCGTTCATTTTAGTCGTTTGAATTTGTTGAATTTGTTGAAATTTATTGAAATTCGTCATCTATAAAATAGCCTCCAACACTCTACTCAACAAATTGGATGCAGTCTATCACAGTGCCATCCGTTTTGTCACCAAAGCCCCATACACTACCCACCACTGCGACCTGTACGCTCTCGTTGGTTGGCCCTCGCTTCATACTCGTCGCCAAACCCACTGGCTACAGGTTATCTACAAGTCTCTGCTAGGTAAAGCCCCGCCTTATCTCAGCTCACTGGTCACCATCGCAGCACCCACTCGTAGCACGCGCTCCAGCAGGTATATCTCACTGGTCACCCCCAAAGCCAATTCCTCCTTTGGTCGTCTTTCCTTTCAGTTCTCTGCTGCCAATGACTGAAACGAACTGCAAAAATCTCTGAAGCTGGAGACTCATATCTCCCTCACTAGCTTTAAGCACCAGCTCACAGATCACTGCACCTGTACATAGCCCATCTGTAAACAGCCCATCTATCTACCTACCTCATCCCCATACTGTATTTATTTATTTATCTTGCTCCTTTGCACCCCAGTATCTCTACTTGCACATTCATCTTCTGCACATCTACCATTCCAGTGTTTATTGCTATATTGTAATTACTTTGCCACCATGGCCTATTTATTGCCTTAACTCCCTTATCTTACCTCTTTTGCACTCACTGTATATAGACTTTTTGTTTTCTTTTGTTCCACTGTATTATTGACTGTATGTTTTGTTTATTCCATGTGTAACTGTGTGCTGTTGTATGTGTCGAATTGCTATGCTTTATCTTGGCCAGGTTGCAGTTGTAAATGAGAACTTGTTCTCAACTAGCCTACCTGGTTAAATAAAGATGAAATAAAAAATACAAAAATTCTGTTCTGTAATTCTGCCGTACAACAGAACAAACCTCTCAGTCCTCTGTGTGTCTGCAGTGACAGTGGGATCTCGTGCTCCAGCTCAGACAACTACCTGGACATGCATCCAGCGCAGAGACCCAAACACTGTCCTATGGGTAATTAGCATCCTTTACTCATCACAGTAACATAGAGAGGTTTGTGGAGTGGAACAGCAGTATACACGGCTAAGTCTTAAGGTTGCAAAACTACTGGTAATTTACAAAAGTTACCAGCATTTTCAGTACATTTTGTAATTAACAGGTAATCTATTGCAAATTTGGTAATTTATACTTGAATAACTTTTAAACATGTGATCATATAAAATATATATTTTCTTAATCTTTATATCTGTCCATATTGTCCATGAGTTTCTAGTTGATAGTCCATATGGTTCAAGAAAAAAATGGTTTCATTCTTTTAAAAAGCGTCTAATCAACAATGACATTTTATTGTTGGGACTATTAAGGTTCTATCTGCGCAAAGCATAGTTCTGAGAAATTTGAGCATCAAAATGTTTACAACCCAGATCTCAGAACTGTTTTGTAGTGAATTCTTCTTTCATAACCAATTCAGGTCTTCACCTTAAAGTACCTTAAGTGCAGAGTATCAAAATACTGAGACGTTTGTAAAACAGTCTTCCTAGGGGGGTGCAATCGCAGATAGAACCGTATGGCTGAACCCAGATTGACATTTCAGAACAATAAGGTTCAATTTGATACAGAATGTTACAATTCTTTCAATTTCAATAGAACATAACAAAAAAGTGGGAGATGTCAAGAAACACTGGCATGTTTAATCATCGGACGCAGCTTTGCCAGCTGAATTTAAGAATCTACCACTTATTGTCATATGAGATGTCGCAATTTACGAGATGAAATGGTCCATGCCAACTGCCAACCACAAAATAAAATCAGCCAGGCTCTTTCACGCCCTCTCCCGAGTGGTAGCTATAAATGCAGAGGTTGCGCACAGTGCAGCAATAGGATGAGGTGTGAATAGTTCTGCCACCCACATACAGGGAAACGGTTACAAACAAATTACATTATGTGATACACCACCCATGTTATCTACATGATTAAATGTCCATGTGGGCTGTCTGATGTAGATAAAACCTCTCGTTCTCAAACAGAGAATCTGTGAATATAAAAATTCAAATCAGGAGAAACGACAGGGATTATCCAGTCGCAGTACAATTTAATGACCTAAAACATGACATTTCTACCTTTTTATTTTGTGGCATAGAGAAAGTTAAGATATCAGACAGGGGAGGTGATAAACATAATACTCTAAGCAAAAGAGAATGTTTTGGGATTTTCACCCTTCAGACATTATTTCCTAAAAGTCTTAATGATGAAATGCCAACGTATGTTATGTTGTAAATGTGAACATAAATGAATGCCCCCATTTCAGATTACTCTGATGTTTTGCTTGCGCTGTACCCAATGATTTATGAAAACTTGCTTGGTAGGTCGATGTCCTCATTGTGGTTTTACAGACGTGTTTAATAAGTTTTATGTACACACTTTATAAGAATATTTATGAAATGCAGATTGTTATATTTGGTAGCCTTACTTGTTTTTCCTCGACTCCAACCCCATTCGATGCGTGGAACGGATGTGGGTGGGGCTATGTCTACATAAGGGTACTAATTTTAAAAAACTCCCAAAAGCTCTGACGAAGGCCTTGAGGCCGATACGTAAACTTATTAAAGAGCAGTGATACTATCAAGAGCAGTGTGCAGGTTTCTTCTTTTTTTTCACAATAGAAAATTAGACATTTAATGAATAAATAAAGATAATACCCTTACGTCTTTCTAATCACATAAAATATACAGCGCTTTCGGAAATTATTCAGACCCCTTGACTTGTTCCACATTTTGTTAGGTTACAGCCTTATTCTAAATTTGATTAAATTGGGTTTTTTCCTCATCAATCTACAAACAATACCCCATAATGAAAAAGCAAAAAAAAAATGTGTGTGCTAATTTATATGAACAAAAACGTAAATATTACATTTACATAAGTATTCAGACCCTTTACTCAGTACTTTGTTGAAGCACCTTTGGCAGCGATTACAGCCTCGTATGATGCTACAAACTTGGCACAACTGTATTTGAGGAGTTTCTCCTATTCTTCTCTGCAGATCCTCTCAAGCTCTGTCGGTTGTATGGGGAGTGTTGCTGCACAATTCTTTTGAGGTCTCTCCAGAGATGTTAGATCGGGTTCAAGTCAGGGCTCTGGCTGGGCCACTCAAAAACATTCAGAGACTTGTCCCGAAGCCACTCCTGCGTTGTCTTGGCTGTGTGCTTAGGGTCGTTATCCTGTTGGAAGGAGCAGGTTTTTATGAAGGATCTCTGTGTACTTTGCTCGGTTCATCTTTCCCTCGATCCTGGCTAGTCTCCCAGTCCCTGCCGCTGAAAAACATCCCCACATCATGATTCTGACACCACCATGCTTCACCGTAGGAATGGTGCTAGATTTCCTCCAGCCGTAATGCTTGGCATTCAGGCCAAAGAGTTCAATCTTGGTTTCATCAGACCAGAGAATATTGTTTCTCATGGTCTGAGTCTTTAGGTGTCTTTTGGCAAACTCCAAGTGGGCTGTCGTGTGCATTTTACTGAGGAGTGGCTTCTGTCTGGCCACTCTATCATAAAGGCCTGATTGGTGGAGTGCTGCAGAGATGGTTGTCCTTCTGGAAGGTTCTCCCATCTCCACAGAGGAATTCTAGAGCTCTATCAGAGTGACTATGGGGTTCTTGGTCACCTCCCTGACAAATGCCCTTCTCCCGATTGCTCAGTTTGGCCGGGCGGCCAGCTCTACGAAGAGTCTCGGTGGTTATAAACTTCTTCCATTTAAGAATGATGGAAGCCACTGTGTTCTTGGGGACCTTCAATAATGCAGACAGTTTTTAGTAACCCTTTCCCAGATCTGTATCTCGACACAATCTTGTCACGGAGCTCTACGGACTATTTCTTCGACCTCATTGCTTGGTTTTTACTCTGTCATGCACTGTCAACTGTGGGACCTTTATATAGACAGGTGTGTGCCTTTCCAAATCATGTCCAATCAATTGAATTTACCACAGGTGGACTCCAATAAAGTTGTAGAAACATCTCAAGGATGATCAATGGAAACAGGATGCACCTGAGCTCAATTTCGAGTCATAGCGAAGGGTCTGAATACTTATGTAAATAAAGTATCTGTTTTTTATTTTTAATACATTTGTAAACCTAAACTTTTTTCGCTTTGTCATTATGGGGTATTGTGTGTAGACCGAGTTTTTTTAATTTAATCCATTTTAGAAAAAAGCTGTAATGTAACAAAATGTGGAAAAAGCCGAGGGGTCTGAATACTTTTCGAAGGCACTGTATTTATTAATGTTCATCACACATTTGTTAAAGCGATAGTTCACTAAATTGACAAATACTCTATATCCTATGGAAAACTAGCAACATTGCTAAAGTTTAGCTCTGGGTGATATATTTTTCTGGTCTCTGACACCCGAAATCAGTAAACTATTTGCTAGTTATCAATAAACTATAGTACATTTTTATTTTAGTGAAATACCCCTTCCATGGAGGTTTTCATATTGCTATAGAACATGTAAAAAAAATAGCAATGCCTCTCCAATGGGCTTAAACAAGCTGTAAGGCCACTGCATTTATTTATTTTTACCATAAAGACCAAAAAATCGAAATACTTGCAAACGCAGACCAGAACTTATGATACGAATAATGAAGGTTCTATCTGCAAAATGAAGGTTCTATCTGCAAAATGAAGGTTCTATCTGCAAAATGAAGGTTCTATCTGCAAAATGAAGGTTCTATCTGCAAAATGTGTGGTTGGAGATTTGTATTTTTCAAGTCCCAGATCTCAGAACTTTTTTGTCTTCTTCTTTCATGACTCAATAAGTACATCAACATAAATAAACTTATTTTCTATTTACAACCCAGCATTGTGGGATTGGATTGCTGCTAGAACCTTATAGAACCAAGTTCAAAGGTGTTGGCACAGACAACTTTTTTTTTTCATTGTAAATAGACTTTTTCACAAATCTGACATCTCACATGTGAAGAACCACCTAAAGAACAGCTTTATGTGAATAACCCATTTTTGACCAAAATGTCAGATAGATCCTTATTCTCCCAAGGTCTCGATTTGCAAATATCTATGCAACGCTTCCAATGATTTACATTTTTCACAACTGACACCAGTTTGGCACCAAAACATGTATACAAAGACCTATTGGCATTGTAAAATAAATAGAAGCGTGTGCAATATATAAAGGATATTTCATGCTGAAACTCTCATGTTAAACACCAATGGTATTCACTTAGTTGATGGGTTATATTTAGGATAATGTTTTACAGCTTTGTCATTCCATTTGTTATATTACAATTATATTTGATTATTCTATATCTTTTATATGTTATTAAAATTCCATAAAAAACCTTGAATGTTTCCAAAATGTCAGTAGTTTACTGGTAAACTTCGAAGGTTACCTGAAATATGCCCTCCCTTTGCAACCCTAGGTCTCATATACTCTCTCTCTCTCTTCCTGATAGGTTCCCTATGTGAGGATCCAGAGACAGGCACCTGGTCGCTGGACATAGAAGACTTGTTGAGGTTCTCCTCTCAGGTGGCTCAGGGAATGGACTTCCTGGCATCCAAAAATGTAATAGAACAATACAAATGTAATTAATATCATAACTCATGTAGTGTAACATGCAGATGCAAACATGTACATATGAATGAAACCTATGTTGTCTTCGTGCAGTGCATTCACAGGGACGTGGCGGCTAGGAACGTCCTCTTGACCGATGGCCGCGTGGCTAAGATCTGCGACTTTGGCCTCGCCAGAGACATCGAGAATGACTCCAACTATGTGGTGAAAGGAAACGTGAGTTAATAACATATCAAGAAATCACTTTCGTTTTAGAGGCTCCGATCCTTGAATGATTGCGAACTATGAAATGATGATGACCTCTAAAACTATTGTATTCCCAGGCCCGTCTGCCAGTGAAGTGGATGGCCCCTGAGAGCATTTTTGAATGTGTGTACACAGTGCAGAGTGACGTCTGGTCCTATGGGATACTGCTGTGGGAGATCTTCTCTCTGGGTGGGTCACACTGGCATGTGATGACAAAAATACTGTCTTATGTTGAATTAATCAAAGTTTGTGTCCAAATAAAATATCTGAAATAAATGTTTGGCTGGTATTTCTAGGTAAAAGCCCATACCCTAATGTTGTGGTGGACACCCGGTTCTACAAGATGATCAAAGATGGATGCCACATGTCTCAGCCGGACTTTGCCCCTCCAGAAATGTGAGTATTATACTTCAAGATGGGTATATCAGCGAAGAGATATGACATTACCTGACAGCCTGCTGCACTATCTGAAACGGATTGTTCTCCTCAGATACACCATCATGAAGATGTGCTGGAACCTGGAACCAACAGAGCGTCCAACCTTCAGTACCATCGGCCAACTTATCCAGAGGCTACTGCCTGACCAGCCAGACCATGTAAGATGGACTTAAGTGACCTACTGCCTAGTGGTTAGAGCGTTGGGCCAGTAACAGAAAGGTTGCTGGATCGAATCCCCGAGCTGACAAGGTAAAAATCTGGCGTTCTGCCCATGAGCAAGGCAGTTAAGCAACTGTTACCCGGGCGCCGTGGATGTCGATTAAGGCAGCCCCCCACACCTCTCTGATTCAGAGGGTTAAATGCAGAAGACACATTTCAGTTGAAGGCATTCAGTTGTACAACTGACTAGGTATCCCCCTTTCACTGTAGAAAATATATTTAAGTTTAGTCTCTCTCTTAGCATTCCATTAACTTCTAATCATTCCCTACAGCTAGATCTACTGTACTACAAGTATGAGGAAGAATATCATTTGGTGGGAAAATATGGTTTGGGGACATCAAGACTTCTAATGTGATACTAAGTATCCTGACTTCTGCCAGACCTACAGGAATGTGCAGGATAAGACTCCACAGCAGGAGGCAGGAGAGCAGGGGGACCCAGCTAAGATGAATGAGGATTGTGATCAGACACTGAACCAGGAGGGAGAGGAGGAGCCCCTGATGAAAAAGAACAACTACCAGATCTGCTGAGAGCACATCAGACCATCATCAATGACTATACATTCTCATTAATATTTGTCAATCACAGGCAAGAGATGGGTGGACACACACCAGTTTATCCAAATGCCTTGATTCTCATGGTACAGAACATGATTTCAGTGCCAATACAGTAACTGCCAGTAAGCAACATCGGGAACTAAGCTTTTATGCCTTGATCATGTTATGCCTTGATCATTGATCAAATGACCAAAAGCTCATAATTAGGTAATATAGTGAAAGTATCTTTAAAGCTGCAATATGTACGTTTTTGAGTGACCCCACCAAATTCACATGGAAATGTGAGTTATAGATCTGTCATTCGCAGTGAAAGCAAGTCTAAGAAGCAGTAGATCTGTTCTGTGCACTATTTCTATGCTTTTCCGTTCACACGTTTCGTTTTTGCATCTTTCACTTCCAATTTTGTACACAAGCTTCAAACAGCTGAAAATACAATATTTTTTTGTTATTTCACAGCGGTTTAGATGGTACCGCCACAGGTAAGGAAGACTGAGAGATACCTCTGCTGCAGAATATAAATTCATTAGAGTTAACTGATTGCAGCCCAAATGACAGTGGAGACTGCGTGAATCAGGCTTTCATGGTCAAATTGCTGCAAATAAACCTTTACTAAAGGGCACCAATAAGAAGAAGAGACTTGCTTGGGCCAAGAAACACGAGCAATGGACATTAGACCGGTGGAAATCTGACCTTTGGTCTGATGTGTCTAAATTTCAGATTTTTGGTTCCAACCGCTAACGGTGAATGGATGATCTCCACACGTGTGGTTCCCACTGTGAAGCATGGAAGAGGAGGCGTGATGGTGCTTTGTTGGTGTCACTGTCTGTTATTTTTTTTAGAATTCAAGGCAAACTTAACCAGAATGGCTACCACAGCATTCTGCAGCAATACACCATCCCATCTGGTTTGCTTACTGGGACTATAATTTGACTTCAACAGGACAATGACCCAAATCACACCAGGCTGTGTAAGGGCTATTTGACCAAGGAGAGTGATTGAGTGCTGCATCAGATGACCTGGCCTCCACAATCACCCGACCTGAACCCAACTGAGATGGTTTGGGATCAATTAGACCGCAGAGTGAAGGAAAAGCAGCCAGCAAGTGCTAAGCATATGTGGGAACTCCTTCAAGACTGTTGGAAAAGCATTCCTCATGAAGCTGGTTGAGAGAATGCCAAGAGTGTGCAAAGCTGTCATCAAGGCAAAAGGTGGCTACTGTGAACAATCTAAAATACGTTTTGATTTTGTTTTTGTTTTTGCTTACTACATGATTCCATATGTGTTATTTCATAGTTTTGATATCTTCACTATTATTCTACAATGAAGAAAATATAAAAAAATAAAGAAAAAACTTGAATGAGTAGGTGTGTCCAAACTTTTGACTGGTACAGTATATACAGTGCATTCGGAAAGTATTCAGACCCTTTGACTTCTTCCACATTTTGTTACGTTACAGCCTAAGTCTAAAATGCATTACATAAAATATTTTCCTCAATCTACACACAATACCCCATAATGACAAAGGGAAAAAAGGTTTTTATATTTTTTGCAACATGTATATAAAAAAAATGAAATACCATACTCACATACGTATTAAGACCCTTTGCTATGAGACTCGAAATTGAGCTCAGATGAATACTTTTTTCATTGATCATCCTTGATGTGTCTACAACCTGATTGAAGTCCACCTGTGGTAAATTCAATTGATTGGACATGATTTGGAAAAGCACACACCTGTCTATATCAAGGTCCCACAGTTGACAGCGCATGTCAGAGTGAAAATCAAGCCACGAGGTCGAAGGAATTGTCCATAGAGCTCTGAGACAGGATTCCGTTGAGGCACAGATCTGGGGAAGGGTACCAAAAAATGTCTGCAGCATTTAAGGTCCCTAAGAACACAGTGGCCTCCATCATTCTTAAATGGAAAAGTTTGGAATCACCAAGACTCTTCCCAGAGCTGGCCGCCCGGCTAAACTGACAAAATCGGGGGAGAAAGGCTTTGGTCAGGGAGGTGACCAAGAACACGATGCTCACTCTCACAGAGCCCCTCTGGAGAGATGGGAGAACCTTCCAGAAGGACAACCATCTCTGCAGCACTCCACCAATCAGGCATTTATGGTAGAGTGGCCAGACGGCAGCCACTCCTCAGTAAAAGGCACATGACAGCCCGCTTGGAGTTTTCCAAAAGGCACCTAAAGGACTCAGACCATGAGAAACAAGATTCTCTGGTCTGATGAAACCAAGATTGAACTCGAAGGCCTGAATGCCAAGCGTCACATCTAGAGGAAACCTGGCACCATCCCTACGGTGAAGCATGGTGGTGGCAGCATCATGCTGTTGGGATGTTTTTCAGTGGCAAGGACTGGGAGACTAGTCAGGATTGAGGGAAAGATGAACAGAGATCCTTGATGCAAACCAGCTCCAGAGCGCTCAGGACCTCAGACTGGGGGCGAAGGTTCACCTTCCAACAGGACCACGACCCTAAGCACACAGCCAAGATTTTTTATTTGAAATAAATTTGCAAATATTTCTAAAAACCTATATTTGCTTTGTCATTATGGGGTATTATGTGTAGATTGATGAGGGGAAAAACGATTTAAACAATTTTAGAATAAGGCTGTAACGTAACAAAATGTGGCAAAAGGGAAGGGGTCTGAATAATTTCCGAATGCACTGTGTGTATACACACACACAACATGACTAAGAGTATGCTCGTCGAACATCTCATTCCAAAATCATTAGCATTAATATGGAGTTGGTCCTCCCTTTGCTGCTATAACAGCCTCCACTGTTCTGGGAAGACTTTCCACTAGATGTTGGAACATTGCTGCAAGGCCTTGCTTCCATGCAGCCACAAGAGCATTAGTAAGATCGGGCACTGATGTTGGGCAATTAGGCCTGGCTCGCAGTCGGTGTTTCAATTTATCCCAGAGGTGTTCGACGGTGTTGAGGTCAAGGCTCTGTGCAGGCCAGTCAAGATCTTCCACACCGATCGACAAACCATTTCTGTATGGACCTCGCTTTGTGCATGGGGGCATTGTCATGCAGAAACAGGAAAGGGCCTTCCCCAAACTTTTGCCACAAAGTTGGAGGCACAGTATCATCTAGAATGTCATTGTATGCCATAGCGTTAAGATTTCCCTTCACTGGAACTACAGTGGGGGAAAAAAGTATTTGATCCCCTGCTGATTTTGTATGTTTGCCCACTTACAAAGAAATGATCAGTCTCTAATTTTAAAAGTAGGTTTATTTGAACAGTGAGAGACAGAATAACAACAAAAAAATCCAGAAAAACGCATGTCAAAAATGTTATAAAATGATTTGCATTTTAATGAGGAAAATAAGTATTTGACCCCTCTGCAAAACATGACTTAGTACTTGGTGGGAAAACCCTTGTTGGCAATCACAGAGGTCAGACGTTTCTTGTAGTTGGCCACCAGGTTTGCACACATCTCAGGTGGGATTTTGTCCCACTCCTCTTTGCAGATCTTCTCCAAGTCATTAAGGTTTCGAGGCTGACGTTTGGAAACTCGAACCTTCAGCTCCCTCCACAGATTTTCTATGGGATTAAGGTCTGGAGACTGGCTAGGCCACTCCAGGACCTTAATGTGCTTCTTCTTGAGCCACTCCTTTGTTGCCTTGGCCGTGTGTTTTGGGTCATTGTCATGCTGGAATACCCCTCCACGACCCATTTTCAATGCCCTGGCTGAGGGAAAGAGGTTCTCACCCAAGATTTGACGGTACATGGCCCCGTCCATCGTCTCTTTGATGCGGGGAAGTTGTCCTGTCCCCTTAGCAGAAAAACACTCCCAAAGCATAATGTTTCCACCTCCATGTTTGATGGTGGACATGGTGTTCTTGGGGTAATTCCTCCTCCTCCAAACACGGCGAGTTGAGTTGATGTCAAAGAGCTCCATTTTGGTCTCATCTGACCACAACACTTTCACCAGTTGTCCTCTGAGTCAGATGTTCATTGGCAAACTTCAGACGGGCATGTATATGTATTCTTGAGCAGGGGGACCTTGCGGATGCTGCAGGATTTCAGTCCTTCACGGCGTAGTGTGTTACCAATTGTTTTCTTGGTGACTATGGTCCCAGCTGCCTTGAGATCATTGACAAGATCCTCCCGTGTAGTTCTGGGCTGATTCCTCACCGTTCTCATGATCATTGCAACTCCACGAGGTGAGATCTTGCATGGAGCCCCAGGCCGAGGGATATTGACAGTTCTTTTGTGTTTCTTCCATTTGCGAATAGTCGCACCAAATGTTGTCACCTTCTCACCAAGCTGCTTGGCGATGGTCTTGTAGCCCATTCCAGTCTTGTGTAGGTTTACAATCTTGTCCCTGACATCATTGGAGAGCTCTTTGGTCTTGGCTATGGTGGAGAGTTTGGAATCTGATTGATTGATTGCTTCTGTGGACAGGTGTCTTTTTTACAGGTAACAAGCTGCGGTTAGGAGCACTCCCTTTAAGAGTGTGCTCCTAATCTCAGCTCGTTACCTGTATAAAAGACACCTGGGAGCCAGAAATCTTTCTGATTGAGAGGGGGTCAAATACTTATTTCCCTCATTAAAATGCAAATCAATTTATGTTATGACATGCGTTTTTCTGGATATTTTTGTTGTTATTCTGTCTCTCACTGTTCAAATAAACCTACCATTAAAATTATAGACTGATCCTTTCTATGTCAGTGGGCAAACGTACAAAATCAGCAAAGGATCAAATACTTTTTTCCCCCACTGTAAGTGGCCTAGCCCAAACCATGAAAAACAGCCCCAGACCATTATTCCTCCAAACTTTACAGTTGGTACTATGCATTCGGGCAGGTAGCGCAATAAGAAGAAGAACGTTGCCAGCCAGTATGGCAATCGAACATTTAGAATGAACAAATGTCCCTAGATACAGAACAAAAAGACTTGGTCTGGCAACTGAACCGATAGAATGAATGACCAGCCGGCTTGGGTAGCAACCCTAGATTTGTGTCGGGACTATATCTTGTGGAAGTATGAAATGGTATGAATAAATTAATCAAAACACGTTTCAATAATTTCAATCATTATTTGAAAATGTTGGTAACCCCTTGTATAAAAGTGATAATTCCCTCAGAGCCGGTATTTGGAGTGTTTGCCGGCCCTGGACTTCGTGCCAATATATCCTACAAACACCGGCTTCTCGGGCATTATCACTTAAATATATACTGAGTGTACAAAACATTAAAGACACCTGCTCTTTCCAGGTGACCAGGTGAATCCAGGTGAAAGCTATGATCCCTTATTGACATCACTTGTTAAATCCACTTTAAATCAGTGTATATTAAGATTTTTAAGCCTTGAGACATGGATTGTGTATGTGTTCCATTCAGAGAGTGAATGGGCAAGACAATAGCTTTAAGTGCCTTGAACAGGGTATGATAGTAGGTGCCAGGTGAACCGGTTTGTGCCAACAACTGCAACACTGCTGGGTTTTTCACACTCAACAGTTTCCTGTGCGTCTCAAGAATACTCCACCACCCAAAGGACATCCAACCAACTTGACACAACTGTGGGAAACGTTGGAGTGTTATGCTATGAATTTCATTGACTCCACATATCCAGTCATGGTAAAGGGTATATTTTCCATTGCATATAACTTGTCTTGAGGAAGTCGAGTGTGTATACACACATACCCAAAATGTGCATATTAGCTTTTATTTTTACTATCAGGAAGTGCTGAATTTTGCCCAAATTTCTTGAAAACAAAGAGTCCAGACATTGCAAAAACGGTCGAGTTACTTCTGCTGTGAAACTATTTTGCAATTCTGGAAGATGACACCCTCCCTTCATAACCACAAAAACGAACCATAAAAATAAGAATTCAAAAGAGGGGTTGGATATAAAAAAGGGTAAGGCTGAGTGATGACAATCCACAGATGAATAACTGTAATTTATGCTGATCTTTCATGGACAGTTGCCCTACTTATCTCATTAACCTGTATGTGACTGTTTGTGACACTAGAGGGTACCATTGCACACAATTTCTTAACAGAGTTCTAAGAAACTAGCCACTCAGCTACATCTCAGATTGTTCCTCACCAACATCCTCTCACTGTGTGGCCACATCACGTACTTTCTATAGCCCATTCTATTACGTCATTATGAGCCAGACAGCTTGGCAGAGCACTTGGAGTATGGCTCACTGAGAGTAACTTCAGACTAACCCGAGACCAACTTTTCCTTCTAATAAAACCCCTCAGAGATACAATAGGTATGAAAACGATGTCCACTGTCAGATAACAAAGAATTCTCCCTACTGTGCTCAGAGCAAAGGACATTGCTGTATTAACCTTTCGAGCCCTTTCCCAAACTTTCATGAAAGCTTGGCATTTTACGAGATGTCTGAGGGCTATATTTGTCTTCCGACAAAATGTTTGAGAGGCCTTCTATATTTAAAGGAATTACAAAACAAAGCCAAATAAAGGCTTTGCTTTCAGAGTTGCCATCTGAAAAGTTCTGAAACCTCCACCTCTAATGGGTACATACAGTAACATAGATCTGTCTTGGTTCTATGATAATGGTGTTTGGGTTCATGTTTTCCTGTGAAACCATTGAGGGCCCCAGGCCATGGCCCACAGTGCATGTGGGAGAAAGACAACATTCCATCGTGTTTCCTGCCATTAATCCAGAGCAGGTTCCTGGGAACCTTCCTGTC
Source organism: Salmo trutta (assembly GCF_901001165.1). NCBI lineage: Eukaryota > Metazoa > Chordata > Actinopteri > Salmoniformes > Salmonidae > Salmo > Salmo trutta. The sequence continues at coordinate 49,124,678 of NC_042975.1, forward strand.
ACTCACATTGCAGAGATTTACTGGGTCTGAGGCTAGATCTGAAAAGCTCCCACCTTGTTCTCATGTCTCACCTGCAGCCTTTGTCTGTAACGTTACACACTGGGATGGCACTCAATTATCTTTGTCTTCTTCTATTTGGCATTTTAAAACTCATTTTCCGCCATCTGTTGCCCGTCAACCCTTTGTTGTGATTAGATCACATCTGCTAAGAGAATCTACAGAGATCTATTGCGTCTAACAGCGTGTCGTTTATAAATCATGTACACCAAAATGGATACGTGCACATTTAACGTGCCAATCCAACCCCAAAACGCAGCGTAGATTTTATTAGCTACTTTACGGTTATTGTCAACCAATCCAGCCATATTGTAATCCCCTTTCCTTCACAACTTAGTCTTTGCCTCATTGTAGAGTTCACGTTTGTGAGTTGCGTTAGGTGCGAGCTCCAACACGTCCCCAATAGTAAGGGATCTACCGCACACAGATATCTCAGATATGCACTGGCAAGACCTGCTACTGTGCACTACAAAAGCCTTGATCGCCTCCAGCACTAAAGGCACTAGCAAGATTTGTACTCATATAATTTGACATTTAAAAAGGGTATGTGGAGAGAAGAGAGTTGTGGCCGAGAGAGGAGCTGTTCATCACTACTGTGTCATGCAGAATATTCTTGTCTCGTCTACAAACTGGAGCAATCTTTGGTAGTCCCAATGAAGAGCTGTTGAGCTTACAGCATACGATGGCCAGCTGCTGGCTTTCACACTGCAACACCACTCGTCTTCCATCTACTTTGTCTGTTACTCCAACTTAGAGACCATTCATATACAGAACACTTGTGCTCCGGATATACAGTATGTTATGTGAGTGTGTCTCAGTTTGAAAACAACCAGCTGCCCCCCCCCCCCCCCCCCACTCCCCCCCAAAAAACTCCAGGCTACAGTATGTCTCTATCATCCAGGAGAAAACAATGGGGGAAACAGAGCAGTTGTTGGGAGGAAATGAGTGTTTTGGCTGTGGGAGAATTGAATTAGCCAGATATTGTCGATGGGGAGATGTTCATTAGGAGCAGGGTAAACATGGCCCTACTTGAGAGGATTGAGCCCATTACGTGTAATGACTGTGGCTGGCCAGAGCCGAGCCATACTCGCTGCCTGGCTGGCTGTCCCCACGCCAGCAGCATGATGACGACAGATGTATAGCAGTTGTACACTAGGTGGACTCAAACAACCGCACTCAACAAGTAAGATGTGAGTGCTTTGCAGATATTGATTAAAGGCCATTGCATCAATACACTCTTCGGGGAAAAAAGGTGCTATCTAGAACCTAAAAGGGTTCTTTGGCTGTCCCCATAGGAGAACCCTTTGAAGAACCCTTATTGGTTCCAGGTAGAAAATAAACATTGTTGTACAGTTGGACTGACGATTCACTCACTAGATCACCATGCCAGCATTGACACCCATGCCAGGGATTTACAAAGACAGGCATGACATATCTAAAGTTTACTGTAGACTGTTAGCGATGGGAAGGTCGAGGAGGACAGTAGACAATCATACAGCACAGTAGACAATCATACAGCACAGACAATCATACAGCACATAGCCGTAGGGAGATCATGCAGTTTAGTAGGTTCTGTTTTGATAGCATTGAATCATAGAACGAGAGCTTCTGCTTCTCCCGTCTGTACAGAACAGTACAGTAGACCACCCTGAAAAGCAGGAGGCCAGGTGCTATGGTGATAAGAGATGAGGCCAAGTCAGATACGAACACCTTTCTGGAGAAGCACATTGCCTCAGCATGTTATAGGGAAATATACAGAGCGAGCATTTGAAAATAAGAGATTATACTGTGGAGATGGAAAATATAGCACCTTAAAAAGTGTGCTCACCAAGCTCAGAGACAACAGTACTCACTGGTACACAAGCGCGCACACGCACACGCACACACACACACACACACACACACACTAACTCCCAGTCTGGAGAGGCGGTGGCAGCTCCTCCCAAAACAGAGAGAGAGAGAGCGAGAGAGAGCGAGAGAGAGAGAGAGAGAGAAAGGAGGGCACTCTGCCGAGGGAGCCTGCCTGCTGTCACATGTGTCTGCTCTCACTTCCTCTGTACTCGGGCTTCACAGGAGACAGACACAACCCTACACTCTCTCACCCCATCTGGACCTGCAGGACCCCTATGGAATCTGGCCTCTCAATCTCTACACCTCTTTTCTGATTATGATCATCTACAAGGATCTGATTCCAAATACAAAGCCTTCAGAGGGAAACTCAAGGGAGTAGCGATGGAAATACTTGGAATGAAACAATGAAAGTTGTCTCACATGCTGTATGAAGTGAAAGAAAATACTTCCTGGAGGAAAATGCTGTGTTTGAAAGGCACTCTACGGGGCTCATCTTATCTCAAGGTCAGTTCCTGGCTAAGGAACGAGGAGATCCTTGTGCTCTGTGGGATAAGAGTTCAACTGTGGGGCATTAGCTGATCCTTCATCATCTCCCCCCTCGTCCTCCTCCTGCTCCCCCTTTCATCATCGACACACTATGTGGATATTATCTTTAGTCATTTGGATTCTCAATGTCACCAATCTCACTCATGGATATGACTATGATGAGTACCCAGGTGAGGAGGACACAACGGTGAGTAACTAACTAACTAACAACACGCTGCTGCTTTTGGATGATGTGTCGTATTGTTCGGCACAGATAAGAATTGACCAGATGATGCTTTTTCGGACGAAACCTTCATTATGCTCCGAACTCTGATTTCAGTACCGAAATAAATAGGCATGTGAAGGTAATAGACTACTGTTATTGACTAAATCAGTTTGTTGACTAAATGAGGTGTCTCAATAGTTCAACAAAAAGAGACAGGCGGTTTCCTTGTTACTCGTCAGTGCTTTCACTACAGCGGGTGTGTCTTTATTTGGCAATAAAACATCCTCCTCTGCTTGCGGCTACATTGTGCATCATTAAAGGTGAATGACTTAGTCATGTTGTGCCTGTCTACTTCCACTATTGAGGCGGGTAGTAGGCCATACCTTTAGACAGACGTCTGCCTTTGAAAAGGTTGAATGGAGAGAGGGACTGTCAATTTGGACAATAGGAGACGAGTGAGGTTGAATAGCAAAAGTGACTATGGATGGTTACAATTGAGTCGGCTACGTTGTTTAAATTGTGAGGTACACTGACAATGGGTTGCGTGTGATGAGAAACACTCACCCTGAGCACTACGAGCGGTCGTGTGGGAGGTATACACCGTTTATCTATTGGTCAGCCATGACCTCATGTTGCCAAGGGGATGACCTCATGTTGTGTGATCTGAGCAGGAGCTTACTGTCAGCCACAAGGGGTGACATTTGCAAGTCCAGTGGAACCGAAATCACACAAGTGGCTTACATAAAAGTCCACATTCAAAATGTGTATACTAAACAACATTAGTTGCAGCTACAGCGCCTTCAGAAAGTATTCATGCCCCTTGACTTATTGCATATTTTGTTGTGTTACAGCCTGAATTCAAAAAGTATTAAATATATTTTTTTTCTCACCCATCTACACACAGTACCCCATAATGACTAAGTGAAAACATGTTTTTAGAATTTTTTGCAAATGTATTGAAAATGAAATACTGAATTATCTAATTTACATAAGCATTCACACCCCTGAGTCAATACTTTGTAGAAAGCACATTTGGCAGCATTTACAGAGCTTTAAGAGCTTTCACACCTGGATTGTGCATTTGCCCTTTATTCTTTGCCCATTATTGTTTAAAAAAATTCTTCAAGCTCTGTGAAATTGGTTGTTCATCATTGCTGGACAACCATTTTCAGGTCTTGCCATAGATTTTCAAGTAGATTTAAGTCAAAACTGTAACTCGGCCAACATTCACTGACTTCTTGGTAAGCAACTCCAGTGTAGATTTGGCCTTGTGTTCTAGGTTATTGTCCTGCTGAAAGGTGAATTCATCTCCCCGTGTCTGGTGGAAAGCAGACTAAACCAGGTTTCCTCTAGGATTTTGCCTGTGCTTAGCTCCATTCCATTAAGTCCTTAATGATTACAAGCATACCCATAACATGATGCAGCCACCACTATGCTTGAAAATGGAGAGCGGTACTCAGTAATGTGTTGTATTGAATTTGCCCCAAACATAACACTTTGTATTCAGGACAAAAAAGTTAATTGCTTTGCAACGTTATTTGCATCATTACTTTAGTGCCTTGTTGCAAACAGGATGCATATTTTGAATATTTTTATTCTGTACAGGCTTCCTTCTTTTCACTCTGTCAATTAGGTTAGTATTGATGAGTAACTACAATGTTGTTGATTCATCCTCAATTTTTTCCTATCACTGCCATTCAACCCTGTAACTGTTTTAAAGTCACCATTGGTCTCATGGTGAAATCTCTGAGCAGTTTTCTTCCTCTCCGGAAACTGAGTTAGGAAGGACGCCTCAATCTTTGTAGTGACTGGGCGTATTGATACATTATCCAAAGTGTAATTAGTAACTTCACCATGCTCAAAGGCATTTTCAATGTCTGCTTTTTATTTTTACCCATCTACCAATAGTTGCCCTTCTTTGCAAGGCACTGGAAAACCTCTCTGGTCTTTGTGGTTGAATCTGTGCTTGAAATTCACTGCTTGACTGAGGGACAGATAATTGTATGTGAGGTAGTCATTCAAAAATCATGTTAAACACTGTTATTGCACACAGAGACCGTGCAACTTATTATGTGACTTGTTAAGCACATTTTTACTCCTGGACTTATTTAGGCTTGCCATAACAAAAGGATGGAATACTTATTGACTCAAGACATTTCAGCATTTTATTTTAATTCACTTGTAAAAAAAATAATAAAAAATAAATACTTTATTCCACTTTGACGTTATGGGGTATTGTGTGAAGGCCAGTGACAATTCAGGCTGTAACAACAACAACATGTGGGAAAAAGACATGGGGTGTGAATACTTTCTGAAGGACCTTTAAAGTATATTTTAATATGTCTGATAGTGAACTCAAGGCTTTCATCTGAACATGGAGACCTTTGATTGTAACAGACATAATAACCTTGTTCCTTATCTCTAGGAAAGAACTTGGCTGATCTCAATGGAAAAAATATGATCTTGCATTGCTTTGTTTTCCCTGGGCTCAGACAGACACAGTGCTCCATACCCGGCTCAGTTTCCATTGCATCCCTGACAGAAGTGACAGTCTAGCATTACCAACCTGGGAAAAAAATAACAGCATTTGTTTCCATAAGAGATAATGACAAGGTAGCACCCAGACTGCTTGGTGGGTGTTGATCTCTGAGGCAGACAGTGATAATGTTGCAGTGATGCCCTTAGGGTTCTTATCGTAGTAGTGACAGACTACAACTTAGTTACAGACAGTTCTGACTTATCAAATGGTCTTTATTACAAACATGTTTTTTTTCTTCTATATGTTGAGATACCCATCTGTGTCATTTGATATATTATTTTCTACATAATATATTGCAGTGGATGATCAACATACTTTGATCTACTAAAATTCAGTTTAACACATTTTAAGTTCTCATTGTTCATATTTCCGTTCCTCATCAGGCCCCACTGGTTGGCGAAGGCCTTAGTGGTTTGGACACAGTGTCCAATGTGGACGAGCTGGTGGAGCTGCTGTACCCAGAGTATAGTCTCGTGCAGCACTGCCTACGTAGGAAAGCCCTGCACACCTCCCCTCCTCTACATGCTGAAGACGATATCTGGGCCTGGGGCAAGCCCAGGGAGCTGGCACTGGTCAAGTCTGACAGCACCATTGAAGGTAAGGCTCTTCAGTTGAATGGCCCTAATAACAGCAAACACCCATTGAGAGAGAATGTTGTCTTCCTATCTCACAAGGGGGAACTGTTAGCGTGATAGCCCATTTCTCTTCCCCCTCAAACCCACAGATGGGAGCAGTACAGCTGTGTGTCGTTGTTAAAAGGAGAGAGAAAAGCCTGTGCTTATTTTCCTAACAGTTAAAGAGGCCCCTCACTCTTCCCTCCCCACTCATCAGAGACTGTGTGTTCTCTCTCTGTGCTCTAGTTTAAACTAGCTGTCTGCTTCCTGATCACAGGAGCTCATCACAGAAGATATAGGCCCTACTGGAGAGCTGATAAAGGCTAAGGGGACCCTCATAACCTAAAGGACAATGATAGGAGGTGGCCTGGCCTCAGTTCACCCATTTACACAACAGACCTCCAGATGCTACTGAGAGAAAGTTGTAAAAAGGGCACATTACAAAACTGTTGATCTTGCTCCATTGCCTTTCATTGACCAACCCCAACCTCTATGAAACGATGCCAGAAACAATTCAAAGAGAGGACGTCAGATCCACAGACTAAAGTCAAGCAAACAGTCAGATCCAGTGACTAAAGGTCTTATGAAGGAAACAGTCACGCTGGAGAATCGACCAGTGCCAGAAAGTAGGACATCAGATTGAATTAGAAGACATTAAACAATGATACTTTACAAGAGACATCCCAAGATGAAAGAGCTGGCACAGTAACACAGCAAACACAGTCAAAGCCACCTATTGTGCCCTTCCATCAGACAATATAATAGACGTGTATTGGACAGACGCCAAGTTGTCTAAAAAGTTCATATCATTAGGGTTTAGCTTTTCTCATTCCCCGCTCTTTGAGTATTTGCAGTCTGTTGTCCTTATATTCTGTCACCGAGACAAATTGCACATTATTATGGTGATCATCCGACAACAGAAATTGCACTAAAAAGGAAATGATTTGTTGAATTCAACCTTTTAAAAATTGACATTAATCTTATATTTCCTACTCAATGTGGCTTAGTGGGTGGCAGTGTGGTTCTGTGGTTAAGTTATTGGGATGGGCTTTCCAAAAGGAAATTGCCTATTACAAATCAAATTGTAGGTGGGGACGCTGTCAATGATGTTGCAACCAATTAGCGCAGCAATATAGCCTAATAATACAGCTACATTATTACCTGGGTGGCTTAAGATGGCCAATAACAGAATGTTCCTGACGATTCTATTCCACATTAGTCAGGATACTCTCTAGAACTTGGTGGTCCTGTGTGGCTCAGTCGGTAGAGCACGGTGCTTGCAACACCATGGGTTCGTTTCCCGCTGGGACCACCCGCACGTAAAACGTATGCACGCTTAACTGTAAGTCGCTTTGGATAAAAGCGTCTGCTAAATGGCATATTGTATTATATTATCCCTGATAACCTGTCTCTGTCAATGTCACTCCACTCATCCCCAGTCATTCTGGAGGAGATCCAGCGTACCATGTGTACTCCTCGGGAGGTATGTCTGGAGGTGTCTAAGGAGTACCCGGAGAGCACCAGTCACTTCTACGTGCCTCGCTGTGTGTCTGTGCACCGCTGTGGGGGCTGCTGTCCCCAGGAGGGTCTGTACTGCACCAACACCAGCCACATCTACATCAACAAGACGGTGAGCAGCGGAGGACAAACTAGATATCATTTGACATTTTAAAATGACGCTACTGTACAGGGTAACACTTTACATCAAGTCGCTCTTATACCCGCGTTGTACCAAATGTCACAACTTTAGTAACAGCATTGTATTCAACAGACGCCGAATCCGAATGTTAGTCATTGACACCGTGTTGTTTCCCCCTGTGGCCTCAGCTGGTGGAGTTGTCTCACCGTGACCGCTCTATGGTGATGGTGGCGTTCGTCAACCACACGTCCTGCGAGTGTCTGTCCAAGAGGCCCCTGCACTCCGTCATCAGGAGGGCCGCTGCAGCTCACCTCACCGTGTGAGTGAGTAGTGAGGACTAGTCAACTTTAAGACGTAACCTCTGCCGCTGCCGATCAAGGCACAACGTGTACACACGCACATCCACATTTCACTATTATTAAAGGCCCAGTGCAGTCAAAACACTTGGGTTTTTCCTGTGTTTTATATAGACGGGTTGGCTGACGTCACAAAAATGATGCGGCCGGAAACCGCGCCAACAACTGTAACCACTCCCAGAAAGTTATTTTTGTTTCTTTTTTTTACAGTTTTAATTGAAAACAATCACAGTAAGGTACTTAATTGTTACCCAGAAATGATTTGATATTGAGATAAAAATGACTGCATTGGACCTTTAAGGAATACAGTATTTGGTTCATGTTAAACAATATCGTCCAATTTTAATGCAATGTAATAATATAACTGACTGACTAAGCCAAGGATACTAAACCATTCCATCTAATCCTATTTTATGTGGACCAGCATCTGACGATGCAAGTGGATGAGCTAGACCATCAGCTATTCCGTCACAAGTGCTTTGCGTGTGCATTTGCTTTTGAACTGAGGCCATGGAGAAGAGGCCATGTTTCCCCCTGCTCTCTCCTCGTCTTTCTGTGTCCAGCCTAACTGCTCCAGACGGCTGTGTGTAGGCTGTCTGCCAGGCCAAGGCCAGCAGGGAGGAGGGCCAGGGGATTCAGTTCCCTCTCACAGACCGCCCATGGTGTCCAGCCCATTCACAGGAATGCTTTGTGAGAGTAGCGGTCCCCCTAAGCCAAGACCTCTGATCTGATACTGACTGGCCTGTGTGTCCCTCCTTCCCTCTCCAGGTGTTCCCCGCCAGATGTTCCCTGCAGTACAGGACTGGTCTGGGACCCCACCAGCTGCCTGTGTGTTCCCATGGACACAAGCTCCTTCTCAGAGAGAGAGCTAGGTAAGTTAAACTAGCCCGTACCCATACAACCCCAGTACAGTCGTTTCCGTTTGCCAACACCGAGCGATACTGTAGCTCATAGGTCAGAGAGTTGGTCAATTCGAATGATTTAATGCCTCACCGCATTGGGGTTGAAATGCACTAAACCACATGTCTGTCTAGAGGTCAAGAAGTGACACTAACTAGCATCTCTCCTCTCCACCATCTGTTGCAGAGCCCCTGGAGTCAGCCTTGCTGGAGCTGTGTGGCCCCAACAAAGTCGTGGATGAGGACAGCTGTGAGTGTGTGTGTCAGAACGGCCTGACGGAGGCCAGCTGTGGGCCAGGCTGGCGTCTAGACCAAGAGTCCTGTGAGTGTCTCTGTGAGGACCAGCCCGGCCCATGGACCTGCCCACCCAACCAACGCTGGGACCCAGATCTGTGTGGCTGTGTGTGCCGGGCAGAGTGCCCCCGTAGTCAGCCTCTCAACCCAGAGACGTGCCTGTGCCAGTGCAGGGAGAGTCCTCACACCTGCCTGCTGCAGGGCAAGAGGTTCAACGCACACAACTGCAGGTAAAAAAAAAAATGACTCTAAACACAGATAGTACAACAGAAGAGGGTGAAAGTTCAAACACTTCACATTTCATTAGGCCGAATGACACGGGTGGACATCCCCATTGCCATTTCTAGAAAACTATGAAGTACTATTCCCAGAACTATGATGCGGTCAAAGTAATAATACACGTATGACCTAAGTGTGACAACTTGGGAACACATAGTATAAAGCTTTAACTGCTAAAACTACAGGTTATTTTAATTTGGCAAGAGCAACACACAACCTGTTCCACTTAAAGAGACAGAGAGGAACTAAGTAGACGAAACTCAAACGTAAGGTGAAGTCTGAATCCAGAGACTGTATCGGTATCATCAGCAATGTGTATTTCAAGTGGAATCTGTTCAAACGTAATGATAGTTATAATTAATGTGAAGAACTACTCGAGCTTGAGAATTCATATCCTGTTTACGTCCCTTTACAATGAATCTGGATAAGCGAGGCAAGGCACCTGCCACATTTCTTTGGAATGGAGAAACCAGATTTTCCAGAAAGCACAGAATTCCCCTCTCTTGCAAGAGATAAAACATTATTATTTTTAATGTTCTATCCAAACAGAGGAAAGAGTTAGAGCATGTTTTATCAATGAGACAATGGGGATTGGCCCGAGATCACACACACAAATAACTTACACACGCAGGGTCATGCAAGTGGGTCACAGTTGAGTTGAAGCTACAGTACATTGCGTAAAACCAACTGTTCTGTCGGTTTCTCTTCCCCTCCACCAAGCTGTTACCGGCTGCCCTGCAGAAAGCCACACAAGAACTGTCCAACTGGCTTCTACTACAGCCACTACGTCTGCCAGTGCATACCCAACCACATGAGGTCAGAGGAGTGGAACTGACAAAGCTGGTGTCACTAGCACTGGTGCCAAACTGCAATGTACTGTAACTGTATGGTGAAATAGAGCAGAAATGAAGGCTGACCTGTCCACAACCATTGTCCACATGGGCCGGAATAGAGAGGAACGTGGGGCAGAGAGGAGACTGACCAAATGGTATTCTATACTCAACAATAATATAAACACAACATGTAAACTGTTGGTCCCATGTTTCATGAGCTGAAATAAAAGATCCCAGAAATTTGACATTTGCACAAAAAGCTTATTTCTCTCCCCCCCAAAAAACACATTTGTTTACATCCTTCTTAGTGAGCATTTCTCCTTTGCCAGAATAATCCACCCACCTGACAGGTGTCGCATATCAAGAAGCAGATTAAACAGCATGATCATTACACAGGTGCACCTTGTGCTGGGGACAATAAAAGGCCACTCTACAATGTGCCATTTTGCCACACAACACAGCGCCACAGATGTCTCTAGTTTTGAAGGAGTGTGCAATTGGCATGCTGACTGCAGGAATGTCCACCAGAGTTGTTGCCAGATAATTTAATGTTCATTTCTCTACCATAAGCCATCTCCAACGTCGTTTTAGAGAATTTTGCAGTACGTCCAACCGGCTTTACAACCGCGTGTAACCATGCAAGCCCAGGACATCCACATCCGGCTTCTTCACCTGCGGGTTTGTCTGAGACCAACCACTTGGACAGCTGATGACACTCAGGATTATTTCTGTCTTTAATAAAGCACTTTTGTGGGGGAAAACTCATTCTGATTGGCTGGGCATGGCTCCCAAGTGGGTGGGTCTATAACCACCCAGGCCCACCCATGGCTGCGCCCCTGCCCAGTCATGTGAAATCCATAGATTAGGACCTAATGAATTTATTTCAATTGACTAATTTCCTTATATGAACGGTAACTCAGTAAAATCATTGAAATTGTTGCATGTTGCTTTAATATTTTTGTTCAGTATACTCTGTGAGGAGGAGCCATTTAACTGATTCAGCTGTAAGGAGTCATTTAACTCAGGGGTTCCCAAATCTTTTCACTCAGGGCCCCCCTAATACAAATATGTTAGCTGACATCCCCCCCCCCCCCCCCCCCCTCTGCCGACCACCCCACAGTTTGGGAACCACTGATTTAACTAATTCAGCTATGAGGAGTCATTTCACTAATTCAGCACATGAGAATGTACTGAAATGTCTCAAAAGAGTAAGAAACTTGTAACAGATGACTTGTGTTTTATGTCACTAAAATAACATGTAATGAACGAACCCAATCCTTTGTAACAATCAGTGTGTTATAAATTATATCGTTTTGATCTGTGAAAAGTGACAAAGCAACTCGCTGTAACTTTTGTATTAATACCAACAATAGGTGTGTTTGCAATGTACAGCAAGTATGTAGGCTATATGTATCTCGAAACCATTTCACATTCCCTCTACAACACAAGTAGAAGCTGGAACATGGAGGCTAGACTGTGGGAATAATTTCATAAATTCTCCTGATAGGCCATGATCAAAAGGCTCTCCATCTTCAGGCCAGGGAACATAAAATGGAGCACAGTCCCCATTCCATAATTATCAAAATGATGTAGTTGTCTACATACTGCAGTTCATGGTCTGAATCATGGACATCGTTGACATTGCCTCAGATACAGTGGCTTGCGAAAGTATTCACCCACCTTGGCATCTTTCCTATTTTGTTGCCTTACAACCTGGAATTAAAATATATTTTGGGGGGGTTTGTATCATCTGATTTATACAACATGCCTACCACTTTGAAGATGCAAAATATTTTTTCTTGTGAAACAAACAAGAAATAAGACAAAAAAAAGAAAACTTGAGCGCGCTTAACTATTCACTGCCCAATTACAGCTGCAAGTCTCTTAGGGTTTGTCTCTATAAGCTTGGCACATCTAGCCACTGGGATTTTTGCCCATTCTTCAAGGCAAAACTGCTCCAGCTCCTTCAAGTTGGATGGGTTCCGCTGGTGTACAGCTATCTTTAAGTCATCAGACAGATTCTCAATTGGAATGAGGTCTGGGCTTTGACTAGGCCATTCCAAGACATTTAAATGTTTTCCCTTAAATCACTCGAGTGTTGCTTTAGCAGTATGCTTAAGGTCATTGTCCTGCTGGTAGGTGAACCTCTGTCCCAGTCTCAAATCTCTTGAAGACTGAAACAGGTTTCCCTCAAGAATTTCCCTGTATTTAGCAGGATCCATCATTCCTTCAATTCTGATCAGTTTCCTAGTCCCTGTTGATGAAAAACATCCTCACAGCATAATGCTGCCACCACCATGCTTCACTGTGGGGATGGTTCTCGGGGTGATGAGAGGTGTTGGGTTTGCACCAGACATAGCGTTTTTCTTGATGGCCAAAAAGCTCAATTTTATTCCGATCTGACCAGAGTGCCTTCTTACATATGTTTGGGGAGTCTCCCACATGCCTTTTGGTGAAAACCAAACGTTTGCTTATTTTTTTCTTTAAGCAATGGCTTTTTTCTGGCCACTCTTCCATAAAGCACAGCTCGGTGGAGTGTACGGCTTAAAGTGGTCCTATGGACAGATACTCCAATCTCAGCTGTGGAGCTTTGCAGCTCCTTCAGGGTAATCTTTGGTCTCTTTGTTGCCTCTCTGATTAATGCCCTCCTTGCCTGGTCTGTGAGTTTTGGTGGGCGGCCCTCTCTTGGCAGGTTTGTTGTTGTGCCATATTCTTTCCATTTTTTAATAATGGATTTAACGGTGCTCCGTGGTATGTTCAAATTTTCGGATATTGTTTTATAACCCAACCCTGATCTGTACTTCTCCACAACTTTGTCCCTGACCTGTTAGGAGAGCTCCTTGGTCTTCATGGTGCCGCTTGCTTGGTGGTGCCCCTTGCTTAGTGGTGTTGCAGACTCTGGGGCCTTTCAGAACAGGTGTATATATAGTGAGATCATGTGACAGATCATGTGACACTTAAATAAAGTCCACCTGTGTGCAATCTAACTAATTATGTGACTTCTGAAGATAATTGGTTGCAACAGATCTTATTTAGGGGCTTCATAGCAAAGGGGGTGAATACATATGCACGCAGCACTTTTCCGTTTTTTATTTTTTAGAATTTTTTGAAACAAGTTACTTTTTTCATTTCACTTCACCAATTTGGACTACTACAAAACTACATTTAAATTACAGGTTGTAATGCAACAAAATATGAAAAATGCCAAAGGGGATGAATACTTTTGCAAGGCAGTGTACAGTATGTGCTGCATTTAAAATTAGTTTAAAAATGACATTTATATTTATTGTAAGTGACCCTGCATCTCTCTGAGATGACGAAGTCATGATGTAATTGGGAAGGAAGAAAATAATACTTAAAATGTAAGACCCATGCATATACTGTATTGTACAAAATGTGTGACTTAACTTGTGTGACATACTGTAGTCAGTGGTGACTGTGAATGAAAAATGTGTGTCTACACTACATGGCCAAAAGTAAGTGGAACAATTCATTCCAAAATCATGGACATTAATATGGAGTTGGTCCCCCCTTTGGTGCTACAACAGCATCCACTCTTCTGGGAAGACTTCCCACTATATGTTGGAACATTGCTGCGGGGACTTGCTTACATTCAGCCACAAGAGCATTAGTGAGGTCGGGCACTGATGTTGGGCGATTAGGCCTGGCTCGCAGTCTGCGTTCCTATTCATCCCAAAGGTGTTCGATGGGGTTGAGGTCAGGGCTCTGTGCAGGCCAGTCAAGTTCTTCCACACAGATCTTGACAAACAATTTCTGTATGGACCTAGCTTTGTGCATGGCGGGCATCGTCATGCTGAAACAGGAAAGGGCCTTCACCAAACGGTTGCCACAAAGTTGTAAGAACAGAATAATCTAGAATGTCATTGAAAGCTGTAGCGTTAAGATTTCCCTTCACTGGAACTAAGGGTCCTAGCCTGAACTATGAAAAGCAGCCCCAGACCATTATTCCTCCTCCACCAAACTTTACAATTGGCACTATGCATTGGGGCAGGTAGCGTTCTCCTGGCATCCGCCAAACCCAGATTCGTCAGATGGTGAAGCGTGATTCATCACTCCAGAGAACAAGTTTCCACTGCTCCAGAGTCCAATGGCGGCGAGCTTTACACCACTCCAGCCGATGCTTGGCATTGCACATGGTGATCTTAGGCTTGTGTGCAGCTGCTCAGCCATGGAAACCATTCCATGAAGCTCCCGACAAACAGTTATTGTGTTGGCGTTGCTTCCAGAGGCAGTTTGGAACTCAGTAACCAAGGACAGACGATGTTTACGCGCTTCAGCACTCGGCGTTCCCATTCTGTGAGCTTATGTGGCCTACCACTTCGCAGCTAAGCCACTGTTGCTGCTAAATGTTTCCACTTCACAATAACAACACCCACAGTTGACCGGGGAAGCTCTAGCAGGGCAGAAATGTGACAAACTGACTTGTTGGAAAGGTGGCATCCTATGACGGTGCCACGTCAAAAGACACTGAGCTCATCAGAACAAGCCATTCTACTGCCAATGTGTGTCTATGGAGATTGCATGGCTGTGTGCTCGATTTTATACACCTGTCAGCAATGGGTATGGCTGAAATAGCCAAATCCACTAATTTGAAGGGGTGTTCACATATTTTTGGCCACGTAGTGTATGTATTTTTAATGTCTTATCATATTTGTATGGTATTTAAAATAAAACTTGATTGGCTTTGGTAATGTGTACAGTGTGTGTTTGATACGAGTGTGTTAAAAGGGGTATCCCAGGTAGTACATAACATTCTGAGAATCCTATGCTTGGTGAGTGTTGTCCTATGGTTATTTTGCATACAACCTTCCCACAACATTCTGGGAATGGTGCAGGATAGTTGCTTGGCTTTGGAACCTTCTCAGCACATTTAAGGAATTTGACAAAATAACAATTTTCTTGGTGTTTCATTACTTTAACAGAACGTTTCCTAAAAGTTCAAATTAATTAAGTTACAATTAATTGCATTTTTGGTAATGTTCCAGGAATGTTCTCCAACTTGTCTGACATTGGGAATATTCTCAAATAGTTCAGAGAATGTTAAGAAACAACTTTCTTCTGTGGGAATTTCAGTACATCAGCATAACATTTTCTGCAGGTTTCCTCATTCTTCCATTTAAAGTCATGTTCTCAGAACATTAAAACTTTCCATTAAAAACATTAGTAACGTTCAAAGAACGTTCTAAGAAAAACATATACATTCCGTTCTCAGCGTCAACAAAACTCTCTCTATCTTCTATCTTGGTAAGTGTGTTGGCCGCGCCCACTAATTGACCACACCTGATCTTAATGAGTGCATGTTTCCTTTGAAATGGGGTCTGTTTTAATATACAAAACTGTTCATTTTAGTCTGAGTTTAAAAAAAAAACATGGCCTGCTATTTCCATCCATGTGGCACAGTGGACTAAATCCATGTATAGAGAACAGAAGATCATAGGTTTGAATCTCACTGACGCTGTGCCACAATAAAAAAGAAATGTGTTTGCATGATTAATGCCTAAGGAAATGAATTTCCTTGTGTCCTATCTGTGCTTGGAGTTCAAAACAGTTAACCTAAGCTAGCAGTGTTAATACAAGTCTTATTGAAACATTCAGTGAAAGTTAAGGAAATTATTTAAAAAACTCAAAATAACCTATAATTTCCATTCTCAGAATGTTAATAAAACCTCCCAGGAAAACTTTCAGGAAACCATAGTAAAACGTTCTCAGAACCACTCAAAACCTTCAATTTTACTGGTAAGGAAACGTATGGCTTCGTTCCTAGAACCAATGGGAAACCAAAAACGTACGTTCCCACAACTTCCAAGGAACCATATGTGCTAGCTGGGTTGGTTGCATGTCAGGGAGTTTGGCAACAGACTATGGGAACCAGACCAGACTAGCACCATGGTGTGTGATGTGTTCACAACACCTTCTCCAATCACAAAAGAAAGGCAATGAAAACACACACCCCTGCAGTGGAAATGGATCCAGGACCTTTGTCTCAAATTCCTCATACCCGCCATATGTGTTCGGAACAATAAACACACTACATCGAGGTCAATTGCAGAGAGATCTAATTCCCTTCTGGCTTGTGTCTATAGAAACTGCCATCCAGATTTGGTACTCTAAACCAGCTCATTCCTCTGTACAGAAACGTGACCGCATAGCTAAACTGAGTGATAGTATCTTTTGTTTGTGATATTCAAAACAGTTTGGTATATACATACAGAGTAGAGACAGTACTTGAGACAGGAAGGTTGACTTGACTTTTTATCAAGGGTGATATGTTTTCTTAGAGGAGAGGTCACGTCGTTTTGTTTTTACAAGGTTAAATACTGTGAATGTCACTCCAAGGAAAAGCCATTCAATTTCAAGGCTGCACTTCAATCTTACATAAAGTGTCTATCGTCGTACGAAATGTAATTCTCTCTTCCTGCCTTGTGTTGTTCTTAAACCTGGAGCATTCATGAATCCGTCAACAGGTGCTATTATTGGGGGTGAGGAATGGATAGACACACAATTCTCTTGGCATAAATTGTGGTAAAGATACTATGTGTTGCCTGGCCAGGACACTCAAGTCTGAATCTGCAACGTGAAGTCTTAATAATCAGCACGAATTCATCTGAATAAACAACTGGCTGCAGCAACCTTTTGATTTTGATACACATTATGTGGAGCTGGACACGTTCATTCACTAGTTCTCACCTCATGAAAAACAACGGACGGAGTGAAGTAGAAAGGGGCAGTATAAGGGTGGATTTACATGATTAAAATGTGTCTAGTGAAATCTCGCTCTTCAACATCGGCCTTGGATGTGGCGTGGCCAAAGCTACATTCCTGCTTCATGTGTGCACCTATTAGCATACTGTAAATACAATAGAGACAAACAGAGTAAGGATAGCAATTCAAACTGCACAGGTGCCTCTCATCTAAACCATATTGCACAGTTGATTAATGCAATGACTGACAAATGTGTGGATATTTTAAAATCCTGCGTGCAGTTCTAAAGAAATTGCTAACTAGCGTTGCACAACGACTGGAAGTCTATGGGGTATCTGCAAGCACACTAGAAGATACCCATACACTTCCAGTCCTTGTGCTGACGCTAGTTAGCATTGGCTAGGGAAACTACCTCGAACTTCCTTCATACAGGACACAGAGACTTAAAAATGCTTCACCTGACTCTGGGGAAGTAAAGGGTCTCATTGCCAAAATCATGAAGTGTCCCTTTAAAGGTAATTAGGGTAATTATTGGGAAAGGTGGACACCTAGTCAGTTGTACAACTGAATGCACTCAACCCGAGACGTGTCTTCCACATTTAAACCAATCCCTCTGAATCAGAGCTAGTGTGGGAGACGTCGCTTAAAGTGTGATTTAAATCTAAATCTGTCTCTTTACCCAGGTATCTCTTCTTGACCTAGTTTGTGTCGTCAATGTAGCGTAGAGTAAAGAGACCCAAAGACTGCAACCAGCTGTCTACATTCAAAAGTGAGATGTAGCAATAAAACTATTGAAAGTGTATTAGGGCTGCTAGGGGTATGTATATGAGTGCTTATTGAGGTCTCAGCAGTCACCACCACAGAGACAGACAGAGACAGAGAGACAGAGAGAGAGAGAGAGAGAGAGAAAAGACTGTTGCTTTGCCACTCATGTCTGGAGAGAGGGAGTTTAATAGCCCAGCAGGATTACTGTGATTGGGTGTCGGTTCTCCTTTCAGTCAGTTCACAGCAGCAACAGCGTGAGACGATCAGTCTCACAGCATCTTTACATATACAACCAAATCGGGCTGAGGAGGAATAGAATGATGGCTTTCCTGTCAATTTCCTTTTCCTCCGCCACCTGTTCAAACACAGAGGTCTCTCGAGACAGACACCCCATGTTTTAGGAAATATTGTTGATTTCTGTGAAATTAGCCTGTGGAGCTCTGTCTGTTCCTCTCTAAGGAAATGTGGTATAGTACCTCTTCTGCTAGAAGCTATTTGTCAGTGAAGATACACTCCCACCATATGTATTTGGACAGTGAAGATACACTCACACCATACGTATTTGGACAGTGAAGGATGATTTATTTTTTGGGCTCTATACTCCAGCGTTTTGGATTTGAGATCAAATGTTTCATATGAGGCGACAACAGAATGTCGCCTTTTATTCAAGGGTATTTTCATACATATCCGTCTTACCATTTAGAAATTAAAGCCCCCCGTGTGAAGAAGTCAAGTATTTGGACAAAATCACTTATAGTCAAAAGTTTAGTATTTGGTCCCATATTCCTTGCACGCAATGATTACATCAAGCTTGTGACTCTACAAACTCGTTGACTGCATTTGCAGTCTGTTTTGCCTAGTAGTGACTGAATGGTAAATGATGACAGTATAGACCGGCTGTGAGGCTGATTGAGCTGTGTTGTGAATGCTGTAACACATTTGACACACTGCATCTCCCGCTACAAGAAACAGTGCAAAGAAAAAAAAACTGTTGATGAACACATTTAAAACACAGAGAACTGTTGAACAAATAACAAAGACTAGCATTTTCTAAAGAGATAAAAAGGGAACGTTTACAACAGTTGATCATATACTGTAGGTGGTAGACCTTAACAAAAAAGATCACGGCAAGATGCAAACAAATAGTGTCAGACCATGTTAATGCGTTCACAATTGCCAAGATTTTGGAATGTGTGACGCAAGCTAACTTTCTGGAATGAAAAACAGCCTCCCCCCCAGTAATCAGGAGAAGAATCAGGAAACGTAAGTGCTAATCCGAGGACGGCGTTTCACCTTTCAATACTCGATTGCTTGGGTGAGAAAACATCCGATACAACAGCCAATCGCAACTAGCTTCTCAGGACTTGAGTTGTGATGCACTGGTATGGTGTGATGTGTGCATTAAAGCGGCAATCCGCAGTTTGAACAATAACAAAGTGGCACCCCGCCACTGATTTGGTAAACAGCTGAGGGATGGGGCTGGAATAATGTAACCGCTCTCAAAATCCTTGTCAGAGCTTTGGATACAAGGACTGACCATCCATGATATCAAAATTATAGTTGCGGCTATACAGTGTTTGTTTAGATTTACATTGAGTTAAAACAAGCTTATATTTTGGGTTCTGATGGGGTAGGACAACTAAGCTCATAAGTCATTTTCTTCAAGAATCAAAAGGGTATACATTAATTTAAAAGTCTAAAAATGGATGTACCAACTACAGATTGCCCCTTAAATAACACAAGAGCATTTCTCAACTTCCACAGCAAGTGTCTGCTTGCACTGTAGACTATACAGTATTTGTTGAAATCAACACGGTAAATGCACATTCCTTTCATTAAATTCAAGTTCACTTCCCTGTATTTCTTATGTCAATGTTTTCACCAAATAAATACATAAATAAATGCAGGGAGTGAGTTTGGCATATGGCATTGTGACAACACTTGCTGCCAGAGCTGTTATACTGCCAGCCTTACATGATTAGTCAGAGTTTACTACAGTACGCAAAGCAGACACTATTGTTAATGTGAACACAGTACAGGTAATGTAGAGATGATATCAGTGAGAAGTGTTGGCCTGCAGCTCCCAGGAAGACAGGTAACATGATTATAGCCCTACCCCAGGCACCTGGCTCTTCAGTGCCAGAGAGATACAGTGTGGGAATAAGTAAACACAGATTCTACTGAAAAATCTCAACCCTGCAACATGCAATCCCGATCTCTCCCAATACACAACCCAAGCTCTCCCAGCCATACTGTATTATCCAATCAGCAGCTGTAAACCAGGCACAGGAGATCTGAACTATGCCATGATTAGAGAGGAAAAGCTCTCCTCATTTAAAACCCACTTTTCTACAACAATGATAAAGGAGAGGAGATTCAGATGGCTCCATGACTTAATTGAAACTTTACTCCAACATGATCTAATCTTTTATGGGCAGACTGGGACAATGTGATGATGACATTATCCATAATGAGTTCACATCAATTACTGTCTCACTTAGCAACAATAAAACAGTGTTGTTGTCACAGACCTCGGGCGATCAAAACAAAGCCATGCCTCTTTCATGGTGGCTAAGTCCTCTGGCGCTATAAACTTAAGACATAAAATCTTGTGTAACCCTTCATATAAAGTGCCCAAGTTTACTCTAGATGTCATAGCCACCACACGGTCGTCAGTGAAAAATAAAGCCCCAGACGCCACCTTCTGGTGGCTTCTCCTTGCATCTGTCTCCATGGAGGTAGACAAGTCAGAAAAGCTGGAAGAATGGAACTTCCTCATTGTCTAACTACAGAACCGATATAAATAACAGTTAATGACGTGAACCTACTGCTGCATAAAAATACAAGGAATACTTCCACCACAAATCAGATTTATTTGGTCTTATCGTGTACGATACACATGTAATGCAATGCCACCGTCAACAGAAGCAGACCACAGGCTTTAAAACATTCTTATTGCTCTTATGATTATGTACATAGGGGATGATAAGTCATTGAAAACTGTAGGCTAAACCAGGAATAATACATTGGACCTTGTGTACAATTAAAGCAATCTTAGCTCCAGTAAAATACTGTTTACAAGGCTGTCCAAGGGAGATTATACAGTATTTGGAAGAGAGAACGATCCAAATAAAAATGTTGTTACTGACACTTCTGATATAAGCCCTTTAACCAAACAAGACACAATAGGGAAAGGCTGTATCAAACGTAAACAATCGACATAAAACAGGGATAAAGGTATCTTTGTATTGTCAGAATTGGTAGAGCTCGGAAATAGCAATACACTGCAATCAAACGCAATTCATAATGCATAATTACAGGAAAAACATGTCAAAATGTGGAATCTCCACATACAAAAGCAAAAGAGAGAGTAAGCCTAAAAGTTGAATTTCAATGGCTTTCACATGGACGACCAAGAGTCCTCATGGTTCCACAACCTAATAGAAAAGTTCCAAAAGTGTCATTATTGATCTATTCAGAGTTAGCAGTGCTGCTGGTGTCTAGACACTGGTCTACTTCCTGTGTGTGCAGGAGGTCTGGGTTTAAGTTGCGTGTTTCAGCGATGAGACGTTTGACCCCCACCATCCACTGACTGACCTCGTTAACATGGTCCACTATCAGAGCCCGGTGGATCTCATCAGCAGCGTCCCAGTTACAATTCTTCAACTCTGACAGGAGCATAAAGACAGGAGCATCACAGACATGGTTAGGTCATTTGAACATTTGATTGACTCATTTGTTTCATATAAAAATGGTGGGTGACCCATTTAAATCAGAGATGCAAACTGCCGAGGGACCAAAAAGGTGACACTTTTTTTTGCACTGAAACATGCAAAACAAAATCCCTGCTAGGGGGAAATTCAGGTTAACTAATTAAACAACAAACAATATGATCTACATGATCAGTGTCTGTGTGTAAAATAAGTGGTTAATGTGAACCTCACTCACAGCTAAATAAAAATAAAAGAAAGCAATCCAATGTTATTTGTTGCCTAGACTTTACTGCAAATGACACTGAAGTCTTGAGGAAAAAAAACAATTCACTAATATTGCAGTTAGCCATGACAGCCATTCTGCTAACCACGGCCTGCTAGCTATCGAGAGCATATTGGACTGTTAGCTGATCAATCGGCCAGTTTCTCGGACCACTATACTGATTTTGCCAATTGGACTTGGACCCCTCTGCTACTTCGAACCCTACTAATTCCATGACTGGTCTATCGACGTCACCGCACGAGGAGGCAAAAACAGACTTTCCCCCATCGCGACGTCCTTCTAAGGCCTTTATGCTAGCCCCGGCCTGCTAACTGTCTGAATCGCCGTGTCCCCAGCCAGCCCAACCACTCACTGGACCCATACGATCCCTAATATCAATAAGCCTTGTCCATTACTGTCCTGGTTAGTGATTACTGTCAATTTCACTGTAGAGCCTATAGCCCTGCTCAATATACCTTAACCAACCATGTTGTTCCACCTCCCACATATGCGATGACATCACCTGGTTTAAACATCTCTAGAAACGATATCTATCTCATTATTACTCAATGCTTAGGTTTACCTCCAATGTACTCTCTTCCTACCATACCTTTGTCTGTACATTATGCCTTGAATCTATGCTATTGTGCCCAGAAACCTGCTCCCTTTACTTTCTGTTCCGAACGTACTAGACGACCAGTTCTTATAGCCTTTAGCCGTACCCTTATCCCACTCCTCCTCTGTTCCTCTGGTGATGTAGAGGTTAATCCAGGACCTGCAGTGCCTAGCTCCACTCCTATTCCCCAGGTGCTCTCATTTGTTGACTTCTGTAACCGTAATAGCCTTGGTTTCATGCATGTCAACATTAGAAGCCTACTCTCTAAGTTTGCTTTATTCACTGCTTTAGCACATTCTGCCAATCCTGGGCTCCTGGTTTCTCAAAAGGATGTCTTAGCCGTGTCTGAATCCTGGCTTAAGAAAACCACCAAAAACCCTGAAATTTCCAACCTTAACTATAACATTTTCCGCCAAGATAGAACTGCCAAAGGGGGCGGTGTTGCAATCTACTGCAGAGATAGCATGCAGAGTTCTATCTTACTATCCAGATCTGTACCAAAACAATTCAAGATTCTACTTCTAAAAATGCACCTTTCCAGAAACAAGTCTCTCACCGTTGCCGCTTGCTATAGACCACTCTCTGCCCCCAGCTGTGCCCTGGACACCATATGTGAATTGATTGCCCCCCATCCATCTTCTGAGCTCATGCTGCTAGGTGACCTAAACTGGGACATGCTTAACACCTCGGCCATCCTACAATCTAAGCTTGATGCTCTAAATCTCACACAAATGATCTATGAACCTACCAGGTACAACCCCAAATCCGTAAACACGGGCAACCTCATAGATATCATCCTAACTAACTCGCCCTCCAAATACACCTCTGCTGTTTTCAACCAAGATCTCAGCGATCACTGCCTGCATCCGTAATGGGTCTGCGGTCAAACGACCACCCCTCATCACTGTCAAACGCTCCCTAAAACACTTCAGCAAACAGGCCTTTCTAATCGACCTGGCCGGGGTATCCTGGAATGACATTGACCTTATCCCGTCAGTAGAGGATGTCTGGTTATTCTTTAAAAGTGCCTTCCTCACCATCTTAAATAAGCATGCTCCATTCAAAAAAATGTAGAACCAGGAAGAGATATAGCCCTTGGTTCACTCCAGACCTGTCTGCCCTTGACCAGCACAAAAACATCCTGTGGTGTTCTGTATTAGCATCGAATAGCCCCCGTGATATGCAACTTTTCAGGGAAGTTAGGAACCAATATACACAGGCACAAACATCTCCAATGAAAAATTAAATCTAGAATCGGCTTCCTATATCGCAACAAAGCATCCTTCACTCATGCTGCCAAACATACCCTCGTAAAACTGACCATCCTACCGATCTTCGACTTCGGCGATGTCATTTACAAAATAGCCTCCAACACTCTACTCAACAAATTGGATGCAGTCTATCACAGTGCCATCCGTTTTGTCACCAAAGCCCCATATTCTACCCACCACGGCGACCTGTATGCTCTGGCTGGCCCTCGCTTCATACTCGTCGCCAAACCCACTGGCTACAGGTTATCTACAAGTCTCTGCTAGGTAAAGCTCAGCTCACTGGTCACCATAGCAGCACGCGCTCCAGTAGGTATGTCTCACTGGTGTATTATTGATTGTATGTTTGTTTATTCCATGTGTAACTCTGTTGTTGTATGTGTCGAACTGCTTTGCTTTATCGTGGCCAGGTTGCAAATGAGAACTTGTTCTCAACTAGCCTACCTGGTTAAATAAAGGTGAAATATATATATTTTTTTAAAGTACACAAGGCTACGTATGTGCAAAAAAAACGTTTACTGAGTAAATTTTTTTTTTTACTAATCCCCCTAAAAATCACACACTCACACGCTGTCAAGTTCAACACAACAAAAACAATCCATTTGGGCTACACTGCACAGTATTACATTGTACACTTTCTGCAGAATACACCTGGCATACCCCTTTTCATACACTATTGAAAAAGTGAGAAAGAGGGAAAGTGTGTGGTGTTCCTTTCAACGCCATAGTGGCATCCAGTTTAAGCCAAGCCCAGCGACACTCGATCCCTGAATCCACTTGTTTAACAAGCAATGCCTCATTTTCACATAATTCTCTCATTCTGAAAATTAACCACATACTATAGAGGGAAAAACATTAGTTCACAGATAGCTAGTTAACTTTTTACACAGATTGCCAGGGTCCAGTAAGCAACTAACACGTTATAACTTGAGGAACGGCAAGGAGTCTTATACCAGTTAATACTATAATGAATTGGTTCGGTTACTAACGTTAGCTCATCTGATGTTGTAACGTTAGCTAGCTAACGTTAGCTGTCTGACTTTATTAGCCAGTTCATTTCCACAACATAAACTCAATTATTTGATCAGTTAGTAAGTCGTCTTATTTTGCTCAACATTTCTCTGGCCAGCTAACGGAGAATTCGATCCAGCTAGCAAGATACTTAACAATGTTAATACTTGTTCCACCACACTTTCTCCCTCATTTCAAACTTTCCAAATGCCGGTTGATTTTCAGTTACAGCTCATGAAGTACACTTCATCACCTTCTCACCCCCGTCTCCGTGGTCAGGCTTCTCATCTACCTCTTCGTTATCGTTCAGGGGACGCGCTGCTGTAAGATAACGGGAAAGCTGATGCTGTGACTAGCAAATGGGTTGTCTCTTCTCTCTTCAGTCACGTGCTGCATTCTGTTATGTGAACGATGGGCTGAGCTTTGGATACAGTCAGTATTGCTCCAAACGCGCATTACCCTATTGCATACAGCCAGTAGCGATCCAAAGCCCCCCCCCAAAAAAAAAACTTTTGTCATCGGATCTACACAAATCACGTAGGTCACTAGTTTGCATCCCTGATTTATTTTTCATCAGTAGAAATATGACCTCATCTATCAAACTACACAGGATCTCCTACCTTGCACCAGTCCATTCATTCTTCTCCTAACAGGAAGTGACAGCTTCCCAGACTTCCACATGTCCTCAAAGAGCTTCAGACGCTTCGCCACATTATTACACACCTGTTTCTGCAAGGGGCACAAGTAAAACATTCAGCAATTTGGTTAGCAATGCAGTGAGTGTCATTTCAAACAGTGCACTGCACCAAAACAGAGTTATATACAACATGCTTTTTGTAAATGGTTTGTCAACTGTGGCTGGGAATTAGAGCTATAGAAATCATTCTTACTTTGACTGAGTGTCTACAAGCTGTCAGTGCCCAGTTGAGAAGAGCGACTACATCGTCGACATCTGGCTCACTTTCTGATTGGCTACTGGCAGAGTCT
The DNA here is from genome assembly GCF_901001165.1 of Salmo trutta. Classification (NCBI taxonomy): domain Eukaryota; kingdom Metazoa; phylum Chordata; class Actinopteri; order Salmoniformes; family Salmonidae; genus Salmo; species Salmo trutta. The sequence continues at coordinate 49,150,135 of NC_042975.1, forward strand.
GTGTGCTCTACCACAGGGAAAGGTGGTGGAGGTGTGGCCATCATCATCAGCCCACCAAGAGGAGGGGCTGCGACAGGACATGGACGAGGGGGTGTGTTCATACTACATGGAGGAGGGGCCAGTGGGTTGGTAGGAGGAGTCATTGGAGCTGTTAGGGAAGGAAAATCTCCGGGGACAGGACCTGTGGATAAATAGAACGAGGATGATTCATTATCTGCTCTGACAGTCTGGGTAAAGTACTGTCATCAGAAAGACAATCTCACACCCCTTGAGTAAACATCAAAAGTACTAAGGTACTCAAAAGATCAATGAATTTAAAACATGTTCAAGGCACAACATCCAATTCTCTGCCAAAGCCTAGAACGTACAAGGGGATCCTGTGAGTTGAGGTGGGGGCACTCTCTTGTTGAGAGGGGTCCTCTTGGGACCCCCTTGTGCTGCTGTCTGCAAACCATAGGAAAACTGTGGAGGGTCATTCCAGCCCCGCTCCTGATTACCTTAACAAAGGCAGAGAGGGTTTTATTTTAGAAGACCTACCATTTACTAACTACTCGTTAGCAGCTAGCACACACACAGTTGAAGTCAGAAGTTTACACACACCTTACCCAAATACGTTTAAACTCAGTTTCACAATTCCTGACATGTAATCCTAGTAAAAATTCCCTGTCTTAGGTCAGTTAGGATCACCACTTTATTTTAAGAATGTGAAATATCAGAATAATAGTAGAGGGAATGATTTATTTCAGTTATTATTTCTTTCATCACATTCCCAGTGGGTCAGAAGTTTACATACACTCAATTAGTATTTGGTAGCATTGCCTTTAAATTGCTTAACTTGGGTCAAACGTTTCAGGTAGCCTTCCACAAGCTTCCCACAATAAGTTGGGTGAATTTTGGCCCATTCCTCCTGACAGAGCTGGGGTAACTGAGTCAGGTTCATGTGCCTCCTTGCTCACGCACATCAGATCAGAGGACATTTCTCCAAAAAGTACAATCTTTGTCCCCATGTGCAATTGCAAACCGTAGTCTGGCTTTTTTTTATGGCGGTTTTGGAGCAGTGGCTTCTTCCTTGCTGAGCGGCCTTTCAGGTTATGTCAATATAGGACTCGTTTCACTGTGGATATAGATACTTTTGTACCCTTTTCCTCCAGCATCTTCACAAGGCCCTTTGCTGTTGCTCTGGGATTGATTTGCACTTTTCGCACCAAAGTATGTTCATCTCTAGGAGACGGAACGCGTCTCCTTCCTGAGCGGTATGACGACTGCGTGGTCCCATGGTGTTTATACTTGCGTACCAATTGTACAGATGAACGTGGTGTGCAGGCGGTACGTGCAGGCATTTGAAAATTGCTCCCAAGGATGAACCAGACTTGTGGAGGTCTACTTTTGTTTTCTGAGGTCTTGGCTGATTTCTTTTGATTTTCCCATGATGTCAATTAAAGAGACACTGAGTTTGAAGGTAGGCCTTGAAATACATCCACAGGTACACCTCCAATTGACTAAAATCAGAAGCTTCTAAAGCCATGACATCATTTTCTGGATTTTTCCAAGCTGTTTAAAGGCACAGTCATCTTAGTGTATGTAAACTTCTGACCCACTGGAATTGTGATACAGTGAATTATAAGTGAAATAATCTGTCTGTAAACAATTGTTTGAAAAATTATTTGTGTCATGCACAAAGTAGATGTCCTAACCGACTTGCCAAAACTATAGTTTGTTAACAAGACATTGGTGGAGTGGTTGAAAAACGAGTTTTAATGACTCCAACCTAAGTGTGTGTAAACTTCCGACTTCAACTGAACATGACGGTACTGACAGGTCAACAAAACTGATTATGTTCATAATCATGATCAACATCATGTGATAACGTTACCTGTAGTCACGCTCAAATTAGATGTCATAAAGCAGTGGGGAAATAACTCAAGTGAAGAGGTAGTATAAAGTCTATGCAAACGCATCTTCAAGATGTTTTGACAACTTTGTTAGCAAGATAGCAATGTAGTTTGATAGTTACTGCTAGCTAGCTTGTCTTCATACTAGCCTGCATTATCACCCTAGCAGTTGCAGTAAACTGATGTCTATCGTTAGCGAACTTTTATCGCTAAATAAACAAAGTCGAACTATTCAATTGGACAGAACATACCTGGTTTAATGTAAAGGTCCTCCGCCTCCATGGCTTCTTCTCTTCTTCCATATACAACAAATAAACCTGTTTTCCGGGACACGTGGACAGGATGTTGAACATTGACATTACGCATGTCCGGTTGGTCAATAGAATAGAATGGAATATAATGGAGGAAATTGGTTCATTTTTCTGGTCTAGTAAACAGTGGATGACTTAATGTAGAGCAAAGTGCCCAGATTCTGGGTAATGAGACTAGACTTCATGTTGAAATAAAAGGCTCTTTCTTTGTAAAAGAGGAGTTGAAGTTGAACTTTGATAAACATAACACACAAAAAACAGAGAACAGGATTTCCAAGCAATTTATTATTCCAGCATAGACCACCAGTGTGGACCTAGTGAGGTACAACTGCGCGAAATAATCACAATAGTTTGCATTTACATGACATCCTATTTTCAATTTTTGCTAAAATATTGCAAATATATATATAGACATATGTATTTACTAGTAGTATAAATAGCAAAAACCCAAAAAAATCTCAAGGTGCTACATTAGCAATTTTATGACATTACCTCTCCCAAGTTCCCCTGGATAAAATGGATATCACTTCTCCACCCATGTTATTTTATGCCAAAGCTCCAACTTTTCATTCTTCCAACTTTGACATGAACCTTCCACTAATATGGAGACCTGAGTTGTTTTCTCATATAATACCTATTTAGAATGGGGGAAGAGGAGCTGTTGCATATCGGTAATATATAGTATGACCTCTCTGAAGCGCCATTCCTTTTATGTGCCCAAGTGTTTCACAGCATACAGTGGGCCTACTGTCGCAAATGACTCTGAAAATCAGCATGCAATAAACCAAGTGCCTTTCTGTATTTTGGGGGAATCACAAAAGTGATATCAATTCAGTGTTTTGGTGTTTTCTCAAGTGAAAATGCTGTTTAGCATGTCCTCCAATAGGAACAACATAACACGGGCTTTCAGTGGTGGGGACTGGTTGCATTTAGAGTTTAGTCATTGACTTGATTTCTAAGTGTTTTCAGTTTTACTAGTGAGAGTCAGTCTTTTTTTTCCATTTCCAATAGCATGGAAAGTACCATTTCATTCCCAAGCGTGTGCGAAAGCATGCAGTGCTTCTGTAGAGCTTCAGGGGACTGCCTACATACCTTTCTAAATTTTTTTTTTTTTTTTTTACACTTTTATGCTTTTTGTGCTGCATGTACTAACACAAACCTTTTTCAGAACAGAACTAAAACACCTTCTCTTTCACTCTAATGTGAAGACCACTGTGGCACTGGCGCCACTCCTGAATCCTCCTTAAAGCGATTCTTTCTGAGTATGCTGCATCAAAATTGTACCAAAGCCCAGATCAGATTGGACTTCATTTGCTGTTGACAAACTGGGGTCTTGGATGTTCATCGGTCTGATTCTCGATTTTGCCACATCTAATTTGAATAATGGAGGAATATATAGTGTGATATCTTCTCTCCCATCTTTATGATGCCTAATCTCACATTTGAAATCTATTTGGTGTCAACTGTCAGAGGGACTATAGGCTATAAGTTGACACACTTATATGAATATATCTGAAGTTAAAGATCCCTTTACATTTATTAGAAAGAACAGTATAAGTATTTAACACAACCTACCTAGCTACATTGATTGTACAAGAATGAGGTCACTGTTACATTTTGCTGATGTTCCATATCAGAAAACTATATTAAAGAGTAGTCAATTACTGCACCATATTTTTTGCTACTGTATGTTTCACTTAGAACCAGGGAGCCATTGTTGTGTATTTGATGGTATTTTGCAATAAAAGTACAAGTCAAGATCCTAATGACTTAAACTCTTCCTTGACAAGAAAGGTGTGGAATGTGAGAGTACAGCACCTCAATGTTCTTTTCTAAATCTGTACCACAAACCAGCCTAGTTGAGATATGTTGTACACCCAAAGAAACACAGTAGAAGCAGAAATGCAGCACGTTTGTTTTGTTTAAGATAATGGTCATCCCTGCCTGGTCAAATAGAAACTCAGCTGGCCTTCAATCTTCACATTCTAATGGCTGGTTATACATCTGTTATACATTCTACCCTTCCACTAAAACTGATTTGCCGTACCTCCCTTTACCCAAGTCCCCTTCCCTCACTCGCTCTCTCACTTGCTCCCTCCCGCCTCCCTCCCTATCTGGTTGTTATGGTGTGGAAACTGCTGACTGTTTATTTCTGAAAGTCTCAAAAAACGCCAGCATGCCCTTTTTGGCTGTGGAGGAGCCAGTCATGGGTGGGGACAGTCCTTGGTGAAGGGGAGCTGGGAAAGTGAAGCCGTCCATGGAGTTGGCCCTCTTCACCTTGGAACCCGCCTGCCACATTTTGGACCTGGGTGGTGGAGTCTGGGCCACCAAGCACTTCTGGTACTGGACCTGCAGGGGGCACAATGGAGCCATGTTAAGCAGTGACCTTAGTTTCTCTTTCATTTTAGAAATATACCATACATGACTCATGGCTCTAGTACATTCTCTACCAGTACCTACTAATTCCATTAAAATATTCATCATTCAGCCATGATAGCATGTATAAATTCAAGTATTTTTCATGCTAGCTTCACCTCTGCGTCTACAGAAGCCATTTTGTACATTAGTTCTCCAGCCCTGTGTTTCATCCCTCAGGGTGACCCCTTAGTCACTCACCATGCACGCAGCCTGCACAGCCTCAGAGATGATCCCTGCGTCTGGCTCACACCAGAAAACATGACACTCAAACCGCTGTGTCCCGCCGTCCACTATCACTGCAAAGGTGTGTGTGTCATGGCCCACACCCAGAAAGGTCAGGTAACGCACTTGACATTCCCAGAAGGGATCATCTCCATCCTGAAAGAGAAATCCCAGAGAAGGTAAGAGAGAGAAAGGGAGAGAGAGAGAGAAAGAGAAAGAAAGTGAAAGAAGGAGAGAGAGAGAGAGAGAGAGAGAGAAAGGGACAAAGGGAGAGACAAAGGGAGAGAGAGTGTAAGAGAGAGAGAGAGAGAATCGGGTAGACAGAGAAATGTAATAATTTCATTGGTTGGTCTGACCACTGCATTTACAGGTTTCCTGAGCACTCCTCACCTCTCCTTTCCAGAGTGAAAGCACAGTGTCAGAGATGTGGATGACGATGGGCTCCCACTCGTCACTGTCTGAGGTGTTCATGATGCTCTCTATGGCCCGGTTCAGCACCTCCATACCTGCCAGAGGATCTCACATAAAGCCCCTTAATAAAGCTGCCTCAGTAACAGCACAGTGACTTCTAAAGGTACTGCAAAACCAAGGTTACGGTTAGATCACCTGTTTTGAGAGGAAATGCTCCTCGAGTCAACTCTTCTTCATTGTACCACACAGTATGATCAAACGACCTTCCAGTGATTGCGAACCTATGCGATCATCACCTCGGGTGTGTAATCTCCAATGACGACTAATGGCTTGTCATCATTAATAAGAAAACCTCTTTGGTAGCTACAATCTGCCTTTATTGCCTTGCAGAAAGCCTTTAGTCAACTGAAATTGGTACTTAATGCAGGTAAAACCAAGCATATGTTGTTTTCCAAAACGCTTAAAAATGTATCTGATGATTTATGCATATATACATTGGATGGTGCCCACATTGATCGTGGGCCGCCTTTTAAATATCTGGGCATCTTGATGTTTAAGACTTAAAATGGGCTTCCTTTATAGGAATAGACCATGCCTTTCGTTAAATAGCAGAAAGCAAATCATTCAGTCGACATTCATACCGGTTATAGACTATGGCGATATTGTCTATATGCATGCAGCTGCCACTGTATTGAAGCCATTGAACGCAGTTTATTACAGGCAACAGGTTCAGTACACATTACTGCTTTCTGTATCAGAAAGTAGTCTGGCCCTCTTAGAAGTCTCATAGATCGTTGCGTTGCACTCTTTTTGCATATAAAGCCCTCTTGCACAAACTTCTGCAGTGCCTTACTTCATTATTAAGCTACAGACGTACGAGCTACCAGACCCGGTATCAGGGATGGCTAACTCTGGGGATCCCTTCTATCTCCACTGAGTTAGGCTAATCTGCTTTTAGTTTTATTTTGCACCTTACTTGTGGAATAATCTCCAAAACAAATGAAAAGGTTAAATAAAAACCTTAGCGGACCATAACATCTCAGACATAAAGCATCTGGGACTGGGCGTTTATGTCAGTTAGTCAGCTGATCCAGCTAACAACACCTTGGCGGACGCTACCGTTTTGGACCCTGTAATCAATAATCAATTTTCTGAAAGAGTGCCGTGCTAGATACTGCGAGACGACGCCTCGCCTGGGGACAGCCAACTACGCAGTGAACCTGAGCGTTAGCTAGCCACGAAACGTGACTCGCCGTATTGGCTGAGGATAAAGAGACGATGTCCTCTGTCTCGGTATCCAGCCCCAATTTTAAACATGCCTGTGACTCCTGGCTGCTGTCTAATCCTCTATATCTGGTGATGAGATATTACAGGTCCTGTTCCCCTGTTGACTCTCAGGGTTGTTATAGGAAAGGGAACATTGGCTCATTTTCTTATCTAGTTCAATAGATGACAAGTTTGATGGTATTTCGCCAGTTTAATAAATCAATAGGATGAGATTAGAAGACAGTAAACCTACCCATCGCCCTGGAGACAGGCAGGTTTCCGATGTACTGCACCTCAAACTTCTGCACCCTTTTCCTCATTGCATCCAGGAAGTCCACTGCAGCAAAAATACGAATAAAATGTATCATATATGGAGTTTACCATCCGTATAAACTACACATTGCTCCAGTCAGAAAAATCCCTACAAATTGTAACTGATGGGTTTCTGCGGGCTCTGAGCACAGCCAGGCTACAGTACCTTGACGTGGCAGGTCCACAGGGGAGATGTTCTCCATGGTGAGGGAGCGTGCCATAGATGGGCTTCTAGTCGTCTTCTCTGCCATGATCTGAATACACACACAGACACATCATTCACACTGGCTCACTCTAGAATGAACCTAAACTACTACGGTGGGCTAAAAGGGATGTTCAACCACTTCCTATGCTGGAAACCTTTGGTTACCTTTGAGCACATTTCATGCAAAGCTGTGGCGATGGTTTTTGCTGGGGCGTTACAGCGAAACACATGGCACTTCAGCATACAGGTGTCTTTGTCACTGGCCACAAAGGCAAAGTCTCTGTAAACGGTACAGAACACAAAAGCAAAGATTAACACAGAAAACGGGCATCTATATGTCTGGTTTGTGGGGAAGTTAATTGACTTCACAATTTATCTGGTGATCTGGTACTGTGTGTATGACAAGATAATAGCATTAGCATGAACGGAATGGAATTCAAAGCCATATTGAATACACGTGACACATCAAACTATTGCTTCTTCTGCACAACTACTGTACCGCATGACCTCGTTGGTCCACTGAACTAAAACCAATGGTACACCAGCCAGCATCACGTTGGTTTGATAAAAATGCACAATCATCAAACGACTAAGCAACTGAGCACTGAAGACAGCACAGGCTCTCGCAACATTGATGCTATCAGTTCCATTCTGGCTCAACACATTGTGACCTCAGGCTGTGTCCCTCAGCAGCTGATAGGAGCAGGCCGTGTCAGATGTCAGGTCTATAAATACCAGTGATGCATATGGACAGACGTTGTTCTCAGGACTTTAAGGAACAGGGACATGGAATACGTCGCCCTGTCACCAATTTCTAATATCAGAAAAGGGACAAGAGATTCACGATCTCTTCTACACTATAATCACATATCAGAGCAAAGTTACTCCACTGACATTGTAATGTAAACTATCTGACAAGTAGTTTGTTCATAAAGAACTGTTCTGTGTGCCATGTGCAGTTGCTAATTGGGGAAAAGTTCAGTGGTTGCAGTTTGATGGCTTTATGTGGCTTTACGTGTGTAATTCTCTCTACAACATCCTTAGTGAGTTTTGAAATGATCTTGAAATGATCTTGAGCAACAGTGCTGTTTTATAGTCCACAACTCTGGTGCACCAGAATATGCCGATGCCTGGGAAAATGAACTAAGAGACCTGCAGCTTTTTAATTATTGAGGGAAAAGAGGGATCTTCCCTTTGGCATCGAAGGTGGGCCCACAAACGGTAGGGTGGGATCTTTCCTCTCTATTAAATCTCAGGGAACCACTCAAACAGATTGGTAGTCAGTGCAGGCCACTATGTCCTCTGATCTTGTCTACACAGCATCTCGCCACCACCTCACAAAAAAAGAGTGAATCTGCCTGTCTTCATCTGAGGCCGTGTGTGTATACAATACTCTGTATTCTGACCAGGGTGGAATGACAGCTATTTTCTGACAGACGTAGCCAGCCCTAGCCTTTTGGGGGCCTTAAGCAAGATTTGGTTGCGGGGCCTCCCCACCTAGCAGGGAAAACCTTTTAGAGGCCCCCCGCTTGACAGTGGAGAGAACATTTGCCATTTTAAAGTAAATTTCGTGCAATTCTACACAGTTCGCCATGGGGAGTAGAGAAAATGTTGCAGTTTTAAAGTAAGCTTTCATGCAATTCTACTCATTTTGCCATTGGGCAGAGATAATTTTGTAGTTTTACAGCTAATTTCTTGCAATTATACCCATTTTACCATGGGGTGGAGAGCACAGAAGGTTGGTGGCACCTTCATTGGGGAGAATGGGCTTGTGGTAATGACTGGGGCCAAATTAGTAGTATTGCTATCAAATACATGGTTTCCAGGTGTTTGATGCCATTCCATTTGCTCCGTTCTGGCCATTATTATGATCCGTTCTTCCCTCCGCAGCCTCCAGAGTGGAGAGACATTTTTGCAGTTTTAAAGCAAATTTCCTGCAATTCTACAAATGTTACTAAGACTGATATGTCATGTTAATAACACAGTGAGGAAAAAAAGTATTTGATCCCCTGCTGATTTTGTACATTTACCCACTGACAAAGAAATGATCAGTCTATAATTTTAATGGTAGGTTTATTTGAACAGTGAGAGACAGAATAACAACAAAAAAATCCAGAAAAACGCATGTCAAAAATGTTATAAATTGATTTGCATTTTAATGAGGGAAATAAGTATTTGACCCCTCTGCAAAACATGACTTTGTACTTGGTGGCAAAACCCTTGTTGGCAATCACAGAGGTCAGACGTTTCTTGTAGTTGACCACCAGGTTTGCACACATCTCAGGAGGGATTTTGTCCCACTCCTCTTTGCAGATCTTCTCCAAGTCATTAAGGTTTCGAGGCTGACGTTTGGCAACTTGAATCTTCAGCTCCCTCCACAGATTTTCTATGGGATTAAGGTCTGGAGACTGGCTAGGCCACTCCAGGACCTTAATGTGCTTCTTCTTGAGCCACTTCTTTGTTGCCTTGGCTGTGTGTTTTGGGTCATTGTCATGCTGGAATACCCATCCACGACCCATTTTCAATGCCCTGGCTGAGGGAAGGAGGTTCTCACCCAAGATTTGACGGTACATGGCCCCGTCCATCTTCCCTTTGATGCGGTGAAGTTGTCCTGTCCCCTTAGCAGAAAAACACCCCCAAAGCATAATGTTTCCACCTCCATGTTTGACGGTGAGGATGGTGTTCTTGGGGTCATAGGCAGCATTCCTCCTCCTACTTATTTCCCTCATTAAAATGCAAATCAATTTATAACATTTTTGACATGCGTTTTTCTGGATTTTTTTGTTGTTATTCTGTCTCTCACTGTTCAAATAAACCTACCATTAAAATTATTGACTGATCATTTCTTTGTCAGTGGGCAAACGTACAAAATCAGCAGGGGATCAAATACTTTTTTCCCACACTGTAGCTGAGTGAGAGTAACTAACACAATCAATAGGGGCCCCCTGGAGGTCAGGGCCCCTGGGCACATGCCCTGCACGCCCGATCAGTATTCGGCCATGATTACTACAAGTTTAGATAGCTGGCTAGACTAACATACCAATAAAAAAATAGTTAGCTGATATGGCTAATTGAGTGACTGTCAGTGACTGACATAAGAGAAAAACTGCTGATGCACAAAGAAATTTCGAAATTGCACCTTGTGAATTCTACTATTCTAACTCGGAACAGTAATTTGAGAGTGGGGGCCCTTAGTGACCGCTTATGTCGCTTATGCTTGGAGCCGATCCTGCATAATCCACGTTTTTCGTTTGGGTGTAATACAGTAAAAGCGAGGAGTAGAGTGCCTTCAGAAAGTACTCACACCCCTTTACTTTCCCCCCCAATAAATGTTGTTACAGCCTGAATTTAAAATGTATTAAATTATGATTTTGTGTCACTGGCCTACACACAATAATATAATGTCAAAGTGAAATTATATGTTTTAGAAATATTTACAAATTCATTTAATGTTAAAAGCTGAAATGTCTCGAGTCAATAAGTATTCAACCCCTTTGTTATTGCACGCTTAAATAAGTTCAGGAGTAAAAATGTGCTTAACAAGTCACATAATAAGTTGCATGGACTCACTCTGTGTGCAAGAATAATGTATAGCTTCTTAAGGACTCTTTTTTTTCATTTTCGCCTAAAATGACATACACAAATTGAACTGCCTGTAGCTCAGGACCTGAAGCAAGGATATGCATATTCTTGATACCATTTGAAAGGAAACACCCCCTATGGGGGCGATCCCATAGAAGTTAACATTCTTTTTTTAATGACTACCTCATCTCTGTACCCCACACATACAATTATCTGTAAGGTCCCTCAGTCAAGCAGTTAATTTCAAACACAGATTCAACCACAAAGATCAGAGAGTTTTTCCAATGCCTCGCAAAGAAGGGCACCTATTGGTAGATCGGTAAAAATAAAAAAGCAGACATTTAATATCCCTTGGAGCATGGTGAAGTTATTAATTACACTTTGGATGGTGAATCAATACAAACAGTTACTAGAAAGATAGTAACTAACGTCCTGCCTAATTCAGTTGCCGGAGAGGAAGGAAACTGCTCAGGGATTTCACCATGAGGCCAATGGTGACTTTAAAACAATTACATAGCCTAATGGCTGTGATAGGAGAACACTGAGGACGGATCAACAAATTGTAGTTACTCCACAATACTAACCTAAATGACCGAGTGAAAAGAAGGAAGCCTGTACAGAATAAAAATATTCCAATACATGCATCCTGTTTGCAATAAGGCATCAAAGTAAAACTACAAAAAACTGGGCAAAGAAATGAACTTAATGTCCTGAATACAAAGCGTTATGTTTGGGCCAAATCCAACAAAACACATTACTGAGTACCACTCTTCATATTTTCAAGCATGGTGGTGGCTGCATCATGTTATGGGTATGCTTGTCATCGGCAAGGACTAGGGAGAGCTAAGCACGGGCAAAATCCTAGAGGAAAACCTGGTTCAGTCTGCTTTCCAACAGACACTGGGAGACAAATTCACCTTTCAGCAGGACAATAACCTAAAATACAAGGCCAAATCTATACCAAGACGACATTGAATGTTCCGGAGTGGCATAGTTACATTATTGACTTAAATCGGCTTGAAAATCTATGGCAAGAATTGAAAATGGCTCTTCAACAATGAACTTGACAGTTTGAAGAATTTTTAAAAGAGTAATATGCAAATATTGTACAATCCAGATGAGCAAAGCTCTTAGAGACTTACCCAGAAAGACTCACACCAAAAGTGATTCTAACATGTGTGTTAGAAGGGGTGTGAATACTTATGTTAATTAGATATTTCTCTATTTCATTTTCAGTAAATTTGTAAAAACATGTTTTCACTTTGTCATTATGGGGTATTGCGTGTAGATGGGTGAGAACAAATATATATTTAATCCATTTTGAATTCAGGCTGTAACACAACAAAATGTGGAATAAGGCAAGGGGAATACTTTCTGAAGGCGCTGTATATGGGGAGTATTTGTCACAAAGGTGCGACTTTGCAGTTTAACTCAGGCTGGCACAGTTGAAAGGAGTGCGACTTGGCAGAGGCTCAGGGGAGCTGATCAATTGGACACGACCCAGCAATCTCTCCTGGTCCATTCGTCTAAAAAAAAGGCCCATTCAACTGTAGTAGAAAACCTGTAAGATGAATTTACACATTGATGCGTCCTCCACTTGGCTCTCAAAGGAATGCAATCACTATGGCTTCTAATTGATTCAAATTGATTAATTGATTAAAATGCAGTTCGAGCTGAATTTACCTCAGGTAGATATACCATTATGAATCTCACTTTATAGATCAATCATCAGCAGTAATCATTTGGCAAGACAAGAGTCTGGGATAGCGCTGAGTGGGCATTTGTTGTGAGACAAGGACAGAACAGCACATTGCGTAAGAAACAAGGGTCACTACAAGTCGAGAAGGAAATGGACTGGGGGTCCTTTGAACATGCATGAGAAACAGGGCAGGCATTCACATACAGTACATTAGACGGCGGCAGAAGCACGTTACATTATCGATGAGACACTAGAGCATGACTACAGAAACTACACAGAACCTACCGAGACACCAAGCGTTCACTTGAGAACATGATGCAAGCTGTCAAAGTCACAAATGGCACGTCAGTAGAAAATGAGTTGACCAAGAAGAGAGTGATTACCTGTCTCTGTTTTCATGAGTGGCAGTTAAAAAAAGAAAGAAAGTGAATTATTACAACTACTTCAAATATGAGACAAATCTGTTGCATTGGTTTACAACTATGATCATAACACAATATAGCCTACTGTGTGTAAAAATGTTGCACCTATATATTGACTTATTTTCAGTAGTTTCAGTCTTGGATTTTTCAAATCCTTAGTATTTTCTATCATTGTCACGTTTCTTCCTCGGGGCTATTCCATTCTACTTAGATGTAGTTCTACTGACATCAGATCAATGCCTGAATGTTCTCCACCAAGAGCGTAGACGAAAATATAGTTGCCCTCAAATCCACTCAACATGAGCTCCCAGTGTATTACAATAGGCCATAAACATCTGTGACCCAGAAGAACTAACCTTACCCAAGGCTGTATAGCCCATATAAAAACAATATCATCTAAATCATTGACTTTCTTCACTCAATGGAATATTTCCATATCATCAAGTATACGCAATAACAAAAACTTTAAACAGTCTTTCCTGAACTAACAACCCAAGAGCATTGCGCTTAGTTGGTCAGTTCACCATATTATACCGTATTTCAAAATGTAACTACAGATATATTCATCTCTCGTAGACAGGATGGAACGTGTAGGATAATGAGCAGCACTAGTTCCGTTGTTTGGGTTTTCGTCACTGATTATTTGTACATATCGGGACGGGGGAACTTGGTGAAATGATCTACGGCTGAGAGTTTACTCTTGCGAGGGAGGAGACTTCGTAAAAACCGGAACTCCCAATTTCTAACACCTATGGACCCAGAAATAAATCACACAGCTGACCAAATGATGTGATATTTTCCTTCTGGGTTAACCGAGATGACATTATATAAACACTGACCATAAGAAAGAGAGGGGGAGAGAGGACTGGGGGTATTTGCCCATACGATCCCCAGGTTGGCCCACCTGCCGTTGTTGCATCCCACGCCCCACACACGGATGTTGATGATAGGCTGGCAGTGGATAAGGCTGCGGTCCACTGGGTCCATCAGGCTAAGGGTGTCCTTCTTCAGCACCATCATCATGTCCTGGCCCTGGGAGAGACAGAGACGACCGGGTGGGGGGGGCTTCAGTGGGACTGCTTTATGGTGGCAGTAAGGGTAATCTGGCCTGCAAACTGCAAGCTCACATGTACTGGACCAAACACAAGGTCGTATGAGGTACCGAGGGTTCTCAAGGCTACTAATGATTTCATTTAAAGGAGTAATGCACAATAAACAATTGCACAATGAGCCATGTACTGCTTGCCAAAATAGACCAAACTAAAACAAAACCTAATAAACAATAATGTTACTGTATTCTACTTCACCACCCACCATTACTCCCTCACCCCCCTCTCATCCCCCCCTCATCCCCCCCTCCCGCCTCCTCTTACCTCTCCCCAGGCGCCTAGTGCATCGCGGCCCTCAGCCTTGCTGCTGGACAGCTGCTGGATGCAGTTATTGACAGCCAGACTGCTCTTCCCCGGGGTCAGCTCCTCCTCTGGGATCTCCACCCAGCCCAGGGAGCGCACCGCAAAACACTGACCAAGACAACCACACCACACCACGCCAACAGGGCCCAGGAGGCAGCGGAGAGGAGTGGATGGTAGAGGTGAGGAGGAGGCAGAAAGAAAAGGGAATAAGCAGAGAGTGTAAGAGAGAGATGTGCATGGATACGCAGTGTTTTTCGATCATGTACAGTATAAAAGGTTAAGTGTCTTCAGCATCTACAGTATATCAACACGATGCATCCACGAAATGCATTAAGCGACTTTCGATCAGTACTGCTCCTCACTGTGACTTCAAAGATAACTCTCAAATCCTTTTAGTGGACATGGTCTATGAACTCCTCTAAGAGCTGCCTAGCCTGGGCCAAAAAACAACTATCGACCAGGGCTTACATAAAAAAAGGTGTCCTCTTTTAACCCTCAACGAATACATGACGGCAAATACTGTTAGAGTTCTGATTCAGCTAGAATATATGAAAGAAAACGTTTTACAATAAGGTGACAGAAATGGAAAAATCTGGTTTTATGGATGTTATTGGTCAGAACATGCAGTTCTGCAGAAGGAGGGATTTGGACATCGTAGCCCACTCTACCTTGGAGTCAGGATCCATGTTGGTGCAGAAATAATCGTCCTGCCAGGAGATCCTGTGGGAGATTAGCAGAACAGTCAAATGACATGAAGGATTACCACCACGACAGCACAAATGACACGGTAGCCTTTTCTGCATCCCTCACTGCTGCCCTGGATGATGCGGTGTGGAATATTGTGTTATATGTCACCACCTAGTCCTTTGATTATCTGTTTGTGTTTGACTTTGAAAGTAAAGCCCTTGCCTGCCACTGATGGAAACAGCTGTTGAGTGAGCAGCGGATGATTAAAAACAAACAGAGAGCTGGTTTGATCACCTCATGCGGACTGACTCAGAGGTGGAGTTCTCATTAGACCTCTGATGCAGCTGACTGGAGACAATCACAAGGGCTGCTATTCCTGCAACCAGGAGGCCACTGAGTCAAGACTCTTCCCTCCCTTTCCATTGCAGTCTTTGGTGAAGCAGAGCAGGATATGATTATGTCCATTATAAGACCTATGGATTTCTTGATGCTATGCTCAGTGAGCTGAGTTTCACTATTCTCCACAACCTCTGCCCATACAGAATGTTAAGCTCCCATGTGTCAAATGCATCCTGATTCTACACATCGCCACTGCAGCAGAGACTGTTTATTGGCGGATTCAACAACCTCTACATGTTACAGGACACAGTGCGCCTCAAGGGGCTGCCAGAATAACTCCTGATAATTGAATTGTTGAGTGCTTTTACCCTTAATGGTAAAAGCAAGGCAGCCATATGTAATGTTAAAGAACTTATGAACAACCATATGACCAAACAGGTTGTACTTTGCTTTATGCTAAAGAAACCTTAGAATACTGGTTTGTGTGACAGATGGTTAAGACTTATCTTCAGGCACTATATTGGACCGATTTTTTTTCCCGTAATTGCCTGTATGTATTCAGATTATGGTACAAAGGCTGGACTGTAACGATATGACGTAGTTTTGTGCAGAACTAGGACCTTAAATGGTTGTCCCATCTGCACATGGCACTTCAAAGAACTTATCCATTCCCGATAAGGCAGGCGTACAGATCTGGCCTCTGCTCAGAACACAGAGAATGGAATAATGGGTAGTGTTCCGGGAGGCATAGGGATATGTGGTCTGCCACATTCCCGGGCCAGTGAAGCCATCATGAGCCCTTTTGCCATCAAACAGATTCAAAGAGAGAGAATACATCCCATGCACTAACCCTCTCATTTGATTACACAACCAATGTATTTGATTTCAAAGAGCTCCCTAAGCATCCGGATATGCAGGTGATACTAATGTACCTCATCGACCCATTAACCTTGTAGAATAACTTTGGCACAGAGTTTAATTGTGTAGTACTCAATACTCTACCATGGATGGCCTGAACGAGTTTGTAACAAGGCTACAGTGCTTGTGAAGGTGAATGAGTGTTGGTGTGGGTCTGCAGAGGATTTTGAAGGAGTACCTGTCATTTACGGAGGCCACTGGGCTCTCTGTCAGCCTTGCCCTTGATCCACGTCTGCCACCAGCCTCCAGGCTCTGGAAAATAGGACATGAGACATTATTAGAAGTGTGATCCTTTCCTCTCTGATGAAACCACATTCAGTATAAAGCAGCCAAATTCAAACAGCAGGACTGAACTGTGTTTTGAAATTGAAACCCTAACATTGAGGTCCGTGGCAGTGATGCCATTGACGGCGCTCTGGTCCTCCTCATTGCTGTAGGATGGGTGCTGCCATTGTGTGGTGCCTGTAGGCACGTGCCAGTAGTAGGTGCCAGTGCTGTCCCGGATGGTGCGCCACCCTGACGGCAGGTCAGTGTCCAGATCAAGACTCGGGTCATTCCAGATGTTGTCTGAAGAACACAGAACAGGCAGGGGTCACAACGATGAGAGGCGAAAGTAAGTAAGCTTAATGAATAAGTACCCATGACCAATATTACAGTGCATTTGGTGTCATATGAATTAAGTGATGAGGACGATAATAGTTTCAGATCTATATTTCATTATGTTCATAATGGTAACTGGATGTAGCATAAACACAGCTCTGAGGTCCATCGTATCCAGGGGGCTGCATCCCATAGGCATCCAGCGTTAGCCTCACCCAGTCTAAAGCCACACGGCTGACCTTACTCTCCACAGCCCTGCCACACAAGACTGGCAGAGGAAAGCAAAACAGATCCTCATGAGATCATCTGGCAACATGCTAATTCTGCCAAATGCCAGATCGGAATTCAGAGCAGTCCCTCTGCATCACAGCTGGCTAGCAAAGCTACAGTGTCTGAGGCTCGACTCCTTTGTTTTCTCCTAACACTGAATGTGATGGAACAGCTTCGAGTTCGGAAAGGGCAAATGATTATGTAACGCACTCTCGAAATTACAAATTCTGCACATTAACTCAATGTGCTTAGCTCGAAGGGAGAGCGAGCCGAATAGAGTGGTGGTAAAAAAAAAATTAGAAGAGAGAGAGAGAAAGCAAGAAATGGGTCAGTAGTGACACGAGGGCTTTGTCCCAAATGGTACCCTATTCCCTATGTAGTGCACTACTTTTGACCAGGCCACATAGGGAACAGGGTGTAATTTGGGAGACAGCCGAGGTCACCTGGGCACGGGTGTCTCTTTCACAGCAGAGTGCCACAGTGGCTATGTTACCCTCAACCTGGCGGCACAGAATGAAAATAGAGAGGCTAAATCAAGCATGCAAAAAGCACTTATGCCAATTTTTCTTTATTTAATTCTGGTCTGTCATTTGTGTGTGCGTGACCCAAATGAATTTGACATGATTTCATGCCTTGTACATCTCATCCCCATTCATCTGGCTTTTTAACCCTGGTCACCCCTGTGTCTGGCAATGAAAAACAACACCACGCATCCCTGGGATAAATAGCATGAGAAGATTATACCCAGGAACAGATCAGCTGAACCCAGCTACAGGGAGAGAAAATCAATAGGAGACAGCAGTGTTAGAGAGAGATGGAGGCAGAACTCTTCAGTCTCCGTGGATGCTTCTATAGGCGGGCGGGCGGGCCTCCTGGGCTTGGATGACACTACTATTCAATACATTTCACAGTCTGATTGACGGGTCAGTGCACCATCTTTGGGGCGTGATGAAGCTGTGTGAAGAATTAGAACTCATCCCAACCCTGAGGACGAGGCCTCCAGAGGAGACAATTTGGCACAGAGTTCTCCTACTGTAGCCTCCCTTCTCCCATTATTGATATTATAACCAGTGATTAATACAGGGGAGGGATTCTAAGAACTAGCATCTGTGGGACATAGTAATGTATGACAGTTTGAAAGAAATTGATATTTTCTGCTTTAAAAATGGAATGGTTAAGTATACTTGTCACAAACAACTACTGTATATCACAATGGCTGTCACTGGTCATACCAGACTAGTGTAGAGCCTTACTCCCAATTATACTCCTTGAGATCAGGACAAAGGCTCTGAGTCTATGTGATGTAGCCTAGTCCTAATCCTTGTTGCAAAGGTGGGAGACAGCTCCTAATGCTGGGTTCTTACCGTTTCCCTGGGTTCTTACTTCTATGCTGGGTTTTTACTCCTACAGTGGGTTTGTAGTTTAAGTCAAAGCTATTTGGTATTACATAACCTGACACCAGGGCTGATGATGGGTAATCCTCATATCACAAGACCTCAATATGAAAGCCAAAACATAGCGAATCATCGTCTTCCATGTAACTGACCCCATTCACCAAGATAGTGGCACGAATCCTCTCCTAGGTAGCAACATCGTACCACTCAGACTGCCAACTGTTCAGAGTGAATGTCCAGTCCTTTTGGGATCTATGGAAGACTATGAGAGACTATGAGCGTTCCAATAGCTCCAATCATGAACCGATCAAACATTCTTCTGTTTCCCCATCGGCAGCAGCAAAGCCTTCTGCTGGCAGGCCATAAGCAATGACCGCCCAAATGACTTTTTAAGTATTTTAGGCTGACTAGTTCTTATGCTGTCAGCATCGTGTGATGAAGCACAGTTGGAGACAGCCACTAAAAGAAAAAAGCTTGGTGAAATGGGAAAATCTATCATGCACAGTCTCCACTGTAAAATGATTTCCAATAACAGATTAAATGTGCCGTGCAATTCCTATGGTAAGCGAATAGTATTGATGTAACTATTTTGATGTTGACACAGTGCACAACATAGCCCCTGTTTACAGTTTGCATGGATCTGTAATGGGGCATTTCTATGTAAAAGGACCCCATGAGCACTGACATGTGAAGCTCAAATCTCGTGTCAAATGAAAGCTACAAGTCTATATCTTTGAGAAATGAAGTCATATATACATTTTTCAAAAATGTTCTATCCTAAATATTAAGAATAAGCAAAGGCTTTGATTTCTGGTCAAACAGATGGAAAAGGGATATTGGAAAACGTCTACCAGAAAATATCTTAAAAGATATGATAAATACATTTATATTTAGTTTTGGATAAATGATTTGCTTTCTTTAAGTTTAAGAAAGATTGCCTAGTGTCTTGTCATTCTGTTACAAAAATAAAAACACATCTCATTTCCCTTCTTCATGAGGAAGGAGGATAAGGGAAGTTCATGAGGAAGGAGGATAAGGGAAGTTCATGAGGAAGGAGGATAAGGGAAGTTCATGAGGAAGGAGGATAAGAGAAGTTCATGAGGAAGGAGGATAAGGGAAGTTCAGAAGTAACAAGGTAGACCTAGTACTGTTATGTTCAGCTCACAACTGAATTATTTATCTTTCTGGTGGGCAAAGCAAGTGAGGTCTCTCTCTCTCTTTCCATTTACTGTAACCAGCATCCACTGAGCACCGACAAACTCTAGGTGTTCATGGACATTGAAAAGTAGTTATTTGATATTCCACAGATGTTTTTTTGGTACGGTCCGGACAGGCTTTCATTTCAATGTTCACGGATGTTGATTTTTGGTCTGGTTCAATTTGTCCCAAACAGACGTCCAGGACTGGTTCCGATTTGGTCCAGCCAGGACCAAATCATAGACGTCCACGTTCGACAAGTTTGGAGAGCACAGTACATCAGAGCACATAAGTGTAGAACACAATACAGTAAAGTTTTAAAAAGTTGAGTAGAGTACAGTACAGTCCTGTACAATAGAATAGAGTTCAGTAGAGTACACAGAGCACACTAGAGTTAAGTACACTATAAAGTACTGTACTCTTCTGTACTATATCCTACTATTCTGTACTGTACAGAACTATACTCCACTGTAGTTTGCTGTAGTGTGCTGTTCTGTTACCATCATTCTGATACCGGGTGTAAACCCACTTCACTTATTGTAATTCAATAAACAAAACAGATTTTTTCAAGTCAAGGTATCATGTGTCACGAACCGGCTCAAAGTCCGTATCAAAAAGGGAGACAACGTGGAGATTAGGAATAACAAAAATATATTTATTAACTGAGGGAATGTAAATAAAAAAAATTATTTATATATTTATTTCACCTTTATTTAACCAGGTAGGCAAGTTAAGAACAAGTTCTCATTTACAATTGCGACCTGGCCAAGATAAAGCAAGCAGTTTGACACATACAACAACACAGATTTACACATGGAGTAAAACAAACATACAGTCAATAACATAGCAGAAAAATAAGTCTATATACAAAGTGAGCAAATGAAGTGAGATAAGTGAGGTAAAGGCAAAAAAGGCCATGGTGGCGAAGTAAATACAATATAGCAAGTAAAACACTGGAATGGCAGATTTGCAGTGGAAGAAAGTGCAAAGTAGAAATAGAAATAATGGGGTGCAAAGGAGCAAAATAAATAAGTAAATCAATAAATACAGTAGGGGAAGAGGTACAGTGAGGTAAAAAAGTATTTGATCCCCTGCTGATTTTGTACGTTTGCCCACTGACAAAGAAATGATCAGTCTATAATTTTAATGGTAGGTTTATTTGAACAGTGAGAGACAGAATAACAAAAAAAAAATCCTGAAAAACGCATGTCAAAAATGTTATAAAATGATTTGCATTTTAATGAGGGAAATAAGTATTTGAAACCTCTGCAAAAAATGACTTAGTACTTGGTGGCAAAACCCTTGTTGGCAATCACAGAGGTCAGACGTTTCTTGTAGTTGGCCACCAGGTTTGCACACATCTCTGGAGGGATTTTGTCCCACTCCTCTTTGCAGATCTTCTCCAAGTCATTAAGGTTTCGAGGCTGACGTTTGGCAACTCGAACCTTTAGCTCCCTCCACAGATTTTCTATGGAATTAATGTGCTTCTTCTTGAGCCACTCTTTTGTTGCCTTGGCCGTGTGTTTTGGGTCATTGTCATGCTGGAATACCCATCCACGACCCATTTTCAATGGCTGAGGGAAGGAGGTTCTCACCCAAGATTTGACGGTACATGGCCCCGTCCATCGTCCCTTTGATGCGGTGAAGTTGACCTGTCCCCTTAGCAGAAAAACACCCCCAAAGCATAATGTTTCCACCTCCATGTTTGACGGTGGGGATGGTGTTCTTGGGGTCATAGGCAGCATTCCTCCTCCTCCAAACACGGCGAGTTGAGTTGATGCCAAAGAGCTCCATTTTGGTCTCATCTGACCACAACACTTTCACCCAGTTGTTCATTGGCAAACTTCAGACGGGCATGTATATGTGCTTTCTTGAGCAGGGGGACCTTGCGGGCGCTGCAGGATTTCAGTCCTTCACGGCGTAGTGTGTTACCAATTGTTTTCTTGGTGACTATGGTCCCAGCTGCCTTGAGATCATTGACAAGATCCTCCCGTGTAGTTCTGGGCTGGTTCCTCACCTTTCTTATGATCATTGCAACTCCACGAGGTGAGATCTTGCATGGAGCCCCAGGCCGAGGGAGATTGACAGTTCTTTTGTGTTTCTTCCATTTGCGAATAATCGCACCAACTGTTGTCAGCTTCTCACCAAGCTGCTTGGCGATGGTCGTGTAGCCCATTCCAGCCTTGTGTAGGTCTACAATCTTATCCCTGACATCCTTGGAGAGCTCTTTGGTCTTGGCAATGGTGGAGAGTTTGGAATCTGATTGATTGATTGCTTCTGTGGACAGGTGTATTTTATACAGGTAACAAACTGAGATTAGGAGCACTCCCTTTAAGAGTGTGCTCCTAATCTCAGCTCGTTACCTGTATAAAAGACACCTGGGAGCCAGAAATCTTTCTGATTGAGAGGGGGTCAAATACTTATTTCCCTCATTAAAATGCAAATCATTTTCTAACATTTTTGACATGCGTTTTTCTGGATTTTTTTGTTGTTATTCTGTCTCTCACTGTTCAAATAAACCTACCATTAAAATTATAGACTGATCATTTCTTTGTCAGTGGGCAAACGTATAAAATCAGCAGGGGATCAAATACTTTTTTCCCTCACTGTAGTTGTTTGGGCTAAATTAAAGATGGGCTATGTACAGGTGCGGTAATCTGTGAGCTGCTCTGACAGCTGGTGCTTAAAGCTAGTAATTAACAATGGTGTGTGTAGTCAGTAATCAGTAGTGTAAATGAGTGGTTGCGTGCATAAATGTGATAATGAGGGGTGATGAAAGGTGCCAAACCAAACAAACAAAACAGCCACAAAAATGCCACAACCAAACTCTATCAGTGTGTCTGCATGGAGAGTCTCCTCAACGAATGGGGAAGAGGTGTATTTATCCCGGGACAGACCCGAGTCCAGGTGTGTCCCATTTCACTGACAACCCTCCCGGCTCCGCCCACCGACAAGGACCCCGGAACACCATACCAGTCACACAAACAAAATACTGCCCTGGATCCTAATAGAAGACCCAGCCTGCATCCCAAATCCCAGCCAACCTCATCCTCTCCAGACCTCAGCAACCTTTGCGCACAGGAAGCAACCTTTAAGAGGGAAGAAGAAAACGAGACCAGAAGGGAACAGACAGGAGCGATAGAACAGGAAAATACCAAACATAAAATAACAGGGGTCAGTCACGTGGACATTCAGGAACAGGGCGCACGAGAGCTCTCGTCAGCAACGACATCATCAGTCCCCCTGATGTGCCGCACATTGAGATGGAATGCTAAATGCTAATAAACACCATCTCATTATCCTCTGGTTAGGACACATCATGGTCCTCAAGAAGGTGAGAGAGTTGGTCGGTGTAGACCACAATACGTACTACTCCCGACCCGACATACACCTCAAAGTGTTGTAACGCCCATATGAGCGCTAGCGCTTCTTTTTACATGACCGAATAGTTGAACTGATAATGGTTCAACTTTTTGGAAAAGAAACTAACAGGCCTCTCAACCCCAGACACATCTGCTTGCAGCAAAACTTCACCTGCCCCCACATGACTAGCATCCACCTGCAAGGTAAATGACAAATCCACACGAGGAGCAGCCAGCACCGGAGTTGAGGTAAGCAACCTCTTTGCATCTTCAAAAGCCTGTTGACAACGAAAAGACCAGACGTAAACAGCCTTCGCTTTCAACAAATCCGTCAAGGGAGCGACCACAGTAGAGAAGTTCCTACAAAAACTATGGTAATAACCAATCATTCCCAAGAAACGCATCGGTTCCTTTTTAGTAGTTGTTGGTGGAAAAGCATCAATAGCTACCACCTTAGCCAGATAAACAGCACACCCGGACAGACCGGAAACAACCCTGTTCATAAGTCACTGAAAAGTGGCAGGTGCATTACGCAGGCCAAACTCATAACCGAATACAAGTACAGACCAGAGGGTGTAATAAAGGCAGAGAATTCACGTGCCCTACTCGTCAGTGGCACCTGCCAATAGTCCTTTAACAGGTCAAATTTGCTCACAAACTTTGCTGCTCCGACTTGATCAATGCAGTCCTCCATCCGAGGAAGAGGAAATTAATCTGGCTTAGTGACACCATTTACCTTACGGTAGTCCGTACAAAATCTGTTTGTCCCATCCGGTTTACTGACCAAGATACAGGGAGGAGCCCAACTGGAGAAAGAAGGCTCTGCTATATCACTCTCCAGCATGTACCTGACCAGAGTATCCAGACAACGCAGTTTCTCTGAAGAAACTCTATAGAACCGATGACGAATGGGGTCAGCATCCCCAACGTCAATATCGTGTTCTATTAAGTTTGTACGTGTAGATGTATCAGAAAACAAACCTGGAAATCTCTGAATCAGACCGACCATCTCTTCCCGCCCATCAACAGGTAGATGAGAGAGAAGGCTGTCTAAAACATCCAGTGTCTCTGAATTTTTCTACCCTGCAGTATGCAATCGTCGGAACCAGGAACATCTTCCTCCCCATGCACGGACCTAGCATGACAAGAACCCAGTGAAATAACGGTATCGGCCAAAAGAACAGGTTTACCGTCCTCTGTAGACTCCCACTGTTCAGCCTCAGAGGGTTTTAACAGATTTACATGGCACAGTTGGTGTGCTTTTCGCCGTTCTGGAGTGGCAACTAGATAGTTTTGCTCAGTGCATTGGCACACAACTGTATATGGACCTTGAAACTTGGCTTGAAAAGGAGAACCAACAATTGGCAGCAGAGCAAGAACCTAAAGTGACGAGGCTCAGTTTGCCAATCAAATATGCAGTTCATCCACTCCTGTGAAGATGATGGCTTCTCTTTAGCCATTTCACCAGCGGCGTACAGGCGTCGCCGGAAATCACACACATAAGATAACAGGGACTGAGGGGGCTCGGGAGACTTCCAGTCATCCTGGAGAACTGATAGAAGTCCAAGTACCTTGTTTGGACATAGGGTGCTATGTCCAAACAAGGTAATTTGGACTGAAACCCGTGCTCTCCCGTGAAACCTCCCTAGCGGCTAACAGTAACCAAGGCAACCCCTCCTCCCAATCCTTATCCATCTCAGTACAATAAGCTCTCAACAAAGACTTAAGTGTTTGATGGAAACGTTCCAGCTCTCTTTGACTCTGCGCATGCTAGGGGCTAGACAAATTGTGTTTAATATGGAGCTGTTGGAGAACCTGACCAAACAGATTAGAGGTGAAATTAGATCCTTGATCACTCTGAATGACCTTAGGGATTCCAAATAGTGAGATAAACTGAGTCAAAGCTTTTAGCACAGACTTAGTCGTGATAGACCGGAGAGGATAGGCAGCAGTCGTGATAGACCGGAGAGGATAGGCAGCAGTCGTGATAGACCGGAGAGGATAGGCAACAGTCGTGATAGACCGGAGAGGATAGGCAGCAGTCGTGATAGACCGGAGAGGATAGGCAGCAGTCGTGATAGACCGGAGAGGATGGTCTGACGCATCACAGTGAACAGGTAACTACCACCCTTTTTAGAACGAGGCAGAGGACCAACACAGTCAATAATCAGATACTTAAAAGGTCGGCTGAGTACAGGAATTGGAAACAGTGGTACCGGCTTAATAGCTTGATTAGGTTTACCAGTTAATTGACAGGTGTGACAAGTGTTGATGAACTCAGAAACATCCCTCTTTAACCTAGGCCAAAATAAATGTCTTAATATGCAATTGTAGGTTTTCCTCACACCCATATGTCCAGCAACATCGTTGTGGTTAGTTGTCAACACCAACTCACTAAGCTTAACTGGTACAACAACCTGACTAATAGCCTCCCCCACAAAACAACTACCATGAGACACCCACTTCCTCATCAGGACATCCTCTCTGAGAAAATAGCCATGGGCGACATCTCCCAACTGTTCCACAGGCACGCAACTCTTCCAATGTGTAGTCAGTCCGTTGCTCCTTGATTAGATTAGAGCGGGGTAGAGATAACGGGATAACAGGGAAAGTAGTGACAGATTTCTTTGTGCCATTCTCGTTAGCCGGCGCAGTGACCAGGTCGCCACGGCTCATAGAACGAGTCACTGCACACACAGACAACACCCCTGGGAAACTCTGCGCACTCTCATCAGGAATCCCTACAAATTATGGCTTAGCTGAAACCACTTGAGATGGAAACACGACAGGCCATACACGCTCACCAGCCAAGTTATTCCCAAGGGTAACGTCGATACCCTCAATAGGCAACGAAGGACGCACCCCCACAACAACCTCCCCTTTCACCAGTCCACAATCCAACATCAGTTTATGCAATGGAACTGACAGAGTGTTCAAACCTATTCCCCTAATTAGAACACTATTCCCCGAATCTGTCTCAGCAGAGAAGGGTAACACAGACTCCAACACAAACGACTCAGAGGCACCTGTGTCTCTCAGGATCTTCACTGGTACTAGGTCGTTACTTCCTAACATAGACACAAAACCCACCGTAATGAAAGGTAAATAGTCTGGGTCAATATGGACTTTCACATGCCCCTGGGCATGAGACAGTGTGTCAGGAGTGAACTGATGTGGGACAGGCGCTGCTAACGCCATAGGCTTAGATTTAACATAAGCACTGCATTTACCCTTAGCCCTGAGAACCGGACAGTTGTTTTTCCAATGACCTGAACCTTGACAGTAGTGACACTCTTGACCAAAGTCAGCTTTACCACAGGAGTCAGGCTCAACCCTATTCGAATGAAACTCTGCCCGTGAACCAGAGTATCTCAGTGAGCGAGGCCCAAATTTCTCCGAACGGCCCCACTCACTCCGAATACGGGGCTCTTCAAAGACACTTTTGTGAGTCAAAACAGACACGTCTGCCAAAACCGCAGCTTTAGCGACAGTCTTTAATTTTAATTCGCTAATGTAAGTGGCTATACGATCAGGGATTGTGTCCTTAAATTGCTCTAACATAGTCAGATCACACAGCCCTTGGAAAGTCATAACTGCAGAGGCGGAACACCATCGGTTAAACTGTGAAGATAACTCTCGCGCAAACTCAACATGAGTTTGTTGATCCTCCCTTTTTAAAGTTCTAAATCGTTGGTGGTAAGCCTCAGGAACCAATTCGTAAATCTGTAACACAGCCATTTTAACCTTATCATAACTGACACTGTCGGCTACACTAAGATCTGAATATGCTTCCTGCGCTTTACCAGTCAGCACACACTGCAACATTAAAGTGCGGTCAGAATCAGGCCAACTCCTAGCGTCAGCAACACGCTCAAACAGCGAAAAAAATGTCTCAGGGTCCTTCTCATTACATT